>NW_027116808.1:1846500-2462000 GCF_024137725.1 Prorops nasuta
AGTGATAACTTTCAATAAAATTCCCACCCTACAGTCAAAAACCCCGAAGAGCTTGTAGTTTTCACTTAATATTATCAATTTTATAATATTACTCATTCATGGGGGGATAGGTGTGCAGCTTTTTTGTATGATGTTAATGTAGCAACTGTGTGTTGACAGGATAACTTTCCGATTAGCGATTGGCATTTTTGAGCTGATTGGAGAGCCAATCAAGACCTTCATAAAGACCATCTCCACTCGTAGCACACGTTGCTTGAATATACCAATTGCGATTACGAAGCGAATGCAGGCCCAATTTATCAGTGATTTCTGCTGCATTCATCGCGTTTGGAAGGTCCTAAAAACATTGATTCATCTGTATTTATCTAATCCTTTTACATTTACTTATGTAGAATATTACAAAATTAATTTTGCAGATATTTACTTGTTTATTAGCAAATATTAGAAGTACAGCATCTCTAAGCTCATCTTCGGCCAACATTCTTGTTAGTTCTTCCCGTGCCTCTCCAATACGTTCCCTATCGTTACTGTCTACAACGAAAATTAACCCCTAAAAGTAAAGAAAAAAAGTTTTTAATTATTATATACATTTTTAGTTATATTAGTATATTTGGGACATATCTGAAACACTTTCCCATACCTGTGTATTCTGAAAATAGTGTCGCCACAAAGGCCTGATTTTGTCTTGGCCACCTACATCCCATACAGTAAAACTAATATTTTTATACTCAACTGTTTCTACATTGAAGCCTGTAAAATACAATAATGATTTCTTAGTATACATGTTAATGAAAAAAGATTGAAATAGCAATTTAAAAGGGACTTGCCTATAGTGGGAATTGTTGTAACAATTTCCCCTAATTTTAATTTGTACAGTATTGTGGTTTTACCAGCTGCATCTAGTCCTACCATCAAAATTCTCATTTCCTTTTTGCCAAAAAGGCCTTTAAATAACGTTGCAAACATATTCCCCATGGTTAGTCTTATTTAGGTACCTGAAAATTAAAAAACATACTTTTTTTAACAGAACTTATGCTGAATAGTAAATTTTTTATTTTTACTATTCCCCTCTTCTCTTTATCTAATTTCTTAATCGATTCCGTTAGCTTTTTGACATAAACAAGACCATAACTAATTTGTAGTCTAAGAAATGACTCGCCTTACTTATGAGTTTATGAAGTAAACTCATGTAAACCCTTGCCACAAGTGTTAAAAGATGACTCATGACTGCCTTCTCAGAAATCAAAAATTAAATTCAATATCAGTGTTACACTGAGTTCAATTATTAAATTAATTTGCCAAATCTGACGGCTCAGTTATAGATTTTGTGGCTCAGAATATGACTATGTATCCATATGGACAAAAAAAAAGGAATAAATTTTTGGCACAATTGTAAATTTGGATAAAATTGCGTAGCAGAGTAGATATGCATCGTTGCGATGCAAAAGTTATAAAAATAAAATGATCTATATAAAAATTAATGTACGAAGATGCGCGCAGGATTTTAACACTGTCAATAGGATGTACTGAGATAATCTGAGCAAAACTTAAACAAGTGTAAAATGGATAAGAAAAAAGAGTGACAGAAAACTAAAAGTTGCAGTGAAAAAATTTAACGGAGACACGAGACGGTCACGCCAGCCGCTATTGATTCTAATACATCGCTATGATTATCGTATTATCATACCCTCGGGGATCAATTTAGGATGCTTGTCCGGCTCTCTGGAAACTTCTTAAATTCTATCAAAAATTCAAAAGGTTAATAACGAGATACTGCAAACGGGGCGAGGTATCTTGTGTGGTTTGTAAAGCCACTGCGTACACCCGGTTGCCTGTCACCTTCGACCTACTCCCTAGCAAATAACCAAAGGTTTTCCGTTCAAACCTCTGTTATTTGCGTACTACGCACAACAATCGTCTGCCCGATCAATCTCTCGTTTCAACAGTTCGACACACGCTTTACTTACGTTTCAGTAAAAAAGATTATTTTCACGAGAAACGATAAAACATAAAACCAACACTCTCGAAAAGTACCGTATGTCAAAATGGCGGACGTGGAAAGGACTCATGCCTTATGCCACGTATAGGGCACACAAAATTTTACCATTGGTTAGATCCAGTCAGATCGGTCACGTGACCACCGGAACCTTTTGCTTATTTTGCGAACGTCCCGATGGTCGTCCCAGTGGCCATCTCCACTGTCGCGTCGCGTTCTCAAAACTTACTCTCTCTCTGATTAACTCTGAATCGTCTCTGTGTGATCCATACTGATCTTCTCTTATTCTTTCACTTCCATACCATCCTTACTTATTATTTTTTTACACAATTACTATGCACTCTTTCTCTTTACAATCGCAAATAGATTTGTAGAAAATACAAAGCAGTAAAAAGCGAAAATATACTCTTCAGATTTTAGATTCATAAAATTAACGCATATTTTCAATTAAATTTAGGGACACAACTCCATTTAAAAAAAGTCATGAATAATCTTCAATGACCTTTAATAATACAATAAAGGCTATGTCATACATATGTCTATCATCTCTTTGCTACCTTTTAAATCTTACAATTTTTGTCTGAAATATTATATATTTTTATTATTTATTTTTCGAGATATTTATTAAGAGGCCGATTAAAATGGGACACCCTGTATTCCCGATAACGCAGAACACTTTCTCCTGTATATTTATTCGACAAAATTGTGGATAAAACCATAGATGGCACTACAACAAGATTGTATATTTTCAAAAATTCCTTTGCCAACAATGTCCTTCACTGAAATTATAATTGTAATATAATATGATATAATTAAATATACGTATCGAGAGAAATTAAAACAGAATTTTAAAATAAATTCTTAATATTTATTTATATAATATTTACATCAGGTATTAAGAGCTAATTTCAGGGGAAACATCTAATATACCTGGCAAATTTTAAGTTCCAGAGAGTGGGGTTTTTTATTAATTAGTATGGGAATTAGTTGACAAATTATTTGAATGATTTAAATGACGTAGGTAACGTTCCTTCGAATTCCGTTTGGATTCCATACTTTAGATTCTAGATATGGCTGTGTTACGCAGAGCTCTACATCGGTCTTAATTTTCTGCTACTCGTCGCTGCCAAGGTACAAATGTGCAATTATACTTGAAAATTAGATTGTCAGATTATAAGAGATTTTCAATAACGGTTGAAATTGATACGTTCGTCATGAAAATTATTCAATTGTTGCAAGTTTTACCTAAATTACAATACACCTGCTCCAATGTCTTGACCTATAAATTCCTTTATAACCAATAATATTTCAATTTTCGCTATTTTTCTGCTTCATCAATTAGTATTACTTATTAATACTGTATAGTCTTATCTTTTTAAAATATCCCTGTATGTGTGTGTGTTGATCAGCTATGTGGGAGCTAATTAATGATATGTTTATGTAAGTGCATTTGTGATACAGTAATTGTCATGAGTAGGTTAAAACTGTAATTGAATACTTTCACGAAAAAACATGCTTTCGAATTTTTCATAAATAACCGTGATCGATCAATTTTTTCTATATCTCCTATATTTGTATGTGAAAAGAAAATTAAATTTTAAAAGTCAACTGTAAGAAAAATATATTACTGTACACTTTAAGCTGTTTCTAATTAGTAATTTTTTATATTCAAGGCTCAATTGATGGATTTACATCATATTTTGTAATGTGCCTTTAAACACCCTATAGTGAAACAATAATTGAACTATGACGACAAAACTGACATCTGCCAAACACTTATAACCAAAGGTATGGCTATGTTTTCTAAGTTATTGTTTACATATTTATGTAATAAAATAATACATTTTTTTATTTTAGCTTTATTGTTTCTTCCATAAAAGTGGCTGTGCTCTATTTATTCAATGTCAATTTTAAATGTATATAACTTTCTACTGAATACTCAAATAAATTAATCTTCTAAATTTTTTAACAAAAGAATGAGAAACAAAGTTTTTAAGATGAGTAATTCATGATACAATTGTTTTAGTTCATTTTAATTCTTTCTACAAAATCTAATTCTATAATGAATAACCAATGATAGAAGATAAATGTACTCTATGCAATAAATATATTAGATAACGAAGAAATTTCTACACATATTAGTAAAAAAAATAAAGTAGCAAAATGATGGAAAGTGCAGAATATGAGATGATTAGGAATATGACACTTCTCTTTTTCCTGGAAAGATTGATGGAAAAAGGTGGGCCTAGGACATTACATGATTTAAGTTGTCAATTTGGTGCTAAAGGCTTCACCAAGGAAATGCGGCAAATAGCTGGTGGATCACAGAATGGCCTAAAGAATTTTTTAGCTCAATATCCATTTCTCTTTTATATTGACAATGACTTTGTTTCTGTAAATACTTTTCAATCAGTTGTGGAAGAGGATAATGGATCTTATAAAGGGAGCGGTAAGCGTGATTATGCAAGAGAAGCAGTAGAATATTTCTCAGAGAAATTGTTACAATATGGACCAGGTACAGAAGTGCCTATTAAAAGTCTCCTTGGTCACAGATCGCAAGCTTCACCAGAAGTTCGACATATTTCTGGACAGCAATACAGGCAATTTAGAGAATTTCTACTAAAATTTCCAGATGATTTTGTAGTAATAGACTATAATGTTATATTGAAAAAATTCGAAGGTATGAAAGCTGAGCCCTTCCATGAATTGGAACCTGAAACTCCTGTTGATCCAGAAGTGACAAATAATTTGCTAGATTTCTTTGCACAATGCATTGAACAGAAAGGTCCAATTCTTGTAGATCAGCTATTCAAAATGGTAGCAGATAAGTTTTCACTAGAAGCATATACATCTTTATTCAAGAATTCACAGGATTTGGCAGTTTTTGTGAAAATGTATCCAGATGCTTTTCATGTTCAAAGCAATCTAGTTACTTTAATAAGCAAGCGATTTCTAAATACAGAGGCAACAGGCAAACAAGCTGCCATTAAACAAAATCAAACAAATAATATCAATAATGTTCCACATTCATCTGAGACATATGGAAGTAACCACCAAGAACTCCAACAAATAACAAAATATGTGAATAATAGTGCCCCTACAAAAGTCCCATCTGTAAATTCAGTACAAAACAACTACATCCATCAAAATGACAGTAATAATTCATCACCACCAATTAGCTTACAACAACAAACTCTAAAACAACGAATAAACACACTTCTCATGAAAACCATTGCTGACAATACAGAGAGAGATAAAAATTTGCAAATGGGACAGGTTGGAGATGCTTGGAAAGCAAAGATTCTCCAGCAAACAAAAGTTATAATAAAGCCATGGGATAGCTTGAAATTGGTACAGGATATAATGAATCCAAAGAAGCCATCACCGGATGGAAAAATTGTAGTATCTTTTGATTGTGAGGGTGTAAATCTTGGTATGAATGGAAATTTGACTGTTCTTCAGATTGCCACTATGACAGGTCAATCCTATGTATTCGATTTAATTAAATGTCCAAGTCTAGTTCATGCTGGTGGCTTAAAAACTCTTTTGGAGCATCCTGATATTGTCAAGGTGATCCATGACTGTAGAAATGATAGTGTTACCCTTTACAATCAGTATAAGATTATTTTACAGAATGTATTTGACACACAGGTAATTAAATTATGCTAACAATATTATTGACTCTCTTAACTTCTCGTTTTATTCTACAGGTTGCTCACGCTGTGCTCCAATTTCAAGAAACGGGAAATCCTGTACATAAAGTTAGAAATGTTAATTTAAACACATTGTGCGAGCAGTATGGTGCGCCGTGCAATCTTTTGAAGGACCAAATAAAAAACATTTACCGTAAAGATCGAAGATATTGGTCACGAAGACCGATGACACGCGATATGCTGATCTATGCTAGCAGCGACGTTCTAGCTCTTATTCCACAGGTGTACACAGCAATGTCGAAGTAATGATGGATATCTTATTAAAAGAGCTACAAATGCTAATAGTTCATAATTAATTAATATGAAATGTGGAATTTTTAGGCTTATCAAACCCGAGGCTCAAGAGTTGTTTGATATGTTGTGCGAGGAGCAAGTTTTGATGCTTATCAAACCAGAAGAAATAAAAGCAAGAAAGAGACAGCGAAAGATGAAAATGGAAGTGGCAGATTTAAGAAGACGAATGGATAAAATGACCAATAAAAATATTGTCCTTAGCAATCGAGAGATACGTCTTCTTTACCATTTGGACCTTACTCCAGAGGAAAAAGAAAGATTGAAAGCAAGCAGCGAGAAGGTGGCAAAGAAGCTAGAAAAATATGAGAGTTTAGGACAGTGTAAATGTGATAGCAGCGATGATGAAGATGACGATGATGATGAAAAACCTGAAGATACGGAACACTGTAGCTTAGAGAGTTGCAATTCAGAGAATTCCAGCTCTGGTATGATTTTACTGTTCAAATTAAACATGCTGTCAAAGAATAAATTAAACCATTATTAATTTTTTTTTTTTTATTTAGGAGGAATATTATCTCCGAGAAACCCGGACTCTTTGAGTTTAACGGAATCCATGCAAATGCTTGATGAAATTTTGTCAGATGGAAGAATGGATAAATTCGAGAGAATTGATAAACTGGAAGCTATCTTATCAGCAATTACAGGCTCAACAGATAATGAGTTGGTATCGAATAGTTTAGATGCATCGCCAAATAAGTGTGATACGTGCACTTGTCAAACGAAAGGTCCTGGAATTAATGCGGCATGCCAAACACTCAGCACAGGTGATATAGGAATCACCAAAGTATTTCTACAAGAACAGACCGAATGTAAAAAACTATCGGACCGTGTAAAAGATTAGTTATAGCTATTAAGGTTATTATATGCCATTAACAATTTTCATTCTAATAAGCAGGCATATTTTTATCAATTGGAACAATGAAAATGCATGAATGAAGTAAAAGCCTTGACTATTCTATCGGAAAAAGCTACTAGATTGATTGCAAAAAATAAGGAATATTGTAAAAAAAATTAATAGTTTTTATAAAATATTATTTTCGTAAAGTGGATAATAAGAATTAATAAGCAAATCTTCAGGGCTCGATTGTAAAATACAGAGAGCTAGGAATTGTTAGATTCATTTTCAAAATCTGTGAAAGCAGATTTTTTGACAAAATGAAAGCTTTTTATACAACGGTACTATTGTACGTGCATTGTTAAAAGGAGATTACCTTCCTTAACGAATGTATAAGAAAGCGATAATCACGATTGAACATAAAATATTTCGAGCTGCATTGATTTCTTTGCAGGTTGTACAAAGTATTTCAAATAGAAATCAATCTCAATCTACATATTTAATTTGTCAATATTCACGGGTAGAAGGATCTTCGGATATTAAAAAGTATGATGGAATTAATATTTAAATAGTTTGCTTGTTTAATAACAACGTGAAAACCGAATCATGTTAATGACAAACTTCTAACAATAATCAAAAAATTAAAACAGGGGGTAACCTGTCCAATAAATAGATGAACATTTCGCCAAAAAAATAGTTATCACATGATATAAATTTTGTTGAAATGAAAACTATCTCAATTTTTTTATTTTATGAACAATATATTTAGCTGTTAATACATATTGATTACCTTCTAAATTTATTTAAAATTTTAATATTTACTATTAGTCAAATTGTCTATCTATTGATGCTTTTGTTTATTTGTCAATTTTATTTTTTACAATCTATTTCAAATTATTTCTATTCTGTTGAATTATTTTTTATTCGATTGATTAATAATTTTGTTTTTTTAATTTCGTCATTTGTTTTTGAAAATGGCATTATATTTTAAATATGCAGACCCGATGTACAACAAAGTGTTACGCCGTCTATTTATCGGGCATGTTATCCTATAAGAGAAAAGAAAGATTTGTTTTTACTTTTGCTTTAAAAAAAATATATATTATTTGTACATAACATATCGAGGTCGTTTTGAAAATATTAAGTTATTATTTAAAGAATTATTGATTAAAAAGTTAATGATTTTCAAATAGTTTCTATGCTTTATTAAAATAATTTAATTTTATTTTTGATGGCCATTTACTGCAACCCTGTAAAATACAGTATATATTTTTCGAACTTTTAAGCCTTGCTTTTATCACTTTATAATACTCAGTCAATTCTAAAGTTAGGGTGTTAATGTTTTGTTTGTATTTGTCTTATACTGTACTTTATCTTGTGCTAAATTAGACAGCATTGCCATTATGTATTGTAAAAATAATTATGATACCCATATAACTACATCAAGCTGTCAAAACGATTGCCATTGTAACAACAAACTTGGATTTATTTTACAATAAGTCTCGATAATTGTACATTATATAAATTTATACAGGATAACAATTAAGCTATAAATAATAAAAATGAGTTCATCAAGTACTAATAACTAATAATGTTATTTAGTAACGTTATCTTAAATGAAAGATTTGTATTTAATAAATAAAATGTTGAAGAAATATAATAAGCACATTCGGCGTTTATTTTCTTCAGTACTGTTTATAAAAACTTACAGAGGCAGTGATACTTCAATTACTACTATTGGCTCTACCTAGATCAAAGTTATAATTCGAATTCGCTTTTCTCAAAAGTTCTGAAGCTTCGCCAACTGGAAAATCAATAAGTGTACATTGAAATTGATCTTGAAATGCATTTTTGAGCAAAGGAAAAACATCTTCAATAGTAACTTGAGCGTTGAGCTCTCTACTGATACTGGTTACTCCCTTTCCTTCAATTCCACATGGCACAATGTGACTAAACCAATGAATATCTGTATTACAATTCAATGCTAATCCGTGGGTCGTAATATAACGACTACCATGAATTCCAATTGCACATATCTTTTTGTCGTCTACCCAAACGCCAGTGTCAGGAGACGTTTCTCCTTTAATACCGTACTCGGCGCACAACCTAATGATCATTTTTTCTATTTGACAAACATACCATTTGATACTTGGTACAAAATGTTTCAAGTTTAAAATCGGGTACACCACTAATTGTCCTGGTCCATGAAATGTTATAAGTCCCCCTCTATTAGTTTTGTAAAATTCTGCACCTAATTCTTTTAATTTTTTCTCCTCCTCTTCTGTGTAACCTTTGTTTCGAATTCCCACTGTGTACACTGGATTATGCTCCAGAAAAACTACTGTATCATAATTATTATTTATATTACTTTTGTGTGCATTTGCCAATAGTTGTTGCAAATGCAGTCCTGATCCATAATGGAATCTTCCAGCCCATAGAACTTTCACTAATCTTGACATGATACTTATACTTTTCTATTCTAAAAACTTTTATTGCAACCAGCATAATCTCTTTTTGCACTACTAGACAGTAATTACAAAATCTTCCTTCTTTTCAGTAAATTCTTTCTTCTCCTGTTCTTCAATAGTTATATGGAGTAATAAGGAGATCTGAAAGGTGTTCTATAATAAGTATTTTTTCTTTAAATATATTCATACTGTTTTTGGTGAACTTACATAAGCATCAGTGGCTGCATACAATCGTTGAGCATCACTTAGTGGATGTAAATGCCACTTGCTCATTCTTACTTTTTTATCTTTGTTAATCTTTTTCTTTAACTAAAAGTAATATTTTTATTAAAAATTTTACACTTTTCAGTATACTGTAGCTATTTAATTTACTAACCAAATAAGCAGTTAGACGTTCTAAGCTCCATCTGCAAGACCTACTTAACACCCTATTTGCGTAGACACCACAGTCAATGCAATTATTTCCAACAATTTTTTCAGCAGGAAATTCTTTAAAATCTCTACCTACTTTCCAAATATCACTGAAGATTTAAAGGTTTTATTATATAATTAGTATGCATCTTTTAAAAAAGAAAACAAAACAATTATATCAATAAATATTGTATTAACTTACTTTTTTATATTAACACCTACCAACCTAACTTTTGGGTGACTTAAGAGAATAATGAAAGAGACTGGTAATTTCTTTAGATCATAAACATGCAACAAATGGCAAATTTTATCCGATAAGCAGATTTGTACTAGAGCAGTTTTACCACTACCAGTCTGAAAACTAAAAGGCCATTCTACATCAAATCCAACAGGAACAATGCTACTGTCGTTTTTCTCCACTTCTTCACTATAATAAAAATAAATTAAAATTATTTATATAGCTTTAAAAATAAAATATATACATACATCAATTTATCACAAATTGAAGCAATTTCATTAAAGTCATTAGTATAATTAATAATTCCATTGAATAATGCAGAGGGTAGATTTGATATATCAGGCTCTCTTTCAGGTTTGATCCTCTGTTTAGATTCAACCTTTAATTTACAAATTTCATAAATAACATCTTTAACCAATTTCATGCATTCAGCTTTAAAGCCTTTTTGGGCTTAAAACTGTGGGAAAAAATATTAATGATAGATTTTCTACATACTTGTGGTAAAAATCTTGGTGAACGTCGCAAATTTTCCCCCAACTTTACATTTATCTAAAAATATTTCGATAAATAGTGTTTATTTCATATTTTTTATCCACGATGCTTAAAAATATGCTCTAAAAATCTTCAACGAATACTAACCTCTTTCTGATTTTTTACTGCACCCGGTGTCGTCATCGTAACGAATAAATCACTCTTTGATAAAAATTTCACGTTTTCTCCACGTGTATGAAAAACTAAAATAAAACTCAATAAAACTTGAAAAAATTATTAAAAACCTATTTGAAGATATATTTAGCTTTCACGAATGAACGAGTTTTCGCAGCTAAAACGAAAACAAGCCAGTTGTGCAGTTTCCCGCCAAGAAATGCAACGGTTTAGGGCCAGTTTTCCATCCATTGGTAAACGTCTGGCTGGACTCTGGGTAACTTTATCCGTTTGATAAAGCTTGAAATTGTATAGAGTTTACTACAGTTTGTAATTTTTACCACGCAAATAAATTTTACCAATAGGTAAAAGGACTGGCCCTTTTAGTGAAGCTAAGAAGAATAAACATTTGATTTGGGAAACATTACATGGATAAGCATAAAAATTCATAAATAATCCCAACAATTAGTTGAACAAAAGGTTAATTATAATTAAAGAAATCGATAGAAACTGAATGGCGAGCGTGAAAATATTTGCACGAAGCCCGTAATTGGAATTGAGTATATATTGCGGGAAAGTTTGGTTAGTCGAATCCTTCCTGAATAGATATTAGTAAACAGTTATAATAAGGATAATATAAATGATCTAGTAAATCTCTTTATACAAACAGTAGCACACCAGTTTTAAACGGATATATTTACTTTTAAGGCCACAATCCGTGGGAAAATTGAGGGAAAGCTAAGAAACTTTAGGCTTTTATAATATTCGAGAATTTTTTAATTGGGGCGAAATTCGATTAGCGAATATAAAAGAATTATAAAATGAAAATAGAGCGACTGTATTGGAATTGAAGGAATTTTCTTGAAAAAGATAGGATTTTCCTTTCTGCGTTATAAATCGAATATCACTTTCCCCATTCATTTCTCCATCTTAACAGTGAGAGTACCCAAGCTCTATCATCCGTGTCAAATGTACAAGTTTTTTTACTCCTTGGACTATGCATACTTGGGCTGATTTATCGAGATTTCTGCCGATCGTCTCTCGCGACGATTGAAAAATCGATAAAATGAGACGAGGGACTTAAATTATAGAGAAGCACATTTATCATGGCGATCTATGGATCTCTCAGGATAGTATGACTTTCGTTTGACTTTTATAGGTGGGAACGGACATTTTATGGATGTTCGAAAATGGTTAATTGCTGTAAAATCGGAGTTATCGTAAAATGATCGTTGTTTCTTGTTTCGACGGTGACGCCAGGCAGACTAGACTTTTTAGTAGACAAATAGGGGACCTTAGAGGGAGGGGAATCACGAGTAAAAGTGGCACCAATGTCACTTTCGATTGGGGATCGAGCCGACGGTGGAAGCCCAGTTTATCAGTCGACGACGGCCGTTTCGACACAGCAGCCGCCGTCCTCCTCGAATCAATTCCATTTAAAATCTTTCCATGGAAACATTCTATTAACAAAAATTCCCCATCGTCTCTTCTCTTAAAATCTCCTAGTTTTCGGTTTTGACTCGGTCTTCTTTTCTCGAGAAATTGAATGCAGCTGATATGTGATCAAAATTCCAAATAATTCTCGCATAGCAGTGAAACATGCATGCATGTTAGACGAGAAACCAAAAATTTTGCGTGGTGAACATGAATTGTATTCGGGGTGGATTCGTGGCGGTTCTTCTTCTTCTTATTCTGGCGGAAGTGAACAGTGCCCTTGTTAAAATCATTCGTGATGACCATACAAGTAAGTACTGAGCTTGATCCTGCAAAAAAGTTGAAAAAATGAATGAAGATTATCACAATCTGTATACTAAACGATAATTCACATGCATATCACACTTTATTTGAGGAAAAATTATAATTAAAAATGATCAATGATGATTTATAAGTGATAGGAAGAGAAAGTAGTGCCCGTATTTCGATCAATAAGATAACGTTCGGGAAAATTATGGAGAACGTTGAGGAAAAATCAATTGGATTAGAAAAACATCGTGAACCGGTTTATTCTCTGGCAATTTTACGTCGAGCAGCTGATTTTTCGAGGATTCAGCAGGACGTTTCGTATAGATAACAAGCGCCAATCGTGAAAGCACCATAATTATACTCGGTACTCGCTTTTCCTCGGGTCTTAATGTATATAGAAGCTGATAAAAGCGACAGGTTAGAATCAGATCGATTTAAGTATAATTTGCAGTCAATCAATTTTATTGTAGGATGAAAATTAATGGGATTCGAGAGTAATTAAGGATAATTGGATTAAAATGATTACCAGATAAGATGTGTGGTTTTGAAATTTTCCAAGAGAAAAAAACTTCATACATCGTGATGAATTGTATCTAGAGTGTGGATGTCCATCGTTATCCCAGAGACAGCCAAGATCGCAACAAAAGGAATACGCGAAAGGGAGAGTAGCTGCGACGACTGGTCGAATCTTCAATGGGAAACCAAGCAGAAGAGGTGCCTGGCCATGGCAAGTTTCTCTTCAGCTTTTACACCCTAAAATGGGATTTGTCGGCCACTGGTGTGCCGGTGTCCTCATAGAACCTAGCTGGGTCCTTACGGCTGCTCATTGTATACACAAGTAAATTGTCACGAAATCATTGCAGTTAACCTGAAAATGTTTGAAAAACTAATGAGATTCAATATCTTCCAGCGAACTATTCAATTTACCAATAGGAGCTCTGTGGACAGCAGTGGTTGGCGAATGGGAGCTTGATTCTGGAAACAGAGGATCGGCTAGACTACCGGTGGATCGCATTTTCATCCACGAAAGATTCAACAATTACGTCCACGATATAGGTTAGTTTTTTACTGCGACGAGAAATAACATCGAAAATAGCGTAGAACGATACAGGAAATGAGATTTCTCTAAATTAGCGCTCATGAAACTGGCCAGAGATGCTCCACTCTCGAAAGTAGTAAGGACGATTTGTTTACCGGAAGCCGAGGAAGATTTGGCTGATGGCCACTGCGTAGCTTCTGGCTGGGGGCGCTACGGGCCGTCACCATCTTTATCCAATGCTCTTTTGGAAGCCAACGTTCCGCTTCTTCAACTCAAAGATTGCCTTCAAGCTTATGGATCTTCCGTTCCAATTCACAACGGACATCTCTGCGCTGGACACACCGATGGATCTTCGGGAAGCTGCGTGGTAATTCTTTTTATGATTCTACGTATCCTTCTAACTTATGAATGTGATCGGTGACATCATAGAAGGAATTTAATTTGACTGTAAAGGGAAGAAAATAGTATGTAAATATGTCAAATAATCATATACTCCAACATTGGCTGGCTCCGATACTTTGCAACATAACAGGCTTTCTGGTCACTTAAGCAGATTACTTACTGGCGTCATTTGAAAAATCCGACGATGAACGTTTGTGAATAGATTGAATCTGCATTCTTTATTTACCAGTCTACGAAGTATATCGTAGTGCTTAACGACAAATTATTTCATGAGAATTACAAAGGAATTTTGTTTTGACTTCTAGGGTGACTCAGGAGGTCCTCTGCAGTGTCGTCGAGCAGACGGAGTTTGGAGACTTGTCGGCGTGACCTCTTTCGGTTCCGGATGTGCTCGCCCAGGATTCCCCGATGTTTACACGAGGATACAACACTACCTTAAGTGGATAAAAAACACAATCGATGCAGAAAGCAATTCTTGAATGATGCTTGCTCGTATGAATGAAAAAATTCACCAATTTCGTTTTTCCCGTTTGCTGGATAAAAACTAATCTCGCAAATGTTTTATAAGATTCTCCCTTCAAATTTGTGCTATTATTCCAATCTCTTCGCGTTCCTTTTGTACATAAACTACATTGTTCGATGCTGTAAATATACTCGAGACCCGTGTACATATTCTCCCTCCGTTAATTAAATATCATCAACCTTCTTGAACCCAACTCGTAAATCTTCAAAGAACCCTCTACGAGTACCACCTGAAATTAATTCGTAAAAATTAAGTCGAAACATTCGTTACGTTTTACTTAAAACCTTTGTTACCTTGTTATTTGGAATTCAAACGTTGTAAATTATTTAAGTTAAATAATAAGTTAAGTTTTTAATATTATTTAATGTAAAATAATTTCTATAATAATATTCGGTATAAATGTAATGAATGGAAGTGTGTTGGTTTTGTTTTAGCACTCTTTATCGAAAGCGAAAGATATGATTTCTGATTTATCTGGATTAGGCATAGCAGAAAAGTTGTTAATTACTGGAAAAGATCTTTCATCCATAGATCTAATCGCCATACTGGAAGATGCAACTGTCAGCTCGGAGCTTTACCCGATGCCTATCTTGATCGTGAAACTCTTAGATTTTTCTCAGTAATTGGTCCTTTCACCAATATGTACCGATCGTATATTTTCCCTCCAGTCTTTTATTATTGCCCTCCGCGAACCCCTCTGTTCGCCTGACCGTGCAACTTTATTACGCCGTGCTCCTTCCTAACGAAAATTCTTCGCGAAAAAACTCGCCTATTCTTTTTATGCACGCTTTACCATCCAGCCACTTTTTGTGCTCGATTAAAGAAACGTGAAAGTCAGGGCTCTGGTCAATGTTCCGTGTCCGCGAGAGCTACATCGCCGGAAGACCGGATAGGCGTGTTTTATTTTGTTTTTTTTTCCCTCAGCGACGATTCCTTATCTTCCTGGAAAACTTTGGTAAGCCTGGCCCTCGCACGACAAACCCTAAAAATGATATAATTATATAAAAAAGAATACACTTTCGTTAGGGAAATGAAATTATTTGAGAATCGTCGAAAAAGTATTTTTATACAGGTTGCATAATTACTATCAGATTTCTTTTATCATTAGGTTGAAAATATTTCCAAAGCTCTTAAGGAAATTGGTAAACAATTTCAGCGAGAGTGGTTGAATGGATTCTTCCTTTGGCACGGGAAAATTAATTCAGGAATGGCGGCCATGTTTATGATCCCCTTTCGCTTGAGGTTTATGGAGTCTAAGTGCGTGTCGCATTAGGCTAATTAGTGCGTTGCGATGCTATGAACGGCATTTGGAAGAGCAGGATGCTGGAAAATCGATAATTCGAATTTCGCAACCAACGAAAGCTCCCTTACGCAACCTGGATATAACCATGATACTATGGAAATCTGTCATTTTCTATGCATACAATACGCGAAATAACCTAAATAATGCGGAGGAAGCGAGATTACTCGCCTTCCGGCTACAGTTTCACTTTAAAACTTATTTCTCTCCAATAAGTGGAAATACTACCGTAAAATGTAAACCAACGCAAAAAGTTTTTTGATAAAAACAATCGCTATCTACTATCTTCACCACGTTCTCTTTAAATTAAAAATTATCAATAGGGATTTTTCATACAACTTATAAAATATTTCATTATCTTTGTTACATCGAAAGTCTCAGGTGCCGGAAGTTCCTGAAACTTACTTATACGGTCTGACTGTCACTTACAGCTTACGCTTAATGCGTTGTTCGTTGATTACTATAATAATTAGTAATTACATTAGACACTTTATGCACTGTTATCGCACACCTGGCGATGTCAGCACGCCACTCATTTCTATCCACGAAGAGTAGGTGGAAGAATGTACTGACCAATTAAAACCCATGTCACGTTAAATGAAATTTTCCTTCATCTAGTATCAGCAGCTGCTTCCAATTATTAACACCAAAACCCTGTAACAATTTAACTAAAGCAATTTCACTGAACACTTTAACCTTTGAATTTTTATTTGAAAGAAATACTATCAGTTGTACCATCTTTGCATAAATTTTCCTGAAGTCCCGAAAATGAAACGAATTAATTAATATTCCAGTCAGTATTAATTAATTAAGAAATGGCGTCCCAAGAGAAAAGTAGCAGGGAGTGTCATAACATTGGCCATTGTGACGAACAATATGTATAATTATCCTGTCAAATGACTATATACTCTTCAAAAATGTAATGCTCAATAAAATCTTTTACCAAAAGACTCTGCATATATAAAAAGAGGTAAACTGTAATTCTTCGATTTTTTGCGTGTTTTTGTTATCCCATATAACCTAAAAAAATATCTTTGTATTTAAGAAAAGAAAGGATAAGCAGCACATATAAACATGTGAGGAAATTATGGTAAAAATATGGAAAATACACACACATCATATGTTCCGGACCAGATTTACATTGCACATGCGCGTAATAGTGAAGGATAGAAAGAGAAGGGAGAGGGCATCGAAGTTCGCGCAAAAGGAATTGAGACGAGACAAAGGCAAACTGTAAAAGCAGACAAAACGCGTCGAGAGGAGTTAGAAGTTAGAATTGTATAGAACGTGAATAGAAGGAAAAGGATTAAGAGGTAAATCGGGTAAAGTATGGGAAAACAGAAATAAGGGAGAGTGTATCGCGTATTCGAGGATTTTGATGGGCTTGGTGGACCGAAACTGAAACTGAAGTTTGGAACTTACGGGAGTAGGACACTTTCATGTTATCACTGTCAGGGCGAGGAAAGTGAGCACAGCCTTCATTACCTTCTGTTTCTCCAGTTAAGGGGAAAGGGAATATCTCTCTCTTCTTGCGACCTCTCTTCCCTCCATCTCATTCCAGAGAGAAAGGAATAGAATGGGAGAGAGACGACAAAAAATTATCGTCTCCCATAATTCATCCGTTGTGCATAAACGTATGCGAAAGCCGTTCTTATTCAACGAGGAATTTCTGCGTTGCCATTGACCGTGAAAAACCGGATCAACGTGATTTTGTGGTTAAGTCACTTTCACGCCGACCTAACTGCACGTGGATTACGATGGATTAGCCACCAGTAACTAGCGTGGCTGCCATTTTAAGGTGCGAGACCTCTCAAAACAGTCAAGATCATTATTCTCTTCTAAAACTGACATCATAACATCGTCTTTGAGTCCTTAAATTGTGTTATGCTCTTTACAATATTATTTGAATGTTTTATATTATACCTGGCCTAACCTAAGATCATTTTATATTATATCAGTGGTGTGCAACAAATCCTTCTATTATACCAAAAATCGCAGTTTTGTTACTTTATCCAAACTTTTGCTATCGTAGCTTTCAATTGAAATTTCATTAACGGTTGGCTTTACATGATTCGTGATCTGAATTTTTCTCCTTGTAATAAATAAATACGTTGGTAGAACGGTAATGTTACTTTGATGGTTCTTTTATTGATGTCACTCGGAAGAGATTTGCTGAGTGCCATGTGTGCAAGCAGAAATTCGTTGGTGTTCGAATAATATTAGGAACGACCAGTATAATCTGTATAGGCAAGTTAACGAGCATTAGGAATTCGTTCAAAATGGCTGCCCCCTTTGTATCCTCGGCGTAACATTCAGTGCGATACGGACAATGATGCATTCAGGTGCATTTCAATAGTGGGTTAAGTGTTAAAGTGTCTAACTTTCTAATCTCTCGTTTCATTAACTAAAAATTGCCTTCCCAGACCATCACCATAAAATTGTAAGACCATTTGCTTGGTAGATTTAATTATCACGGTAAAATGAAAATAGCTTTATTGCCGAGACAAAGGTTTCGATGAAATAAATTCGGAGTATTTGCTGGATGCAAATTGCCATGATTATAATTGATGAATCTAACTGCTTTAGCAAAAGCAAACCATTTTATTGTAATTATTTGAATTAGTAACGATTTTACATAGAATGTGAAACAATTAGTGCTTTTTATTACACAGCTAAGTCAGCTTTTACAAGTCTGATTGAATTTCCATATGAAGCTGAATGAGCTAAATTTTACGTAAAATGGTCTATGTGAATTTTCGACTAAATGTTTTTTTTTTTTTTTAGGTTAAAATTTAACGAATGTAGTAGAAAGGAGATTTTGATGCAATAATGAGCAAAATAGAAACAAACGGAATAGCAATGGCTTCCCCACCGGCGATTCATTTAGGTCCGATCGTAACTCCGGGCACTAATGAGACTTTTTCTATTGTGATACCATTGAATGCCCAGATGACAACAATTACTAATGATAAACCTGACAAATCTTGTAAAGATTGTGGAAAGGATAATAAGCAGCCACAATTGCAGGCGACACAACAACCATTGCTAATTTCTAGTCCAGATAAAACGGATAAGACTAAAGGGTGTCCATATCCAACTTGTACTCGATATGGACGTGCATTCTCAAGGGCACATGATCTGAAACGTCATATAATAAGACATGAAGTTAGAAAGGAGAAGCTTATGGAGGTTGGAAAGCAACAGATGAGAGCTTACACAGAATACAGTGAAAATTTGGCAAATTTAGCCTTCTTGCAAAGGAGTCAATTAAATATTAAAATTGATGGAGTGCAGCGTGTACAAGAGGCTAAGAATTTTGATTGCCAAGTATGCAAGAAAAAATATACAAACGAGATCAGCCTGAAAGTCCACATGGCTAGTCATGACAAGGTAAGATTTTTCTCAATAGTAATAAGTAATTGGAAAAAAATAAACCTTAAAAAAGTTCTTAATATTTCAGCTGCCTGATAGAAATATTTGTGGTTTATGTGGGGCAAACTTTAACAGTTTAGTAGAGGCCCAGGCTCACATGAAGCAACACACAATGGATATTTTGCAAGCAAGCTCTGTTTTTGAAAAAGCAAATTCTTCGTTGGAAAAGGAATCTAATAAGGATGATGATTTTTTGCTGGAGGAAATGTTATTACTGAACAAAAATCCTCGATACACAGGAAATAAGCTGAGAGGCAAAGGAGACTCGGACAAGATTCGTTGTGATTACTGTTCGAAAACGTTTAAAACTAAATGGACTCTAAGTTCGCATGTAGCAGCTCACGAAGGACGTTTCCAGTTCGATTGTGGCCAATGCGGTAAGAGATTTGTCAGGAAGAGCCACTACGAAGGTCACGTTAGATCACACGAAGCAGCGAGGCCCTACGTTTGCGAACAGTGCGGAAAAACCTTTAAAGAGCTTAAGCACAGAAGGGAACACGCTAAACGGAAACATCCCGCTAATCCAAGTGCCATCCAGACTCTTCTAGACAGTATTAGCCCATGCGCATCAGATGAAGCGGCTGTGGATCCTATAGTTTTACCGACTGATTTTACCTCGTAATACTCGGGACACCTCGCCTTTTTCGGCAACTTGGCCATGGGTTAAAACATTTCTATTTCATCCGGATCCAGGATCTATAAAGTTTTTTCACTATTGATTGCACACCTTTTTACGTACTCTTTAATTTAGCACTGCTAACTTTCTGTAGAAAAAATCTAAATTATATTAAATGTTTTCGTGTCTAGTATTGATATTCGCCGTCAGATCTTGCCGTGTCGAACTTGCCTATTTTATTGAGCAAGGGTATAAGGTACTAAGATTTGGTCGTGAATGTGGACCTAAGAGTTAAGATAGTTCATATTGTTGCTTGAAAGTTTATCGACTTAACCGATCATGATGATTCCTCCACTATTAGCCTTACATTGACAATCTTCTCTGGCTATCGGTTAAATTGTTAAATGGACAGCTGTTAATTGTACACGATAGTTCTAAGTAATTGCATAATTATCTTCTCCAACTGTATTCTCCGCGTAAAAAATATTCTATATCTGATTGATGATATAAAATCTGATATGTCAGTTAAATAAAAAGGAAATCCGTGTTTACTAAAGTATTTTAGTATACCCTGCTTAGCGCTGCATAAAGAAATACTATTTTAACCGAGCAATGGTTTGTTTCTTTTCAGGATGAAACTATTATCTATGTATCATGTAGATAGAGTATTTATTCTTTAAAGTGTCTACTAGCTGATAGTTGTGACATAATAATTAACGAGCTATTCAACTTGGCCCAGAACATACACGTTTATTCTAATAAACAATGTGCTAATAAACTCATTTTTTACGATGTATTTTGTTATTTCATTAAACACGTTTCTTTTGTTTTACAGCTGTAATCGTAGATTTTAGCTTTTACAAGTTTTTTAACATCAATTTTAGAAGCAATGTATACAAGCACGAAATAAATTCGTATGGCATAATACTTAATGGGGTTCGTTCGTACAAAAGTTTTGAATCGTAAAAGTTTTGGTTAACTAGGTACGATTGTTTATATATAGTTCTAATCGAAAGTTTATAATTTTGATCTTAAATGGGACAGGAGGTGATACTTTTGGCTTTTAATAGCCTTTATTTTTAAATGAGTGCGAACAAACGCCGTAGAACAGCGGGGACATGCGACTTACAATCAGGAAAATGCAATCGGAACACGTATTACCCTCGATATACTTTGGATACGCTCCCACCGGAAGTGCTGGAAATGATTATGAGAATGTTCAGTTTTCACGAGGTGGCTACCATCATAAGACTAATATCCAGGTATTCGGATCTATCTTTTATTTATTTATGATTTTATTATTTTAAAGATTTTGTATCATGAAAGGTATTTTTATTTTAGAAAATTCTGTATGGTAGCCACGGCCCTTTTAAACGGTGCGTTCCTCAGCTTCGGCGCGAAACTGGAGAACGCAATGAATTGTGCTGAGGCAAAGATACCAATGATAAAAACCGATTTGGAACTTATTAAGTGTCTAAAATTAGTGGACGGCTTGGAGCTCATAAAAGGATATTATAATATGTTGCGCACTGTAACTTGGCGTTACACCCACCCACCAAGGAAAGGCAAATTTACAAGACTCTGTTTTTATGCCGGAAGTATCCTCGACGAATTGAATGGCTTTCTGTCTCCGTCTTACCAGCCTTCGTCTCTGACAACTATGTGCATACCTGAGCCACCTATTAGCATTTTCATAATTCAGTGCAAAAGATTCATGGATTTTTTCGAAAGAGTTTCCGAGCGAAAGCTGAACAGGTATTACTTTAAAGCTTAATACTAAATTATTCCTACGAAACTTCTTTTGAAGGAATATAAAGGGGCCGATAGGAGCGGAGTGAGAAAGATTTTAAAGGCTGTCTGTCCTAGGTCACCGTTCATTTCTGGTTGTAAAGTTGTTGATATCCTTGATTGTTTGGTGGAAGGCCGTCAGGTTCTTTCGTTCAGAGTCTCCAGTAGAAGAGGAGTCGTTTCTATGAGACTGAAATACGTAATGAAACGCACTTGGTTCACTTGTTTGCAAATTCCTCGGAAGGTGGGCGAAGACAACTGGAGGGATGAACAAAAATTTATGTATTTAAGACTGCGACGTCTCGTAGGTAAAAAGAAATTCTCGAATGAGATTAAAATTGAAATGTTGATCGTATTTTTTTTTTTTAATAATATTTAGCAAGTATCAATGATCATCATTATGAAAAATTGAGGTTCGAACGCGTTTTGCTTTTGCAATTTTTGCAACCTCCACATCCGAAACCACCACCGGCATCAACTTATTCCGGTTATGGAGAGTACGCGGGACAGTTTTTCTATTACGGGAATATGAACAAGGAAGCATACGAACGGAAATGTAACTCCAATGTCGCCTCGAATCCGAGAACTGCGGGAGCACAAAATCGCCAGGAGCGAAACGAGATGAATCAAAGAAATAATCGTAATACAAGAGAAACCAGGAAAGATCCGGAAGTGACTTGTTTCAGTCTGGTAGCGAACGTAGATTTACGTTGCTCACCGGAGCTGGCACCTCTCGCCATTCGAAATTCTTTGAATTTAGACAATTACGAAGTTTCCAATTACACCAATTGTCCCCAGGAATTTTTCCTGCGGCTTCATATCAATTGTCCGGCATCTATAGCCAACAGACTTCCTGCAAACTTCACGTGGGAGCTTCGCGGTCCTGACAAGCGTCGACGTAACTATTAATTTTACATATTAAGAATTAATTTTACCTTGCTATTTGCTCTTTTTTTTCTATTCCATGTTTCTGGTCTGTTAACGTTAAACGCATGACTTTGGATAAACTCTTTGAATCAAACTTCTGGGTTTTATTCTCTCAAATAAAAAAAGGACCTCTTTTAAATTTATAATATTTTTTTTATTTCCTTTTTTTTATTGATTTACATAAAAATTTTAATTAGCAGCTACGATCATCGCTTCATCATCCGAAGACTCGGAGACTTTCCGCGGTATCCAGATAGATTCATTTAATTTTTTCGCTTGATTTTCTAAAATACTAAATGCAAAATGATTTAATAGTATACCTTTGGGAATAGCAACACCTTGAAAGCGATAAAGATTTTCTACATCATCTGTTTTTAATTTGTGTACTGCTGTAATTGTAGATTTTCCTATTAAACCTGTGTTGCCTACCATTGGGCCTTTACTGATGTCTATATGGGCTCCTAAGCGATACAATATTACTTTGCCATTATTATTATGAGCTATTGAGGGTATTTGCTCCAATTTAAATGGATTATCCTTAAAAATTTCTTGCGCTAATTCCGGCGTTGTTTCCAAGCGTTGAATAAAGTGTTCTTTGTTAGCCAATCGTACAAAATCAGCTGAGAGAGCCTTCAACTCTGAAATTGTTGGTTTCCAATTTGGCAATTCTATGTACACATCATATATAAAACTTCCAGACTTAATATTCGGTGCTGGAAAACTGTGTAGGTGAACTGTAAGATCTTCCTTAAAAACAGAATCAGCTACAGCACCCAGCATCAATGAGCATGTTCTCCAAAATGCATTATTTACTGCTGGTACTTCTGGTGTCCTCATGGTTAATAATTTTAAATTACAGTCACCAGTAAGAGGTCTGTGCATGTCCCAAGGTTCTCCATTAACAAGAGCAATAGCTGATGTTTTTGTGACACCTTCAGTCATATGTTTTGCACAGTCGTATGGTGTTGAAAGGTCCTTATTCATAACAAGATAGATTTCATCCTCATAAGAATCAAACTTCACATCTATTTTCTTTACACGACCTACTGCTGCTCTTTGATTCTTCAATTCCTGATCAAATAATTCATTTTTTGCCTTTTTAATCTCACTTTTGGATATGGAGCTCATACATCTTTTCATCAGTTTTGGCTGCAGTTTGAAAGTATTCAAACATAATGTAAACCTATGTAAATATTTTTTTTTAGTAATAAAATTCCTTCACATTACTTATTTTTCGAAAAAATTGTACTTACCCGTAAAACATGTTGACAAATCTGAGGTTAGGTCTTATACTCTTTATAAAAACCATAAAAACTATGATTCTGGGCGCGTTCCGTTATTTACTGTGAGTTATAGTAATCATAGTTTGCGTGACATTAAATATAACTTTTCAGTACTCGTAGTCAATAGCGGAACGGGGCCTCTATTGGTAGTTTACACATGCGCACAATTTTATAATCTACACTTTTTTGTCCACTAACAATGATTATACAGACAGACGTAAATAGTAAAAAATGTGTAAATAGTGTAAAATAACCAACAAAAGCGGCCTGAGAATATTTTCTCTTATCAACAATCAAAACTTAGCCATATTATTATACCCATTTATAGTTCACATCAGTAGTAGAATTTGAATAAGTATATATTCTTTCCAATTAACAATAAGCAGGTATATTTAACTTATTATTTAATTATAGTGGTATTTAAATTTACAGCATGGTTATTACGTTGAAATATGTACTGACATGTACGTAGTTATGTATTTTTCTTTAATAATTCTTATCTGCATTACAGTGACCCCTACCTCAATATTGATGAAGCTTAATGTTTGAAAAATATCTTTGGTCGGTAACAAAGTATCAATTAAAGGGGATGATAGAACACCAATGCCTCCTATGTTTATAATTGCTTTATTAATGCAACGAAATATTGATAAAACTTCTATTTAATATACTCCATAAGTTTTTACATAAAGTTGAAATCTTTCTTATTGAAAATACTTGGCAGTAAACAACATGGAATGGAATAAAGCTTATTTAATCGAAGACATTAATCGTGATCACAGATGATTTCTATAAGACATAATGTGACGTTATTTTCGCAGGAAGCACCTTGGAACAGGTGCAACCGGGGTTTTTTTAAAACGATTGAGGATATTATAATTATGACATAATAACCAAAGCTAAAGAGGACTATGGTAATTAAAATATGCTCAAAATTCATTAGCACTTCAATCTATGCCTAGAATACAAGAGTTCAGAGTGCAATGGGCTAAAAATAAAGTGCTCATTATTGGAAAAAAGTAGATGTATTTAGAGCCACTCAAGACTTGCCAAGCTAAAATCAGAGTCTAATGAAATAGTTTGATGAAAGTCATCCAAGCTAACAGTTGGGATATTTAATTAAGTATTCGGTCTTATTAATAATTTAATAAACTTGATGAACTGGGCACATGGGTCTACTTAAAATGTTGAAACGTTTAATGTATGCAAATTTTGCTAAATTGGGCTCCAGGTTTGTGGGTATATTGGCTCCCCTAACAGTTCCCCCTCTGCATATTGCATTTTTGTATTATTTCTGGCAAGAATACATGCGGGATGTTGATAAGCAATATTGTTCTTGCTCTTGCTGGGATACAGTGTTCAAAGGTATTTTTATTTTTGAATTGCTTAATATAATTTACTCTCCAAAGTATAAAGCATTTTTTTTTAGGCTCATACGAATCTGGGATTGCTTCTTATAAGCATATGTATTTCAATGCTACCACAAACACTTTAAAAATATGGATTACTGTTGTTATTGGAATAATAACATTTTATGAAACAGTCAAGTATTTAACATGGCTAGCTTTTCAACAAAGACTCAGACTTTCTATGATGATCTTATTTGCAACTGCAGTCTTTTCACATTATTACTCCTGGTGGGTGTATATAAATTACTGGAATGATGATTTTTATTCTCAGTGGTATCATCAATTCTTTTTCTCCTCAACTGAGTTAATATCAACTCTGCTAGTAATTCACCTAGCAGATAATAAAAATACTATAACTCATAGAAAAGCATTTGGAATAGCTGCAATTGCTATTTTGCATATTTTGGCTGGTGGCTGGGATCAGTTTTTCACAAATGTTGTTAGAGGAGAAGGCTATGCACATCAGGTACTGATTTATTTACCTATAAGCGATTAAACTTTTTCTCTTATATCATTTAAAAATACAAATTTTTAAGGTGGTTCGAGATTTAGGATTTATGATACCAGATATACTCCATGTAGCTATTCCACTATGGTCCATGAATTACAAAAATTGTCTTCTTCCTGGTGCAGGCAAACGTGATCATCCTAACATCAAAAGAGATCTAGCATATATGTTAGGTATGGTTTTAATAGGTCTCTGCATCTGTGCTATAATTTAAATCTAGTTTTTTTATTATTATTCTTTGCCAAAGACTGATTTTAAATTACATTTGCCTAATTTAAAATTGAAAAGCCTAATAATTATAAGAATATTAGTATTAAAAGTCTTAATTATTCAGGTATCTACAGAATATCATGAATTTCTACGACTGAAAAATTATTTCCATAATGTATATCTCTAGATTGTATTATATTTAAAAAAATAATGTTTGCTGCTAAATTCAAATTGAAACGAAAATTCGCTCATTCTGATGTAGGATGGTACAACATCTATGAGAAAACATATCAAATAGTTTAAGAAATTTTTGAAATATATAATATTTGGTGAGTAAACATTATTGTAAGAAGAAAATATTATAAATTATAGAAGAGCTTATAGTATGATTTAATTATACATAATTATCAAATTATCCAGTAGATCTGAAGGAGTCATATGTTGTTTCATCTTTAATGAAGGCTATAATATTAAAGTGCCTGTAATAGTTTTCCGTTTTTATCAATATATCGAGAGTCGTCGAAACATAGATATCCTAGTGTAATTAGATTTTAGATTGATAGCAACTGAAATTCCATAGTGCGCTTCTTAACCATTTATTTTTCAAAACATATCGATTTTTTATTTTTATAGTTTTTTTTAGAACAACGATAATAAGTATTAGACAATTATTTAATAGTACAACAAGTAGTGAGTATAGAAAGATTATCAATTTTTAAGAGAATTTTTTTATGAAATGTTGTAAGATGATCAAATAAATGCTGCATAATAATGTTGGTTGAACGTTTCGTGTTAGTTTATTGAGCATGGGAACTTCCCTGAATCCACCATTAAAATCCTGAGGTAATAATTTATACAGAACTTGACCCAAAAATCATGGAATTTGCCCTTGTAAATTCTCAGACATTCCATAACATTTCGGAACGTTCACGAATTCATTCATACATTTATGTTTAAGGTAGAGCAGTTCATCACACGGAAGCTCTAGAACTAAAACCATTTACATGACTACCATTCATAAAAGTTGCATAGTTTCATTAACAAATTTCTTGAGAAACTCATCCGTAGGAATCTTCAATTGGCTCTTAAGTTGTAAAGAAAAATGAACAATTTTATTATTTCTCAAAATGGACCAGCCTGAGGAGAAGGTATCATTAAAAAGAGAGCTGCTTGATAATTGATTATTATAAAAAATGCACCAGCAGCGAGGAGCACGTGACAATATTTTACGATCAACAGGAAAAATTGAGGAAGAATCTTATTAAAGTTAGAACCAGGGCGCAGGCCTCGAATCGATTTCCATAGGTCAACCCCGCGTTGTCGACCCAACGCTGTTCAAAACCGCCCCGAAGCAAAAATGGCGCTGGACTTCGCAGCCACGTATAAGGTCCTCGTGCTGGGCGATTCAAATGTTGGAAAAACCTGCATAGTCCATCGTTACTGCGATGAGAGATACTATGATATTTACATATCCACAATAGGTAAGAAAAATTCATCCTTGAATATTCCATCAACCTACGAAAGTCCACCACCTGTCAGCTTACCGCAGCTGATTCTCTGCTTTGATACCTTATCAAATCAACCGTCATCTTCTCTTATTTCTTATTTCCTTCCATGTAACCGATATCTCACCGGAGATTTGTCGTTCAACGACAAATATTTGCCCTAGACCTCCCCTCTCTTTCCTTTTACAGAATACTAGATGTATTATTATTTCTTAATGAGCAAAGGAAAACCTTCCTTTATAAACTGCCAAAACTCCACCACCTGTCAGCACCCCCAGCTGATTCTCCAATTTCACATTTTTATCAACCAGACACTATCTTTTCCTCCACTTCCTATCTTTGTCCAGTTAACGCTATCTCGCTACAAATTTATCACATAAAAATAACTTTTAGTTTAGCATGATTCTTATCCTCAAAAAGTCTTCCATTTTCCATTATCATTCCAGAGATTTATTATTTTCACATGATTAACAAATTTTCCACTTTTTTAGGTATCGATTTTAAGCAGAAAATAATTAATTTGGACGGAACGCCGATCAAGCTCCAAATATGGTGAGTGTCTCATGGATGTTGATTAAATATTCAAATTGATTACCTGAAGAAGAAAAACAAAACTTTTCAGGGACACTGCCGGACAGGAACGCTTCAGAACTTTGACAACAGCGTATTACCGGGGTGCCATGGGAATTTTATTAATGTACGACGTAACCAGCTTGGAGAGTTTCAATCATTTGTCGTACTGGCTGAGGAATATTCAGGAAGTAAGGAAAATTTGTATATCAGATAGATAAGGGACAGTATACTTTTTTAACGGTAAATTTATTTTAGAATGCTTCGCCAGACGTAGTGAAAGTTTTAGCGGCAAACAAATGTGATGCTACAACGCACAGAGCAGTGGAGGCTGAGAGAGGCCAGAAGATAGCTGAGAATTTTGATATGCCATTTTTTGAGGTTTCCTGCAAGGAGAATATTAATATCGAAGAGGCTTTTCTAACGCTGGCGAGGAGGATACGGGAACAACGAGGACGTAGGGTAAATATTCTTGGGATAGGAATGCGAGGATTGAATTAAAAGAACGAGTGAGACGAGATAATTTTATTTATCAGGCGAGCTTATTCGAGGCATCGGAACGAGAAGGTACCGACAGTATTATCAAAGCACAATCCCCATCGCAACAGGGCGACGCTTGGAAATGTTCCTGTTAATTTCCTCGAAGATCCTTCTCGGCGCGATAAACAATTCAACGAATGAACTAAAGAAACGAGAGGAAAGTTTGTTTGTCGAGCAAGCTCGCTAAACATAGACTGGAATCAACAGGAAGAAGATAAGCTGAACGAGGTGTAAAAACACGAACGATAATGCGCAAAAAATGTTTGTTTTGCGCTGACCGATAAAGATTTACCGGAAGGTACTTCCTTACTTGTGAAAGACCAGGATTTTGTCGTCGGGGGACCTTATCACCTTCTACTTCTCGCATTGCGAATAACAGCATTTATTCTCCGAGTCTAGCAATGTTACAAGCGATCGCAGGATCATTTTTTGAATATTGTGTACTCCTGAGAACCGCAAAAGCTTTGAAAAGAATTGTGAATCGACTTTCTTGGCAGCAGCTGGTCGACAGATGACGAATTACTGATGCAACCAAGTGTCAATTTATTCATGCTCGCTCCTTCACTGGTCATTACTCACTCGTATCACACTTGAATAAGCAAATAGTTGCACAATAGTAGCGGAAAAAAGCGCGGCTGGACGAAAAATGAAGCATGAAATCCGGTTACAGGAGTTTTTATGGCCTAAAGGGGAACCGATTTTGATCACGCGTAGTACAATAATATATATGGTTATTCGTTGAATTTTAAAGGGTGCAGTAAAACGATTGTATAAGTTTTAGGCAGGTTCTTCCTAATATTCGTTGAATCACAGCCTTCTAATCCCTTTAAAATCGGTGCAGAGCTGGTCGATATGTCTCTACTGTACATGCGTGACGTCACAGGTCCACGATAACTCGTCCTCAGCTGCTCAAAAGTGTCGACGAGCATTAACTTTTATAAATATGTAACTTCATAATCACTGTATTGATTTTAGTGGAATTTGAAGGGTATGTGAGTGCAGCTCTTAAGGAAAAACTTCCTGAAAAGTGTGTGGTAATTTAG
Source organism: Prorops nasuta (assembly GCF_024137725.1). NCBI lineage: Eukaryota > Metazoa > Arthropoda > Insecta > Hymenoptera > Bethylidae > Prorops > Prorops nasuta. The sequence continues at coordinate 1,875,939 of NW_027116808.1, forward strand.
TTACACCCGATATATCGAAAAAACTTCATCAAACGCATTGTGATTATTAGAGATTTTTTGTATCTCTAACGAGGACCAGCACTTTTCCATTGTTATAGAAAAAGCTTGCTTTACTAGCTATTCTGGCCAACATCCATTTTTCTGTACTATAATAGCGATGGTGCTGAGGTCCCTTTAAGCGCTTATCTATTTGGCGTGGCCTTTTAATACAATAATCGTCGTTCATTTCACAAGAACTTATATCGAAAAGTCAATTATTATACATATACGTATAGTCGATCCACTATTGAAAAGCCTTCAGCTTCCGGTTGAAATTTTTGTCTCCCTGCGACCATAATGCTCTTGGGCTCGCGATAAGTAATCACAATAGTGCTGTTTCTCTTAACAGTATGTGACTTTTGATAATCGTAAAAGTCCCCGGTAACCTTTTCCATTTTACATAGCGAGAGAAACGCGATGACGCCGAATGTAATAATTTATATATACAAGCGATGACGTCATCCTACTGATGCTTCACGGAGATAGAAGGCAGATTTTATAGTCATTCGTGAAACTAAATCTCAGTGCTTGTCACGAGCAGAAGCTTGCTGTGGGAGGTAATTTAAGGCTGAATACAAACGACAAACAAACACACATACACACACAATGTGCATTTATGGTGTTCTATCATGCGATTTAATAATTAACGCGCTATTTGCAGCATCTCAGTGTGGGAACAATATAATTGAATTAAACTAAGAATGGTAGGAAATATTTTGTGCAATTTGCAAATGGCGAAGGCCAATCGATCTGTATACATTGAAATTTGAAGAAAGAAGCAGCAACGTAGAATTTTGTTTTTTTAAGCTGGCAGAAGCAAAATCGCCTTTATTGTGCCTATCAACAGTGTAAAATGAATTTGTTAAAAGAAAAGGAAAGTAATGTTGCTTCTGAACATTATTTCATTGTAGCGAATAGTTATACACTTTGAATTTATATTGCGAAAAATTATAAAAAGGACAACAAAATTAAAGATTTATTCGGTAACGGTCGCTGAACTTTTCAGTTGTTATCAGGATGGCACGGTGTTGTTTGAAAAAGCATTAATCGTTTTCTTTAGAGGCGATAAGGCACTATTTAATTAAGAACATATACATGAAACTTAAAAATTGAAGGATATGGTTTGTTTTTAATTCTGTTTGTACTCTGGATGAAACAAATAATAGTTATGAGATATAGGCTTTGTACTATTTGCTAAAAACAGTATACACACACACACACACACACACATGTTATCAATGTACGTATACACGAAAACTACCACGGTATATACTTGTTGCTTTTATAATATATTTGTAACTCACGATAGATTTGTATACAATCTATTGAATTTTTCAACATTATTGGGACTAATTACATTGTAGCGTAAGCAGAACTTCGCATTGTAGCAGAAAGCGTGTTTAGAGCAATAGAAAAGATTCTTTCATAATCACGTTTGATGTACTCGCTAAGAGTTAGGGATTCGTCGAAGAGACTTTCGAAGTTTAGCTTACTTTTTGTTCTTTCTCATACATTATTGTTGCGGTGCTTTTCGCTTTCATCCCCGTAACCGGAAGTACTCCGAGTATTAAATTTTTGTAAACCAAGGCAGGGATGAAGGCGTCGAAGGACATTCAATTTCATTGACAAAAATATCGAGCAATCAAGAGATGTAACGCAGGATATCGTTTTCCTCTCTTGCTCCTCGGGCATTTTCGTTTGTAACTCGAAGCTGGTCTTCGGCGATAAGCATAAGAGAAAAACTTTGAGAACTTTTTATACGACTTGGTTATAACGTATTTCATAAATCTATCGCAGTTGTTTTCAGAGATCGATTGCTTGGGAAAGAATTAAATGCATTAAAAAAATGTAATTTCCAAATTCAGTACTCCTTTTCTCACCCTTATCATTTTTTTTATATGAAGAATTTCGAAAATTAATTTAAGATCATTTTGGTAATTTTATTAATTTTTTACATTACACGTAATGTATGTATGTATTTTTTCTTGATTTTAAATAGATACCAGCACGAATAAGATCGGTAATTTTAAATTTCCTGTTGAGTGCTGTCTCCCTACGTATATGCAGTTACTGGCGCTTTCTTTTAATACTGATATCCGTGTCGCTGTGGTGATCCAAGAATTTCAAATTGATATTCTTAACGCGTTTCCTGTCGGAGTTACGTGAGATTTTTTTAAGGGAGTAGCTTGTGCGATGAACGAGTAAGCGAGGAGAAAAGTTGGAAAGTTTTAGGAAAATATATTTAAAAAAGATTCGAGTCAGGTGAGTGTTACCGCGAGGTAATATTCTTATCAGGCATTAAAATGGTAAATGATAAGGGAAAAGTATATCACGTCACTCGTATGATTCACTCTTCCCCTTCTCAAGAAGAAATATCGTGTCTCTCGATTAAATGTATTCGCCAAGCAAAGTCTTATGGATTCTTGGTAGAAATGAATCACACATCATATTGCTGAGCAGACACTTGGCACTGGTCAATTATAGCGTTCGCGCGTTTCTTTAGGATTATTCCTATGATGTGTGCGGTGTATAAATGTGTATACAGTGCACTGGTGTCCGAGACGACCCCCATTGGATGAGATTGGGTGAAGTAGTAAAATATCAGTGAAATCCAGTATGGCCGCCGTGACAAACTCGTCGGACTGTCACTGAAGTTTGGGATACGCCTAAATTCGTATTGTTGTTGATTAACTCACATTTTTATACCCACAAAATGCACTGTGTGAGTTTTCATCAATGAGCGATATTATTTTTAAGTTTATTTCCGAAAGATTCAGTGCTTCTGAGAGGTTTTTCTCATTCACACGTATGCTACGTTTTATTTAGGTCTCGTCACGGAGGATTCCTCTTGCAATTGGTTCGAGGAGCTTTCGCAACGCACGATTAAAAGTTTTGCAAGTTTTTACCACATAAGCCATCGAGGAGGACATTTCATGTCAGTAATTTTTTGTTAATCCCTTTTCACTCGACGCATTGCGATTTTTGTTGAAGGCCTTTAGGTTAGACGTATCTTTTCCTTTTAGGTTTGACGTTGTGTTGTTCCTGTAGCTACTAGTAAATAAAGTTTTATCTTGACAATGGAAGCAATCGTTGAATATAATTATCAGGCTCAAGAGCCTGATGAATTAACATTGAAGAAGGGAGATATTATCAAGGAAATCAAGGTGATGATTGGTGGATGGTGGGAAGGCACTTTGAGAGATAAGCGAGGAATGTTTCCTGACAATTTTGTGAAGGTAACAATATTGTAAAAATTAATAAACATAATATTTTCATTGATATTGAATTTATTCTAAAACTTTACAGATGATTGAACCTTCCGGTGCAGCTTGTGGCAGTGGAGGCAGTGAAAGTGGTAGTGAATCAACCACTGCTAATATTAAGCCCAAAGAAGTTGCTTCGCGTAATAAAGGATCTGAAAAGAGATGGTGCAAAGTTCTTTACAGCTATGAACCATGCAATGTTGATGAGCTAAAACTGGTTCCACAAGACACCATTGAATTCTTGGGGGAGGTAGAAGATGGATGGTGGAAAGGCAGGCTAAAAGGCGAAGTTGGAGTATTCCCTTCAAATTTTGTTACTCCAGTTTATGAGGAGCTGGAGAAGCCTAAGGAAACAGAAAAAAATGAATTATGCAAAGTACTTTATCCTTATGAGGCTGCTAATGAGGACGAACTAACTCTAGAGGAAGGACAAATAATTACCCTTCTCTCCAAAGATGCCCCTGACAAAGGTTGGTGGAAAGGAGAATTGAGAGGTCAAGTAGGACTGTTTCCAGATAATTTTGTAAAAATTCTTGATCCATGGGAGAGCCAAGAAGAATATTGGCAAGAAACTATACAATCCACAAAATCAGTCTCAAGACACTCTCATCAAATGAAAAAAGTTGAAAAGGCCCATGCTAGAAGAAGCTTGGATACACGGGATGGTCATATGGAATCAAAGAAGACCATTACAACGTCGACAATAGGGTCTTCCGGAAGTATAGAGAGAAAATCTGTTGGTAACCACCCAATCTTATCGAGCTTAAAGAAGTTTGTAGGGGATTCTGGGAGTAATAATGGTAATGGTAGCACGAATGTAGCATTGGGAGAAGAATTAGATAAAGTAGAAAGAGGAGAGGGAGCACCGCTTTCGCACTTAACAGCTTCCAGGGCAAAAGCACCTTGCAGACGCCCTCCTTCCTCTCAGCATCTTCGCCACCATGCGTCTACGGCTACCTCGCCGATCTCTATGACACCTACCAACACCATTTCGGTATTAGATGTTCAATTTTATTCTTTCCATTCTACCAAAAACTGATTAGTCTACTCAGCCAATTCGGTACTCCAATTTTCTCAATTTCTTTTTCAGGAAAGCAACGTAACTAATGGAAATGCGGACATTTCAGAATCAAGAGATGACGAGAACGACGGAATCATGTCAAAAGTTACAAGAAAGGCTCCTTGGGTAAATAGCCAAATATAGAATAAAGTGAAAAAAATGCATTCTTATAAAAAATATTTGTAGGTGAAGGAGTTGAAGATGAATCAAATGGAAAGAAGAAAAATTACGTCGCCAGATCGTGTAAATAAAGTAGAAGTGAAAAAGGAAAGGACCATTGGAAGGTAGATTTTTATTATTAAAAGCTTCTTTTTTTTCCATAAGGTGTGTAAAAACAATTAACATAAATATTTTAATAGACTGCCAACTCCGATAAATCGCATTGACAATACCGTAGCGAAACAGGACGCGGAGAATGAGGATAATAAGCAAAATGAGAAGAAGCAAAATCTTCGAACAGGCGTTGCTTCTTCCGATAATACACCAGTCGCTTCGTGTTCTCCCGGACATCAAGGCTGTGTTCCATATAGCGTCTATAATCAATTGTTAGATAGAGTGAGTATTGGAATTCGAAAGTTAGCTATATATATTACAACTATCAATAACGTTCATGCCGTTTTTAAGGTCATTGCACTGGAAGACAGGCAAGCAGTGTTGCAGTTGACCGTCGCTCAACTTACCGAACAGTTTCAACCCCTTTTCTCTTCAACCAATGGTTCGTCGAGTAATAAAATGTAAAGTTCATCGGTATGCAAAAGTAACCCGTATTAGTGCGAAACACGCATACTCGAATTTTAATCGTAGAATATCAGACAAAATTGTCTCCCGTAAATATCAACTATTTTAATAGCGTTAAATTTTTTTTAAGTTTTTATCATATATATTTTTGGTGGTACACAGAATATTTCTGTTGTTCACCGTCATTCAGTATTGACTTTTTTTAAAAGGAAACCGACCATTCCACGACTTACATTCTTTTAATTGGTGCATTTATCTTTTCACTTTTATTGATAGCCATTTTAAATTTAGACTGCCAATTTTTATCAACATTTTTAGTTGTGAATGAGTGTGGATCTTATAATCATTGTTTTTATATATACCCAAGCGCAGAAGACGTATAAGGTGTCTAGCAGCTTCCAATATTGTGATTATGTTTCGACTATTCTTGTAAATTCTAGTAATTAATGAGATTAATGACAGAATTTACAAGAGTTCCGTTCCGTTTACACGCACACGATTTTATTTCCACAACAATTTTTCGTTGCAGGAAACAAAATAATCATTGTACATTAACGATAAATTCATGCTTAACTGATAAGTAACGATTGATTTTTGGACAGTAAGAGAGTAAAAAGTGCTACTTATACCTAGCCTAATCTTGGAGAAATATTTTTCGTCTAAATTTCGTGCTTGCTGCTTGAAATTTGTTGATTGCAAGTCGGGACAAAGGTATGTGCCTATTAGACGGAATATAAATATAAAACAAGATTGACAATGTTAAAGATAAAAAAAAGAAAAAGATCGTGTTTTAATGATAAATTATAATAAGTTTTAGAGTATAATGTTTTATTTAATTGCTGTCAGATTCTGCATTAGTGCATTTTATTTTATTAATGACACGATAGAGAGAGAGAGAAAGAGTACTTAAAGTGATAATTTAAGTAAAGTTTTTTGTGATTTTTCTTTGGTTCAACGAACAGAGTCACCTCGCAACCAATTTAAGTATGTTAAGAGTTTTTAAGTGACAATGAGTGCCAATGTATCTCGTTACATTAAGAATTGCTGTTTTTCCTTCGAGTTTAAATCCCGTATAGAGCACGACCGGTGATAATAGTTACAAGGTTCTGTATACGTGATGAGCGAAACATGATTGTCATCCAAAGCCTAGAAATGCTACTGCGCCACAAAAATTTCATTGAAACATATTTTTAGCTGCGATCAAATAAATCAATGAAGTCGAGCTATATTTTGCTTGAGTCTAGGATTGCGTTCCGAGTCGCATATATATTCGCAAGAAAGCGCTAAAAACTGTAGGAAACTAACATAATCTATAAGCTCCGTGCGGCCTATGTGCGACTCGGCAAGCGGCATAGAACGGTGCTATGTAGCAGATACATTATACTATATCATAAGCATAATAAAGATTATAAGCATTGAGTAACACACATAATATTTTACTCGCGCGGATAGATGGGATAAACGACACCAGCGTCTACCGTCAAATAGCTGCAGAACTGTTGACTATTTAAAATCTTTTTATTTTTTTAACAAAGCTATTTTTAGTGTAAACAGAAAATCAAGATTAGTAATATATCATAAAAAGGTATGAACTTATGAAAGAAAGAGTATTGAATAGTTTACGTCGATATCTGACGAAGTATTTTTTGCAATTTATTTTTCGAATAAACGAATTATTTAACATGTCAATTGTACAGATTGAGGTTCTACTGAGTTTTAAGACATATGAAAGAAGTAATAATATTTCTTTTTCACGAGAAACTTAATATAATTAACTCCTACTAATATAGCTAATGAGTACGTTTAGGTGTGAAATTTTTTAATCGTGTCTAACGCTTTGTGATTTCAATTGACAAACTTATCAATATTATCAGATACATACAACCAATATATCGTACAACACTTATATGATAAAGTATTATCTTTGTAAGATTAAGCAATCTTTAAGAGTAAACAGGATTTACGTTTATGTTCAAATTGCACAAAATCAAAGCATCATATTTTCTAGAAATTGTTCACATATGGAAGGTCCAATATTTAATGACCATTTGTCAATAAGCTTTTCGACCGTTATATCATTATTATATTAGAATGTGAACTTTCGCCACTGTTTTGGGATACCAATATCCCAAATGAATTTTATACTTTTATATTTCTTCATGATAGTGATAGTCCAGTTAAATTTTTACCGATCAATTTTGTTGTGTCTAAGCACTATCACGTAACCGCAATTCTTATTTAGCACCGAGCGAATAGACATTCACTTGCATATCAAATAAACAATTTTTTTTTTCGATCGACTGATTATAATATTGTCAGGATCGTTAGAATGTCACGTGACAATATCCAAAGTACATTAAATGGGAATTCGAACGGTAGTTTGTTTTTTCTATTTCTTGATTTTTGGTCACGGTCTCAAACTTTTTTCCACACTGGAAAAAATCGTCTATGCCAATGGGTAACTCACTAGTACGATATCTGCTTTAAAGAAAAGCTTGTTATTGTCGTTGGTATTCCTAAGACTTGAGGCGAAATAGTGTTAAGAGGTTTGCCAGCTGCTAATTCCCCTGCAAATCACGAGTTGTGACTTTTTGTAAATAAGTAGTAATAAGAAGTGAGAAAATTTTTTGTTCTTTAATAGTCAGCTTAAGTCGAGTAATTGTAAATAATTATCAGTTAGCCTTCGCTAAATGAATCTTGTAGTTCTATGATTAAATATATATCTGTACATAAGAATTATTTCTTTATTATTTCTTACACCATTCATGTTTATCATAGCTATTAGATCTCTTTTTGTTTAGCCGAGGAACTTTTTTTGTAAGGAAATATTTCACAAATGAAGCGAAAGGACAATTTGCACGGTAGCACTTTCCAGAATGATAGACTTTTACTGCCAGGAAGTCTTGTGATACCAACACAGCCTCTTGAATGGGATGGCTCGCCAGGACCCCATGCTCGATAGTCGAAACAATCCAAAGGTTCACCTAGAAAATAGTAACTTTATTATTTTCAAACTAAACATTTTTATTCGTTTATTTACCAAATTCATTCTTCCATAATCTATCATTATCCAGGTTGCTGAGTCCTACAAAACTCGGAGTCTTATCAGAAATGAATTCTGCGAATCCACTGGACCTTTCATCGCTAATCACATGGGCCAAAGAAGCATTAAACTTTTTACAATAAGCACGAGCATCGGTATAATTTAATGTCACGTTGGAGAATAAAAATAGTCCTGCTTTTGGCACGCATTCAACGTTTCCATTGCCTAAATCGTACATTTAATTAATATAAGTCAAATGACAAGATAATCACAGAACATTTGATTCTCTCATTACTGGATGTAATGTTGATAGGATACATGCTGTAATACTGGTAATTTGTGTCATTTTTCATAAATTTTAAATTCGTTTCTGGACACTGGAGAGCCTCGCAGAAAGCATCGTTTGCTCTGCTGGTTTCAGTCGTGTTGGAATTCGCATTTATGCTTTCATCTACTCTGCCATAATTGAAAGCCAAAGCTTTCTTGCTTACTGAAAAATCCATGCACTTTTCCAAGCTCTGCACATTTCTAGTGGATAGAATAATTTTCTCAGAACGAACTTTGGATCGAATTAATTCATACCCGGGCGGGTCTCGCAGATTTATTCTGCAGCAACTATCAGCGAAAACTAAAAATACAACTACCGAGCTAATCGCCACGAGTGTTATTGCATTCATTTTTTGCCGAACTGAATCTACGTGGAGCACTTGTAATTCTTGGTTGATTGCAGGATGCTGTCAGTAGCGATCCGTACAAAAACTCTGATCGTTATGCAACCACAAGTTTGTGAAAAACAAGTCGACAAATAAGTTACAAATTTTTTTAAACCGCAAATTTAATGCATACAATTTATTTTTAAGTGCTCTGTGACATGGTTATCAATAACAATATTTATATTTATAAACAGTTCTTAACATAAAAATACTTTTTCCATTAACTCGATTTTATCGGGAAATATATAATCTGATATTTGTACTTTTCTATTTGTTGAATAATTCAGTAATATTAATATTAGTTTAAGCGTAAACGTTGAATTTTAATACTATTCAAAAGTACTGTAGGACTATCAGGGAATAGTAATTTAGGCCATTATATATTGTCCAGTGCTTTGCTAACTTCCCCAAAAATGTCGTCAATTTTTCCTTCCGCATTAATCTGCAAAAATTGTATTAATTTAAAATCCTGCAATTTTTCGTAAAAGTTATCGTATTAAAATACACATTTTAAAGCTAATCGATTTTACCCTGACTACTTTATCCTTGTAATGTTCTACTATCTCGCCGTTTTTTATGTTGAATATTTCTATTCTTTTTTTAATCGTCTCTTCGTTATCGTCGGCTCTTTTCGAAACAGCCGAGCGTCCTAAAAGTCTCTTTGTCATTGTTTCGCTGGCGACGTCAAAGAAAATAATTAAATCGACTGGACAAACCTAAAAAACAAGACTAATTAATAAATGTGGAGAGATAGAAGAGTATGAAATTCTCATGGAAATGTTACATTTTTCTCAAACAAAATCCCTTGGTCGAGTTCACGAGGATATCCATCAATGAGAAAGCCTTTAATGCTGCTATCCTCTTTTTTTGCCTTGTCCATTCTTTCTTTAATAAGTTGCAGCACAATATCCTACTAAATCCAAAATTATTAAAAGAATAATTCAAAGGGTAGAATCGTAGCATTAAAATTTTCTCGGTATTTCGTAATTTTTTACCGTGGGGACGAACAGTCCCTTGGACATTGTTTCTTGAAGGGAGGTCCCGCGGGGACTTCCGCTGGCAACTTCCTCGCGAAGAAGATCACCGCTGCTGATATGCAAAAATCCATATTTTGCTATGATCTTGTCACATTGCGTACCCTTTCCGCATCCTGGACCACCGATTACCCAAATTGTCTTCATACTCGTTAGATTAAAGACCTTTGTGCACTAAAAAGCATTTTCTAGGTTAACTGCTATATTATTTATCGAGGACCAAAATCAAACCTATGAAATCAGCAAATGTTGATTCTTTTTTAAGTTAGATAAGATAAAGCACGGCTAAAATTTAATCTGTCAGAGATCTTATGAGAGGTCAGAAGATATTATGATTCACGAGAGAGGCCAGATTCGCTAGAAATTCGAACTAATCGATTTGCCATTGGATTGGCTGTTAAACTGATACGAGAAAAAACTGCACATGCGCAAAGCTACTACGATCAGCTGGTACCATTTTTTATACTCTGTTACATGTTATGTTATGATACATATACATAGTTCAAAATTGCATTTCCGGTTTCGGCAATCATCAAATTTTACCGCCTGCGTAATTGAATTTAAAACTATGTCAGCATCCACTTTCTATCTTTTTACAGAACAGCCTTTCAAGCCCGAAAGGTTTCGTTTACTGTTACATAACAATTTAAAAAAATGCAAAAGTCTCTATTTTCTTCTCATTTAGCTCTCTTTTGTTTTTGAGAATTACCTGAGAATTATTATCGTCGATTGTTGATAAAAGTCCTGCACTATCGTAATGAAGGGCTCGCACGATGAAAATTAATGTTAAAAACAATAATCTATACAGTTTTATAAATTGCAAATTACGAACGAGACGAGATAAAAGCGTGGGATTTTCGATGGGACTGGAACTTTTGCGGTAAGGGTGAAGAGGAGGGAGGTTGAAAGTGAATGGGTAAATATAATTTGTGAGCTTACGTTTGCTCGTGATGCTTTCGTTGATCTCTCTGCTCCTCCTACCTTATAACAGAAGACAGACAAATAGAATCTTAATGTATATTTCACGTTTAATTTAAGTTGCCATGGTTACGACACTTAAAATAAATATAAGAACGAGCTGTACAGGCTGTACTCTCTTCCCCGGATAAGTAATCGGATCTCGTGTCATTTAATTCTAATTTCAATTTTGGCCATTATTCAAAAAAAAATCTGATATTTATCTGTCAAATCAGACGAAAACATCTATTCTTATATGAATGTTTTTCTTTAATTTTCGTTTGTATTAAAAAATCAGTTACATATTTTAAAATCAAATTGGTAGTTAATCTCAGTCTAAATTTATAATCGTTCTCGAATCGAACACTTTTCAACAAAGGATTAAATTTAATTTGAAAATATCTATTAACTTATGCAAAAATATCCCTGGAATATTTGTATGTTTTGCACGTATTGAGATAACAGTGGAAGAAACTTCAAGGATTATTTTCATAATTCATATCAATTTCTAAAAAACTAAAAGATAGCCATGAAAAGGCGCCTTTACTGATATAAACATAACCTATCAAACGTCATTTTCTTTATTAGTATATACTAAGTACATACGTTTTAAGTTCTAGTTAATTTGTATATTGTTAGATTATTCCAAAATACTAATAATTTTTGTCAATGGTTGCTAAATAAAGTCTAGCGTATAATGTCTTGTGATCGTAATACGAAACTTATTATAGCCGCTTCTTATATCTGCGTAGCAATAAATTTGAGAGTGTAAAGAAATTTTTGAATTAAATTTCATCAAGTTAAAAATGAAATATTCAACGTCTCCCCCAAATAGTAGGTGTCATTCACCATTCTCTGTAGATTCTGGCTCTTTACCAATGCCAGCTACTTACAGGTAATAAAGTAATATTTATGTTATCACATACTCAGCAGTTTCATCTTAAATGTATGTTTTCTAATAGTAGAGGCAATTGTATGGGAGCAGCTACAAAGTGTTACAAATATCTGCGGAAGTTGTTAAAGTTTAATCAAATGGACTTTGAGTTTGCCATGTGGCAAATGATATTCCTTTTTATATCTCCCCAAAAAATTTATAGAAATTTTCAAAGTAGAAAACGTAAGTGTAGAGGAAAGAATTATTTTATATTATATAGATCTAATTTCAATGATGCAATTTATTCCAGAAACTAAGTCTCAATTTGCTAGGGATGATCCAGCATTTTTTGTACTGTTAACATGTTGGCTATTTGTCTCATCAATTGTTATCAGCATTGTCTTGGGCCTAACATTCGTTGATTTCTTAAAACACACTTTGTACATGATTTTTGTGGATTACATAGCTGCTGGACTAATCGTAGCTTCTGTATTGTGGTAAATAATTTTACTACAATATTTTTCAAGTTTCTTCACTGACTGATAATCAATTGCTCCCCAGGTTTATTACCAATCACTATTTGAGAATTGATAAGACACAAGATGTTGAGTGGGGATATGCTTTTGACATACATTTAAATGCATATTTTCCACCTTTAGTTATTCTTCATATTTTCCAATTAATTATTTACAATGGTAAGTATTTCTTTATCATGCTCCTTTGCTGAACATTGTTTTACAAAATTTATTTGCAGGTGTTATAAGAGATGATTTATTTTTCTCATGCTTCATTGGAAATACATTTTGGTTCATTGCTACTTGTTATTACATATACATAACATTTCTTGGATATGCAAGTAAGTATCCCTAAAGTAAATCAGTACATGAAGTGAGGATATAAAAGCTTAGAAAGTCAATGTTACTTATGAAATTTATACAATTAATAACAATTTTCAGATGTTGAAATACTTCACAGGCCACACATGATATTATCTGTATTACCTGTATTATTTTTAACATACATGGCTTTCATTTGTTCAAGGATTAATATAACCTACTTTGTCATGAGTTATTATAAAAATAGAATATAGCATAATATCAAAGAACTCTTAATAAGTCTTTGTATTAAAGAAAAATAAAAAAATGCAAAACTCTCATTATTCTACAATAAAATTATATGAATATATAATAGAACTACATAATAATTTTTATAATAGGATAATTTGTACATTATAAAATTTTGATAGTAATAATTAAAGCTAATCTTCGCAAAAAAGTTATTTTACTTTCCGTATTTTTCGAGATATCCATACAAAAATATAATTCTTTTTATTTTTTAGAAGAATAATTACAAGAGTTTAGGTAGTTGTTTTAAAGTTGTAATGTCTAAAACTTTTGGGCTTGTTCTTGCAGATTGCATTGAAGGATATTTATGATTTTGAATTTCTTTAACATCAGGTTTTAAAGGTACAGCAGCTTCATAATTAGGATTTGCTAAAAAAAATTATCAATTAAATATATAATGAATGTAAAATGCTATTACCAACTTACCATCAGTATAATTATGATGATTTCTTCCTGGAAGTAATTGATATCTCTCTAAATATCGCATTGTAGCCAATGACAAATTTGGACCTTGGACATTGCTTAGCATTAAATGCTGCATGGATCCTTGTTTCTGTGCTGCTATTTCCGTCAATTGTTCGTCGCTTAAATATTTCAAAGCCAAAGCTTTCATATGCATACTAGTATTTGTTTCGGTAATACCACTTGTCGTATTGATCACATTTGTCTGGCAATCTAATCTGGGATAAATAGATGAGTCAAATCCAGACCTGTATATAAAAATAATTATAATTAAAAGAATAAAGCTAATTATTTTAATTATCATCCATACTTTTTATTCTTAAAGTCCCTGCGCTCGTCATTCAAACTAATTCCAAGTTTCTTCAATTGCTCCAAAGTTGCAGCTTTTACAGTCTCCATCATTCTTTTATTTTCGAAACTATTCGATTCTAATATTTTGTCCATCGGTCCTTTTTCTTCGGGTTCCATGTTATTCGATTTCTCTAAAATTTCATTTACTTGTCCTAATACATTGTTGTAAAATGTCCAACCAATTTTCGATGTTTTTTTTAATGGATCACTTTCGTCATCGCTATAATATTCTTGCATATCCACATGAATACTTGGTTCCGGTGTTGTTGGTCTTTCTTCCACTCTCAAATCATTGCTATTCAAAAAAATACTTTCTTCGTCAAATGGTCGAGATTCTAAATTCGAACTCTGTATGTCTTTAGTCATCTTTAAATTGTCAATAGGGATCTCTATTTCTGCGCTACGTTTGTTTTTAGAGACATCCGTATTTACATAATGTTTGGTATCCGTAAAATTTTCTGTCGTCTGTTCGCTGCTTTTAGGCATTAGTATCCTTTTATCTGGATTCTTTAAAATTTCTTTGGATTGACCTGATCTGTAATCACAATAAGTATCCAAAGCTTCCAAAGGTCTGTCAGTCTCATTGTAATATTGTTTTTCAGGTAAATCTCTCACAGAATTTGCAAAATTGCTGCTTTGCTGCTGACTGGAAGATAGATGGCTTTCAGAATCTTCTACAATATTCTCTAATTGTGCGCTATTATTGCGCGCAAAAGAAGTTTTATTTCTTCTATAGTTTTCTGCGTCATACATATTTCTTATATTACTAGTCTCAATAGACTTTTCAACAATTGCTTCTGGTATATCATCTGGTTGAAGAAATTGACTGTTTTGCACCGTAAACTCAAAACTGGTCATAACACCAATAGAAACTTTTTGCTCAAGAAGAGTCTTTCTTGTTTGTTCCACTGACTTCTCGCAATTGTTTTCAATTTCTTTAGGCACATAATAATTAGGTATAGTTTCTTTCTCATGCAAATCTGAGATTTTTTTTTTTTCTACTATATTTCTGGAAACATTTTCCGTTGATATTACTGCATTATTAGTTATTGCATTATCTATAAACCTATCAGACTCTAAGTTCTGCATATTGCAAGTACATTTTGCTCTATATTTAAGAGTTTCTTCTTGCATTTTTAGTAGTCTATCTAGCTGACCCTGCAGCATTTTAATTTGGTCATTCTGGCTAGTAATTACTTGGAGTAAATGTTTTACAGTCTCATTATTTTCCTGATTTGGATTAGGGATGTAATACCTAGGTGGACATACAGGAGGATAAGAATAAATATCTGGATTTTGATAAGGATATGGATTTCCAGGTGGTGTCATTTGATTATACGTATTAATAAATGGAGTTGGAGGGTTCGTTTCTTGCAAGCACATTTGCTGCGAGTTATAATTACTTGGATCCTGTAAGTATGCATTTTTGTTAACTCCAATTGATGTTACCTTTTCATTTCTAACATGCTTTTCTGGAAATTGTATTCTTGGAGAAGGACTTTTAACAGACTTGCTTTCTCCAGAACTTTTTTCCAATTTCTGCATATACAATTTATTTTGGGTAACACAATCATTTCCTTGCCGTGCATACAATTGATCATACTGACGAGGACTATCACAGCCTCTTTCAGTACTTTTTCTAGGATAAAAATTTTCTCTTGGTTTAGGGCTAGGAGTATTTCTTGATATAGTTTTCTGATGATAACTTGAAGTTTGCAAAGAATCTGTAATTTTGACAGATGCATCTATTGGTGCATAATTGCGTTCTTTCCATGATGCATATGAGATACATTTGTCACCACCTGACGAATTAAGGCTTGCACACTTTTTATTATTATTTTCAGCTGAGTTTTCAAAAATTAGTGATACTTCTGGTACAGATGGAGCACTGATGCACTAAAGAAATAACATTTTATATTATTTTCTTAAACATGGTTATCATAAAAAAAATACTTACATTTAATTTAGCTACTGGCTTGGGAATAGTCCTTGGCTCAAATTCATCCGAAATATTACAATTTTGATGATACATTTTTATTATCTACTTATAAAATATTATCTAATTCATATAACTTACTATTAAAAGTTTTTTAACCTAATCTTAAGAGTAAAAATTTCATAATTTTCTTCAGTTTATCAACAGTTACACAGCCAGCTACAGCTATTATATTTTAAACCCAGATTTTTAAATCGTATTGCACCTGGTCGATTCGAACATCAATTATCGATTAATATCGAAAGTACAAATGTCTGCAGTTTCACAGCAGTGTTACTTTAAAATTAATACATACGAACTGTCAAAAACTATCAATATAGAAAATAAGGATACTATAGTGATAAATAACGTCAATTTGGTGCAATATTTTATTTTTATAAATGATAAGAGCATGTTTTAATCAACGGACAAAACCTATAACTAAAATTCACTGATATAGTGCTTGTACAAAAACAAACACAACCAAAGGATGCACAAACCTACAAAATATGCGTTACGTATTGGCTTTTTTTAGGGAAAACACAGAATATTTTTAATCATACGAGAAACTCCTGGATTTTTATAGAAAATTCAACATAGTATTTTTTTTTATTAAATTCAGTTAGAATCATTATCATTATAAATAAGAAGTGGAGAGTATGTCTTTAAAATTATTGAAATCTAAACATGTTAGATATTTTAAAAGATTACTACAAGTTATGCCCAGTGATAAAGAAGAAATTGATTCCTCCAGGCTCTTAATAGCTTTCTTTGCTATATCAGGCTTGGATGTATTAAATTCATTGGATGATATTAACGAAGAGTTAAAATCAGATACTATTGATTGGGTATATTGGCTTCAACTAACCAATGCAGGGCCTAGATCTGGTTTTCAAGGATGTACAGCAGTCCCAGATTCTGCACCAAAATATCAATTTGGTCATTTAACAATGACATACACCGGATTAGTAATTTTATTAATTTTGGGGGATAATTTAAGTAGAGTTGATAGAAAGTCAATAATAGAAGGAGTACGAGCTTGCCAAAATCCAGATGGTTCTTTTACAGCTATTGTAGAAAAATGTGAAAGTGATATGCGGTTTCTATACTGTGCCTGCTGTATATCTACAATATTAAATGATTGGTCTGGCATAAACAAACCAAAAGCCATTGATTATATCTTAAGAAGCCTGGTAAACTACATTTACCATTATTCTTTTTGTTGCTTGAGTAACAGTTATTATTACTGTATATATCTTTGCTTTATTGTAATAGAAATATATCAACAATGATTATAGTCTTACGATGGAGCATTTGGCCAAGGACCAGGATATGAATCTCATGGAGGATCTACTTTTTGTGCTGTAGCTAGCTTGTTCCTCATGAATGAGTTAGACAATGTCTTGACAGAACAAAATTTGGACAGATTAAAGAGATGGTGCATAATGAGGCAGAATAATGGCTTTAATGGTAGACCTGGAAAATTATCTGATACGTGTTACAGTTTTTGGGTTGGAGCTACATTACAGCTTTTAAAAGTTAGTGAGCTATCCGATCCTGAAGAAAATAAAATTTTTATTCTTGACACTCAGGATACCATTATAGGAGGGTTTGCCAAATATAGTAATTATTTACCAGATCCTCTACACACATATTTAGGTATAAAACATAACAATTTATATAAATTAAAATTTTATTGATCATTTTCAAAGTTTCTTATTATTTAGGATTATGTGGTCTGAGTTTGATGGGAGAACCAGCACTTTCAGAAATTCATGCAGCACTCAATGTTTCCC
Organism: Prorops nasuta; assembly: GCF_024137725.1. Taxonomy (NCBI): domain Eukaryota; kingdom Metazoa; phylum Arthropoda; class Insecta; order Hymenoptera; family Bethylidae; genus Prorops; species Prorops nasuta. The sequence continues at coordinate 1,893,368 of NW_027116808.1, forward strand.
AAAGAGCCTATGAGCATCTGTTGGAGGTACAAAAGACCTGGGAGTCTGAATAAGACAAGAAACATTTGGAAGGAACTCTACAAAATCATATCAAAAACGCACAGAACTTAATAAATAATTTGTATGCTATATTTGTTAATATAATGTGATAGCATTTAACTACATACTTTGGAAAATTGACTCGTGTGTACGTTTATCCTACACTATGTTATAGGGTATGTGTGGGTATCTGTAGGGTATCATAAAAGTAATTTAGCCAAAGTACACATGAATTAATTTTTTAAACCATATGTCGTGGAAGATTGTATAGTAATAAATTCATAATTAAAAATATTTCTCTTTTTATTTATTATTAGATATTTTAAAAATTAAAACTAAATTGTTTAACATAAGTTTTACATTGGAATTTGATCGGAAGGTTGAATCAAAGTTGGACTTATCTACTGCTGGAATTTCGTTAAAAGGTCTGTCATCAGTCTGTCCCTGAAAGGCGGTATCTACTTAAACGAATGGAGCCGAAGTGTGGTATGAACGAGTTCGGGTGTTTCCGGAGAAACGCGATGATTCCATGGTAACCGGGGTGGGTTCGCGCATCATAACTTTTCACTGCTTTTCACAGTGGATTGAATGGAACAGACAGGATCTGTTCGTTCGTGGAGTGAGTCGCTCCATATTTTCTTGTTGTAATTTACGCGCCAAGTGTGTCGCAATAATATTTTCCCAATGATATAATTAGTGAACGATTTACTACTTAAATAAAATTGTATTCGGTGACAATAATAAGGATTTGGTTTTCATCTTAAACTGTCGGGTCTACTGGACCCAATTTATCAGCCAAAGTAAGTAGAAAACGCTTAATTGGGCTCAACAATTGTTATCAATGATCGAACTAGTATTTTTGCTCCTTGTCGTCTTTAAATATTAATAAAAAATGGTTAACCGAGCGAAGGTTGAGAAGATTTCATGATTTTAATTGTATTATGAGCAAAATTTTGGGTAATTTGCTTTTGTTGTGGTATTTCTACGAATCTGGAGTAACGATTTTAAGGTGAGAATAGGTTTCTGTCTTTCTACAGGACAAAGTGTATATAAACAGTGATTGTTTTGAGAAACAACGTGAGAGGATGGAGAAGCAAAAGGGAAAAGTTGAGTAAAGCTGGCAGATTGTTTGTTATTCAGGGCAAGATAACGAGGATTTGTCAGAGGAAGGAATCTAACAAAATCTTATCCAAATTTGACCTAGTGTAAAAGAACAAAACAGTAGTTTTAAATTATATCTGTAATAATTTACAGTGTTGCTTATTATTGTATTTAAAAACAAATTAGGCGGATTTGCTATACCATTACGAGAAATATAATAGCTATTGTTTTTCTTAAAAGAATTTGCAAAAGTTGGAAGTCAGTTTTAATCATATCCATTTAACATATATCGTGTCAGACCGGATGTGCAGCTATTCAACTCCATTATATGCGCCATTTAGCTCCTAGAAATTCTCCCATTAAAATTAAAACTTCTTCGTGACAAGTTAACAATTAAAACTGTTTCATTCTTCTGTAAAAAAAATACATAAATGAATAATGTCGTACTAAAGTATTATTATCAAACGGTAAATCCTAACCAATGTAATTTTGAATAGTCAATTATAACTGCAGAATTTTTGGTAATTCAAACGTGAATGAAAATAAAATTAATTTTGATATATTTTACAGAATATTGTTTATATTGAAAAAGGTTTGTATAACGATAGATCGCATTGAGTAGACAAACCACGTATGAATTTATAAATGTAATGAACGAAGTTTTTGTTGCTGCAGAGTACCAAGCAAGAGTTTAATGAAGAAACTAAAAGACACGGCTTCTTCGTAAATTCTGCTTTTCATTCTCGCAGTAAATTCTCGGTAAACTCCGTAGCTAAGTTATACATTTTTAAGAGCGTGTTTACAAATCAGCTACTACTGACTGTATGGAGAAAACGTGTAAACACAGCAAGGGTACAAAAACAAATAGTATAGAAAAGTGAAATTACTAGAAATGAGTAAATAGATTTGCGGGAAAACTAGTGAATGAGAAATGGAATAATATTTTAAGTACAAGAAAGATAAAATTGGTTCAAGTGGAATTTGCAAGTTTGCCTGGTAACACGAATAAATTCTAAGAAAGGGTAATTTCGTTGAAGGTAAAACTTTCAGCAGGTACTTCAGATGCATAAATCAATAGCTTAATGTTGCTTATATCACGTTGCTGGTGCATCATAATTGGGCTGACGACAGCGCGCGTATACATATATGTATACCAATATGAATGTTATGAACGCTATAAAGGCCACAATAGGCAGGCCTTACTGCGAAGGAATACGAGGAAAATTTAATCTTGGCTAAACATAAACATTGGATTCTGAGTAAAATCGAAATTTTTGCGAGATGCTTCGAGCTCGTTGCTGCCAGGGTGTGACAGAAATATACGCCCTGCCTGGGAGTAAAAAAACTACAAGGCTAAATCCACTCCCCAACCAGGTAATTTCAAGCTGCCGCGAATCTCACGATTTGTGGGCCAAGGATCTTCTCGTCGTGACCTTGAAAACATTGAATTCCATGGAGAGATGTATGTTTCCGAACTAAATTCGTCGAATTTGCTAAAATAATTGCAATCCTCACGAGATTTGAAAATACAAAATAGAGAGGAGTGATCTACGTAGAAGGAATGTTCATTTACCAGTAAATAAGATCCTCTCCCACGTACTATTATGCAATCGGGCTGCTGAGCAGCCTTATAGCGTCGATGCAATCGGTTCTCCCAAGAAGCATTAAAATAACTGTTTTTCAAGACGTTTCTCAGAACGACGCACAATGTATTGGGAATTGTAGGCGAGATTCGAGGAACAATATTGTTTGTAAATACGGCGAGAGACATTAATGGAATCACGGGCCGTTGGAAAACTATATTAAATACAATAAAAATAACAGAGTTCTAATGTTGATTCTTGCAAGAAAAAAAAGAATAAAGGGGTCGGAGGGCAGGCAGGATACGTCGGTTCCTTGGCCGTTTCAACTTTTCTTTTTATTCGAAGAGGCAGCTGTCGCAGGGCAGCTGTGCAACTGGCAAGCAGCCCTCGTTAATTTGAGTATCTTTCTTAAACGATACCCACCACCTGCCTCGATACGCGCCCTTCCCTCTCTGCTCCACACTTTTTTCCCTTTTCCCCTCTAAACAAAATACGCAAAACTCACCACTAAAATCATTTTATCCTTGTGTTTGCGGAAGACCTTAATTTTTATAACTACAGTATCTACCAGTGTTCAACCAGCCTATAATCAGTAGCAGCATTATTGATTATTCTATTTTGCTATAAGTCTATAGCAAGAAAATCGGTTAATTTATTAATCGTACAGAGAGACGATACAACGCTATACTATTATATTTATTACACTTTTAAGGATAAAAGCGAAGTGAAACTGGAAGTTGTCACACGTGACAAGAAATTCAATTATCGGGGGGAAGGGGGGAAGTGTAGCATTCCCGATACCGGAAATCCGGTAACGCGAGAAAAATTCTTGGCTCGTATATGCACGTTTCAGCCCTCGACAATCGTGCTTCGTTGATAAATCGATAAATTCCGCAATGATTTTTTGTCGCGCTTTTCAATCAGACTCGGCGGAACTTCGCAGTAAAGTGATTAAGGATTTACGGGTTTTCCTCGTCGGGGCTGACGACGAGTATAAAAAGAGACAAAAATTTGCCTGTGTCTGTAATAGATATATCGATCACTGTCCAACGGCAGTCGCGGTATTTTTTTTTCACTCGACGAAACGGATGTAACGATACCAATCAAATCTAATTTTAGCAGCTCGTCGTTTCTATCCTTGCGTTCCTTATCGTTTCGGCCTCCCAAGGTCAACGCTTTTAAACCCAATCGAACTCTATACGCTTCTAAATAAATAATATCGTTCTCTCCTATAGCCTGAATATTTTTCTCGCTTGGGACGAATTTTCAATCCGGATTTCTCTTGTTTTTTTTCTGTGTCCTCGGATTGAACCAAATAAAATACTCGGAGAGAGAGAGAGAGAGAGAGAGAGAGAGAGAGAGAGAGAGAGAGAAATGATAGTCACACGAGAGAAGTGGCGCATTGAATTGCATCGAAACCCTCGAATGGCTCGACGCGATCGATTTATGGGTTCCTTTTGCGTTTTAAAAATATCGTCCTTTTCCCATAAGGTCGTTCGTCCATGAAAAATCTCGATTCTAACTTAAGCGGTGCACGAGGGGCAAAACTCTCTTGAACACGAGGGGGCCGCGGGGAGGATCTGGCGAGTCCTAGGGAGGTTTTGCTCGACAACAATAATAAAAATAACAATAACGAAGCATCGAGAACCTCGAGCGTCTCTTTTCTCTCCCAGATCAAGTTAGCCTTCGGAAAAACCAGCTAGTTGACTTCCAGTAGGAGAGTAGAAGAACCGGTTGGGAGGGGAGAAAAATTGATCCGAGTCGTCCTGTCCGGACAGGAATTGCGTTTGGTAAAATTTTCGGGAGATCAACGACCCGGAGGGGATTCACCGGAGGACCTCCCTGGAACATTAGCAGGGCATTGTACGGGACCCTCTTTCTTCGAGTCTGTCGTCAACGCCTTTTTTTAAATCGATAGACTATTTTCCCGAATCTTCTTCTTTTTCGCGCTTTTTCCCCAAATATCCTCTCGATGGTTACTGGAGAACAGTCGATGATGAAAACAATTGGAAAATTTTTCAGGTGGCGTGGGGTATGGCCGTGATGGAATTGCAGAGCTGGCTGCTCTATCACCTTGTGGCAGTAACCGATTGCAACCAAGGTAAAAACAGCTATAAATCAATAACTTCCCATTTCCCATCAGTCTCGTCACGATCCCCGTTCCAGAAATCCAAGAATAACAGCCTCTCTTCATCGCCCTCACGAGTCCAACGAGTTTTTGTCCCGATGATGTCAACTCGCTCGCGTTCACTTCTTCAATTATTTCGTAATCGGTACACACAACAGATTTTGTTATCGACACGAACGACGAGTCCTGCTGGGGATGATGATTTAATTTTCTTACTTTCATTTTTTCAAGGTATCATTATCACGAATTTTGTTTGGTTGCGTTATTTTTAGTTGAGCACGCCTAATTCCTTCCGAGGCTAATTAATTCATAACGAGTCCCGTTATCATCAAGAGGAAACAGCGGTCTACCAATGTTCGATGGTGAGTTTAAAACGTTTGCACTTGCACACCAATCATCTTGTATTATTCGTAATCAGCTGATAAGGTGCTCTGATATCAATGGAGTGGGATACTTCCAATTGAACTCGTCCATTTGTCCTGGTTTTGTCCGTATCTCATCGTTTCGATTATTCCCTTGGTCGGCCTTCGGTGGGCAACTGGTGACCAAGCTGGAAATACGGGAGAAATTCATTAGTTCGGCAAGACATTAGACACAATGTGACTCATCACAGCACCTTATCAATCGAAGCAATTATTTTCAAATCATAAAGATCAATGTTTCCCTATATACCAATTGAGTCAATCAAGATTATTCTAGGAAGTCTATTTGATTATGAGTAATAGTTATTTTTATGACTAATATTAATGTGTAACTGGTCGATTGTTCAGTGATGCAGTCGGCAGCTACAGTTGGTGGAGGAGCATATCCAGCGGGGAGTAGCGGAAGTCGAGCACGAGACTTGGGTCTTCGTGCCCAGAAGAAACTTTTAGGACGCGTGGTCTCAACAGGAGCTGGTAGATCACTGCTGATAGATGATGCAACCACTTCCTTGCTGGACAACTTGTACAAACTTATGGAGAGGTCTGCCAAAACTAATCCAGGACTCGATAAGAAACAACCGGAGAAAGTCTTGAAGAACATCGTGAAACTCTCCATCAAGGTATATCTTTTGTTTCCACGATGTCGTCGAGTCGTGTATATAAAGCTATAAAGCATGGAGGGAAGAATGAAAGTTTTCTATTTCTCAGAATATAATTTGACGATCGTTACGACTGATTTGTTTATTAAAATTGAAAAGGTTTGATGATGGAATTAATGGAGTAAAAATTTACAGGTGGGACTCTTGCAACGTAATCAGCAATTGGGACCCAGTGATGAGAAGAAACTGGCAGAGATCAGAACTAGTCTCAGAGCAGTGGCAATGGCTGTGGTCTCGTTTTACGAGTTGGAGTTCAGTTTCGATAAGGCTTATCTCGTGAAATCTTTGGAACGTTGTCGAGGAGCTGTTCAAGTCTTGATAAAACCACATCTCACTGACAAATCCCAGGATCGATGTGACCAAGTCTTTGATTTTCTTGGGCATCCTGAATTCATGGAATCCGTGTTTAGGCAAGACTCCGAATTGAGGCCCGTGCTGGGACTACTAGTCAATGATATTAACAAAGCATTGGATGCTGGACATCTTTGAGTTTTCACAACCCTCATGCTCGATTACTTAATTAATCGATTAAACCGTAGATTCAAGCTGTGTGTGACCCTTACTATATAGACTAATTTTGGCAGAGTCACGCTAATTGGCTTCTAAATTAAAAAACTTCATCTTTTTCATGTCATTAACCAAATCTATCCATCTCCTAATTGTTTACTATTCTTTGGAAAAACTAACTTTCTTCGGTATTTAATAAGCCTTTACAGGCTTGGCTCATTAATCGCAATAATTGAGTAAATACTCGGATTTATGTTAAGAATATTTAATCTATTCAATAATAGCTATTTATTCTCTTTATTCACCTATAATGTACCAATAATCGTCAATCTATACCAAAAAGAAACAATGGCGAGAAGGTGTCTATATGATATAGATAATTCGTCAATTATTTATGTCGTGTAGATTTTCGTGGGAATCCGAGAAAATCGGTGCGAGAAAAATTGCGAGTAGGAAAGCAATTTTGTAGACTGAAAGAAAATTCTGAGATTCCACGCTTAATATCATGTGATTATATTCACACTCTTTTCCTCATAATAATATTGTAAATATTAATAGATCATTTCTACGGGAACAGCTATGAAGATAGCAACACAAAATTTGGTGGAGAAAGATAGCCTAAAATCCTAAAAAGAAAACATTTTTGATCCACCTGGCAATTACATTTTCAATTTTTCATCTACATATCAAAGTGTACATTAGATAAATTCTGAAGAATATTTTTTACAAATAAGTAAGGTATTAGAACATATCTTAATTTAAATAATCACGTTACCATAAAAAAAAATCACCACTGAATGATTTCTGCATATTATTCCTCATTGTCTCTATAAGAAACATAAAAGTGATCGTTTCGTCTCCCATTTTTTAACTCAGGAATCAATAGATCAATTTTGACAAGATTTTATTTTTTAAGGTATATTTTTATTCTTCAACGTTTTTCCTTCTCATTCGAAGAAAAATTATTCAAACGGGAGCAGGTATATTTACTAGTTTTGTATAAGATATACACTTTATACGTTACTTGTGATGGTTGTCAATAAAAGTAGAAGGTTGTATGAATATACTATTAATAAAATATTTATAAAAACTTATTCTGGTTTTATTTATATTAAACAATTAAGGAATGTATGTTATATTAAAGCAATTTAATGATTCAGTATTTTTATTTACATACATATTTGCAGTCACACATACAAGCTTATACTATGAGTAACCTGCCTTTCAAATTGCACCGTTATAAGTTAAAATTATTACATGAAATTTAATAAGTTCGTCTTCAAGCTTGTCATGGTATACGGATGTACAAAAAAGACGAAATACCATTCAAATTTATTACTGGTCGTGTCTTACTATAAAATCGCCACTTAAGAATGGACTAAAACAATAAATCGTTTCTCAAAAGCTAATATGACTTTGTGAGAACAAAAATATTAATTGGTTTATTTAGATAACAGACAGAAATTTAAAAACATGATTTTTAAATTTTTCCATAACAGGCTTTTTACAATGTAATATAATTTTCTAATTCGAAATTATTTTTTTCATTAACTCAAAATATTAGAATAATTAAAATCTAATTTAATATAATGACCAAATTATATCAAATTTCAACGTGAATTGTTTTACGTCGATTGTGAAAAGTGTATAAATCAAAGTTGGCCATGTTTTAAAAAATCATATTTTATCACAATTAATATACTTAAACAAGTCTATACCTAACTGATAGTTCTTTAAACGTCGAACAAAATTATTTTTAAATTTATTAGATAAGGTCGAGAGCATAAAAGTATCAGCCTTCATTTGATAGATTAAAATAGCCTTAGAAATCGCTATAAAAACCACGCTGGAATATGTTTAAAAAGTTTTTTCACGAATCGTCGTATTGGTTTTATATTCCGTAAAACTTATTTACGGAGATGCTTGTTGGGGTATATTTTTGATTATACAGCCACATACATTTCTTATACATATATATTCGATACATGTGTATGCGTTCATTAATATTGCAATTAAAAGATATAAAATTGCAAATGAAGAAATGTTCTAAAACCATAAAAGAAGTTTTGTACTATCCATTCTAATTCTTTGAATACAAAATATTCCAGTATGACAATCCGTAAGTTGGTAAGTTGAGCATGTTGCTACAAAGATGTCATTATAAAATAGTTGTAAATTATTAGCTCATATTACTATTGACATACTTTACTTCAAAGCAATGTCTTCCAATTGCACACAACAAAAACATTTATACAATCACAGGTCATATATACTAGTATTCTTAAACAAAAAACATAGTATATGTCTAATAGTCAAATCATAAATCTATTAACTTATATACGAATTAAATAATTAATCAGTTAAGTGATTGATTAAACAAATAGGATTATCGAACTGAATGTATATAAATACATATTTTTAATATGTAATAGTTTCGTCGGTGCTATATCATTCGTTTTGACTATACTAACTTAGTTACTTTATGATTATTAGCTGATAAAAAGGATATAGTCATATATTGTTTTGCTACAATACAATTGTGAAATGGCACTTCCTCTTTCAAGCGCTAAAAGTTAGATACTGTAATTTACGTTTCAACTATAAAAAATTATTGAAAAGTAGAACTTATTAGATAATCATAACATTCAGCTATTCCCATTTGTTTTTAATTCCATCAGATCAAAGTATGAACTATTTTATATGCATAAATGAGTTCATAATTATAACGTGTTACAGAATTATATAATAAATATATCTTGTGATACATTATAGTACAATGTATATATGTATTATATAATTACATAATGATCTACTGGGCTTTCATTGAAAGTATTTTTAAATAAAAATAAAGTATATTGCATTAAGAATATGGATTCTTATCTAAATAAAAATAAGGAATGAGTTTTCCTTGTTTAAAATAGGTTGTAGGTAACAACCATGCGTGTATAAAATTGGTTGAAAATATTTGATAAAATATTAAAAAATTTTCTAATGGGCTCTGATGTATTTCATTGCCATAGCCCTGCATAATTACCATACAAATTATCTGGAAGAGGCCCACCAGCTGTAAATAGACGAGTCCCTGACGCATCGTAACAATGTGTGTAAATGGCAGGCGTGTATTTTACATTTTGGAAACCGTCAATGTATTCATCGGGAAACTGAATAAAAAGCAATTTAGTTAAAACTATAGTTTTGTTAATTTATAAATTTATGATACTTACAACATAACCTTTTGAAGCTTTTAACACCACTGTTCTGTTAGAATTTATTGAAGACTCTAAATACTTTTGAGCTTTAATATCATAAAACATGAGCATTCCAAGTCCAGTTCCAATTGTTAAAACTGATCCTTGAAAGCTGGCTGATCTAATTCCGCAGCCGCTATACCTTTATGTGTAAAGAGAAAAAAAACATAAGAAATTTATCTCAGTTTATTTGAGTACAATATGCTATTGTTACTGATTTATCACCTACCTTGATGGAATTTTCTTAATAGGCTGCAAAGTTCTTGCATCTAATAATAAAGTATATGAACGACAGCCTACAGCATAAACTCCATCTTGAACAGCTAAGCAAACGTTCTCTTGACAGGCTGGCAGTTTTCTTGATATCTTTTGCTTGAAAGATTCAGCAGACCAGATATGTATAAAGCTATTAAGAGATAAGGCTGCAATTTCCTTGTATGCCCTGTTAAAAGTTAGTGCTCGTACTTTTTGTGCCGAGCGACATTCTTTGACACAAACTGGTTGGATTAGCCTGTGCAAAAATTAATTGTTTTTATTGTTAACAGTTGATATTTTATATATTTTAAAATCTATTAACCTGTGCGTAGGAACATCTGCTTTGTCAGGTGCATCCGCTAGATCACTGTCAATGCGCCACAAAGCCATTTTTGTATCTCTAGAACCAGAAACTAAAAATTCATCATCCAACCAGCACATATCAAATATCCAATCTCTATGGCCTCCTTCTCCTACACAGACGGGGTCTAATGTTGGCAGTCTATATATTGCTATTTCATTGGTGTTTCTGGCTCCAGTGGACAACAAAGTTCTGTAAAAACATATTTTTGCTGTTTTCCTTTTTTTTACTTTATAAGAAATAAAATGTAAAAATTATTTTTTTTCACCTAGAGGGATTTATCTGAACAGAATGAATGCCGCATTGTTGTTCTGGAGCTCCACCATTGCTAGTATTAATTTGCCGTCCAGGAAGAGATGGTATTTGATCTAACTTTTGTGTTGTTACATCATATACCATTAATTTGTTACATTTTGTACCAAAAACTACTTGTCTATCGCTCAACCACTGTGAGCAGAATACTTTATTCATGTTACTTAAACTAACTGAATACTCCTTGAATAAATCATGAGTTAATATGTGTCGAGATCCGTATTCTTGATTAACCCGGCGTACTTCTTTAGTATTAGACTCTCGTGCACGTATATAGTCAACAAAGTTAAAAGAAGTTCTTAAAAATTGCTTCTTTTCAGTTAGGGTTTCACCTTCGTCATCACTAGACTCATAGCAAACAAAATCTTCAGGCTTGTCAGGCTTTCTGTTTCTCTCTGCTCTTAGTGCCTGCCTATTAACACAAAAGATTTAATTAGTTAGAATTCATATTAGCAATCATTAAAGTATAACTTAATAATTACCTTCGTACTCTACGCTCCTCTAAACGGGTTGCCCGTGCACAAGGAGGATGTCTACCATAAATGGCCACTCTTTGTGTCTCTGCCATCTTTATTGTTATTAGCTTTAATTGTAAGTACAGAATGAAATTAAATTCAAAGTCAGAAACCAAGTCTCTTATTCAAGTTATGATGCTGATATAGTACTTCGCAATATGCTTTATTCATTGAATCCCAAAGTTCTCAAAAGAAAATCTTTAATCAAAATTAAAACCTGTTTGTAAAAAAACATTTAAAAAATTTGGTTACCAAATTACTCAGTAACTAACAATAAAAAGGATAAAGTTTTGCAAAGGTTTCTGCTATGAATATGATGATTTTGCCAAAAAAGATTCGAGAACTAATTTTGGCGTCGAGCACAACACGAATTTTTTTTCAATGTATTGTATCCCGAACAAAAGATAAAAATATCAAGCAATAATTTATATGAAAAACTGTTTTAAAAGAACTCTTCATAAATCTGTTTGAATGAAAAGGACTAAAAAATAGTCGTGAAAATAACGGGAGTTTGGGATTTTTCCAAGATGTTGAGACAACAGGAAGCTATTAATGTTTCGTTTGGGTCAACAAAATTTTACCTGCGACTAATTGCTCCTTGGAAATGCAGAATCGTCCTCGAATTGTCACTTGTACACCAATAAAGCTGAAGCAGGCATTTGGGCACTATTGAACGTTAAACCTTAGAATTGTTTGAAGAAAATTTTTTCGATGGTGTAGAGCAAGTAGGAAGAACGATCACCGATACTTTTTTTTTTACAAAAGCTCGTATCGATCGTACATCTCCGCTTGGACAAAACATGGAAAAATATCCGAAAATACCAAGATAATTATGATAAGATATCAGATTCTAAACTGCCCCAGCCAGATCCAGAGGAGCACGTCGCCATGTTGGAAGTCCTACCATGTCACCTGTTTATTAAATACCTTCAGAAAATTTTCTCAGATTCATGGTTCAAGTTAGCCTTTGCGTCACGAATTGTTTTAATTATACACTCTTGAAACCTTCTTAAGATAAAATAATTTTGTTTTAAGTAAAAGCTACATTGTTTTATTAGAAAAAATGTAATACCCTTCTTGTACACAGTACACTGCAGGCTACACATGCAATGCACGCATTCTTCAGGTTGACATTTCTAAGCATAAGCCTAATTCTAAAGCTCGAAATATTAACGGGATCCCTCAAGCCCTCTGTTACCAACATTACGGAACGAAAAACGAGGGACGACTGTCCAGTGTTATTTTTCGTCAGATTTCAATGTTTTTGGGTTTGTTGGAATCGTAGACTTGCACTACAAGTCCTAAAAATTCCAACAAGCCCAAAACCATTAAGGGTGAACCCTACCAAGTGGGGTTAACTTAACCCAGAGTTAAAGTGGTATAGTTAATGTAACGGGAACTATACTACTTTAACTCTGGGTTAAGTTAACCCGACTTAGGGCCGGTTTTTCCACCTATTGGTAAAATTTACAAACTGTAGTAAATTCTATTCAATTTCAAGCTTTACCAAACTGATAAATTTATCCAGACGTTTGCCAATAGGTGGAACAACCGGCCCTTAGTAGGGTTCACCCTAAAATCTGTTGAAAAATAGAGCTGTACGTGACTGGCATGTATATGACGCCTCTTGATGTATTTAAGAACCGCGTTATACATATGGCCCTCTAGAAACCTAATTCAATTTCACTATATAAAAATCGCTCAGGAGTTAAAAAAGTGGTTAAAAGTGCTGTAAGTAGAGGCTTTACAAATATTATCATTGTTAATAAAAATCAATGCAAACCAGGTATCCTTTAACTTTTCTTTTTATACAGGGATTTTCTCTAACAGCGAAACAGGAGAGATTTATGTGGAACGTCGACACTTTATGACTCATTAGCGGAACTTTTCGTCTACAAAGTTAGCAGCACTGAGAGCACAGTTTGATTCAAGATAGGATATCCCTATTTAATAATACATCCGTGTGATACACACTCAACTATCGAGGAGGAGATACTCACATAATCGAATAACATATCCATGTGATCAGCTGTCGTCTGTCGAATGGTATGGAGTGATGGTCTGGGACCTCTGACATAAGCAAGCCACAGCCAGCAGTCCTTCTACATTTGTCTCAAAATAGAAAAATAACTATTCTATTCGAAAAACTTGAAGTTATAAGAAAAGGTGAAGAATTTTAACAATACAATCTTTCCAGCATTGTTTATAATTAGAAGGTTAACAATATGTGAAATGAAGATAGGTGTTTTTTAATGTTTTTCATTTTGTTCATCATTTCACTGGCAAACAGTGGTTTGAAAATAAGATTTGAAATGTAGATAAATAAATTATAAATAGCTTAAATGTATCTATTTAATTTACGAAAATTGGTAAGCGATAAGATAATTTCATATAACATGAATGTTATCATTAGATCATTCTTCCTACCTAAATTTAAAAACATCAATTATCGATTGGCAGTAAATATATTACTAGTCTATTACCTACAGAGTTGTGGTGTGTTCATACGATCAAGGTGTGAATGACTGGAAAATCTATTTTACCGACAGCGTTTTAAAAAATTGCGTTTCTAATTCTCCTCCTTCCTAAACGAGTGCAGTTACTGCAGTTAAGTAGTCGAGCCGGGCTTAAGAATCAGGCATTGACATTACAAATTAATTAAAAGATAAGGATGTTCAATTGATGTTAATTATTCGCCGCTAGAAAAGAATTGCGGGTTCAAGAAAGATTGGCAAATACGAGTGTACTGAATGCAGAATTGGCAGAATTCTATTGGAAGTGCAATTAAGTATGGAGGCTTCATATAATGACAAATTATGAGATATTATACAAGAAAGAGAATGCGGAGAGCATAAAATGTAACGCATTAAAGCGGAGTAGATTAGACAACATTAAACGCTCACCGGTTAAAGTAAGGTTACGTAAAAGATGCAAGACGGTAAAAGAGATGACGATGAAGGGGAGAATGGGTGGAGTAAGAGGGGGAAGGAAAAAGGGTAGAGAAGGCAATAGCATGAAAGCTGCGAGATCGTTAATCTTGTTGGTAGGTCGATAGATACTTGCCGTATATACACGTTTATCTACCAGTTTATAGTTATGTACCTGCCACAGACCACACCCCTTTAGCTTCCACCCTCTCTTATTAACCGGCAAATTTATAAGTCTTAAACAATTCTCAAAATTTACAGTACTGGCTCTTACTCTAATTAAGTTCTGAGAAAAATGAGAAATATTAATACACGGTGCTGGTAAAATTAACGAGTCAAGCCGGAAAAATCCAGGAGTTTTTTTAGGTTTGGTCGAAAAGAATAGGGGAGGGGGTAGTTCTAGATGGGATAAATGTCTTTACAAGAGCGGAGGACGGATTATCATTGAAAGTCGAGACACGCGTGTAATGCAACCAGCATTAATCAGCTTTCTTATGGTGTGTACATTGAAAAGGATGGGTGAGACTCTCTTTAAACAAATCGAGCTGTAAGAGTACGCGCATGGAAGATTAACGAGCGACGCCTCGTGTCCTTAAATTCGATACGTCGAATTAACGCCAACCAGAAACGCCGGATCGATTATTAATGACCATAGGGATCCAACCAATAAGAGCGTGCGGAGCAAATCCTTCAAGTTCCCTAACCTTCCATAGGACAGTACGGGAGAAAAAAGGAGACGCGAGAAATAAAGTGGAGTATCTACTCAGAAAACAACATCCTTCAATAAAGTCCAAGCAAAAACATAACCTATTCAAGCACCGTCCAACGGGCTCTGCAATTTTATATGTGATACTTTTGTCGTTATTTACTCGACGTTTATATGTTATATTTACGCATAAAATCAATGTGTAGTTTCTGTGAACTACTTTTGTAACAACGCTCTCAAAGGCATAGTTTAATCTGCCCATAAAGAGACGTATTACCGAATACATAAATACGGACAATTTTCGCATATTAACTTGACGCTAGTGATTCAAAGCGATTAATGATTAATCGGGTATATCGCAATTTTCGGTCATAAAACCTCCGTTAAGAAGCAGTCGGCCATCTTGGCATTGTTCGTTCGAGAGTACCCGAGTAAATAAAACATTCTATTTTGTATATGTACGTTATTTTACCTTGCAAAACGAAAAAGTTTCTAAAACGTTCCAATGAGTGTCAGATTGAGTCCAAGAAGTTTGATAATATTTCTGACATTGTATTATTTTCGATGCTTCTTGGAAAGCACGGTGGACAACCATAATAATAACTGAATCCAATGAGTTTACATTTTTTTTGACAATACACTTTGGCACAGATCATTTTACAAGTTTCCTGAAAGGTGATTCCCATTGGTTCGAACGATGTGGAATTTTTTGCAGGAATATTTGGCAGGGCAATCAACGAGGTCCCCGAGCATTATCGGGGCTGGGCGTGAAGCGTGCTGGAAATTTCTCGCGTTGGCTATAAATACCTGTAATAAAGCGAGCGATCATTAATCTTCGACAGTAATTTCGGTTCGCAGTGGCGACATTTACCGTCTCCGTTGCTCCTCTTTCAATCCACTGAGCTTCTGCCGCTTCTCACCCCCTTGCCCACCTTCTCTCGTACTTTCTAGGATAATTAATGATCCCGAAAGCGATCTACTCACGCTTGTCTCGTGAACGATCCTTCCCCGTGTCGCTTTTTTCACTCACACTCTTCCCCAGCCCCGTTTAGTTACGCGGATTAAACTGATCCCGATACATGCTCCACCATTTTCATAAAAAAAAGCCTCTGAAAAGGTTTAACATCTTTTTACGTTTCAATCGTGAACTCTCAATTGGATGGATCAATTTTCCATAATCTTAGGTAGCTTCTATCTTTTCGTGCAAACGAAAACGCTCGACGAGGAAATTCACACGTTCGTCGGTAAGTGTGACGTCATTATTGGGAGCCTCTCGCGAAATTAAACGAATTCCAGCCGCGATCCTGGCGACGCCTGTACGTGCTTCTCGACGTAAGTTAAAAATCAACCGACGCCCTCTGACTGGCAGCTTCGCTAATACACACACACCCTCGTTGCTCGGAGCGACACCTCTCGCAATTTTGCATAAGGGAACAATTAGCATCTGACAAAAATAAAATCACGATGATCCGACGCGAATCAATCATTTCGTTACACACCGAGCTTCGTTACCATGAATATTTATGCTGGATTTCGGGTTGAGGAGAGAAAAGAGGTCCGAGGGAGAATCTTCAATAAACAAAGAACGGATTCTTATAGGAGAAAGGAAGAAAATCTTTTCGAGTGATTCTTGCATGGTCCACGTGATTTTGTCGAAGAGGGTTCGCATGGATTTGCATATGTGGTGAGAAGACAGCAGGTGGCGTCTCAGAGGTCCAATTACGCGGAAAGATATGGCATAAACGAGAGAATATATTCATGAGAATCGAACTTTGCAGGAACGTTACGTTACGGGGATTATCCAAGCTAATTCCTGGCTCCTCGCAGCTTCTGAACGAGAAATCGAGCGCCATCTTTGTCGCTTGGCTCGCGCGGAAGACGAGGAAAGCTGGAATTTCCGGTTGATTCGGCACGCTAACGATGAGGCAGGGTGCTTAACACTCTCTGCGGGGTCGCATTCATTGTTGCCTTACCGCGACTTCACGTGGCCCCAACGCTATTTGCACAATAATGGACGAACAAGCACACTGGACAAATTAGCTAACACCTTATGCTTTGCCGGACGCTTCAGACGATTTCGATCCGATCGATTTTCTATTCTTCTCGGCAATGGTAACGAAAAGCAAAAACACTGAGCACTACAAAATCACTGTCACTTTTGAACTCTTCTTCCACGTTCTCTCCTCCTCCTTTAATGCTACTTACCACCGCACTGAGAAACGATAAAGCAAGGTTAGGTTTGAGTTCTCGGATCGCTGCAATCTCGAATGCAGCGCCTCCTCGTCTTCAAATGTAAATATACTTGCACGATTTTACTTTATAATACCTCCACCCAATATCGACCGTGAGATGTCGCGATTTCGTCATTAGCGCTAAAGAAAAAAAGGAATCTGACGGTATAACGAGAATTATTCATGCGCAGTCCACGGTTAAAGAAAGACTTGGCAATAGACGAACGTCACGCGTAATCGGAAATTACTGTACCTGAATCTCGCTAGATGGAATTCTCGAGGGGGTGAAGAGAAGGAGAACGTTGAGTGGGAAGAGGATTGTTGAAAAGCCATGGAAATATTGATAATTGTAGGTTAAAGGAGAGTTGAAAGAGAAGATTGCGGAAATGAGAGATAATGGTAAGGAATTGAGAGGATCGTGTAAATGGTGAAATGTGAAGAAATTGCGTAAAATACGAGAGGAGGTGCGAGGGTAAAGTGGACTACTGTGATGGAAGAGGTTAGGAATTAATGAAAGAAGACGGGAGGAGAGTGAGACGATGGAAAGGGGCCGGGGGGGGAGGGGGTAAAGGAATAGGAGAAGAATATAAAGAGTGGCTCTCCGCAGACTGGATATCTGTTCTTACATCAATATTTAATCGCGGCTAACAAGATGGCGGAGGTATGCAGCCACCCAGACGGGCTATAAAAGCAGGAGAGCCGTAATGCTCGACTCACGTGGTCAACACATACACACGGCGCTCGCGCAAACGCCATATACCTCCGCCGGCCATCAAAACTAAAGCGATTTTCAAATATCGCCGTTCCACGGCTCGATGAGCCGCGACGTAACCCCAAATCTCATTGCGAAATTGCGCCCATTCACCTCTCGACTTAGAATACCATCAAATTTCTCGCCTGAAATTGTTAAGAATGTTAGTTTTTCAAGACTTTTAAAAAAATAACGAAATAGCGGCTCGTTGTTTGCCTTTTCGCGCGTGTGGGTGTGAAATTACGTGAAATTCGAGGAAAAGGGAGGGGAGGAGAGCAAATGTACTGTGAGAATTGTCAATCGATGGTGGCGAGAAATGAGAGAGCGACGAGACGAGGTGCGGCTTGTCAAACATCCTCGAAGATTCTACGACTGAGTCTTCGTGTAATTACGAGCGAACACGATTGTACACGAACGACAACCTGCTTGACGCTGCTCTCCTAATCCGGAACTGTAGATTATCCTCTCTCGGAAATTCCAGATATTCGACGTAAACCATTCCTGGAAAGCCAGATCTTACGCCCTAATTCCAACTTAGGCGATTCGGTAATGCAAATATTGGGTTAATTATAATTCACTAATTAAACATTTCTATTCCTTGACTATTTTGTAGATTAAAATGGATTTATTCTGTGATTTTTACGGAGATAACAAGCGAAAGCCAGGAAAAACATCACGAAAAGTAGAATTGTCACGAAGTCAAGGTAAGATTTTACAATAAAAAAAAAATTGATTAATCCAGGCCCCTAACGAGAGAAGTTAACCTAGTCAAGAGACACGGTAGTGTCTCGACGGCAAGTACATATAAATAGAATTGTTATACGAAATCGAGGTAAGATTTGACAATTAAAAAATGGGTTGATTCAGACCCCTGGCGAGAGAAGTTAACCCAGATTGACGCGTTGTCATCTGCGAGAGGCAAAACGGAAAGCTTGCAACCGGATCGACCACCATCGAGTTTCCAGGACCACGGGTAGCCGTAGTCCGTTATGTTATGGTATTTCTCGGAAGGTTCCCGCAGGACCCAATATCATAGGCCCTTCCGATTTCCGAACCGTTACGATTTACAAAACTTTATAGGTGCCCTCGAAATAAAACCTCTGGACTCCCTCCCCTTCCCCCACCCCCTTGTCTCAGCATATTTCCGTTTTGCTCTCAGTTCAGTCAACGTGAAACATAACACTGCACTTTGCTATAAATAAATTCACTCGAATCACTCGGTAATTTCTGAAAATCACCACACACACACACACACACATACACACAAACAAAAAATAACAATGGTTAAGGAATACGGAATGGGAGGTAATTTTGGGAGAGAGTGGTTGTGAAAATCGATTCTGGTCAGTTTTTGATCGCTGAAAATTTATTCGGTGATTTGCATTTTGTGCGAGAGTGGCGAGCATCGTCGAGGAGATCCAAGATGGCGTCTATTGCTGCTTGCAGTACAAATTGCGAGTAATTGCAGGCCGGCTGGTGCAGCGCGAGAGAGGAGAGCGTGTGAAACTGCGAATTTTATGATTTACAAACGTGATCCTTTATAGGGAGTATATAGATCTACTCTCCGCGGAGGTTCCTCCGCTTCTCCAGGAGGAGTGTGGGGGGGAGGGGTCGTCGTCTTTACTGCTACGCCCTTGCCCAGCGGCCTCTTCTTTCCCCTCCTCCTCTTCTTCTTCCATCTCCTCCTTATCTCCTTCTACTTCTTTTCCTCTCTGCCGGCATAAGTGTAAATCTTCCTAGATCACCAGGGGTAAAATTCTAAAAATCCGCGAACCTCGTTTCGACCGTAAAACTGTATCAAAAGATTGGATCACGAGAAGCTACCGAGAAAAGAGGGGGAGGAGTGAGTGGATTAAAAGATTTTTTGAATAGCGCGAAAGATGGAAGTTCGAGGGAATTGGAGAAGCAAGTTTACAAATTAAATATCCGCGCTGAGCACTCGCTGGCTACCTGACAGTTAGGCCGTTTCAGGGAGTCAGTCGGTGAAACGGACTGGCGCACGCGAATGGCCCCCCGAGTTATTGTTTACAGCAACCACGCGCTCACGCACACCGATGCACACGCGAGACGATTTCACGCGCCAAGCCGGGAAAAGATCGCACGAGCGAGACTCGCGCTTTTTCATGTCGTATATCTGGGGTCATCTTTGGGAGGTGTTATCAAAAACTTAAGAAAAGTGGAAAAATTGTGTTATATTGGAGAAATTTTGCAAGTGGGAGTTTGTTTAAAACGATCCAAGCTGAGGGATGATAAAGGACTTTTATACTCGACATGATTTCGTTCATCCATAATCTTCGACATGATTACTATTTTAAATCATCCTGTACATGTCACGATAAGTGGGAACAATAGTCACGCCCACGAGGAGTTGGCGAAGGGAGGGGGAGGGAAGAGGGGAGGACGTTCGCAGTGCCGTTACAGGGTGTCGAGAACGGCCGGAAAACTCGTGTATGAAAATTGTGATGGACAGAGACAGCTGGTCGTTTGGCGATTAAACGAGGAAAACTTAAAGGAGAGATGAAAGATTTATGGTGCTACCTGAAACGACATAAATCGATTTGTAAACATTTCAGTAGGTAGATATATGCAAATGCATTATTTGCGCGATAGCAAATATCACGGTATTTGTCGAAGCGACTGAGTAATAAAATGTAATCGTCTCTTTATATTGAAATAAATAAATTTGACTCACCCTGCGTCTAAAACCTTTCATTATTGTACCCTTGTATTCTATATTTACTATCATACGTAAAAGAAGTGGACGAATTTTCATAAACATCAACCTTGAGGAAAAAAACTGACGAAACAATAATACCGTTAGGCGATAATATCAATTAATAGTTTTTCTTATCGTAAATATACACTGATATCTTCGTGAAAAGGAAGTGTATTGGCAGAATGAACGTTAGTATAATTTTTGGGTAGTCCGTTGAGAGTTTGATGAGAAAGGATTTGTGAGGGGGATGAGGGGGGGATCTGAGATTTTTTAGGGTTGAAAAGAAAGGTGGATTTGGCGTGGTGCGTTGTTGGTCGTCGCGTGGCGTGGGCAGGCGTGGTCGAGATCAGACCGCCTCTTGGTAGCTCTGGCCTACCAGGGAACCGTGAGGGTTGTCCTGGGCGTGCTGGAATAGTCTGGGAATAGCGAGCGAGGAGCAGCAGGAAGGCGTGAGGTGGGGAATGTGGCGATTGTTGGTGGAAGTGGTGGGGAAACTGGCCGCGCGCCGGTGCCGTCGGGATCAAGTCAGATCGCAAGGGGACGCGAGTGTGTGCGCTGCTCTCCGTCGTTTCGCTGTTGGACATCCTCGACGCGTTCGTTGCTCGTACGAAAACGCCGCGCGAACGCATCCTCCCCGACCGGCCCGGGCCCGGAAGTCCGATCTCGTCGCGTCCTCTCGGAAGTCCACGTGTCATCGCGAACTCGCGTGTGTGGCTCCTACTGTTTCCCCTGTATCTCGCCAGAGAGAAACATCGGTCGTTGCAAAGTTCGTCCCGGACCGGTCCCGTAGCTGGAACCGGAAGTGGCAAGAAGAAGCGGTTCTCCATGGACACCGGGTGACTGGCGACCTTCCCCAGCAACCGACAAATGTAATCCGAGCAGAGGATTTTGGCGAAGCTGCTGCCGACGGCTGTAAGATCGCCGTGGTCGAGGAACATCTGGGAACCACCTTCGAGGTCAACTGGAAGGTCGCTCGAGCAAGAGGTGACACTGGTTTCGCAGGAAGGACCAGGTGTCGTGGAGCTTGAGAAATACCGCGCGACCCCATCCTCTGAGTTCCTTGCGAGCTGTCGCGTCTCGAAAGGACGGAGGATCCTTGCTAAGGAGTCTCAGGTGCAGCTCTACAAAACGTGTCGATTCCACGAGTTTCCAAGGACGTCGCCGGGGCGTCTTGCGGGACAACTGCGAGGATCGCAGCAGCGACAGCTGCAGTAAACTGTGTATTTGTGTTAAGGACCGCCGCGTGTTGCGGTTAAATCAGTCAAAATTCGGGTGAAGAACAGAGAACCGTTGCCATCCTACGCGATGGAGATGAGTGACGAATACCAGGACATGGGAAATCCTGGCGGAGGCGTCGCCATGGCCAACATCCCCATGGCCCCCCATCGACACACTCCGGAAAGCCCCATGGTGAGTAAAGTTTTTGAAAATCAGCTCTCCCTCTTTTTTTCCCCTGGTGTGATTCTCCGCGACCGGAAGTGAAGTCGAACGATTCTTGTGAAACCTGTAGGATTTGTTTTTGCGTAACTGCGTTATTTGTTTCGTGGGGAATCAATCGAACATTTTTCCCCCATATGTACGACACGAAATAAAAAGTTTTCAAAGAGTTTATTGATACGTCATTGAGTGCGAGTAAACTCGATCACCCTTTTGGTGCCGTTCAAGCGAAATTTCTGTGTTTAGTGTTCGACAGAAACACAAGAACCTTTGTCAACTACACCAAATAGCCCAGTGTACACACTCAACAGTTAACTTCGAGAGCATTTGATCTCGGTAGATTTGAAAATACCGAAGAAGTGCGCAAAAGGAATATTTCCCAGAATGAGACGAAGAATGATATTGAAAAGCACGTAGTATCTTTGGATTGCAACACATCCTGAAAAAAGTTGTGTTTATCGATCGTCTTTCCAGTGACCGATCTTACGCCGAAAATTTTGTAAACACGACCAGAGTTATTGGAATTGGTGTTTCGTAGAATCTAAAAGCAGAAGAGAATAGTTGACGTGGGTATACGTGACTGGTTCGTTGATTTCATTTATTTACGGATTTTTAACCGGATATAATGACTTTGGTCTGTCAGTGACTATAATTAATTCTACTTTAAAGGGGTTACACACGGAGGGAGTATGGGCAGATAGAGTTTGCACGACTCGAGTCACGTTGGCGCTCCTTTTATTTGCAGAATATCGTAGTGCATCTGCGTTTCTTGCGGTTTCGAAGAAGAAATTGCCGTAATCAATAGGGATTGCAGCAAATTGTACGTGTTTCGTGTGGGAAGCACTTAAATCTCAAGACACTCGGTCGGCCTCTGCGGAATCTCATCGTTGCTTTCGGATAGCTGCGAGTTGATCTCGAAGCACGGTTAATTTATTTGAATTTCAAATGAAATCTCGCAAGCCTATTATTTTTCAAAACAATGGGCGATCGATGATTATACTCGGTAGCTTGTCACTTTTTGCCAGATGTAAACAATGCTTTCCTCGGTCGTTGTGTCCCTGCGTGCTGATACTCGGAATCGAAGCCACCAGTTAGACGGGAATAATAACAACAACTATAATAATCGAGAATTTAGTGGAATTTTGAAGGAAGAACGAAACGTGAATGATGACAGCCCGTGTGAATCATTAAATACAAAACGTTTCATGGCGTACAATAGTTAGTCATCCGATGTGTTTTGCCCGTAAATGATGTTTACACGAGTGATTTGTTGGAATATCGTTAATTCCCAGGTAGCGGTGAATGTGAGAATTATCCAGGCATCAACGCGCGTTTCGAGCGTTGATTAAACCTTTCGCAAGCCGTTGTGATAATTGAGAAACGTTACCATCCCCCGTGATAAATGTCTGCCAACGCTGAACAAGATACAAACACGAGCTAATTAGCATATCGTCGGCAAATAAAACGCTTCGCTCGAAATATTCAACCGGCTTCTAAAAATCCCTGCAAACTTGTCAATTTCGATCTGTCAAATGGTTAAATCCAAGTTTAACGACCTTTCGTATAACCGGGTCGGTCGATTAAGGGCCCGCGTCGACAGCGGCTGTCCGCGCAACCATTGTGAATAAAGGTGCCTTCGAGTGGCACAATAAAACTATTTCAAGATTCTCTAAACAATGATTGTACAATGAAAATTTTATTCTCTAGCTGGAGCTTCAATAAAACTCTATACTCATGCATTGGAATGAATGCTCAATTTATTGAAAATAGCCTTTATTAAAAAGGTCTTCCGACACAACTGGGGAAATACTGTTGTGAATAAAGGTGCCTGCTAACTGGAAATCCAGCAATTTGCCGGATCTTGAATTTTTTTAACTGTCCCGCACTCAATAAAATCTCTTTAACACTGTCCCTCGGGACTTTTCATTCCGAGTAGCTCTCTCTTTCATTCTTTTTCTCCGGCCAGCACTTTTATTGACACTGGCTCTGAAATCTCGTTTCGTAAACGATGATTCCCGTGTCTGCGGACGTATAAGCGTGTCACGCGCGCAGGCACGCACCTTTTCCCGTGTACGTTGCGTGTTTACACGCGAATTTCTATATTCACCGTTCCGTGTACTAGTGTTTACGTACACCTATGTGTGTGTGCGTGTTTATGCATCACCTGGCAGTAGTATCGCGGTCTTCGCACATGTCCCATTACAAATCTATCCGTGATTAAAATTCCTCAAATTCGTCCTCGACTTCCCGTGTGTTAATTTCATTAGCTTAAGCCTCTGTTTTTTTTAACCTCTACTACACTATAACCTCGAGAGTGAGAGAGACAGAGAAGGAAATACAGTTTTACTATTCGCAATTTTATTATTGAAATTTCTCAAGCTTGTCCATGCTCTCGCACAAATTAGTCGATTCTTTCAGAGATTTCTTCATGTTTGCTTTAAGAATCGCGGCTCACTGGATTCCTTCGGCGTTTCTATGTTTTTTCACATACACCGGGTTTTTAATGTGTCGAGTGGCGATTTGGCGTTGACGCACGGTTTTCTGAAGATGCGACAGCACCCACACTGCGAGGAGGATACGTGG
Organism: Prorops nasuta; assembly: GCF_024137725.1. NCBI lineage: Eukaryota > Metazoa > Arthropoda > Insecta > Hymenoptera > Bethylidae > Prorops > Prorops nasuta. The sequence goes on from NW_027116808.1 coordinate 1,917,849, forward strand.
GGGGGGGGGGGGGGTAAACTGAAGGATGAAAAAGGGGGATTGTTGGTGTTCAGGGCGGGGATTCCCCTTTCAGCCAATCGGATCTGCCAGCCAGTGCTCTCGCTTACGCACCGTGTTCTCCGTTCTCGCTCGCTTCACCTCCGAGTACGATCCTTCACCTCCGGACGCCATGTCGTGACGTCACACACCTCATTACCCGCCAAATTCCCCTATCAATACTCACCGAGTTTCCAAAAATTTGCCTCGTTTCGTAGAAGAAATTATTCGATCTCGAAAAAGTCTAATTTATCCTCGAACGTTGGATAAGCAGATAAAAACGAGACTAGGAGCTTTAAAGTTTTCTTCCTCCGATGAATTTGGTCAAGGGGAAGTCGGTCTCTTTTTTTTTCTCTCGTTTTACAAGGTGCCTTAGAAATATCCCAGTAAGGAGTGCAGAAGGTCGCAAGCTAGCCGACTACCCTGAAGGAGTTACGAACTATTATTCGAGCGTTTTACGATAGCCCTATAAAAATCTCATAATTAGATTTCGGAGGTAATATCCTGCCAGGGCCCAGCTCTCTCTCTCTCTCTATCTCTCGAGAGAGAGATAGAGAGAGAAAGAGAGAGGATGGTCTCTCCGAACTTGCCAGGACCAATTTCTGCTCCCTCCACCTTTTTTTTCCTCCTTCTCCTTTTTTTACCGATGCATCCGTATAACGTCGAATCACCGAACTATCCCAACTCCCCCCCCCCCTCTCTTCGAGCAACACCAGCGCCATCTAACCACCAGAAACACTACTAAACGTCGTCCGATAGGATTGGCGAGTCGAAACGAATGATTTATCAGCATTGAAGTTGGCCGAGTACAAAGGGGAGATCCGTGACCTTTGGCAGAGCGCGATTAAGGAGAGAAAGAGAGAAAAATGTGGATAATGGGAAAAGGCGAGAAAAATGGAAGATGCAAAGCGTTGAGAAAAGAGTTTGCAGCTCGCGGAGTAAAAGTTGCAAAGCGCATGAATAAGCACAGGCGTGACCCGTGGAGGGGCGTGGACCAATCAGGCTCGACTCTGTCCCCCCTCGTGGCACCTTCGCAGCCTTTTTTCCCTTCATTCATCCACCTCCATCGGATTCCCCCACACTTGATTCCCCACCCTGTCTCTCCGCTTCATTGCCGTGCCCGGGCTCAATCGGGATCAGCCGTGCAGCTGCGCGCGTCATCGTCGTCTCCGCCAACCAATGACCTGCGCGGCCCCCTGTAAACTTCGCATAGCGCAGGTTCCGCGGGAAACTACCCCAACACCCACTCTAACCTCGGTGTACCAACTCCCATTCCCAAATTTCCTATTCCCCCGTTTGCATCGGTGACGCTCGGTGCGTCTGTTCGTAAGTACCGTACATACGTGTGTACACACATATATATATATGTATATCGATAAACAGGCACGTGTAATTGGCCACTGCGCAAGGCTGCCTTGACTGAATAATAACTGTGTGCAATAGAACGTACACTATATAGGTCCAATTAAGCGCAATTACCAGTGTTATTGCGATCGGCCAAGTACCACTGCACTTTTTATAACCTCTACCAACGCCGATACTCGTACGATATATCAATTATACGCGTGGCCCAGAGTAACGACTCTCCGGAAAATCTGACCAATCAACGCCCTCCTTTTCTTGTTCGCGGGGAAAAACCGTTGGATCTTACGCGTGTCCCAATAATGCACGCTGGAAACGACCCAACGTCGGTTTAACGTTCCTTCCATCGAACGTGGGTTTCCCGCCAAAAAACTCGAGTTTCCATTAGTCCCCGTAGGTTAGGTTAGGTTCGGTCGGATTCCGCAGCGGAGGCCTCTCGCCGAGTTTTACGAGTGGATTCGGATAATTATGCCGCGGCTGGAGACTTTTAAGAGTATGATTTAATTTGAGCAATAACGGCATTCAATATGGCCGCCAATTATGGACGCTCGCGGAGATCATTTATGACGGAGAGCGCGCGCATCGTTTTGATTCCAGGCAAGAAGTGTGTCGGGCCGTTTAGCCGCGAGGACTTTTTGCGTGCCTGGAACGTAGTACCGAGGGACAAATTGCAGCTAGGAAAAAGATAGCCTTGGAGTTAAACGGGAAATAATCGTGCGCGCGCCGATCGTTGCATCGCCGAGCTTCCGAGAAAGATAGGCGCCATATTTAATTGGACCGATACATCGATTAAAATACACATCGATTATCCAAGCTCTGTCTAATTGTTCCTTTTTTTCTCTTCCTTTCTCCATTTTCCCTTCGTCTCTCGTCCTCCGATGTCGCGGATGAATTTTGAGGTTAGGAGACACTCGCGCGCGGTAAAAAGGTCGAGGAACCGCGAAATAATCGAACGAGATTCGAGATAAAGCGAACGAGTACATCGATTATCGTCCACACTGCCTAATTATTCCTTTATTTATTTTTCTCTTTTAACCTCCAACGCTGCAACGTTGCGGATGAATTTTGAGGTTAGGAGGCATTCCCATGGAAAAAGGGTCGAGGAATCGCGAAATGACCGAGAGTAGCCGAACGTGACCCGTAATAAAGCGAAGTTAGCCTCATCCTGGCATTAATATCACAGCGAAATCAATAGGCTTATACTATATGCTGATTACTGTCGGCCATTGTGCAGGGATAATCGCCCTGTAGCCTCCATACTTGGACGATACTCGAGTACAGTCTCACTTGTTCCTATCCTGCTATCGCAACTGCCAATTACTCCACGTTTCAAAGACTTCCTTAATTGCCTATCCAACTTATCCTATCCTCTGTACCCTCTTTCAACGTGGAGCTATCCATACCAATCCCCTTAACATTCAATAATCCCCCCTTCACCCCCTCTAGTTTTCTCTCTCACACACACGTACAAATACCAATTAAATAATCAACTCAAATACACAATTTGTATCATTAACAGTTTTTCCAAGGAATCCAAGAAATTGCAGAAAAATTTCACGAGAATCTCGATAAATCACTTTTTGGAAAGATCTCAAGATTTTAGGCTTTTCCTGTTCTCCGTTGTTTCGTCGAGTTCTCTCTCGTTCTATGGTTGGAAAGGGGGCGTAGATCTGCCACACTGTGCAGACAACCGACTATAGTTTTCGTTTACAGTAGTATAGGCATCAGCGTGAAATCGGCTTAGAGCCAAGAGAGGATGGGGTTTTCCATTTCGCTTTATTGTCGTTGGCAGACGGAAAGGTGGGGAGGGGATTCGGGTGGGCTCGTGCCGACTGCCGAGTGCCATTACCTGCATGGGGTCTCTTTTCCAGCCAAGGAGGATCCCGTCGAAGGTCACGGAGATGGCCATTTTGCTCGGACTCTCACGTCTTCCACTCGAGTTTGTCAAACCGGAAGAGCCAATCGAAGCCTCGATCTCGTCTCACGTACCAAAGTGTCACTAATTTCCGAAGAGTTTAAAAATGATAAATATTTAACTCTTAATTTATCAGAGGAAACTTTGGATTCTCGAGCTGGGTAGAAAAACCAAATTTTGTTCGTGGTATCAAAGGTCGTGTCAATGACCTTTTGTTACAATTCTACTCTCTTGCTCGAGTGTAGCAAACCGGAAGAACGAAACAAAAACCTCGATCGCTTCTCACTTAAAAATTTCTCAAATTTTTGAAAAAAATCAAAAACTTTTTCGTATCAACGAAGACGACGAACCGTGACCAATTTCACCATAAAAAAACTACAGATTCTCTAACCAAGTAGAAAAACCGAGTTTCGTCCATAAAAAAATTCGTTGTACTACAGTGTCGCGGGGGGAGCGTTCACCAGTGACGTAATAGGCGTCGCAGGGGCGGAAAGTATTCAGGTTAAGAAGGAGTTTCGCTGTTTTGCACGGAGCGGCTCTCCGTTCTCGGCTCGTTTAGGTGGTCGTCGCGGAACGGCAGGAGCCTTGGGGCCCCAATCGTAAAAATATAATTGCGGGACTATTGCGCCAGCCGAGCGTTATCTAGGCAGCGCCGCGCGCGGATAATGATACGTGAATGGCCAAGTTACGACGCTCTGCTTCAACTTCAACTTCAGCGTCGCTTGCTCTACCGCAGCTGCCAAGTGCAACGCCGTTGCGCAAACTACCCCCCCCCCCCCCTCTTCCTTCCCCTCCCCCACCCTCCTAATCCCCGTACCACCCAAAGACAAATTTTATTGCCACCTTCTCTACACTATACATTTTATTCCATTACTTTTAAGACTCCTTACCAATAACCCTCTCCTCTTCTTCTTCCCACAGCTTTTTATCATCCTTTCCATAGATCGGTGAATATTTTTAATTCCTCGGCACGATAATGGAACGATTTGAGGATTCCACTCGATAAGAAATATTTATGCAATTTTTTTTATCGTTCTTTCCATTGTTTTTCATCCTCGACTTCATAGATCGGTGAATATTTTTACTTCTTCCGCAAGGTAATGGAGCAATTTGAGGATTCCGCTCGATAAAAAGTATTGATTAGATTTTTCTCCAACGTTTTCTTGCTACCCTTTCTGTTTACTATTTTTTATTCTCGTTTTCATGGATCGTTGAACGTTTTTTATTCCTCGGTACTGCAAGGGAGCGATTCAAGGACACCGCTGAACGATAAATGTTAAATCCTTTTCTAACATTTGTTTACCATCCTCTCCATCCATATTCGTTAATTCTCGCTTCGATCGTTTCTCGAAAAATTTTGATTCCACGCGAAAGAAAGAGAGGAGTGGGGGGATGGTAAATGAAGGTGGAGGGAGATTGGTAGGCAGAATTTTTCGTCCAACACTCTCTCTCTCACACTTGGAATATATAATTTGAGCTATCTCGCGGGTCCTAAGTAAACTGGTCGAGGGGAAAATAAGGCGAGAGAGACTTCTCGATGGAACTCGTGCAAACATCGGCGGAGCCGCTCTTCGTCTTGTTGACTCTTCAACTTTGCTCTCCCTCCTCGATGCCTTCACAGTTTCGCTCCCCCCCCCCCCCCCCACTTTTCTCTCCTTTTCATCGTTCCTCATTTTTCTCTCGATTTTTATCCTTCTCCCGCTCTTCGCTCTTTATTTTTCTCTGCATTTCTCCCCCCCCCCCCCTCCTCCTCCTCCTGGTTTCCCGGCCAATATACCGCCGCGACTCCCCGAGATCGCCATCATCGAGGGTCATCGACACCTTACCTGTCGACTCGGACTTTCGTGGAAGAACCGAGACACCTCGCGCTCTCTGCCGGGACACCCAAGTTTAATTGAATTTCATCTCTAATGCTTGAACAAACTCCGAGCCATTCACGCTCCCCCCTCTCCACGTACTTTTTCCTGGAATCGATCCTCAAGATGATTTTGATGCCTCGAGAAATTGTCGTCCCAGCTGCCTGAAAATCTTAACACGTGACACGCTGAAGAACCACGGGATGAGTAGTCATCCCTTTTTAGGCGGAAGAATTTTTTGTATTCTATATATAGCGTTGCATGGGTTTTAATTTTTGGCTGATCGGAACGTGGATTGGAGCAAGAAAATGAGGAAAATCTGGAAAATTTTTGTTCCTTGGTTTTCAACTCTCGTGTGTCCTGAAAATTTGTCAGTGCAATTTTTATCTCTCGATTTCAATCTCCCACGTGTCATTTCATTCCGTGGAAAATCGAGAGAAGAAAATTTTACGCGATGTGGAAAAGCCAAGCTTTCTCCCTATAATAAAGAGTAAAGAGGGAAATAACGAGGAAAGGTCATTTATAAGAGGGCCATTTCGCAGAATAGAAATTTTACTGCAGCTACCTGTGAGGGGCACCACTAAAATGAAAATGTTGTGACATTGAAGGGAAAAAAAGGGAACCTTGCTCGTACGGCAGTTATAAAGTCATCCGGAGCCTGATCTGATCTGACCTGACCCTAAGAGTCCTCTGCCATTCCTCCTCCTCAACTTTCTACGCTCCCAAACACTGCCATTGTCCCCCCTCTTTACCTTCATATCCCAGTAATAACTAAATTACCGTTTCTCTCTCCGTACAGTGATTCGTCTAACAGCAACAGAAACATTCTTGTAAATAATTCGTTTAATTTGATCAGAATACTAAAAAAAAGTTTTTGTTTACAGATTTTGCAATCAAATTCCTGTTTAACGAAGAAAAAATCAATTGGACAGAAAATAACGAAAAAACACTATAATTTAAAAGCTAAACAATCCTATTAAATCTGGAATTTTAATCAAGCAAATACTTTAAAGTTATTCCATCATTTTGCAAGGATCGAAACCAGACTCGTAATTACCAAGTTGATATAGCCTGAGTTGGAACACGTGACCGAGCAATATTTATCGATGCCAATTGATTTTAGTGATCGTAGGAGCTTGGTTTATCGGATTTTTCCACAGCGTTCTACTTATGCGTGAGGAAAATCATGCTAACGATTTCGAGCTGCAATATTTTCTTTATGTCTCGAGGAAAGTGCATGGAGGTCTGATGAACGTTCACCAGATGCTGCGAATGGTTCCTTGAAAATTGATCTTGCTTTAAACCGTGTCATATATATATGTTTTAACGGAGCAGCTTGGGAAGTTAAGGCAGGAAGCACGAGAATGGATGTACGAGTAAGTAATTATTCGTATGTGTGTGAGGAATTGGAATGTAAAACAGAAAAGAGGATATAGAAGGGGTTGTCGAGGGATGTTTGGGGTGAAAAGAATGTCGGAATGTGCGTGAAAGTAGGCAGAGCGTGATAACCGTTCTTGCGAATAGACGCGTTGAGAACCTCTTGGTCCATGCGAAATGGAACTTTCGAAAAGCGTCGTTTAAGTTGTGTTTTTGCTTGATTCGAGTTTTGATTTGTTAATCTGCCATTTTATTTTCGCACGAAATTACGTGAAGAACGTAACAATATATATATATATATATATAAAAGCTTAAGGCCATCGTGAATCTTCATCGACGCTCGATCGATAAAACAAGGGGTGGTACATGGATTTGTCGATATTACACTCCGGGTTTTCTCCTTTTCCCAGGATTCGATGAATCCTGAGGAATTAGCATCTTGAAAGTATTAGGTAGAATTCCGTTAGAAGGCAGAAATGAGTGACCTTCCCACAGGACGAAATCTTCGATAGCATCTTGATCCTCGATGGGTATAGTCGATATCGATAGTCATTGTATTTGTATATCCGGAGGCTTCAATATCTCCCGAGGATTATCTGTCACGACCCTCTCAATAGGGGGTCCATCTTAGTCGAAAACTCTCCAGTCCCAACCTCGATCCAACGTCTTTTGCCAATCCGTCATTTGTTTCCCATTTCGATATTTAAGACGAGTTTCCACTTTTCTCTACGGTTTCTTCAATTTCCTTACGTTTCGCAATTTTTCGCCTTTGGTTTTAATATTCGAGATTTCGAGAAATCTTTTATCGTCTCGATGCTTTTCCACGATTCACGACTAATAAAAAATTGTATTACTTTAAACGACTAAAATCTATTTTTTAAAACTCTTCAGAAAATAATTGCATCGATCCCTAATTTGTTCGACATTGAACTTTCCTAAAAACTTCCATCCCCTCTATTCTCCAAAAATCCTCGGTAGTTGGCGATTCTCCATCGGCAAATCTACGTTTATCAATATCGAAAATTAATTAGGTTGGAAATATTGGTTGGCTTGTTTCGATCGACGTAGCAAATCGATCCTGAGTCGTTGAAAAGTTTCTTAGGGTGTTCTCTCGGTGGGTAAGAAGAGAGACAGAGCAGGGAGTAAAGCTTTGGCTTACGAGGCGTTTAAAGCGCAATTACTTTTAACGGTCGATCGGCAATAGGCCGCCGCGAATCCGTCCAGTCGTTTCCTCAATACTGGCGCCATCCTTGCCGGCCAGGGGCCCCAGTCCGCCAGGAGCACATCGGCTGTTTTACGAGCGCGCCGAGAGCATCAAAAGACCAGGAAACTCACCGAGCACCTATACAGAAATTTCTATAACTCTCCGCTCCGGCCATCCCTTCCACCTCAATTACCTACTTGAAAATCAATTTGAAAAATTCCAACCTTTCCTACCGTTTTCAATATCACCGAATTTTCCTCCTTTTACGAGGCGACCATCGTTTCTCCAAGGAGGTGCACTTTTCCGCGTAAGGAGAATGCGCGTGGTTGAGAGCCACTGGATTCTCTACATCAACGAAGTTTTCCGCTTTCACGAGGAAAATTCGATTTTCCGCATAAGGAGACTGGACGCGGTTGAGAGTCACTGGATTTACTACGGGAATCTTCCTCTTTTTACGAGGCAACCATCCAATTTTCGATATGGAGACACTAGACAAGGTTGAGAGTCACTGGCCGAGTGTCAGATTCCACGGGGTATATGGACAGCACGTGCCAGCCTCATGTTCCACGAAAGCGCATCTCTGCAGAGGCGATCCTTTCGGAAAAGGTCCCTGATTTCCGTCCTTCCGAATTTCTCTCTCTCCCTTTTAACGGTACATCTAGCCCTAGGAAGCCTGTGTTCGGGGCCCTTGAATTTTTGCCGTTATTCCCTTCGAGACAATAAAAAGATTTTTTGTCGCGCCGTTCAATTGATATATTGTGCTGCTGGTCAGGGAGAGGGTGTAGAAGGATTGGCGACTAGTAAAAATCTTCGGTACCGTAATAAGGATAGAGAGTTTTGTTTGTGATGCCGGGGACCGGTCGTTAAAAGCGTTGCATCGGTGGGTGTGTGTGTGTGTGTTTGTTTATGTGTGGCTCGCGCGGGTCTCTATCGAACAACCCCCCCCCCCCCCCCGCCTTCTAGAGGAGACCCTTGCGTTAGGTGGAAGCTCGCTGTTAACGACCGGTTCTGTTGACAACAACGTACCTCGGCGAAAATACTCGCGTTCGAATTTCAATCTTCGATGATGTTCGTTGTTGCGAGAAACAGGAATGTGGAACGGTCTCTGCAGGATTTCTGCGACTCGACGTTAACGAGCCAAATTTTAATGTTAATTCGTTGGTACTTATGATCGTTTCGCTGTTAACCCCTCGGTGCTCGATGTTAATTCCTCGATATTCACCGTTGACTACCCAATACCGACACCGAGCCCCCCACAAATGACCAATCGTCTTCCACAAAACCTAACCTGATATAAAAATAAAAGACGCCCGAATCAAGCCGTAGAAACCTTGAGAAAACGATCGATCCGTGGAGTTTGGCGCGTTTGGACGGCGCAGCTAACCTCAAAAAGCGCGAGAGTCTCGTTTGCGGCAGGATTTTTCATGGGAGAGCGTCGATGCGCGAATAGAATAGCATTTCCATCAGTCGAAGAGTCGTAATTTCCGTCGGCCGTCCCCCGTAGGACTCTCGTCTGCCTGCCGCCATTAAATTAATAATTTGTGGTCGACGCCGCCATTGTGAGATCGGATGGAATCGTTGTAATGCGCCGGATTTTATTATCGTCACCGATGGCGTATGCTAATTTACTGCTAATTGTATTCCGCGCGACAATGCGATGTCTACCGGAAAATCGACGACCGACTGGAAATCGCGAAAAGTCACGTACGAGTCGCGAGACGATTTCTCGCGGCGAAAAATGGCCGATCCTCCGCGCGCGCTCGCGAGGGAATGGACAATACTTTTGCCGCCGGCCTTTTTTCGCGATTTTCGCGCGGATCGTTGCAGAAACGAAGAAGGATTATTGCGCGAGGAAAGGCAGCGGACGAACGGCGAGAGATTTGCATGGAAATTAGCAGCGCGCGTTCTCCAGTGTGCCGAGTTTTCCACTTTATGCAAATCTATCTCGACCATCTTTTATTGTACGTTTAATTGCCGCTCGTGCCTCGATGGCCGACTGGCACGTGCTGGAATTTGTGCTATCGGTAAACCGGTTTGCCACGACCAATCTTTATCAATTGCGTTTGCTTCTGATTAGCGTGGAGGGGAGAGGTTTTCTTATTGTACAAGGTCGTTGACCTTTGTAGCGTAAAAAGGTGCAGCAAGGAGTTGACGTCTTCTGGTAAGGTGCTTGGTTGGGTTGAAATTGGGAAAGATTGTCTAACGGGTAACGTGAAGTGTTTCAAGGAATCGTCAGTGGAATTTTTTGGTGTAAAATTGAAATTATGAATTAGATAGATATATAATTGTATATGTAAAATGGATCGTGTTTATTAGAAAAATTAGATCACGGAATAGAAATTTGAGGACACTGACGTTTCAAGCAATTAAATAGTTGAAAGTCAGTGGAAGATTCACGAGTATCTATCGCGTTACCGTAGTCCAGAATCAAAGGCTTAAAATCCAAGGAGAAAGACCGTAGAAACATTGTTGTGTCAGTCATTATTCTTTTGATCTCGAAGAAGAACACTATTGTGAAAGATTCACGCGTGTCTATCTCGTTACCGTAGTCCAGAGAATCAAAGGCTTAAAAATCCAAGGAGAAAGACTCTAGAAACATTGTCCTTTTGGTTGTCATCTCGTTTGTTATTGGGGGGGAGGTGGTGGAGGGAGGTGGGAGCGTTATAGCGGAGGACGTGGAAACCATTGGAGCAAGTAGAGGGGGAGAGGGCTGTAGAGAAAAAATAAAAATTTAGAAAAAAAGAAGAAGAGGGATGAATGCAGAGAGTGAGAGGGGTGGAGGAGGAGGAGGGGGGGGGATGTCTGGCGCGAGTTGCATTCGCTCGTAAAGGCGTCTCGTAACTCGAGGCGTTATAGACATCGTCGGGGTATATAAACGTCTCATCCCATGTACTTACCTCCCATATCCTCCCTCCCCCTATAAGCTTCCACCAAACTCCCCCGTACGCTAAAATCCATCAACGAAATTCCCGCAGCTACCACGAGGAGCGTCCCCCGAGGAAGAGGCGCGTTTGCCAGCTTTTTTCAGCCGATTCAGCGAGACTTTGAAGAAAATCGAGAGAGAGAGAGAGAGAGAGAGAGACTCGACAATAGCGAGATAATTTTTGGGGGGATTTTATGGTAGGTGGGATCGTTCCGGACTTTGTATGGCGGTCTATCATTACGGGTGTGTTCCCGGGGGACCGGCGAGGGGATTTCAAGATCGAATCGCAGTCCGCGCCTGGCCGGGACGGTTAAACGCGATTGGTCCACGAATCTCGTGGGCCCCCTCCCCCCTCCTCGTCCTTGCGCCCTCCACCACCTTCTGGGAAGCGGCGACCGAGAGCAGCAACGAAACTTCGACCCGTAAAAGATCGCCGTAATCGTTATAATTAGAGATCGTAAAATCTCGAGAGGCTCCCTTTCATTCGCGCTACACCCCCCCCTCTCCCCCCGCTCCGCTCCTCCCTTCAATCTTCGCTTTTTATCCTTCCTCATTTCCCCCCCCCCCCTCCCCCACTCTCTCTCTAAACCAACAGAATTTTTTACCTATACTGTACCGAGAGCACAAATTAATTCTTCCTCTCGAAACGATCGATTTTTGCTGTTGAGTACTTTTTTTTTTACCTAGAGATTCTAGTGTTTTGGATTTTCCGTGTACTGGCGTTGTCGCGCTTATCGTATTGTAGGTGGGGAGAGAGGGAGGAGGGGGGGGGGGGGAGCCGTGTGTGAGAGCGCGCTGGGCGAGAAAGGGAGAGAAAGGGCACGCAGAACCGCAACGGCTAATGCATGCTCGCAGACAACGCGAGCCCAGACGAATTTTATAGGCCGTTCGGGGTTTCGACTTAATAGCCGAATTCCACTTGCGCTCGCGGCATATTCTCCCCCCTCTTCTACCCTCCCCCCTCCACCTCCTCGCAAGCCACACTCATCCTCCACCGGAGGACCAACCTCGAAACTCGACGTCTCCGCGTCGAGATCCGGAGTCTCGCGCTAAAATCTTGCCAGAATCGATATCTCTGGCTCGATATTAGAAATTTTCTGGGCCTTATAGTGGAAAAGGGGGAGTGGAGGACTGCAAAACGGTAATTTGCACGAGAGCCGACAATTAATGTAATTACTCGTTCAATGAGAATTAACATGCGTCTTTACCGAGCGGAGTTGGTTTCCTTTTTCCTCGGATATCGAGATTTTTTGCCACTGGTAATTACTCCCCCCCCCCCTATTTATCGCGGTATAAGTCCCTTCTATACCATAAAGAAACATCCAAGAACGATCTCGAACGTGTCCTAAAAATTCGAGATTCGGATTTTGGTTTTGTTCCGCGAAAAACTGTTTCCTTTTTTTATTTTATTGTTACATAAACAAAAGAAAGAGTTAACGAACGTTTTATCTGGTTGGCCGTGGTCAGTTTCGTTTTTAGGTTCGGTTAAAACGTTACGACTCCGCTGGAACGACGGATGAACGCGTGGTGGCGAGTGGAGGTTGTGGTGGGGGGGACAGTTAAAGTTTGCAAGGTAAACAAAGCGCGAACGTTAAAAGTAGATCAATCCGTTGAATAATGGCGAGTGTTTTTCGCGATTGTTACGCCGCGCTCTCTTGGATATTAAGCCGCATATCAGCTTAAGGGGACCCCGTCTAATTCGATTAGTCGCATTATTGGTATCGGATAATATGCAGCGCAGGGGTTCCTACCGGGGCATATTAGTAACAGAATCCTTACAATTCCGCCTCGTTTGATATTACCTACCAGCCCGCCTCGCCGTTTCTCTTCCGCACTCCCCCCCCCCCTCCTCCCGTAAGGTTCGAGTCAAAACTCTGAAAAAATTGTCAATCTCCTCCCACTCCCCGATCCAGCACGGTGACATTCGGCAAAATTGAGCCGTTTAGCTGGACGACCAGTTTGTTTTCCTTGGACACAGGTATACAACCAATTATCCACCTCGACTGATTCCCTGGATGAAAGCCAAGATGGTAATTCGTTGAATTTCACTGGCCCGTTGGGCCAATGCCAATCGGGCTCGGTGCTCTCCGCTGTACACGTTCGATTTTATCATCTCGACAGAAAATCTCCTTTTATATAGCTCGTGGGATTTCAGGGATGATAAAAGTGGTCTTTTGGTTGATGATTTCTTTTTTTTTTTTCGTGAACTTCGTAGAAACTCGTAGGAGGAGGGAGAGAAAAGGGTGGAGGTCGCGTGTTGAGACTCGCAAGTTCCGGCGAACCCGGACTTAAGGGTCTGCGGCGAGGCAGAAGCCCCGAGAGTTTTACGGTATCCCCTTTCTATTCGGCTCTCTCGCGCGCGTATATTAACTCTTTGTTTCTTTTTCGAGACTCTCGCTTTTCAGCGACCACCCCCCCCCCCCCTCCTTCCACTGATATGCGATCCCGTAGAACGCGCGACGTTTCTCGCCCGAAAAATTCAGCTTCGATCGAAAATCGGCCAGAGCGGGTTATTGTTTCTCGAGACAAAAGAGATTTACGAGTAAAAAGGGTGGGGAATACAGGGGTGTCGCCACCGGGTGTGCGACGAATTTTCAATTAAGGCCCGGGGCCCTCAGCGTGACACAATGGGCCTTCATTATGGCCGCTTTAATCTTTTATTGCCGTTGGCCGGGCTATCGTGGCCGTTTAATCGTATCAAAAACGTTAAGCGTGGGCGGCTCGCTTTGAAACCTCCGCCACGCGACTTTACGGCCCGAGCGTGCAAGATTTGCCAGAAATTCTCACGAGTGTCTCCCTCAGAATCCTGTGGAAACTCGCAGAGACGTCGATGACGCGCGGGACGCACTGTGGGGAGATCGTTCGTTTTCATTGGTTGGTTGGGATAAGTGTACTATATATACGTAATATGGTGATTTTTCTCGGTGGGGAAAATGAGGACCCGTGCGGCGTGTGGTAAGCGCGAAACGTCGCACGGAGGCTGGAGGCACGTCGAAGCGTGTTCCGAATCGTGGCTGCTCGCCCAGGAGAGTAAGGGACCACCTTGGGAGACGGCCGACAAGGCTAATTTACCACGCCACGCCACCTCGTGTCGCCGGCTACCTTGCACCTTGCGACACTAGCGACGCCAGTGACGCTCGCTCGACTCGGCGACTCGACCGTTCTCCATCCGCTCAGATCCCCCGCGAGCCGAACGAATTTTCGTCGACGGTACTCTGCAACGAATACAGTAGGGATAGAAGTACAAGTTTCCGACGCTTCGACTCCATCAAGATCAGTTTTCGCAACATCGAGATTGATTGGATCGAATCACAACGCTGAACTTGGTCGAAACGCCCGGCGGGGATAATTTTAGGTTAGGTCTCAGTTTCGCGGTCTTTGATCATCGGTTTGGCGTTGAGAAAAATGACGGTGTTTGTGCTGCAAGTACTACAAAGAGGGCGAAAGAGGCTGGCGAGAGGGGTGGGGAGTGTGTCATTACAGTTGTCAACGGCTGGTTGGCAAGCTCGGACACGAGGTTTCTTGGTACCGAGACTGAATTACGATGTTGTAAAGTTTCTTCAGCCACTTTGACACTCGATACGTCATAGGATGGATATTTTATCGACGGGAACCACACGGGCAGCCGATGCTCTAGCGTATAAAGCTATTCCGAGAATTAATCTTCCATGCTCTGGGAGACTGTAGAAATGGACGAAAAAGCACAAGTGTGTATTTCCACGAGCCTCTTCCGACCCATTGCTGAAGGGAATCGATAAGCGGTTTTATTAGGTTATGATTGGCTAATTTAGTCGAATATAAACTTATTCCACGAATTATATTCGGGACATTGCGTGACTGCACGGCTTACCGAAATCATTCCACAATATAGGTAGCCTCTCGCATGATAATTTACGTGGCGAGAGTCCCTTTTATCTCGTGCAAAGGTTAGAACAGGCTGCCGATAATTGGATTAATTGGCATTCCTAGCTAGAGATATCATACAGCCTATAATCTATGTTGGAATTGCGAACGGGTTTTATTGTTTTGTTCGGTATTGTTACTGTGTAGTTGAAGTATCAATAGATAACGCCATCTTGCTGCAGTCATCGCAACGACACAGTCCAATTCCTTAGAATTGCGAGATTGGTGTTTATATTTATATTGGAGCGCTCGGGTCAGGTCGTGAAGTCAGTCGTGCTCGCTCGGCGAGGGGAGTGGGGATAGATCGTGGAATTTCTCGCTGGCGAAGGGTAATCGTTGCGCGATTAACGAAGCAGCATTTTCGTGTGATACGAAGTCAGGCGATTGTCGACTCGGCTGGAATGTGATTGAGTGCATTATTCTGTGTGAACGGTAATTCAAATTGTTGCGAAGCCCCGCGAGCGTCCCTTTCCATTTGGTCCGTAACATTCACGGTATCCTTTCGGACTTTATTTCTCGCGTGATGCCTCATTCCTTCTCAAAGAATTCTGCTAAATTACACCGATCACGATTATTATTTTTCTTTGATGCCTCGCGGCCGCACTGACGCCATCTTTGAAAGTCATCGGTTCTTCAGTCCTGCTGATTTCAATCGATAGCCTCGCTGTTGAATCTTTCATGCGGTCCTCTCATTATTATTATTATTATCGTTCATGTAGCACAGCGAGTGTCGAGAACGTTCCTAAAACGTTCCATCGTGGAAATTGCATCCTAGAACGTCGAGGTTCCAGGCAACGTTTCTAGCACTGCGTTGTACGTATTTGCCATGTGTCATTTCACAGCGTCAGGTCTCTCGTTTCTTTAAGCTTTTTCCTTAGCGTTTGGCAAGGTTCATTCAGTTCGTCCAGATTTACGGCAGACTACCGTGTTCGCGAATAAAGCTAGCCTTTATCATGCTGCTTTTCTCGTTAAAGCCAAAATGGCAGTAAAGAATTTTATTTCAACGCGTGACGGCTCAATATTTTGCGATTCCTGCCAGTACTCGCTAATAAAGAGAAAACTGCTTCTGAATGAACCGTCCTGTCCTGCGAGACGAGTTTTTAGGTTAGGAAAGAGCGCGTCGTGCGCGATCTTGATACTCGCTACGAATCTTGATATCCCGGTGGTTAATGCTATTTCGCGAGTGGAGCTTGACGAGTTTACGAGGCGATTCTACGAGGTTACAAGATGGACGGACCATACTGACGGATGGATGAATGTACCAGCCCCCCCCTCAAGCCCCCTCTCATCGTGATTTATGCCCGACGTTACGTTTGCCAATGGATTTACATGCCGATATTTATTATTCGAAATATTGCAGCCAGCACTTTTATAGCGACGCTTGAAATGGGCCCGCTGAGAATCGAGTGACGTCATCGAAACCCCCTACCCCACACAGTGTCTCAGACTTTTCATTTATTTATTCTGCCATCCAATTTTTCTCGCTGTGAACACTGTGCGTCGAAAAGTTCTCGGTAATTCGCGCGCGCGCAATGTAAACAAAGTAGCGTTCTCTTTTCTTTTTCCAACCAAGTTTCTAAGAGACATCATTGATTTGTTTGTTTCTGGTTTGGAAAGCTAGCGAGGATTATTGGAATCGAACAGCGAGAGTCGACGCGTCGAAGAAAACTCTTCGACCGCAAAACTTACCAAGGTGCCAGTGAATCGATCGAATATATATATATATATATACGTATGTATATGTATATTTACTACACGTATTAGTATATCGTCGAATATATATCTTGGCCACATCCGTGGTTACCCTTAGACAAGAGACCGGAAGTCACGAGTGGTTTCCGTTCGTGTTTCATTCTATCAGATTTTTTTTCTTCAATCGATTTTCCTTTTAATAATATAACGATAAAAAAAAAAACGTGAAATTCATGAGATGCGATATAAGCTGACAACTGTGGATGTCGAAGAATGATTTAGGAGGCAAGATGAATGTGTTCGTGATCCAAGGTCGAGAGGTAGTCGAGGTTTTGGATAAGACACGCGTTGTTGAAGAGGCGAGGAAGAATGTGGATCGGAAGAGATAGAAAACGAATCGCGTGTCGTGTCTGAACGGGAGCCGAGACAGTGGCTGGTGAATCCCCTGATGATCCCTCTGGATGAATAATCAGTCGAATTCACCGATGAATAGACGCTCCCAGACCGAATTCAACCGAAATTACGCCCCCACGTAACCGTTTATTTAACATTTATTTAATGATACACACGGGACGCACGAATCCCTGCTATTTCTTCCATTTTCCCCAGAAACCATCTTTCCTCTAAGAAAAAACCTAATTTCTCCCTCAAATTACGTAAGAAATCTCGTCCGCGTTTGCCAAAGTGCGTAGAATTTTTTCCAACGGACGACGAGAATTTCTCGGAGAGTTTTGCGTAGTGCTCGGAGCACCCGGTAGGGGGGAGCGCGTAGCGCGTTTTGGAAATTTCAAAGTTGGCCGAGAGATGGAGGGAGGGAGGGGGGGGAGCAGTTAGGTTAGGATATATTAAGTTTGAGACGTGGTGGGGTGAAAGGGGATAAGTAGCGACGCGTCAAACGTCGCGTGAAGACCGAAACGCGAGGAGGCGTGGACGCTGTGTACGTTTGCCCACGCACACCGACACGACGAGCGTGATACAAGGTCAAGGTTGGCCTCTCGTGAAGCGCTCCTTCGGGAAACGTCGTCAAAGGGACGCAAATACCACTCGCCGAACGATCTTCCACCGACTCTGCAAACCTCTACTGCTATTCCACAGCAAAAAACACACATTTTCACCTAAAACCTCGGGATCCTTCACGAGACTCGCCAGCTATACGAGGAATAATGCTAAAGTCAACAAAACAAAATTGACAAAAAAAACAGTTACTATAGATTCAAACGAAAATAAAGAAAATTATCTTCGTGAATTCCAGAGACAACGGTTAAATCAAAATTGTAAAATGAGACGACGTCTCGCGGAGGCTGCGGGCGACTGCAGTGCTCGCGCTTGCATTTTCGGCCACCAGGAGGCTCCGCAGTCTCGCGCCAAACAGTGAAACATAACCTATGCGCGAACGAGGCACCGAGTATGCTTTTCTCGAGACGTTCAACTTTACAAAATCCATTCAAAGAAGAGTTAGACGTTTTCTCGTATTACTAATATAATTTTTAAGTGTGTGTAAAACGATAGAATATTCCGGAAGGTCAGTGATGTTGTTGTACGCCTGTAGGAGCGTCTAACTAGTGGGAAATCTTAGAAAATCCTTAGGCCGACGTACCGGGGGTCTGGCATGTGTTGACCAGATGACATTTTCTTTCTCCCTCTATCCCCAGAGTCTTCCAGAGCCTCTCTCACGTTTCTCGGTTCCTGATTTTCCTACCAAGCTCCCTTAAATCGCTCGGTAATTGTTTCTCTCTCTGCCTCGCTCTTTCCTACCCACAGTTTCCATCTCTCTCCCACTAATCTCGCTTCCTCTCCCTCGCGGCTCCCGTATTTTCCCCGGATGACCTTGAATCAACAATAACCGTCCGGCGTACCTGAGATAAATCGCTCGGGACAAAAATAAAATGAAAAATTCTATCCTGGCGAGATCGATCTCCGTACTCGAAGGTAAACAAGGTTACAGGCGCGTTTCTCAGGAAAGTCCTCTGGTGTAATATCGAGACGAGGCGGAGGAGATCGGAAACGGCCGGAAGATTCCGAGTGGTCCTCGAGGTCTTCCATTACTGGCGAACATCTGAAAAGTCAATATATATAATCTGAGGATAGGCTTGGCTCGCAAGCCTTAATGGGGTGCACTGCAGCCCTTATCTGGAAAATTTCCTCGGCTCATCCAGCATAATCGTGAGGAAGGCTACGTCCTTAAGATTTTCAACGTCCGCGTATAAGCTGGGACACCTTGTCGAAATTCTCTCGGTACACTCTAGTATTTTCTATATATATATATATATAGTACATGTAATATATATACATATGCATGTATACCAGAAATAGAGATGATGGACAGGTTATTTGGGCGAGTCGATGAAAATAAATCGAGCGATTCGCGTGCATCGATGAGAAGAATCGGTCGAGGGATCTCTTCAGCGTTATGTGGGTCAAGTTCGAAATAACCGAGCGAGCTTTCAAGGCACACAGGGGCACTCGTCACTCACTAGTTTCGTACGCATCGTCGGTCGAAAATCAAACCTGACGAATCAGTCATTCCGCGTGTGGATTAAAGACGCATCAACTATATTGTTTGTCTTGTTGCTAATAAAAGCTCTGTTATATGTCGAGTAAAATTGAGGAGGAGGGGGGGGGGGGGGTATAAGTAAATACAAGAAATAGAGAAGGGGTGGGGAGTGTGTTTCCTCGCGTTAAACAAGCGGTGCGGAGGTAGAGACTGGATTTAGATAAGATTTCGAAGGGTTTTAGATCGTAGGTAGGGGTAAGATTGGATCAAGGATGGAGGGGCGAGGGGGGCTGTACGAAATACAGAAATACCGAATAGTCGTCTAAAAGTGTGTGACGGACGGACAGCTGGCCGTCATTAAAACCCCATTAGCAACGGGGCTCCCCCCCCCCTCCCTCCTCCTGGACCGAGCAAGACAGCCCCCGCTGTTCTAACAATATCCTCCACGACTTACAGCCACCACCCACGCTATTAATATTGCTCCGCGTATGAAAAGTACCGATCCAACAGTAAATCTTCACCCAACGCGTATCCCGCCAAATTCAAAATCTCCCTCCCCTCCCTTTATTTTAAGAAGCATCAATTTGTTTATCGTACACAGAGATTATACAAGAAATCGTTGAGCATTCGGCGGAGGTTTGTGAAATCTGGCATAAAAGTTGAGGAAGCATCAAACTGGAACCTTTTCTGGTTTACCTGGACGGTTAATTAGGAGGAGGGGAGAGAGAAGGACCGTGAAGCGTTCAGTTAGGATGAGTCACAGGATGCTCGTCCAGACTCACGATAACCTTTATAGATTCATACCCTTATCCGCCAATCACGATTTTCCCTCTCCTTTTCCCTCTCACGAGAGTCCCTCGGGAGCTCGAGGAATGTCCATTAGGCCTCGATAAAGCAATCTTATACAGCCAGCGATTATCTACTCCGGTCAATTTCACTTTCCAATTTGTCAGACTCGAAGACTCGCAGCACCGATGTAAAACTTAATACCCGGTGCGTCGTCGTTGTCCCGAAACGTGTTGATCCGAACGATGTCTGGAAGCTACGAATTTTGCACGCTTTAACGCGTGCGCCACTCGCGCCAATGCTAGACCGAATATTAATCAAACGAGCTTAGGTGGCGCGATAAATTCTAAGCGCAAGCTGAAAGTGATTTGTCAGCCATTTCCTTCGAATAAATTATACTCTACTTCCCGTTTATCGCGACACTTACGCCTGTATCGTTCAAGTTTATTCCCGAAACTCGCGAATCCTGGTAGAGTTTATCGCCGCTTCGTACCGTTTGTCTTTCTCCGCTGAGAACCGAGTGAGACGAGAGTGAGGCCTGGAGAACGCTGCTGGCGAGTCCGGATTTAAATTGTAGCCTCGCTTTACGGCGCGACGTCAACACGAGATAATCCTTGTCGAGTGTATTTATTCCGGAAAAATGTGGGAAACTCAACGATTTGTTTGTTCTCGAAGTTCGCGGATTTTGCGGGAATTTATAGGTGGTTAGATTTTTTTTTTGGATCGAGAAAGAGGGGGAAAATATGTTTGTGTGCGAATATTATAGTTTGAACATTGTGATTCGAAGTGTCGTAGAGAATTTTTATTTCAGAAAGATATGTGGGAAACGCTTTGATCTTTTATTCTTGAAACTCGCGATTTTTGTGAGAATTTATTGGTGGTTTAGTTTTTTTCAGCACTGAGGAAGAGAGGAAAAGTGTGTGTGTGAAAATTAGTTAGAATATTGTGATTTGTTTATTCTTAAAACTGAAGAACATCGAAAGAATTTATGGGTTGTTTGTATACAGTTCTTCTCTTTTTAATCCGAATCTAAATTGTAACCTCGCTTGTGTGTGAAACGAGATTGTTCTTGCCGGACATTTTGATACCAGACAAATGTGGGAAACATCTTGATTTGTTTCGACAATGATCGTGGTTCTACTAGAAAAAACAAACGAACGAAGAAAAGAGGGATTGGATTTTTCAAAGAAAAGCGACAAAGTGTATATGTATGTGTGTGTGTGAGAAAAGGGGGCTTTTTTATCGTTTCTGATTTGTTTCAATAACAATAGTGAGTCTACGAAAAAAAACAAACAGCATAGTGAATTTCCCAAAGAAGAGGGAAAAAGTGTATAAGTGTGTTTCAAAAAAAGAAAAAATTTGTTTACAGTTTATGAATTATTCGACAATAATAGTGATTCCACGAAAAAAAAGTAAACAAAGGACGAAGAGTGGTGGCAAGTTTTTCAAAGAGAGAACAAAGGGCAAGAGAGACAGATAATGAAGAGTGTGGGTGAAGGGAGGGGGGAATTTTGTTACTGTTCTTGTTTTCATTTCTCGGGGGAGAAATAAGAGTGCCTACGGGCAATATCGCAAGGGATCTCGCGACTTAAGCCCTTGGACAAGAGAGTGAAGTTGGTGGCGTGTGTTCCAGGGGCAATATATCTTTGGAGTTTGCGGGTGGGACGCTTTCGTAATAAAATGGTAAAAAGGATAAGGGAGGAGGAGTTGACAACGCGAGAGCGGATCGAGTCAAGCTCGCATCACCGAAATAAACCCGCTCTCTTCTCACCTCTCCCTCTCTCTCCGATATATACATATACGCACCCATCTCTCTCTAGCCTTCCTCATTTTCTCGAAATTCTTCCTCGAGAGATTTATTTTTCCAAGTTTCTACTCATCACGGTAAAAACGATGAGAATGGTAAAAATAAAGAATATCTTGTGAAAAGAAATGATGGATAAGGGAGAGAGGGATGATGATTTCATACAGGAATTTGTGTGCGATGTATAAAAAGAGGAGGAGTAGGATTGAGGATAGAAGGGAGGGGGGTGAGGGATGTTTGTAGCGGCAGATCAAACTCGGCGGGGTCATTAATTAAATCTGGCAGGCCAGCCATCGTCCGTCCGTCTTTGCCTAGTCTCGATTCGCGCTACATGCGCCAGTTATAAATATGTCCAGCTCCCAACTCTCGCGAGAGAGAGAGAGAGAGAGAGAGAGAGAGAGAGAGAGAGGGACAGAAAAAGAGACTTCGCAAGTGTGTGCGTGTGCGAGAGGGAGACTCTTTCCCCGAACTTGATCTTGCACACGACGACAAATCATCTCTTGTGGAATATCGAAGGAAAATCTTTCCTCTCCACTCGTTGAAATCTCCGATAATCGAAAAACATAGAACGTACCGTAGTGCAATGTTCTCCGTGTCTTTTTCGTTCGATGATCATCATCGATGTGTCTCGAGAGATGTTCCGATGGATGAGGAGGAGAATTCTTCGAGGTGGCAAGATCCACAAAAATCGTAATTGCATAAGAAAAGGGGTTATCTATAAAAAGATGAGGAAAGGGGACGTGGAGGATCGGGGACCCCTTCGTAGCAGAGTAGAATCTGGCTAACACGTGGTGGACTAGTCTCCCCCCCCCCCTTGTACTCTCTTTCTAGAACAAACCCTTGATCCCGCAATCCCTTGGATATTCCGGCAGTCCTGCGCATCTGCCGGGACTCTCGTCGAACAATACGGACGCATGCCAGCAGCTTCCAAGCACGTGGCGTCCCGACGACACGTTCCATAACAAACTGCTGCTCAAACCTCCTCAGAAAAACTCGGATTAACCGAAACTACCATGCCCATATTTCTCCCATCACCCTCGCTGGCTACGCAAAATTTATCGTCCTTGATAACGAGTCACTTTCCTCCTCTCCGTGAAAGAAACCATTTGTAAGGGTTTCGGGGAGAGAGGATCGATTTTCTTCGGGGAATCGTGTTGATTGTTAAAACAACAAGTGTCTCGATTAATCGTGCGATAAATCGATAGTTGCTTGATTGAGAGAGAAGATGGGAGAGAGATTGGCATGAAAGGATGTGTTTGGAGTGGATATCGATTAATGTGGACAGAGTATAATAATAAGCATCTAAAAATCGTCGTGTCCTTTTGAGCAGATCGATCGATCGATTTAGATTGAGAGATTACAGCCCCACCAGGACGAAACACGGCATGTCCGTGACGATCCCAGCGGGTCTGATTTATCCGTCCGGCCAGCCATTGTGTCAGGTATATAAATTCATTGACCCGCGGGAATCGTCATCGCTGTAATCGTCTTTATTTATCAATACCGCTGGGAACACTCATCGATCAAGCCTGTCCATTTAGTCAGGACTTCCTGCGGATCCTGCGGAGTACCCGAAACTCTTGATCCAACATCCTGCAACTCTTTCATCGTTATGTGATAATATTCTGTTTCTTAAGTTGGTTCTATAGAAGAGAATGCATTGGTTGGTATTGTTTATTAAGAGTGGCAAGAGTTGTCCTAGGAAAGGTCAAGAAAGTTTTGGATATATTAAAGAAGGTTAAAGAACAGTTTTGGTGTGATATGTTTTATAAGTTTTATTTTTTGATGCATTGTACACTAAAGGAAATATCAGGTAAATTTTTGGTATAAAGTCTACAAACATAGTTATTACATTTTTTATTGTTAGTTTGTTACTTAGTAGCACGTATATATAAGTTTATAAACTTAGCAGTGTTTTCTACCAAATGCAAGATGTAAACACTGGGCGACACATTGCTGACCTTTCATCCGAAACAGTAGCAAAGAAACTAGAAGCACCATAATGTGGTACAGACACGCAACGTGTTAAAAAAAAATATATACAAGGAAATACTTAGTATTTTATATAGTATTAAAGGTAATTGACTCGCTAACAAAATTTGCACTAGCAGCAATAATTCTCAATTATAATAATAATATATTTTATACTGTGAAAAAAGAAAATTTCTTGAAATATATTTTTTTGTTGTGTTGAAAACACTAAATAATAGTTAAGCTAGTTAATTTAAAATTGTTATGAGTACTAACGGTTTAATATAGCATAAAATTGCAAACGCTGCAAGTACGACTATGTAAAATAACAATATAAATAGCTATTATTATAACAACTTATATATATATATATATACACTGGTAGGAAAAATATAGTAAATTTTACTATACAATAAGCAAGGCGTATCGCACAAATTTATTTAACAGTATAATATTGTATTAACTTCGTACAGTGTTTTCTACTATTTAATTGCTACTAAATTATCGCTAGTTGATATATTACAATAATTATCATTAATTCATCAATATTATTGCGTTTTTTCCCTATACAGTTTCTGAATCGTCATTGTGTTACTATTGGCCTTGTTTATAAGTACTTTCGAGAATTCTAATCAATTAAGCCATTATTCTGTGCAACTCTTCTAATTTTTGTCGAAAATTTTCGTTAATTTGAGATGCGGTTGAATTCACACGAATTCATTCGATTTTCTGGATAGGGGGTTCGAACGTTACCTGAAAGGGCAACAACGGGTATTTCTATAAACAGACAGGTACGTGCTTGCTTGGAGGCGACGCCGAGGCTCTCGAGGACGTGCGACAATATTGGCTGCGCGACTGCCACAAAATGGGATCCTAATCAAACACGGAAGGCCCGGAGCCACCTTTGATCTTGGGATTGAGAATCTCGAGCTCTCAGGTGCACGCAAATATACCTGCCCTGTATATACGCTTAATCAATCATCCCGCGCGCTCAGCTCAAAACTTAACTCTTTTCTCATCTACCGCTTCTCCAATCTCAAACTATCCTCTTTCAACAATTCTTAGCTCTTGAATAATACAAATTTTAATCAACTGAGATTTTCACCTCCAAAATTCAATTCTCAAGCAATTTGTTTTTTTTTTTACGTTAACTTTACGATTTATCACATTTTTTTTATTTTAATGAACTAATTAACTCGTTGCTTAATTAAGAGCAGTTTTTATATTATTCGGATTGACTGAGATTTCCTTGGATACAAGGTGTATCCTTATTTTGAGGAAGAGACTTTTCAGTATCCTCCCTCATTGGGTCTTTGAAGGCTCCGATGGTTCCCTTCTATTGTTGGTCCGATTGTTAGGCCGAATGTTACGGCGATTGTTACGGATGTCAGACGCCTGTTTCTCCACGGACAAACGAGCTATCGCGGACCAAAGCATGAAGATATTTTAGCAAGATTTAGTGCCGCGTAAACAAATCCAGGCGTTTCCCCCTTTGATCATTCTTATTGACAAAATCCAACTCTCTTTTAGCGCTCGGTCCATTAAATCATACCGAATGGAGCGATTAAATTGAGTAAATTTTGCAATCGAGGCAACAATGTGGTATTTTCTGAGACAACATTGATCATTTTTGTGACAAAAAATATAATTGTTCTCATTGATATAATCCGACTTTTCTTTGGAGCTCGATTCATTAAATCATACCGAGTGGAGCGGAGCGATTAAATTGAGTAAATTTTGCAATCGAGACAACAATGTGGTATTTTCTGAAACAACATTATTTCCCAAGCAAAAAGTATGACCATTCTTATTAAGAAAATCCAACCTATTTTACCTCTCGGTCCATTAAATCTTACCAAATGGAACGATTAAAATCGAGTAAATTTAGACACAGAGACAACAATGTGGTACATTCCAAAGCAACATTGATGATTGTCCTAATGAAAAATATGACAGTAATTATCATTATTATATCATATAAAATAAAGAATTTATCGCGAACCAGCAGTAGGATAATTATTGGAGATTCGGTTGTTGGCAGAGAGGCCGGACGTAAACGGAAACTTTGTGGCGACTCATGAAGACATTTTAACGAGATTTAATATATCCTAAGCACGGCAATGGCTAAATTTAGCGAGAGGGCCCCCTTCGGCTCTGTCGTGAGCCAGATAAGCGAGCCAGAATGATTTACCGGCTCAGCCACTACTTCGAAGCTTCAATTGTTTTCTTGTTTTTTATTCCCTCACTGTTTATGTTATACCGTAAATCATTCCATAGCCCTTTGCTTCCTCGACCAGCAACATTCCACGCGTTTCAAATCGTGACGAATTAATCCAGGAATTCATAGAAATCTTGCCAAATTTTTGGGGTACACAAACAAAACTGCTCGAGTTTCTTCGAACACAGTCACGATTGTTCGGATGAAAACAGTTTTTTCCATCGTTCTTTTCATATCCACTTTGTAGCTGGATCTTGTTTGTTTTTATGGCTACATTGTTGCGCTGGCTGTACGGCTGACTGGAGTGGCACAAGTGGGGTCGAGGGGGGAGTCGGTTGTAAATATTATAAATCGTAACGCGACTCGTGCGTGGACAATACACACGCTTGGAGAGAAGTCCTGGAAAACTATTATAACGAAAATTCGATGAGTCAGGAGTTTACAGTTTCGCGGAATGTGGAACAATGAAAAACTGGAACAATGTTATCTGGGGTCCGGGATTACGCGCCAAATGTCTCGTGGACAATAACGTAAAAGCACAACGCGGCGCGACGTGCGGGATGATATTTTCAAGAAAAATATATTATACCATTGTTTGCGCTACATTCTGAGAAAATTCGTTGCGATTTTCCTCTCGCCACTTTCTTCGTTAATGCGAGTGTGGAACAATGACGCGAGAGAGAGTTTTCGCACGGTGCACGCATTAATTTGCGATTCTCGGTGGCAGAATGCGCTTGGTAAGAAAAAAGAGGGGAGTGGAGGGGGGGGGGGGGCGATTGACAGTCGTTTCCGGAAACGAACTATAACTCCGCGTTTATTTGCTGATATTTATAGGAAAAATAAATAGGAGACATTTGGCGATAGGAGGGACGGGTTATCGTTGTATTATCGGCTCGGAATTAATTCGGGGCCGGCTAGAAATGTGGAGCAGAATGGACTTTACGATGGCCATTTCCGTTGATGGTAATGCGAACTTTGTAAGGTTTTTACGCCGGATCGCTGCAGCGGGTACGGCAGTAAAACACTTATGACACCCGTAGCATAATAATGTTAACCGATAGCCGCTATCTCAGTTCGCATATAAATAACGCACAATACACCTTCGCCATACGCCATTTTCCTAATTAATGTTTAATGACTCGATATCTGGCCTCTTTTTACCGTTGATATCGCCTATCAACCCTGGTATCCTCTTTTTCCCCGGCCACGGCTCGCACGATAAAACTCGATTAAAACTGGTTTGCCCTGGCCGCGGAATTTCTCCAATAAAGGATTTTCTGATTAGCCTCGCGTTAAAATTATATTATACGCACAGTATGCAACACAGGGTGGTAAATAATAGAAAAATTCCACTTTAATTGGAAGGATCGTTAAGGTATTTTTTTCTTGGAATTTACAGTCGCACCAAGAGGAGGACCTGTCGGATCCTGACCTTCAGGATGAGGAGAGCGGCGAGGAACTACCCCAGCAGCCACTTCAAGCTAACACGCACACAACCTCGGACTCCACGCTCGTCCCAGTCTCGGCAACTCCACTGACACACTTGAACACGCTCATGAGCACGCACCATCCTCACTTTCTCGCCAAATTGAAAATGGAGGTCAGTCGAGTGGTTGGTTTCACGAAAATCCACACAGTAATTTTTTATACGGTCTTTCGCAATTGTTAAAACTCGTAGAGAAGCGTTCCAATGGTTGTTTACGATCTGTTTCAGTCGGATATGGAGTGTTTGGGGGGTAAGAGTGGCCTAGAGGCGCTGCAAGCGGCGATGGGAGGGGGTGGCTTCAACCTGCCGTTCTCGTTCCCGCCACCAGCGGCGTTCCTACCGCCGCAGCATCACTCGCAGAACAGTCATCCGCAAGTTGCAGCAGCGGTGGCGGCAGCTGCGGCAGCGGCCAATCCGTCCAATCAAATGACAACCTCCTCGGCGAGTTCGCACTCCAGCGAGTCGTCCCAGGGCAGCGCCAGGAACGGCACCGAAACCTCTCAGCACTCCCAGAATCCCCAAACCCAACAGCAGCAGACCAGCTGGAGCTTCGAAGAGCAGTTCAAACAGGTGCGTCAGGCAAGTACCTATTTCTCTTTCGCTTTTTTTCTTCTTTTCTTTTTTCTTTTTCTTTTTCTTTTTCCGCTTCTCGCGTTTCCTCCTCTTCTTTCCGGAACCCGAAGTTTTACGACCCGAAATACTCGGCGAGAAACTGCAAGCTCCGCGATTCACCCCGACGATAACCCGCAAAAATTTGATTCAACGGTTTTTAGCAGAGGGAGACTATGTGTTTCCATTGGTCGCCTCGCGCAGCGCCGCGATCGGGTACTGTATCGGAGATTGCGCGGAGCCAGCCAATGGGAGAGGGTTGCTCGAGGTGGGGGGAAGAGGGCTCGGTGAGCGCGTGACCCCAGCTGGAACTAACCTATGGGACAGGAGGAGAGCATCGGTTGACGTGCGCGTCCCTTTGTGGGACAGTGGTTAGCGGGGATCTGTAATTATAACGAATTTCGCCCGGTGCAGAGGTGTGTGCTTTAATTAATGCAACGATGGAAACTAATTATTATTTTTACGCGCCCGCCTCGTAATTACCGTGCGTCCTCTTCTATGCCCCGAGCAAACCCTCTGCTTTTGTAAGCTGATGAACGTCCGGAGAGAACGCGCACGCGTGGACAACGAATCAACGTTGATTCCATCGATGTAGTTTTTTGGAATTCTTCAGGTTGTTATCGATCGAGTAGCGTCTATTTGGAAGAATTACTTGGAATTGTGTGTACGCTGTGCTCTGAGTCAAAGACGTAGCGTGGAGGGGGGTTTGTATACAAGAGCACTGGTACTCTATAGGCTTCGAAACTAAGGAGAGGGGGGGGGGGGGGAGCTAGTCGAGACTCGCGCGAGAAGAACAATCTAAATGGTAATTCGACACCACACCCTCTTCGCAAAAACCGAAAACCTCGTTCGTCTCTGGCAAAAATGCACGCAGCGCCGCGCTGCGGCGAACAAAAGCTATCGGCAAAAAGCATTAACAAGGCGTTATCCTTTCCAGTTTGATCGTCTAACTCTCTGCTCCGTGTATTTCCGTTGCTAGGAAAAAATTAATTAATGTCGTTCCTCTTCGGTGCTAGTTTCATTCGGGATGAACGGGAATATTGGCGGGATTGAGATAGTACGTTCCATTGTCGAAAGATCGAGCGCGTGTACAGGGAAGTTCAAGGTAAGAGGACGCGGTCGGTGAGTAATAAGAATGCACACACAGAAGCTGTATCTTCGTTTACGAGAGGGGGTTGAATGAATTATCCATATCTTATTAGTCATCGAATGCATTTATTCAAACCACGTGGTATATAAATAGCTATATTGTATTGTTTTCGTGAGATACAACGTGAACGCTGAAATTGGAGGTTAACTCGGTAATTATTCTATGTCAGGAAAAGTTGCTGCGCTTAGTATAGTTTATCCAATAGAGGTAAGCTGCTTGAATATCTTTTGCATGATTGCTCTAATGTATATTTCCGTTTCAAAAATACTCTGAATTTTCACACCCTTTTAAATACATAGATTATTTAAAATTGCTACCTGTTAGGAAAAGCTTACAGGGGCAAAAGAACACGTGAACTTTGCAAATATATTAAGCATTTTCAAGTAAATGACATTACGTGTAAAAAATATTGTTGAATTATTTCGTCAGGCCCGGGTCGATAGATGAAACTAAGCTTAAGCGCCATCTTCGATTATCAAGTTGTCTCACTCTAACCTCCAGTACTTGCATAACTTCGCTCTTTGTCTTAAGTAAATGCTAAGTTCAATTTCAAGCTTAGTCTCATCTATCGACCTGGGCCTCAATTTTGTTAAAAATTTTGCAAAATTATAAGAAAATCTCAAAGGATCTAGGTGTCCAATCAGCAGGCTATAGTCTGCAATTAATGGTTATTTTATCAAGAGCTACAGTAGTGTCTCGACGGCAAGTACATATGAAAGTAGATAATGACATGTCTATTTAAATTTAATATAGGTAAACTATATAGGATAACGATCACATTTGATTACTAACCCTTTGGGTGCATATTTATTCGAATAATTTTTTGCATTTGGAGCACATTTAATTTTTTGGGGTATAGAGTAATTTGTAACAATAGCATATTTTATGCAAGAATTCATTCATTTCATGATATATTAATATATGTATGATATTGGGATAACTTTAAATATTTAATATTGCAAAAAGAGAAAAATTTAGCAACAAACAAATTCATGTTAAAATAAAAAGCAAATTTTTTTAACCCTTTGACCGCAATCAACGTATCAGAACGTCATGTGCGACTTTGGCCAAATTAATGCATGACGTTCTGATACGTCGAATGCGATCAACAGGTTAACCCCTTAATTTACAATGACGTCTCAAAGATATGGCGGGCGGCAGTGCCAAATATAAACAAATATCATAGAAATATTGTAGAAACACAACCTTTAGTCACTCCTCACCGAACTCAGATATTTTAAGAGATATTATAAAAGCACCCTTCAGGATGTGTTCGAAAAGAAACATTTGCGTTCAGGCTGACTTTGGCGTCACTTTTGGCATGTACAGTTAGAAATTAAATCATGAGTCAAGGAGCTAAAAAGCAATTAATATATTTTGAGCGAAAACTTTCATCCACATTATAGGGCAAAAAACGTAATCTAAAAAAAGTCCAAAAACCCGTTACTATTTTGGTAAACATGTATCGAACGATAAAGATGCATGAAATTTATTATCAGTAAAGCATCGATTAATCCCAATATAACAATTCGTTTAACCGTTTGATAAAATTAAAAAAATCATACGTATTCAGTTCGCGAATGGCTATACGAGCGTAGAGGGCGACACTGTCGCTGGGAAGGTCCGCCATTTCGAGTTGAGAATATTCCAAGCGGACGGGATTAGTAATTGTGGACGTGCATCGAAGAAGATTCTTCGACAGGTTTATAATCAGTTGGTTATTGTCTTGGCGAGGAACGTGAGGCGTATAGATAGACTTGGAAAGAGTACGGAGGGG
Organism: Prorops nasuta; assembly: GCF_024137725.1. Lineage (NCBI taxonomy): Eukaryota > Metazoa > Arthropoda > Insecta > Hymenoptera > Bethylidae > Prorops > Prorops nasuta. The sequence continues at coordinate 1,948,412 of NW_027116808.1, forward strand.
GGGGGGGGGAGTGGAAGAAAGAGGAAGGAAGAAAGAAAGAATAGACATGGAAGGTAACTGTCTCTCTACGTTACATACGATCTCGGCTGGAAGATAAAGCCAGTGCACGCTACATTGTGTTTTTCTTCGTAGATGTGTTTGTGTGTGTGATTAACACGGGGCGAGTAGCGATGGATTCTCTCTGGCAGTATGATAATTGTGTGTGTGCTGCCCCCCTTCAGACGTGTTTACACGGGCATCATACCCCTAAATCGCCCGCTCGCTGACCGTGCACTCCAGCTACCACGGCAATATAATACTGTAGCACTATACTTTGCAGCCATTGTGAAATAACTCGTAAACCTGCAAATTGCCAGCTATTTCGCTGCCATATACGTGTAGCCGGTCTATGCACGATGCTTTTTGCGCGTGTGTTGGTGCACGTGCACTAGAAAGAAGCACGTAGAGGGAGCCAGCGGGCGCTCTAGGACTGCCGGGGAGCCCCCTTTTTCGTTGCGCGCTCCCGGGGAAGCTCGCTCGCGAGCGAGGCGTTCGAGCTCCTTTCTCCTCGCCAGGAGTGCCCGGGATCGTCCCGCGTAAGTTTACCGTCCCGACCGATCGTTGTCATTATGCAAATGCATCGCTGCACCTAAAACTAATAAGTAGCCGAGCTACCTCGCTACCTATCGTACTTTTTTTTACCTCTCGCACCGCTCAGGTTTTGCTCGATGCGATTAAAATACGCTTTTTCGCGAGCCTCCTCGCGCTCCTGACTCGCACAAAGCCCTTCATTTATTTCTTCGAGCTCTCCTATTTTTATCGTGCCAATTGCTTCCTTCGGGCTAGATCCAATCTTTTTTTACCATTGGCACAGTATTTTTGGACAAACCTGCCGTATTCGTAATAAGTTGCAGACTATTTAGGGGAGAAAAGAGGTCTGCTCGAGGGGGAAACAAAAAGTGGATTCCTCCGAAACGCGATGTGTGCGAGCTGCCCCCTCCTCCTCTCTCTTTTTTACTCCGGGGCGGGTGGCGCAGCTTGGCGGGAGGGGGGTGCACACATCACGGTTAACTAAGAAGAGGAAGAAGAAAGATTAAAGATCGAGCAAGTACGCCCCCACTGAAATGATGGATGCGCGATCCGTGAGACTGCGCGTAGGTAGAATCTTACATTTTCATCTTACTCTCACGTATTACGATCTTCAGTTTTTCTTTCGCTCCTTCTTCCAGCGGCCCTACTTATTTCTTTTTCGTACGAGTCCATCATCCCTCGATTATTCTCCTCCGTTCGCATTCATTAGCAGCGGCCTTTTCGCCGGAATCGCTTTGTACGAACTCGAGCGAGAATTCTGACCAGTTGCATTTCCCGCTGCATCTCGTTAATGGAGCGTCGCCGGGCACAGGGAGGGTGTGGAATAGCGACGGGAATCCAGCAGCGCAGCCCTCCTTCGACGATCATCGTCCGGGGGCGGCAAACGACAATTTGCGCACAGCGATAATTGCCCTTCCGCATGCGTGAATCGACTAATTGATCGAGAGCTAGGAATGAGGACAGTCGTCGTCGCTTATTAGCGAAACGAGCAAAACGAGAAATTCACGGGAGAACACGCGCGGAAACGTGGGACAAAAACCGTCGTGACGAGGAAAAAAATCCTGGCCGGTATACGCCATTGCATCGTGATAATTGCCTCAAGGCGAGCACTCGGAGAAACCGTATAAATCGCAATGAATAAATCCTTGTACGCGCGCGAATCGACGAATGTGCTGCAGCAGCGCGCGGTGGGAAAAGCGGCGATTAATTTGCTGCCCCGTCCCGTCTGCCTACGGTGGGCCACGCTAGTTGGCGCTGCGATCGAGGCGACGCGATGCAGCAGCGCCACGCCACGCTAAGAGTCTCCCGAACGCAGTCTTTTATTTACGCGCGCGATTCTCAAGGATGGCGAGCATGAATTTTGCAGCGCGGAGTCTCGCGGTTCGTGCCGGGATCGCGTGATAGTCGAACGCGATAGCCAGGCGAGATCGGTATCGCGCAAGGCCATCGTCGAAGCTCTCCGTGCTTTCAGGGACAGTTAAAAACCATCGCGACTCGATGAAAAAGCGACGATTGTCGCGAGGAGTCAGTATCACCGGCGAGCATCGCTCCAAATCCTACAATTTTTGCCTCGACTGCGCAGCTCTCGCGGTAATCGGTTATTTCGACTCCCGACGCCCCCTCCCTCCCCGCACACACCTATCACTCCGCCATCATCGTTAAACGATCCTCGTCACGAATACCGACTCCACGCACGATCGATAAAAAACAAAACGATTAACCTCGATAAAAGTCTATAAAGATCAATAATTAACCGCGACAAAATAAACTATAATAAAGTATACGTGTAATTCTCGCAAAATGGGTATTTTTTTTAGATGCCGATAAGAATAATAACGCATAATGGAGTAATAATATAGTGATAGCTGTAGATACGTTATTGAAATGTTTACTCGTTTCAGTGCGCGTTTCTTTCTTTCTTTCGCTGCTCGGGTACTGTAGTGTCCGATGAAATCCGAGAACTTCGATCTTGTTTGTACACACAAACGAGTTTCGCGCAGAGTTTCGGTATTTTCCGTTCGAGTGTCAGCGTCGTTGTTATCGTTCGCTCCTTTAATGAGTTTATTCGATCGAAACACGTCGGACGCGTCTAGGCCTGTCCCGGGATACGCCATCTTTTTTTAGATCCGGCTGCGATCTATCGCCACAATGTCCAACTATTTCTGCTACTCTGTCGCTCCCCATATCCCCCCCCCCCCCCTTTCTACCAGTACGCGTTTCTGTCTATATACCCACCCGAATCGTCGCGTATTTCATATTCCACTCGGGAATAATGCAAAAAGAATTAGCCAATGTCTTCGTCAGTAGGTGAAATAGCTCTGGATTCGTAAAATTCGATAATCCGACGTGTTATTGTTGTTGCGAGAACGGCCTTGCGCAAAAACGCCATTCCAGAAAATTGCGACGGCTTTAATAAATCTGGGGAAACCACTTCGGGGAAATCGATTGTGTTTTAACAATCGCTGCTTGGCTTTCAGTAATGGTTGAACTGGATTACGAACGGATTGCGTGTTCGATGTTGAGCTAATGAAAAAAAATGCTCGCTGCGAGTCGGAATAGATTTTAGTTCGATTAATTCCTTTCCACACTCGAACCTCTTTTAGGTTAGAATCGAAGAAGCGTCTGACGTTGCGCAGAAGCTCTACGCGCAGCCGCGACAATCTTCGGCTGCCATCTTTGTTTCTTCATGCGTGGCTGGCAAACGAAGACAATTGGACAAAGGATTTCTTTGGAAAAAAAAAACTCGTCGCGATTACGCTAACGGGGGAAACGCACAAAGATATGGGCCACTTTGTCGCTGCGGAGAGATTGCAAACCGGCTCGTTAGGGAATTAATGCTCGACAAACTCTAATAACTGCTAAAGCGTTGTCGCCTGAAGTTGCCTCAAGTTGAAGGCGAGAATTCCGTCGGTTGCTGTTCACCTGCGAAAGTTTGTTATTTTTTTTTCCTAACCCCATTACGCTCCGTGCTCTCATTGTTGCCCAATACAATTCAACGCTTTATCTCTGTTCGCTAGAGCCAATCAGACTCCTTCCTAGAAACATCCTTCCCAAAACGTAAACAGTACACTTTTTCCTAGAAATCCGACAATTGAAATTCATAAAATTCAAATGTATATCGAGACTGAATCCCTTTTCTTTGTTTACGCAACTTTGCAGTTTCATTCTTCATTCTCGGGGGCAACAATTTGTCGAAGCGTAAAAGCGCGCCGAAACGAGTTTACAGTGAATTGCGATGCACGCCACCTTAGCGAGCACGAAGGAAGACATGGAAAAAGCAAATCACGCCACACCTACCGCAAACTTTTTATCAAAAACCTACCGCAAATCCTAACGCCCCCCCCTCTATATCTCTCTTCATCGTACAGCGTTTCGATACTGAAAAATTCCTGAGCCGAGAAAGAAAGAAAAGACGCTAATGGAAGCTTTATTAACATCCGCCGATTGAATTCAAATGGCGCGCTGAAAATGACGTAGTTCGAAGGACGAGAGAATTATAGGGTAATTTCATCGGCGGATTTGGACAATGAGGTGGTGGGGGTAACTAGAGGGTAGCTGGATCTTGGAATCAACGTTGAGGGGAGGGGTTTTGTGTGTGGGATGACAATGAAAAAAAGGTCGATTGGATAATTTCGGATAAATGCTTCGGAATTACTTCCTCGGTAGAAAGGGGTAACTGGTTGGAATTTGCGATGGCCTCGTGTAGAAGGAGGGGGGTGGGGGTCTGTCGGTGACCCCCGTTAGCATACGAAAAGTGCGTCGCATTATACGTGTCTCGGCTATTATGAATATATCTTCTCTCGCCTGTATAAGCATATATGTAAAGCACCAGTGCGCACACGTACGCCAACCACACACACACATACACAAGAGGCGCTAATAGGGGTGAGCTTTGTGCTGGTGAGTCGTCGAGTACGAGGAGATATCATTTGAATTTCAATGTATCATGTGGGAGCAAGTGTCGCGGCTCATTCACTCCTTGCCTACCTGGCTAAGTTTCACATATTTCACACTCACACTCTCTCGCGGTAACACAAAAGCCCGTTGAAAGACCCTCTCGCGATCAACGCCCGTTGCCAACTTCTCGATCCTCCCCCCCCCCCTCCTTTCTACCAAAGAAACTCGAGTATTTCCGATTTTTTAACACCCGCCAATCGTGTCTTGGTAGGATTCGGTTCACTCCTGAAGGAGTCAGGGTTATCGATGGCACTAAAAAAATTCTGGGGAAGTTTTCTTCGTGAGAGATTTATCAGAGACTTCAACGCGTGGAAAAGTTTGATAGAGGTGAAATCTGGAAATTTGTCTCCTCGGCCGGGCTCCTTTGAACGCGAGAGAGTCCTGCGGAGGCACAAAAGTGTCGGACACAATCGTTTCGAGGTACAAAGAGAGATTATCTGGGTATGTGCTTTGTCGACTATCTTCGCGTATGCTTATTAATGCGACTATTATAAAGACCGTGACCTTTCACCTCTACTCCCCCCTCCCCTACCAAACGCATATTTACCTTTTCTCGATTTGCCTCTGAAAAATCGTCATTGTCCGATGGATCGTTCTCCTCTTGGAATTGTATTTTTATATCGATTGGAGATCCTGGAGAAAAACGCTTAGAGTTAAAAAAGGGGGAGAGGGGTGTAATCGGTAAATGAAAAGAAAAAGGGTTTGTCAGATTTGAATGTCACCGGAATAAAGATAATAATATGTAATCATCTTTTGTTTGAAGAAACTTGTCGATTCTTCGAGCCACTCCCCCCCTCTATTTCTTCTCAGCTTACACGAGTTTCTGTTTGTTTGTGTTTTTTTCTCCTGCACAGCGTATACGGGTTCCACGAACGGCCGTCATCCATCACTTCACAATATCGACGCATCGTACCAACAACATTAACTCAGATTTTATTCCTCAGTATCAACGAATTTTAATCTCGCGATTATGGTAATTTCTTTTTGTTAAACTACCTCCATTGTACCAAAGCTGAAATTTCTCCGATATGTTTTTCCTGCGCGCTTCTCCCTCGGTGTGACTGGAACTTCCCGATTCTGTCTCGAATCGTTCGCTCGCACGGCGATACAGCTGGGATTTTCCAGGCATCTTTTTGAAAAGAGTTTAGCAGCTGTTTTTATGAGTTTTTAGAGTGGTAAAAGCACGTACGACGCGTAATTGACGGGGAAAGGCGAATTTTCGGCAATTGCAAGTCGTTCTGTGCGAGTCGAGATTGCGATCTTTCGTGAAGCCGGTAGTTTGGTAGGTGCGAGTGGCTCGCGAGTCGCTGTCAAAAGGGAAATAGAGGGGGGGGGGGGGGTCCTCCCATCGAAGTGCGCGAGCACCGAGGACAATTTCTGCGCGAACCCAGACGCTCACCGGGCGCAGCTGGCTGAGCCGGTCCGCGCACGCGCCACACTATTAACTGTAATTTTCTTCTCCTACCCGCACAAAACTGTATTTTTCACTCGTCCTCGTTCAGTCCATCGCGCAATTGCCCTCGCGACAAAACTTCACCTGCGGAAAACTTTTCAATTCTCCGTTCAAAAATTTCTTCGCTCCGCTCGAAGTCCTCCGAGATTCCTCCAATGAACGCATTTATTTTTGCAGCTGTTTCATCGTAGCGATGGGTGCTTGAAAGATGTACAGGGTGGCCTATTAACTATGCCCAGATGTAAAAATTACGATAATATGAATCATTGCGAGAAAAAATTTCTGTTATTTTTAAATCTAATCTTTACTAAGGAAGTTGTTAGACTTTTTTTAGGACTAATTTGGTTAAGTTTTCGTATATTCGAATTGACTAATCCACATAAAACATCGTTAATTTATAAGTAATTTTGTAACAATAGCTCGAATTAAGTAGGATGTTACCTGATTTTATAAATTGTTTAATCAATGGTTCATATCAATCCGAGCTTCTGTCGCAGTATGACCAATGGAAGATCAGCGCTGCTACTCAGCCAATAAGAAGCGTCGAATGAAGAAATTGTTAATCGTCGATAACTCCTTTGTTAACCGTTGAATTTAAAAACGGTAAAGGAACTTTTTTCTTATAATTACTCATACTGCCCAAATTTGCATTATTTGCAAATGTTAACGGGACACCCTGTAAAAGTATAATAATTGACGAGCGAAGAGAGAGTCCCGAGGTCCAGGTGATCAGAAATTAAAGAGCTACCGTTAACGAGGCTCAATTTTGCGGACATTGACATGTAAATTCTTGCACACGCGATGCATTCGCGCATCCAGTAGACGCTTCCGCTTGCGGACACGAATTTTGACCTGCGTGACGTCACCATTTGCTGCTCGCTCGCGGGAAAATTATTTGGTGGTAGCAAAACTTGTTCGAGTTCTTTCAATTCTCTAAACATGAGTCTTCGTTGCATTATAAATTAGATCTTCAAACGTTACTTCAGCCTAATACATTAAAAGGGGAAGGGGAGGTGGTGGTAGAAACGATTTTCTGCAAATTTTTGAGTTCTTGGAGGGAAGGACTCGTATTCTTTTTGGGATGGTCGATGCGCGCAGTGCGTAGCCGTCTAGACTTGGGGGCCGGGGTCTTGGTTCCCGGTATCTCTGATATTTATAATCGCGAAACTCGCTTGCCGCATTAAAAGGCCCGATTCTCGGATTAGCGGAAGCCAGTCCTGTCTTTAGATCTCTCGTGGTGCGGAGACGACCGACACATGTCGTGTCAAAATGCGCGGTTTCCACCCCCTGTCCATTTCTCCCTCTCTCTATTTAATTCACTCACTCTTTGTCTCTCCCTCCTAACTGAAATATCTCGTCAACGATACCCCCCTCAAACGTTTCCACTTTCCAAACTCCAATTTCAAAGACCCACGAATGTCATTCAAAAGACGAATAAAAAATTTCATTCTAATTCAAGATACAAAAAAAGTCTCTTAAACATAATTAATTTTCTTCCAACAGAAATCTAGAACTGATTTCCAAAAAAATCCTGAAATTATTTCAAGTTTATACTCAGTACTTCCGGTTTACCATCTAGCTAGCATTACTCTTTAACGTGGAATTGTTATCTAGTAGATCACCTCGTTTTGTTCAGGGGGGGGGGGGGGGGAGAGGACTCAGAGCAAAAAACAAAACAAAACTCGACAATGTTTGCGTTCTCAGTAACCTCTGAATGCAGTGTCGAGTTCTCAACGCTGATCTTTGTTTACATCGATAAATTCTGTTCCGGAAGACCCACGATCCGTCAAGAAACTTCAAAAATGTGCTTTTCCTCTCCCCAAATTTCTTCTCCCCCTCCAATTTTTCCACCTTCCATCCAAGTTCCAATGACGCAACGCTAAAATTTTTTCCTTCATCGTTGGCCCATTTAGAACCGAGAATTTCCAAACGACGCTCCGTCAAAAATACGGCGCGTGCGGACCGAGAATAGGACGACATTCGATTTCTTTCATTCCGCGTACAGTACTTTCGTCAGTCATCTCCAAAAACCAAACTTTTTTCCTATGCAACTTATTTCTGAACTAGAAACGTCGAAGTGTCTAGCGGCGAACAGTGAGCAGATCTCTCTCGCGATAAATTTAGACGCCCCGCCTAGCTTGCGCGCCAGACGATCGCAACGTTGTGCATTGTCGTTAAACGAATTTTCACGATTTCGTAAACAATTCGATAATAACGCAGTGGGGAATAATTCAATCTTGCTTCTTCTCGTGGCATCGTTTATTTCGGTCTTCCTTTCTTCAGCCTCTCCTCTCCAAAGATTTTCGTACGATGAGGATATTTTTAGTCCGGGAATTGAGTTTAATCGAGCATACATTTTTTTCTAACCGGGGTTGGGGGGAGTTGACATAAGCGAAAAAGCACGTGCCACGCTTTGTCCAACCGAATAAACTGGCGCACGAGAGTTCGCCGAGGCGTGCAGACCTCTGCAATTTCGCTGAACGCGCGTCCCTAAAAATCTCCCCCTCCCCTTTCACTCTCATTTATCTATATACTATCCCCGTCGTCTCGTAGCTGCTTCTTATTTTCAACTCACCTCCCCTTCACTCTTTCACTCCCCCAATCTCATCCAAGTTTTTCGCGAGTCGCGAGTGAGAAAGCAATTAGACGCGGGACCCCTCCCCCTCCTCCTCCTCCCCTCTTATAAGCCAGTTTTTCCAGGTGGAGGTCCCACTAATAAGAGCGACTGGCAATTCTACCGGTAGCTCAGCAACTCGCGTGCGGCATAGCGTGCAAGGAATTTACCACCGTGAGCCACCCTTGTCCCGTTTGAACATCTTCTTTCATTCCCCTTCCCCCCTCTTCGCACCCACCACCCATCAAGATCGTGCAAGAACACGACCGACGTAGCTAAAAACGCTACTACTCGCCAAAATCTCATTCCAATTCGATTTTACTCGTTTCTCCTTTTTTTTCTATTTAATTTTTTCATACTATCTCTCAACCTCCCCTCCTTCTCATTCACCACCCATCGAGATTGTGAAAGAACACGACCGACGTAGATAAAAACGTTACCATTCGCCAAAATCTCATTGTAATTTGATTTTCTTCGTTTCTCCTTTTTTTCTATTTAATTTTTTTCATACTATTTCTTCAACCCCCTTCCCACCCCTTTTTCGCCAATGACTCACTAACAGAGCGGGTGGAAACTATATAGTTCCTCTCTCCCCCCTCTCGTCGCAATGTTTTTCGGGCGTTCCTCGTTTCCTGGTGAATTCCGAGCGTTTTATTTCGAGACTCTACGAGACAGTGCTCGGTTTTAAAAAGTAGCTATTTAAGGGTTGAGTTAAAGGGGGTGGGGTAGGGGTCTAGGAAGGGTGGCGAGGGTTGCCAATGGCTGATAGAGGAACTCGTAAAAGCATTGGTAAAAGGGAAGAGCAGAAGCGTGGGACGAAAACGGATGCACGGACCATAACCTTCTCCTAGCCGTTTCACTAGTGAGCTCTAGTTTTATGGCATCGTCAAATTCGTCATTTCTATCACGACACTCTTTTCTCTATACACGCGTAACGAAAATGCTCGAAGCTAAAGCTTTTGGAAATTCTAGGAAATTTTTTTAGTCTTGTATTATTATTATACTTGCTCGGTGTAAGTTTTAACTGCAATTTTATAAATCACAAAATTTGTCACTTCCATCATGATACACTTTCAAGACAGAAATATTCGTAAACCGAGGAAAAAATTCTCAACTCGCGTATATACATTACATTATTCCATTTGCTGTTTCGTTTCTCGTGGGCGAATCGATTATGGAAGATTCGAATCTGAGAATCGCGAAAAACGATGAAGAAAGGAGAATGGAGATTGTGTGTGTGGCGAAGAGTGTTGTAAAGGATGATCCCTGGAACGGGCTGCCGATCATTTTTCATCGTCGATCATATTAATTACTTGAAATGTGGCAAATGGTGGGGGTAAAGAGAGAGAGAGAGAGAGAGAGAGAGAGAGAGAGAGAGAGAGAGAGAGAGAGAGAGAGAGCGAAGCGATAGCGAGGCACGCGATCGTTAAACGATCGATTTGATGCAGAGACTGGAAGGGAAATGAGAAAGGTAGATCTCGCACTTTGTACGCGTTAATACAACGACCGGTATCGCTGGTTATTAGTTACCTCGGGCAACCCTCGTTACAGTTTCGATTCCGGAGCTTAACGATCTTCAAACTGTACCAGGTACAGATATATCCCTCATCGCGAAATCCTCAACGTTTATCCCGCAGCTTTCTTCAATTTCCTTTTTCTCTTCGTTGTCTACTGCAATCTTCTCGAAATGGCTGGCCAAATACCTTAATAGGATCGGTATACCGTCGTGTAATGAGAGAGAAAAGTATATCGATGGTAAATGCTTAATAAAAAAATAAAATTTTAAACTGTTGAGAAAATTTATTAAATTACTTGTTAACACGTATTTGGCATTTTTTAAATTGTTACGGGGATCAAACGATAGCGATTTATGATAAATTATTATCGTTATTTAAACTGGATTTTTTCTATTAAATGATTACCAATGATTTAGTTTTTTTATAGGACGTGTAGTATATAGGGATTTTTTTGTTTATATTGCTCTTACCGTAATTGATAAAAAGTTGTATATTTAAGATTCTTTTTAATATTCACTTTAAGCACAGATTACTTACCTTTCAATTTTGAAGGCCAAATTTTTTATTTTTGATTAATCGGATTTTCCTGATTTAAGGAAAATGACAAATTCACGAGGTACAAGACTCTACAAATGAAAAGCGCGAGGTCGTTATTGAGTTAAGAAGTGGTGATTTTTTCCCCTATTCTCTGGCTTGATTCGTTCGTCTTCGGTGTGAAATATACCGCTCGGTGACTTTATTGGTCGTTGGTCGGATCGGTTGAGAAAAATCGGCCTCGTTTCGAGGTCCGGAGCATCGCACGGGGAGATCGGCTTTTGTTGATCGCGATTGTGCCAGGTGGGTAAAATATGAGCGGAGCACAGCGAGAATAAAGGTCGTTGACGGCGCTGGATCGCTTAATATTCCCAAGGCGCAGCCGATTTCTCGAGACAAATTGAAATCCTCGGCTGCCGGCATTCAGCGGTTATGTCGCCTCGAGTGTAGAAAGAGACGGACGCTTCCATCATGGCGCGAGGGAGAGAGAGAGAGAGCGGGAAATTTTCTCCCTGGGATCCAGTGTACTTTGCGAGTGGACGTAGGGTGTTAGGGTATTTGTTTAAGAATAAATGAGAAAAATCGGAAAATATATATATTAGAAGACACGAAGAGGTGAATCGAGATCGTTTTTTGTAAGGCCCGAGATACGGCGGAGGTAGAGATAAATGTTGTTCGAGGAGAAAGAACGAGAGATTTTGAGGTTAGCGCGCGCATCTGATTAGCCGCCGCTATTATCGACCGAGTCGTTGGTTGAATTCGTAATTCCTCGTTGACGGATGACAAAAATTCTCTGCATCTGCATCGATTCGTCACGCCTCGTCCGGCAGGAATGTCCTCCTTTCAACCGAAGCTCCATTGATATCCAAGAAGAGGGGCCATTCTCGTCGCGAGAACCGTCTCGAATCGGAGACGCGAGAGAGATTTCCATTTTGCGTAATGGAAGTGCTCGGGAGCCTCCTCCCCATTGGTCGATTATTAATCGCAAGATGGCCGCGGCGTCGCGTCTCGCGCAGCGTCGATTGTTTTCTTCCGCGCCTCGTTCGCTTCTCTTTTCGAAAAAGTCAGAGAGGGACATGAAAAATGGATGCCGACGTTGGCAGGAGGAAGAAAATGTATCGGTGTGTTTAATCGGAATTGACTGGGCGAGGGACAGTTAGCGCGGTAATCACACGCGGTCTTAAGAAGGCAGGCGAGCCTAAATTGGACAATTAGCGGGAGGAAGTGTAATGCTCGAGGTCCCCGGCTAATTTCGGTCTAACTACGTTCCGCAGCGGCGAGCTCACGAGGGGCACGTCGCGCGATATTCGATTTGCAACTTTGCCATTTCGCTCGACAAGTCACTCCCCGCTATTGACCCGTGGGAAACCAAACTTGTGCGCGGGATCATCTCCGAGGGGATTTAATGACTTTTGCTGGAAATTGCGTCGATTCGCCGGTGAAACACCCCCAGCTGTCCTAATGGACGAACCGATAATGGCAATTTTCGCGGGTAAACCTCTTGGAAATCTAACCTAACCTCTCTCACGTTCACCGATATCACTATCGATGGATAGTGATGGTAGTACAGCGAAATTTCTGATAAAAATCTTGTCAGTCTCGTCAGATTCCGATTGTCCTAACCTATAACCCGTAAGGAAGATTGGTCAGCGGCCATTTTGCCGACGCGCATGCGCCATTTGACGCACGAAACTCGATTCCGAAGCTTGCGGAGAGAGATCGAGCTTCGCGGAACCGAGAACGGTTTTATTGCTCTCACAATGTATGTCGGTGTTCGAAACAGCAAAACGAAACGTCTGCCTAAAACGTAAATAAAGAGTTAGGTCGTTTCGAGTTCTTCGAGATAAAGCATTCGAGTGATTCAGTTTTGAGGTTATGGCGTACAAACTTGCTGCTTATAAAATAGTTTTGCGTCGACGGTGGTGCTGTTATTTGTTGTCGATTACATTCGCCGTGGGGAAGTTACCGTGTCTCTGGATATCCTGTGTGTACATTGGTGGAGGAAACTTTGAGATTAGGAGAGGAAGTTTGGGTGACTCGTGTTTCCATTACGGTTCACACGTGTAGCAAATCCACGCATTGCGTAATAACTCAACGCGACAGGAACGAGCGTGTTGCTTGTATACCGAGTGTCTAAGTATGTGTATGTGATAGTGTGTATAATGAATGGCGGATTTCTGCGTTCTACTAAAAGGCTAGAAAGTCTGGGCCAAGGAGGGGAGGTGAAATGGCGCGATATGACCGGTTCGTGACCGGCGAGCAGCCGCGGGACAAAACAAAATGCCGGCAGCACTCCTTGATATTACACCGCACACATTGTTTCCAGCACGAACCCTCTGGTACTCGTCGTACGTGCTTCGTCGCGAATCCCAGCTTGCTTTTATAATTCATTCCTCGGATCCTAATTAGTCTCGATCGTCCCTCGCGTCATTGTGCGCACTTTCGTCTCGCGCGGTTTCCGGTAAAGTCGTACACGAGGCTTGTCCGTGTGAGAAGCTAGGTTAGACTGGGTATAGGTTATGGTGTTAATTTATCGCTCGCGCCATTTATTGATCGCGGTCGGTTTAACGGCGACTCATTCATTTCTGGTAACACGAGTAGAGGCCGGGGCCTGCCGGTTGTCTTTGGCAAATCAGGAAGGGAACTTTAGCAAAGCTCGCCGAATGTTTACCTGCGCCACTCCGAGTTCTCTGGAAGCATAAAATCAACTGACGTATGCCAAGCGGGCTCAGATCAAAGTTAGCGGCCCTTTCAAACAATGTTAACGCGTTGCTCTACCACCTTCCGCCTCCCCCTCTTTTAATCTATTCATTCCTATTCTTCTCCCTCCTCCATTCTTAACGACCCACGGACACCCTGACCAAACGAGGAAATTTTGTACAATTGCAAAATTCCCTTATCTACAATAACGAATACGAAACTTATTATGCAACTCTTATCGAGTGAAAGGTATTCGTCGGTGACAAATAAACAATGCGCAATTCATTTCGTAAACGATCGCGTTTCCCCTCGTGCAAATGGACTTTTTCGTTGCGAAAGAACGAGCGGACGAATTTTTAAATTACGATTCCGCCGCTAGATGGCGCTGATCGGACTACGCTAGTGAATCTACGCGTGATAAATCAGTGGTGCTGTGGTGCAAGAGTGAATCGCGTTATATAAAAGTACGGTTATAGCTCGGGGTCCTATCATATCGAGATCGCGGTAAAGGCATTAATTAAGTTTTGACACCTGACGTGCCAGATGTTTGGCGAGCGAGGCTTGCGCGAACTGCGAAATGGCGCAGATAAAGATGTAGATAAAGATAGAGATAGCGATAAGGTTTGTGTAGCATCGAGTAATGATCGTCGGCAAATTCGCTTTTGAGCTTCCGGGTAGCGCTATCTGTCACGAAATCGTTGATCCGCTTTTATCCCCCAATCTTCCACAGTGAGCTCAAAAAATCCAACATACCGCCAAAACACATCACGCCATTTTGTCCCATAATGAAGATAATTCGAGTAACGGCCGGCTGGCCCAGTGTTCGATTGTCCCTTCACGATTATTTCGTTCCATGTCGATTTCGATCTTGCCGTGCCGCAACGATATTATCCCGAATCGACGTCGTAATAACGAAGCCTCGATACTCGCCAGAGTATAATTGATGCACTTAAAAATACGAAAATGCGGGAGCGCGGGGACCGACAAGCAGCAACCTAACCTCAAAACGTCAAGACGCGTACAAGACGAAATTCTCATCGATCTGAATTGCGATCAGTGGCGCCATCTGGATAAAGATTACGAATTACTATAGAATAGAAAAGGAACGAGTAGCATAAAACGGTGACAGATTCGACAATCGACGAGTCGTGTCGTGCTTTCTGGTATATTAGGTTGTGTCTACTCGATAGATTTTATCACTGGACGTAATTGGTGGTAATTTAACGGGATCGGTACAAGAATGAAAAAGTCGTGTCCGAGAAGCGATCGTTTAAGAGGACGCGTGTCGAGTATCCAGCAAGAGGCTCTTATAAAGCTATCAAGATGGGGCAGGGCGATTAAGTTACGAGTGAAGCGGAGGAAAGCACACGAGGAGCGTCAATTTGTCAAGAAATAGGCTTGTGAAGCGAATTGAATGGGGAGGGGGGAGTGGACACGCGAATAAGGAAGAAAGGCCTGCGACGAGGGGGATAAAATTGAGGGGGGAGATCGATGAGATAGGAAAACGTTAACTAGGTGGGGAGAAGAGCTCGGGGAGAGGGGAGGGTCTAAAGGGAATGTGTTTGTGGAATTAAGAACTGGGCGTGAGAGAATACCGTGTATCGTGGCAATTAGGTTATTCGGGTCCCGTAACGATCACGAGATATCCAAGCAAACCCCCTCCCCTTAATCGGTCCCCTAATAAAGCCAGAATGAGAAAATTACGTGGTTACACGAGCGAGATAATCGTGAGATTTGCTGATTAATTGATTAGGGAGGCGCCAACTATGTACCCTACGGGCACATCCCCAACGACAAGTGTAGTGGATGGGGAGACCTCGCCATTATTTCACCCTTCCCCCCTTGGCTCATTGTGAAAGACTTCGCACCTTATTTATCTCGATTTCATTACGTTATAAACACGGATCTCTATCTTTTCAATTAATATGTGGTAATCTTGCATCGATTCGTATAAAATGGTGTTTTTTTGTTAATTGTCGGTTTTAGTGGAAAGGGGTGGGGGCGGTGGAACAAGGGGAAAGAGCAAAGCGGAGGCGGAGTACGATCCCGAAGGTCAGAGAGGAGGAGAAGAGAAGGAGAAAAGGAGGGATGGGGTGGGGGTGGATTGCTCTCCACGTCCGTTAATGCGTTGCCGCGAAGATCTATGGACTGGCTGTAGTTTATATGCTAATCCGTAAAGAGTGTTAAATACTCGATCATTTATCACGCCATCGCTCCTCTTTCTCTCTCATTCCCCCTCTCGTGTTCACAATCCAACAAACTCTGATCCCCCTCCTCTTAAACCTACTCCACCAATTCAAAATAAAAATAATATTTTTTGTATAAATCTTTAATTTACAATAAATTATTCGTTCTTTCTGTCTCAATTTTTTTTACTTTGTTCGAGAGAATCCAACTCGAGGTTTTGCGACGTTTGTCCAGAGGTAAGGTAGTGTAGCTTTCTTGTACGTTTTTAACGAGCTTCCTCGCGCCAGAGTTTGGACATATTCGCTACCAACGCTCGTTTATTCACTCCCGAGCTCAACTGCAGCTCATTTACCCTTCATTTTTCACGATTCCTGATGAAGCACTTTCTGCTCTCTAACCCAATCCCTCTCACTCTCTTTCGGTCTCTCTCTTTTATCCATTCGATATCCTTCTCTTTTTTTTTCTAATTTACTCTACCCCCTCCCTCTTCCTAATAGCATTGTGCAAAATATGGATCGCTGACTACTTCATCCCTTCTTCTTTCCTGCACTTCCGGTTCCTCGAGCAAAGTTGGATTTCCATTTAAACTTGAATTTTGTACTTTTCGAAATAAAGAATGAATTAAAAACGTCTCAGTTATTTATCAAACTTTATCTCATCAAGGATCAACCCCCTTCTACCCTTTCTGTACAATCACTATCAGGATAACTTAAAACGGGTCCTCGAAGATCATTCCGGCACAGTCTTCCGTTCCGTCCTTGGTCTGTCCCAGCCTCATTTGCAAGGGACTCCATTGTGCGGGAGACTCTCGGAATGTGATTCACGCTAGCTGTGTGGGTGGATGTATATAATCTTTGGTAGGCAATTATCGTTTCGTTTACAAGCAATTTCCGGTCGATCTTTATTATCCGAGTTTCCGACTGTGTGCGGGGGGAGCATTCGTGCAGCACTGGAAAATCATAAACGACCTTAGTTCGTTTCTTATTTATTACTCCCCCCCCCCCCTATTTCTTAACTTACAAAAGCAACACCAACGCAAACAAATCTCTCTCTCTCTCTCTCTCTCTCTTCCATTGTTTAAAATTACGTATTTAATTTTTTCTCCCCACCACCATTGGCGTCCCTCGTGAAAATTGATTTATGAGTTCAATGGAGCGTTTTGATTTTTGCCAGAAAATCTCCAAGAGTTTTGTCATCCGTGAGGAGGATCCCGAGGGAAAATCGGTAAAACCTTAAGGGTCTCCAAGGCTACCTGACGCGATTTCTAATCCCGTGGAATTATCTTACCTGAGATGGACGTTTCCGGATAATTTATTGCTGCCGGAATGCATTGTTCTAAAATCTCCGATGGTGGCTGGGGCGGTTGGATGGTCGAGGGGGATGCAGAGAGAAGGGGGGGGGGGAGGTTCACGGGGATTACGGTCCACCGCCCTCGGCTCTATGGTTCTGACCCGGGGACGTGCCAGGTCCCGCCCGTACGGTAATTAATCAAGCTCAACGCTGCTTAATGAGCCCGATGCACCGATCCATTCCACGAATTTCCCTCCTCGATCGATCTCTCGATCAATTTTATTCGACCGCCTCGATTCCGATGCAAAACTATAACCTACACCGAAAACACCCAACCTGATCGTCATGAATCAAAAGCTAAAAATATGTGGCTTGGTTTTGGCTAGAGGAATCGTTGTTCCTGTATGGTGGATCAATTTCATTGTTCTCCAGGAGGTTTTATGATTTTCAAGGTTGTTGCACAAGTTTGGGAATATTCGAGTCTCTTCGATTATCATGGATTCTAACTGCTAAAGGGTACTCGTTGAATTGTTTCGAGTCACGACAAAAAAATATACAACTATATATTAGTCCAAAGAATCGCTATTCTTATCCAATGAATGGATTCAATATTTTCTAGGAGCGCGTCTGTGAGCGCCATTATATATATATATATATATATATATATATATAACAAGACAGCGTAATGTCCTAGAGAATCTTTGCACGTGTGTGTGGGAATCCTCTAGTTTCTTCAATTACGTTTGCAAATGAGTTTAGGGCTAACAAAGAGGAACCCATATAAAATCAAAGAACGAGCGAGAAGGAGGAAGCAAACCCTCGGATACAGTAGCGAAGGGATCTCTCGCGAAGCAGCATTAGATTTGCAAATTTGAGGTAGGAAAAAAAAGAAGAAAAAAAAAGATAGGCACGGACGGATGAGTCTGAAAGCTTTCGTGAGCGAATCCCCTCAGTCGCATTTCGCGCCGAGGTGGTTTCTAGTTTTCGCACAGACGTTTATCACACATGTCGGTGTGGAGGAGCGTGCACCAACACACCTTGAAGAGAGGCGAGCGTTTTCTACGTGGATAAGTAAGATTCGTGAGGCTTGGTGGGGGGTGATGAAGGAGGGGGGAGGGGTGGTAGAGATTACTCCACGTTATTGCATACGGACGGATAATCGCGCTCTGCAGGCGAACTTCGATTCCCGGAATCGAAATGTTGCTCTCGCATGCGATATTTCAGCCTTCGGGGATTCGCGGTGCCTCCTTCGTGGAAAGTCCACGATATTCGAGAATCCAGACGCACGGCTATTCTGGAATTGATTTTGTCTACTAAATTACCCCCCACCCCTTTGCTTCTCCCTCATTTATAAAAGAGCGAAAAAAAGGGAGAATCTCGATTTTCCAACGTTAAATATTTCAGGGATTCAAGGTTGTGTGGTTGTGTTATTGATATTTTCAGGTGGGGGATCAATGCAAAAAATTAATGAGAAACGTATCTAATGGGATGCGGAAGATTAATAAGACTGCGCGCTAGACATGGAATCCGTTTCTTTGGTTCGCTGGTGGTAGTGGTGGGGATGAGATTAGTCTGGGCTGGACCTGATTCTTTGGAGAAGGGGGGGAGGGGATTCATGGGTGGAAGAGAGAGAGAAAATTCGAAGGATGAGCTAACACGAAAAGCCTGGGTTCTCAGATTTTTGAGAGGTCAGTTTTCAATAGGACTCTCAAACCGAGTCACGTGCTCCTCCCAGGCACAGCACGTGACCGACCGGAAGGTTCCCCGCGGAAAATTTCCAAACTCCCGCAAATTTCACCGAGAAAATTTCCTTCTCCTCGCAGTGAAATATTTTCTGATTTTTTTTGTTTTTGTTTGGTTGTGTACAGTGATTTTTCTCGAGTGTGAATCTTTCTCGTTAACGTCATTGATAAGCCAGAGTTTTGACGATGGCTGTACCAACGGAGAGAATTTATCCGAGTTTGCTGTCGAGTTTCAGCGCGAGAAACGTGGATTCGTCGATGAATCTACTGGAACAGGTATTTGTTTAACGGATCAAATTGTGGGTGGGATTGTTAAAGAAAAAATTCGATTAGTGTGAATGCACTCGACAGAAATATTGCATGTGAGTGGAAATGAGTTTGGGGAAAGGGGGAGGGAATAGGTCACAATCGGGGATGTTAAATTTTTATAGACTCCATTTTCATTTATATGTTAAACACGTCATAACACCCTTGAAAATGAGGAAGGGTCGCAGGAGGGGGGAGAGTTGCTCTCGTACAGGTGTGGCCCAGTCACGAGGAACCAAGAAGGGGTAGGGGGTTTTTATTTCTAACAAATGAGCGGCTGCCTAATGTTTCCGACATAAAAACTTCGGCGTTTCGGACGAGGAGATGCTCCTTTGACTAATCGCTTTTTATAACTCTCCGGGATATCTTGATTCTACCCCCTCCAGATAAACCTCGTATCTCTTCTTCCTAATTCAATTTAACGTTTCACCACTTTTTTCTCCTCCTCTCCTCCTTTCGCTCGAGCCCCAGAAATTATCAGAATTAGGACTACTCGTCCTCTTAAAGTTTTTGATAATTTATTTTTTGCAATTTTAATTAAAAAAAAGGGTGAGGAGAGGATTTCCTTAGTCGACCGAGCATAATCATTTATTTCATCTCACCAGAAATTATAAAAATTTTCACGTCCACTTCCCTTAAAGTGTTCGACAACATATTTTCATATTTAAAATTTGATAAGAATACTAGAGTGGGGAAGGATGGAGTTTAGAGGAGTAAACAAGCATAAAAGGACGGAACAGGATTCGAACTAACTAATTTCCATCATTTATAACGGAAAGGACACTTGTCCTGGTCAGTCGACACCTCGAGTATCCCTTTTGTACCGCTTGTCCTTTGTGACCTTTTCGACACTTGATATTTTATTCCACGCTGGATAATAAGCGTTATATATATAACACGTTATATAAAGAAAGCGAGATTCAGAGAGAAAAGTGTAGGGGGGAGAAATGTACATATAAAAAAAAAGAAAAAGCATCGTCTTTTCACGTGTCCCGGGTCGGTGACAATGACCCCGTTGACGAGTGAAAAAAAAGCAAGGGAAAAAGGAGAAAGATTGAAAAATTTGTCTGGCAGGAGAGAAGATGAATAAATTACTCGCGACTCAAAGCCGTAAAGCTTGGACTAATCGGTGTAGAAAATCCTGTTGAATTCTCTGTACTTGGAAAATGAAAGAGAGAAAGGTATATATATATATGTATATTTGGTATAAAAGAATGAAAGAGAGAAACCTACTGTGTTCTGGTATCGGTGGTGGTGGCGGTGGTGCCTGATCGGTATGCGGTTATGGTAAATCTCGAGTTTGCGTTCATTCGCCTCGTGGCTGCTAAATAACGACGGATCCCACGTGAGAATAAAGCCAACTGTCTCTCCTTTCATTCGTTCAATGGAACACCAAACCTGCGTTTAGTGGAATCCTCCGAGTACCACTCTCCACATCTTCTAATTTTTAACAGGTGTCGCGCGCATCTTTCATGAAAAATATGTTGTATCTTAAAGGTGTCGTGATTCATTCCAAAATTTGCCGAAGAAATTGATTTTAATTAGGAAATTTATATTTGTTCAGCTTCTAATTTTCTTTATAATTTATGAGAGAATTTGATTTTCAGATTTTTCCTTAGGGGCTTTCTAGAAACTCATTGAAGCATGAAATTTTCCCGAGAATGTAGAATTCGATAAAAAAAAAACCAGCAAAGTCGTATTCGTCCAGCCTCAAAATTTCCCATAATTCTGAGTGATTCGGATTTCCAGATTTTTCCATGGGGGGTTCCTGGAAACTCACTGAAACGTGGCAGTTTGTGAAGGGGGAGAGTGGGGGTGGGTGTTTAGTACCGATCGCGAGTGCAATAAAACCAGGGACTGGGCATTAATCCGAACGAAAATGCCCGAGAAACGTTAGAGAAGCCGGAGAAATGTCGCCAGGGCCCCTTTGGCCTTCGCCGCGATAGCTTTTACGGGGCCCAGTAAAAATATTATTAATAAAAACCTTCCACCCCTTCCCCTTTATCCCACTGCCCCCGTAAACTTGGCTTTTTAGAGTAGCGCGCCATCGTAAAAAAAAGGCAAAAGTTTCACCGCACGTTCAATTCACTCCAATTTTACGAGCGATCCTGAGGGAACAGTGTGTCGTGTGGGATGGATATTCCTGTTGCTGGAAAAATTTCTGGAAGAGACGTGGAATTTTAAAAATTACTTTTTTTAGTGAAAAAAATTATTTTTGCCGAGAAGCGTGGTGGTGCACTGGGAGGGGAGGGTATTTAAAATTGAAATATCAGTTTATAGGAGGAAGAGGGTCATTACTCGAGGTCTAGGGAGTCCTGTGGTAGGGGCAGGACGGTCATCGGGAGGGTCGGGGGGAGCGTGGACAAATAGAAACGTTCACTCGCTTCTCTCTCTCTCTACGTTCGTTGGTGCGTTGTTTTGCTTGAGTGTGTGCGAGACCGTTCTGTGAGGTCACCGGCTACATAGCGCTGTCGTGTAAACACGCGCTAACTGCCTTCTCTGGCGGCCGCCGTCTTACCCCCTCCACGCACTCCTGTCTCTATCATTCTCCCCCCTCCTCCTTTCCTTCCACCTCTAAGTACTATTGAGGAGAAAGAGTAGCAGGAATTTCTTCGGTGAATACGCAAATTTCGAAATAAATCGTTCGATACTGTGCTTTGTTTTTTATTTATATATATTAATAATACTTCGTCGTTGTGTTGATTTAACATACGAAAAGATTAAGGGGGCTGAGAGGAGGGCAAGGAATGCAAAATGAGGGATCGAAAAGAATTCGAACGCGCGAACGTGGAAAATGTGGCAATCCCACGGGGAAACAAGAGTCTGCATTGTTGCTCGGTTGGCCGATCGGAGTTGTGGGAAAAGACGATAAATGGAGACAGGGTATCGCACGAATCGCTGGGCGACCGGGGGAGCTGCTGATGGAGCTCTTGGAGGGGGGAGGCCCTCTTATTAACGAGGAAGCGAAACAACTCGCACCGACTTGCTAATCGAATGGACACACACTCATACGAGTGAAACTCGTACCGATCGCCATCTTTCCTACATTCTTGATCTACTGAAAAAAGCAGGAAGTCCCCCTCCACTCCGCAGCATGGAAATCCAATGATAAATCTAACGTAAAACTCGGTGTTATTTGAAATTAGTAGGCAAAGTTAAATGAAAACTAGTATGAATGAAAATTCTCATAGGAATTTTCCTCGGAGTATAGAGTTTATTAGGAAGAGGATGGGGGTAGAAGAAAAAAGCGGGTGGTCGAGTCGTTTGGGTGTTCGGCTTGAGGAGGATCGAAGGGTTTTAGCACTGAGGATCTCCCGGCTTCGATTATAATAAATCAAGACGTAAATAATGAAGGGACGCGGATGGCCTGGCAAAAGCTGAGACGCGAAAGAGACGGACAGCGGAGGAAGGAGTAAACGGAAGAGGGGGGAGGAGGGGGGAGTTTGGCATGCCGCAATCGAAACGCGAAATGTTATACGCCTGTGCGTTTATGCGCCGGGGCCTTCGCATGCCTGAGATGGACGCCACGGATAGGTATTAATGCCCCTTGCCTCAGGGACCGATGAGATATATCACAAACACCCCCCTCTTCCTCCCTCTGTACCCAATCCTCCTCCACCTCACGCATTACCGGCCAATAAACCGTGCCTTCCCCGTAACGATCCAACGAAATTAAGATTTTTCCTACTTTATACGATTTTCCCTCTTTATACAATCTTTCTTCCAAGTATCTCAGCATCTTTGTTATATTTTCTACGAATACATTGAACCGTATACATCTGCGATATGTTTACAAACACTGATCGTCTCTTCTTTCAATTCCAGTGATTGTTAAGTTAACTTGGAATTGGTGTATCAAAATACGCAGTTGTGTCGCTCAGAGATTGTTTACCTTTTATTGAATTCTCGGGATCGTTCCGTTTAGATTGTGGTGTTGGGATAAGTAGAGGGAGATAGGGAGAGGGGGAGGGGGGGGGGGGGAGTTGTGAGCAGCTGAGACACGCGAGAAAGACACGGCTGTCGGTTGTCACATAATTCTCGAGTTTAGCACTCGTGCGAAGCTTTTTTGCGCTCCTCTGCCTCGCGCCAAGCTTTTTTCCCCGCTAGGAGAAAGCTCGACGCGTGCCTCGAGATTCCCCTCCTCCTCCCGTGTTTTTCTTAATAATAAAACCGTCGATAACGACGCCGTCAAATTGAAATCTTCATCGTGCCCTTTCCCCCACCCAACCGAGTCACTGTTCAAATGACGCAACCCGCAGATGCTCCCTGTCCCCGTTGATGATTTTCCTCGGACCTGCACCGAATTCGATGGAAGCTGCAGTTTTTTTTTCGTTCAATGAGTTCTTTCGACCGGCACAATAGGGAGGGCACAATTAAAGCCTTTTGTCGGCTTTGCAAAAGTCGACGGAAAAAAGAGGAACGACGTCGGTAGGAAAACGCGAAGCGGAAATGTAACGAGCGGGGCACGTCAATCCAGCGGTCATTCGTTACTCGTGGTTAATTCGCTCGTAAAAGTTCGGGAAAGAGGAAGGCGATCGGCGAAACTTCAACGATTTCACGGATGGAGGCGGCCGACGACTCCCCCTCCCCCCTCCGTCAACTTTCAAGCTCCCTTTGATTTCGCTTCTTATCGCTGATGATTCTTACTAAAATCAATTATCCCCTCCCCTCTCCACGCCCCACTTCCTATACTCAACAGCGTTCCCTTCTCCTTTCTGTAGATTAATCAGTTTCATCGAGAAATACTTATTTCTAATAATATATTCAATATTAGTTTCATCGTTTACTCGATATTGTACTTATCGATAAATCGAATAATCGAATATTGTTACTTATTCTTGTACGTATATATATACGTCGACTCGGATTAGCGAATAAAAGCTTGCTGCTCTTGAGGAGAGTTATGTGACAAGCGACAGCCGTGTCTTTCTCGCGTGTTTACGTCCCTTTCCTTCTTCTTGCGCGGACCCCCCCCCCCCTCCCCCCTCCGCCTCAGCGTTCGTGGTTATTCAAAGAAGAATACACAGCGGCCATCGCGAGTAACGCTACGTGGAACAAACTCATTAAAATCCTAGGCGGGATGATCGCTCCTCCAAACAGACTCTTTGTTTCCACTTTACAAACAAATCCAACGTTTCTTATCCTAAGCAAATAAGATTTAACGTTATTCTAACCTCGATTCCACGAGTTTCTCTACCGATGAATTTTTTCCCCTGTTTTCGTTCTTATCGCTCATCTTCAATCTCCTATACATCGAGCTTTCTTATCTCAATATTTAGCGAATTGAGATTTGAGACGGCTCTCGCCAACTGTTTGCAAAAAGTCGGAAGGTTAAGATTTATGATTATCGATTCGGTGATGGGTTGTCTGTGAGAGAAAGAGAGGGAGGGAGAAGGTGCGAGCGGAACGAGTAAAAAATAAACAGTGAACCGTCGAAAGAAACAGTCAGTCCCCGAAGATTATTAGGCGGCCGACATAAAACGTGCTTAGGTGCGATTTAATATTTCCAGTTACGGACGTAAAATCTCGATTCTCCTGGGAGATTGAAACCTCTCTCTTAATTTCTTCCAGCTCTGTCCTTAAACCCTCCGAGTTTCGCGCTGTTTTTTATTCACTCGTTTAATCCTTTCTTGCTCCAGCAATTTTTCAATCGTGTCAAGGTTAATTTGTCGTTGACCTTTTTTTCGTCCACTTTTTCCCGGATTTTTCTTATAAACAGTGGTGGTGTTGTGGAGGGCAATTGGTAGCACGATGCTCTTGAAAAGAAGGGGTGTAAAAAGCGCGTATCGCGACGGGTAATCGTCGAGGGGAAGAGAAGAAGATGGAGAGGAAGTGGAGGAGTTTCCGAGAAGACGTTGACCAGTTCAAAGGGACTCCGGATAATCCGGATTAGCTCCTCTTCTTCGGCGAGGCGATATCGTTCGGATAAAGCCGATTGATTTTGTCCGAATAATGAGAATTTTCTCAACACTCACCCCACTTCCCTTCCAATTTTCACCGTCAAAGACTCGAATTAAGCTTTCCCATTTCCACCGTTCTTACCGGTCAATGCAACTGATCAGCTTCCACCGATTAAACGCTATTTCTCATTTTCCGTTTGCTTGTTTTCTTCTTTATTGTTGATTGTTATGATTATTCGAGAGGGGGGGGGGGGGAGTAACTATTGGGAAAGGGGTTTAAAAAAGAGGCATAGTGTCGGAGCTGGCGTAAATGTAAATGCGAAAGGGGAATAGGATCGTAATAGTGAGCCGGTGAGGATAATTGTGTGAGGAAAAATGGCGAGGGGAGGGGATTGAGGGCGTTATGGAGATTTCATTGGAGGGTAACGCAGCGTGTACGCTATTCGTGTCGTAATGATTATAATTGCACTCGCTATCTTTAATGCCCTGGAAGCACGGATAATGGTAGTTCGTATTATGGCCGCTCGTATAACTAGCGATCTTGATATCCCCCCCTATTCCCCTCGTTCTCCCTTTTTCCACTATTCTCCCACGTACTACACCACTCGAAGCATCCCACATCAGCGAAAACCCCATTAAAAATCATCGATTTAAGCACCTCCCCTCCGCACCGTCACTCGCCGGATAATTTATAAGATGGCGAACTGGAATAACTCCTAACCTCAAAGTGAGAATTTCACGAGGAGGTTTTCAACACGGTCGCTAGTTTTACGAGCAGAAATTATCGATGCGCAGCTTTTTCAGACGCGTCCGAGATTGAGATAAGTTGCTTTTCCGGTTGATAAGGAGTAGCGATAAGGGCGCGCCGTTTAAGCCAACTTGAGTGCAGTCACCGCGAACGCACCGACTAATTGCTCTCCGTGTCAAATTCCACTTGGTAAAACGTTCCTTCGCGCGTTGCTGCGTACAGTTGTACTCGCGTTCTCGTAAAATTCGATATGCAGCTTGTCAGGATACTCGAGAGATTCGATCGATGGCAGCACCAGTCTTCAGCCCCGCATAAATGACTCCGGAGGGCGCTGCGCGCGACTCGAAGACAGCGCCGCGCGCGGATAAAGAGCGAAACGCTCTTCGGTCCGTGCATTTCGCGCGAGAATTTTTCGTGCTTCTGCTTGGGTCCGTGGATAGTGCGTGGAGAGGACAGAGAAAGAGAGACGAGCTCGTTAAGGATCCAACAAGTGAGTCGGAGAGAAGCAAAGGGGTGGGGAAATTGATTGATCTACAGTTAAGAGAACTGGCAGCCGTGCAACGATCTTGGGGCGCCGAGGATCCTGCGTGATATAGAGGTAAATGCTGACTGCATTTTGCTCCGGATGATACACGCATCCCAGCCCCGCCCTTCCACCTCCCACCACACTCCTCTCAATTTTTATTCCAGACACTGATGACCCGTGAATTATTAATTCCTGCGATACTACCCGCTATCAACCGACTGACGAGCCTCTCATTTCCATAATGACACTAGTCGCTTTTCGCCCCCTCCACAAATTCCCATTATCGTCCGTTCAACAGCCAAACTCGTCAGCTCGCCAAACATAACCTATAAAATCCAATTGGGCAGGCTGATGAATCGTGCATTATCAATCCCCGTGATCATTCGCCCAACGAGATTCCTCTTCCCCTAATGACAATTCCGCTCCTCGCAAAACTTCTCGGTATCGCCGCCAGATGGCCACCTCAACCGCTTCACCTAACATAACCTACAAGATGCCGAAACTAGTGCTCGGGCGATCATCGTACACTTTCGTAATTTCTTTATCCAAGCCGAAGCTGTGGGTCGAAGAAAAATGAGCGAGTCCTAATAAATCTCTAATAAAAAAAGAGCCAAGTGGAATTTTGATTCGAGAGATTTCTCCAGCGTCGATCTCGAAGAGCTCTTGAGCAAGGCTCGCCTTTTTATCTCCTTTTTCGTTTCATCTCGGTAGGATCAGTTCTGGTGATTTATTCCGAGACTGTTATTATTCAAATCCAGCTGTCATCGATTCGAATGATTGGTATCTCGAGTAAATGATGGCAACCTGCACACGTTGATAACTGATCCGGATGCTTTTTAATTATCCAGATTGTCGTGGATAATTATAATAAAGTGGTGTGAAGTGTACGTGAAAGCTTGGATATCTTCTTTTCTCGCGCGTTCGACTGCAGTGTACAATTTTAGTATGCTTGTCGCGAGTGAAATGGGGAGGGGGATGGGGAGAAGGGTGAAAAAGGGAGGGGGGACTCCAATGAAATCGAGGTTTAATTTCATCGAGGTGATGGGAATTGAGCGTTATTGGTGAGCGGGGCCTGGTAATAAAACCAGGAGTGGAACAAGCGTGCTCGTAGCGACAGACAGATTAGTTAGCAGTGATTATTAATGATTCCGTTTAACCCGTGGTATAACCCGCGAAAGCGCCTCGGCCGAAACGAAGCGAGACGAACGAAAGGAACGAAAGGAACGATAGGGGTATATATCGCCCTACATGGCCCAAGGCTAGAGCGGCTCGTATTATCATATTTGTTACGTACGATGTGCTATATCTAATCTGAGAGCCTCTAATTGCTTTTATAATTCCCCTCCGAGCACCGACTTACTCCCTCCACTCCACCCACGTGTCCTCCTCTTATTATTACACACCACGCATCCATTCTCCTCTCCAATCCGATAAATCTTTCACTCTCCGCTTCTCTTTTTCTCCGATCGTTTCAATTTTACTCCAATTTTTATCATTCCGTTTTTCTTCATTTGCAGCTCTACGAGATCAACGACGACCCAAAGCGGAAGGAATTTCTGGATGATCTCTTCAGCTACATGCAAAAGAGAGGTGAGTGCTTCCGGGCAGGAGATAATTGCGCGAGGAATATACACCTCGGGCTGGAATTCCAATCACGCAAATAAACCAACGACGATTGATTGGTCGACGTGGAAATTCCGTCTTTCTTCTCGAAGCTCGATGCAGCAACAAATTTAGTCTTTTTTTATATATAATTCAGTGTTTACGGTTAGTTCTTGCAACGAGGAGATTCCGAGAAGTCCTGTGTATGGAGAAATGGGTATTTAGGCGGATCCCGCGTGAAATTGGAAGTTTTTTCTGTTCGCGCGTACCTGGCGGAAGTGAGTGGGGGTCCCTGGGGTTTTCCGGGACTTTTCTCAGCCGGCGAATTCTAATTTTGGATCGTCTCGCGACAGATGCGTCGCGTTATCGCGTCTTTCCACCACGTGGATGACTTTACGAGTCCTTTTCCACCTCTCGCTCTTTTCTGATTATTATTATCTTTCTCGCGCACCAACGAAGACTCGCGACCACGTGGGCAGGAAACGAGATGCGGGCACACGTGTGTGTCGCCTAACCGTTCGAAGAAAATTCACTCCCCCCCCCCCTCTCCCCCCACTCCCTTTTACTAACACATCCATTGTAAAAGGAATATTCGACAGGTGCGCTCGAATTCAACGAAATTAAAAATAATAATTGATAGAAATAAATAAATTTAACCATTTTCATAACTCTCCTATATCATCTCTGACTCCTTAAAACGTAAATATACGTTATCACTGGTGTATCAAGATATACAAACCAAGTAAATACACTTGCCTTAAAAAATAAAAAATTATTTAAAATAAATAAAAAGTATATATTCAAAAGAAACATGTCAACTACTTGCGATAAATTTTCTGCTTGAATGTTCACCTAGTAGTGTCTCTAAACACTTGTCCATTCATTCTAGTCTGTAAATTTTCAGTCAAGTTTTCTTATATTTACTATTAATTAAGAATATTTAAAAGTTAATGTAAATTTGATACAAAGAATAATACATTTACGAATCTAACAAAATTACATAGGGGCATGTATTCATATTTCAGACATGAATATAATCATAATGCATCTACTAAATACAAATATTAATAGCAGGAAGATTGTTGTAATAAAGGATAGATCCAATAGTGCTGATACAGATATGCTTCTTTAATTTTCATTAAGTTTGAAAAATATATCTTGCAGCAATATTTGCCACACTTTTTTTGTTAGCAGAATTAGCAAGATTTATGTAAATTTTTGTAAATGCATTTATGGATTACATGACAAAAATATTAACCATTTTGCTACAGCTGTCCCTGCCACGGAGTGCCTTAATTGAAACGGAGCACCGTGCTGAGTCTTGAACATTCGGAACCAAAACTTTTGTCTCAAAAACGACTTTGTAACATTACTAACCCTTACAATTGTTTGCGAACTGAAAAAATGGAGTTGATAGCATTTGCCTTGATTTTTTATTCCATTTCTGCAAGAGATGCGACGTTTTCTGGTGGGTGACTATAGTTAGAGGACGACCAATCGCAGCATCTGGTGCAAATAAAAATCCATCCTATCGATGAATTTTTCCAAGAACGAGTCAAGGTCAAACATTCAACCAAATTTTTCCAATATTCCTATTAATCTCCATAACACTTTTCATCTCTTCGTACTCCAACCTAGACAATGAAAATCGCACCTTCGACTACAAGCTCTAATTCCACGAATCCTGGCCACTGTCTTTGGCAAATTTTCAATTTATACGCACACACATATACATATACACACGTCGTTTGTTATAAATTTGCAAGTTTCGTCCGGATCGGGTCGAGAGGTTCGCGTAGCTTTTCGTTTCTCAGTTTCAATTCTCCATGACGAATCTTGGCTGGGATTCGGGATCGAGCTAGCTTAGTCTTGGCTTTGTGCACCGTGAGACAGCGAGAGAGAGAGAGAGAGAGAGAGAGAATCCGTTTGATAGCCGGTCTAATTTTGCTAGCAGCGTTTTGATCGCAGGCGAATAACGTTTGTAAAGACAAGAGAGGAGTGGAGGGGGTAAGGGGGTAGGAACAGATCCAATTCCCGGTAATTATTGTCGGTAGACGACGAGCTACAATAATAGAAACGTCTTGGAGACTTCAAGGATGCTAGAAAGAGAGCGGGTTGGCGGCAGGGGGGGGGGGAGGAGCAAAAGAACCGAGAAGCGCTTCGTTTGATTGATGGACCAGTCGCCATGTTTATTATTAGAACACTGCATTTCCGGTCCCCGTGATCGATTTTCCCCCGTTCGCTCAGAGGCCCGAACCTAACCTCAAAATCGATCCTTCGGCAACTCGTCGCGGTAGAACTCTTCAGCGTCATTATCATTGCGTTAATTACGATAATTCGCTTATCTACTCCATAAACGAGCAAGAATTCTGCTCGCGCAGAGCGTCAGTCGAGTCTCGAAATTCGAGAAGGCTGCTCCAAATTTTACCGGCGGAATATAAAGGTTATCGCTCATTATACACGCGAGGATCGTAAAAACGCTGAGGAGAGCCGCTCGAAACTTGTTCGGGCTCGAGCGAGACTAATTATCCGTATCGGGTCTTGGTCCTTATTTGTAGAACACGCCTGATGAAATTTTGAAGACTAGGACGCGGGTTGGAGTGGGGAGATTAGATATATATATATATATATATGTTTTTGCCTCTGTAGAGAGAGAGAGAGACGGATGATTGGAAACGGCGAGGGGATAAATAAGGGAGTGGAAGGGGTGAGGGGATAAATAACAGCTCGCCACCCACGAGAAAGGGATTTTATTACTTATTATCTCGCCGGATAGCGTCAGCACTCGCGCCGAATATTTTATTATCCCTCCACAAAGTTGGGGCGCCTATAACTTACTCGGCGGTGCTTGTAAACGACATAAAATGTACGTGAAAATATTCGGCCTCTTTCACCCTCTCCGTCTCTCTTTTTCTTCCACACACACACACACACACACACGACACTGGCTTATCCGTCTCTTTTCCTTTTTCTCGTTAGATCCTCCCGTTCCGGGCTACCGAGACGCGAGAGACATCGAGATAAGCGACATTTATTAGTGGCCTGCGAAACCACAAAGCTCTCCCCCCCCCCCCCCAACGCCCCTCGCAAAGCTATTAAAATACGCGCGGGACCCCAACTACGCGCGAAGACCGCCACGATTCCTGGAAAAACGACTCGGGCTAAACCAGATCTCTCCTAGTCAAGCGTGCCATCCCCCCATACCCATCAAAATCCTCCTTTAACATATTTTATTCCACCCATTCCAACGACAGCTTGTCCAATTTATTCCATACGCGACTAGAAATTTGGCTAAATAGTCATATTCGCATAATTAATAGCTGTAAAAGTTCATTTATCTGTTTTACTACTTATTTTCTTGTTTATCAACTTGTTATTATTATTTTATTTTTGTCAAAACGATTCTCGCGTTTACGTTTGTCGCTTATTCGTTTCTCGGCCAAATAGCAATATTCGTGTAATTGATAGTCGTAAAAATTTGTTTATCACTTTTACAACAACTTTGTTGTTTATAAAATTGTTATTATTATTTTCATGTAAATAAATCTGATTGTTTACTCGGTAATTTTTTTTGTTAAAGCAATTCTCATTGCGATCATTATTTATTTGTTTTTCTAATAAAGGACGGGGAGAGCAAAACAACGAGGAGATAATTGTTATTGTTTAACTGCGCGTCCCCGTGGTTGTTTTGTATCTCCGAGCGGGGCCGCCCAGAGGCACAGCGCGTATTTCCATATTAAATGGCTCGAGATTTATAACGGGCCGTGTTGGAATCGGCGTAATTCGCCTTGCTAATATCTCCGGACAAATACCACACCTGTGCACTTTTCCCACTCGTCGTCGGGCCGTTCGTTAGCGCGAGAGAATTAAATAAATTCGTGAAACGTTTAGCGAAGAATTTCGATTAAAATTTCGAGCGTCCCGATGCTATCGAGAGGATGAGTGATCGGTGGATGAAATTTCTGCTGGTCGTTCTTGTGGGTATTTGGGGGGGGGGGGGGGGCACCACCCGCGGGGGCGAATCATTCTGCCGACACAATAACTTAACACTAACGCTTTCTCGCCTGACGCCTTCGAACGCCCGTCCAATAAAATCTCATTTATCACGGAAGCTAGTATTAGCCTCGGTCAGCTCTAATTTGTATTTGCTATCGAAATATAATCCCCGCCATTCAACTGCCGAGAAAACAAAACATTTCGTCGGGAAAAATTGCTGGAATAAATTATTCGATTCGAATAAATCTTGCTTTGAACAGTTCCAATCGAGATTGTTTACTTTTATGCATTTGTGGTTTTAATAAATGGCTGAATGAAAAATATTGTTTGGATCGCACAAATAAAAAGTGTATTATATTTAGATTATAGAGTTTAGTGCTGGTGAGGAGTAATTTAGTTTTTATTATTCAAATGAATATTTAATTGATTCGAATGATTATTTAAGTCAGTGTACCAAATTATAATTAATCGAAATAATTTTTAGCGATGGAAAGACGATTTTTGTTTTTATAAATCGAAGATACAAATTCGGTTCTCGAGGCGACTGTTTTGGTCACGTGGTTGGTGGAAATAGAGGAGGGGACCGAGAAAGGGATAGGGGGAGAGGGGTGGGGGAGTTCGGGAGCAACGCATTAGCGAGGCAGGAACACGTGTTCGGCTCGGAGACTTTTCGTTACACACTCGTGAACACGCACGCCGTGCGTGCCGTCTGCGTAAACTCAGCGAAACTGAGTTGCATCGCCGCTTACTTTGTGCAGAACCCCCCCCCAGCCACCTTCCGTCACACTCGCATTTCCACTCACGACTGTCCCCGTGGGAAATCGCTCGTTGCAACTCCCGAAATATCCTAACGATATCGATTATTTCTTCCGCAAACTTTGCAAGAACTTTTAACACGCTAATTTCAGTCGAATGATTTTTCTCTCTTTCCTTACTCCGTGGTAAATAATGTTGATTTGAAATTACGCCAACTGTCCCACTACCTTCTCTTTCTTAATTCGGTGTACTAAGAAGTGGGGATAGAATAGCCGAGGTGGGGGCAAAGAGGTATCGATGAGAGGAGTCCAGATAAGTTAAGGCCTGTAAAGTGAGAAGACAAAATAAAACGAAGCGCGTTGCTTCTGGACCGAGTAAAATTCGGCGTGCTTTATTCCACCATCCTTCCACCTCCGAGAATTTAGCAAGATTCAATATTCTCTCATTTACGTACGTTTATTCATTAAACGCGAATAAAATTGAGTTACGAGATACGGGAACCAGAGTCAGGTGGTTCCCGTATCGATGAAAATAGCCGAAGGGTAGAAATATTGGAAAGAGATTTGTACTCGTAATCGACGGTAGCATAGGCGATGGAGCGGTTATTTCTGTGTTGGTGAGAACGACTCTAAACTGGCTGCGTGCACTCGTGCAGTTATCCGTGAGACGTGCTCGCGGCGCAAAATAGGGAATAATAAGAAAAATTCACCGGTGCCCCGACGAATCGCGTTGTTGCATAATTGCAAATGCACGTGGAGGTATTCGAGCCCAACGAACAATCAGCGACGAATATAAAGAAAACGTCGTTCATTTTCCTCCCTCTTCTTATACTTTTACTTCAACTCCCCCCCCCCTCTCCCCACCGTTCTTTGCTACGTATTACTGTCGAGCAACACGGCAACTGTTTAACTTTCAGCGTTCAGCCACCGAGTCTCTCAGCTTTGTCTGTTTGTTTACCTTTTTTTCGCTGCTTCGAGATTTTTCGACTGAAAACGTAACCCACACTGCGATATTGGAACGCCGAGGCAGCGAGCGAGTTCTATTATCCTTCTTCTCGTAATTTCGAGCCCCGTCTTTTCTCGGGATCGCAATGTTTATTTATTATACACGCTCGATGAATTAATTCTCGAGGCTTCTCGAGCATAATCGACGATTTTTAAGCGTACCATTTATCAAAGCATTATCAACGGGCAAAAAGCGTCGAAGGAACCTTGCTCCCGTTGATAACAACCGCGTCGTCGTGTATAGGCTTATCAATTCGGTACGAATGGCAAAACTGAAAATCCAAGAAAAAGGATAATTGGATTTGCTCGCTACCAACGCTACACAATAAGTCACAATCGCTTATATCTTTCCACTTAAATCTATTTTGCCTTGGGACGAGTTTTTTTTACATATCGCTGTTTCAATCCGTTGTTATTGTTTCGCGCATACACAAAAGCCACCCAGTTACGACCTCGGATGGTTTTTATACTTTATTATATGTACGCTTTTCCAAGAAACATCTTTTTTCAGTATTATTTTCAACTCATTGTGATCCGTCGGATGAAATTACGATTGAGCTGTCACTATTGGATCCGGGGACAAGTCGGGTTGCGCAGGAGTCGACGAGAGATGAAAAATCGTGAGCGGAAAGATTTGATTGGCCGTTGGATTCCTGGCTGATCGTAAAAGCACTCGCGCGTCTACGCGTCATAAACTCTTCAGCTGGAGGAGGATCTGCTCGAATAAAAGTAAAATGCGTGCGAGTCACTTTCGGCTTTTATAGCCGGGCCTTTGAGCAGCGCGAAGATCGATTCTCGGTAAAGGTGTAAGCTATATGAATTTTAATATTTATTACATAATAAAGCGCGCTGAGCTCCCGAGAAGCCTCTCTCGCATCGGTATAGCCTCGCGATGGGGCCCTCTGCAATATTATTGGTCGGGATAATTAAACCGAACGATCCTTGCTCGATGTCCCGAGGGAACATTCGCCAGAAATCATTACTGACAAATGCGATTCACCGCGCTGCAAATTCAACTTGACAAACTCCAATCTGGATTTTATGTAAACTTTGCGATTTATCCTTCCACGTGGATCCGCCTGTGTATACATATATAGCGTGCTGGATGATTCTTCTTGATTTCTCACTTTTGGATGGACTGGACGATTCGACTACTCCACTCAGATTTATGCACGGTCCTGTCCATAAACGTCCGGGAGTCCAGGTGCCCTCGTAAAGTTCACTCCTAATTCTCATCGACCGTCCTTGTTGACGGATTCGCTTTTGACTGATCGCTCGTAAAATTCCTCCGCGAGGATTCTACGAATCGGTGAAAATTTCCCTTCCCGACACTTGCGCAAGGACAATGAGCTGTAAAAACTCAAAAGCCTTCGTGTGTCTCCTCGATTCTTCTAGCTCAGCCCATCCCCTCTCCTTACTCTTTTTTCTCGCTCTCGAATTTCTCCGTGATTTATTGCCCCGGATTTTTTTAATTAACTCAAACCTCCTCCGTACTTACTCTCTCATTTTATTGCCTGGGAAAGATGCCTGTTTCATTCGGTTCACAATTTTCTTCCTCGCACCTTTTATGGTGTTTGTTTTTTTTTTGCTGGCTTCTACTGTTTTCTTCGAGTTTTGGTCAGGTCTCTTCTGTCACGAGAATTTTCGAGCTTTCCGTAAAGTGCCTCGAGAGAGAAAGAAAGAGAAAGAAAGAGAAAGAGAGAGAGAGAGAGAGAGGGTAGTTACCTTTCTGGTGTGTGAGAAATGTGGGTCGAGAGACGCGTTGCGCTCAAGGAGGAAATAAATAATTGGCAGGTGCAGAATTCTCGTGGACATCACCAAAGTTCTTGCTGCGCGTGGCCCACTCTTGGATCTGGAAACATTCAATTAGAGCTCGTTTTAAACAGCTGTATATATATATGCAGTATATACACATAAATATGTATATAGGAGAGGGAAAAAGTTTATGTCAAAAAGTTAATTTTACGTGGAAAAAGTTACAAGGCAAAAAAGCGTTCGTTTTTTCCCAGTGGAATTTAATAAACAAATTCAATGAGGTTTTGGGTGAACGATAGAATGGGGGAAATGGAGGGGGAGGGGGTTCCCCGTCTATAGATAGCTCGGGGCGCGAAAAGCATTTAGCAGGATGACGCTCGCACATTCTAGACGTCTCGACGCCGACCCCGTTGAGGGCTCCGTCAGTTCGTTCATCCGTTACGCAGGCCCTGACGTAATTTGCGAATTCCCGCCAATGCCCAACGTCATCCTCCGTCAGTCGGGCGCCATCTTGACCTCCGCGACTCGAAAACCAATTTCATTATCCAAAGCGACTATCGCTCGAATAAAATGCACCGTAAAAACAGTCGAGTTTAATTGAGTTTAGTTTTTAATCCATTTCTGCGTATCTCGGCGAATCATCTGGGTTGTAAAACCGAGTTTATCTTGGCGGCGTAAAATTTCGTAGCCATCTTGCGGTTACCGTTACGAACCGTTAAGCACATGCCGATTAATTAACAGCAATGCACGAGGCAGCTGCTCTTATCATAGTGTCAATGTTTCCTTCACTTCCGAAAAAGAAGGAATTGAGGTTATGATTGGGAAGAATGGAGGCTGGTTGTTGGCGAGGTAGTTTGTCGAGGAGGGGAGTCATTTAGACATATTGGAGGTTAGGTGGGGTTCGAAGAGACGCTAGGTAGACAAGGTGGAAGCGTGGGCAGTGAAATACGAGGGTTCCTGGGCTGAAGGACCTCCGGCAATTCCATCCGGGCGGCTAAGCTGGGCCACCGAGTCCAAACTAATTTGCTTATTAATATTTCACAACAACGCCGATCGCCTTTCTCTCTCTCTCTCTCTACTTCCTTTGACCTGACGTATATCGTGCTTTTACACCGAAACACGCTCGATCGGAATTACCACCATTACACCTCCACCTACACAATTTATCAACCATCGACACTCGTTCATTTATTCACCAAATACCCGTTCACTCGAAACTAACCTAAAAAGGATTGCCAATCGCGTAGGTACGCTTCCCGAGACGCCACGTTTGCCGCCTCGCGCGGAGGCTTAGTTGCGGAGGGTTCCGAAAGTGGCCGCTAGGGTCGAGACGATCGACGTCGTTAAAGTCCAGAGGGCGCGTATCAGCGTCTTTACGATCCTTGACGAATTCGGGATTTGGCTCGTGATCTTTCGCGACGGACATAAACCCTTATGCTGGCAGTATGACAAATACGAATCGAAAACTATTTCTGTATCCGAAGGATCGTGCTATAATAAAGGAAACGGCCAAGTTAAAACTTAAGTTTTATACTCGTCACGAATTGTGGGACTCTTCCTCGCTAATATGTACAATTAAATTACGAGCGAGACTCTTCGTAAGCGACTTTCGTTGATTCTACTGGACCTCTTTGCGCAGCTAGCTAGCCTCGCACAGGGATTGTATCAGCGATATATTTCGCCGTTCATTCATCGCGTCCTAATTTGGCTCACCGTATTATATCGTCGGGCATTGGATATCAGTTGAATTAACTAGCCGATGAATATTCACGGCTCGCCTCGACATAAATTCGAGTCAATCAATTAGCTGGAGAGCCGCTTAGTATTCTCGAGTCTCCTTTATTCCCGAGTGGAGCTTCGCTCTCGAAACGTTTACATTGTACCGGCTACACTCACGCGTACACACGCTCAGCTCAGTTATTACGTAAACACTCGGGAACACGTGTCGAAACGATAACGTATCGGGGCCCATAGTCCGGTATTCGTGTCTAACAGCGGATTTTTTCTTTCTAAATAAACTGCTAATTGACTCGGGCTCCTCGCTCGATCCACCGCAGTGCTGCCCTCTTTGACGCATCGGCGTTAGCTGTTTTACTCGGCTTCGTCACGCTTTGATAAGCTCGCGGAAAAAATGAAACATTTTCACTGGAATACTCGAAAAATAAGACTCGTTGAAAGCCTTGATTCCGGCATAATCCAAAACCTACTTTCCCGGATTAGAATCATGACGATTTTCTCGATTGCTCTAGATTAACTGTGGATGCTCCGGCTTTTAGGTTAGGTGGATTTTCGCGGGTGAAAATAAAGCGGGCGTCGGTTGACGCGCCATTTTACGTCACATCAAACCCTCGCCACATTGTTGGCAACTACTTGGCCACGCTACGTCATTTCTTACAAGAGCTAAAGAGATTTGGTGGAAAACAAGTAATAAAATTAGACCGTAACACCTCGCAATAACCAAAGCCACGCGCTCATTAATCCTAA
Organism: Prorops nasuta; assembly: GCF_024137725.1. Classification (NCBI taxonomy): domain Eukaryota; kingdom Metazoa; phylum Arthropoda; class Insecta; order Hymenoptera; family Bethylidae; genus Prorops; species Prorops nasuta. The sequence continues at coordinate 1,986,053 of NW_027116808.1, forward strand.
TAAATTCGCCATCTTGCTTTCCTAATAATATCTCTAAAATATTCATTCCACGCTTTAAACGAATCGCACTTTTTCCATAATAATTTCTACGCTTCAATATTTCAAATTTAAACATATAAAACGGACCACCCAACTTTTAAGAGTTTTAAAGCCACGCCCCAATGCTGTATGTTTCACGCTTTTGTCTATTCCAAACGCTCTCCCCCTAAATAAGATCCTTGTCCCTAGGGATCTGCCTATCTGAAATCTCGCCTTTAGGCTTCTTTGCTCCTGAAACGGATCTGTATAGAAGACCGATCATTGTTCCCTATTTATTCAGTTATCCCAATCGATCACAACAAAATCTTCCCATTTCAACGAAAAACAAAAATACCAACAAAATTCCATGAATTTATCGAAAATAAAAAATAACACCAAATGACTCGTGAATTTGCAGAAATTACACGATAAAATCGAAGGAAACGAAAGAAACTTGTTTTATATTATGCTCTTTGTGATGATCGCGATGAATGAACTACTGTTCATTCAACAGGTGACGCCCACGTTTTTAGCCAGAGATACAATTATTTGATCGAGAAGCAACAAGTTGCCAGTGCTCGAGGACCACCCGTGGAGAGAGGGGGTAGCTCGATGCCACGCGATATACAAACTTCAGTCTCTCGAATTTCCATTCACCTCTGCGAGTCCTCGCACGGATTAATAAGCGACCGACGGATTCAGCGGAAGCGGCGAGGCGGACGGTACTAGGAATATCGAAGCGACGTAAACAAAACAAGACGGATCAGAGTCGAATAAGCGGAAGAACCAAACAACAACGCATTTACGAGAATCGAACAAAAACCGAATAAAGTGCGCTACGGTAGATCGTAAATCCTGAATATTTTTGGCCAGATTTTTAGAGGATTATAATAAGAGGGGAAAGCAGTGATCTTGGCGGCTATTTTTTTCTGTCTTTTGTCGACGGTTTGCGGAGGGGGGAGGGGGGTTGAAGGGCCGGTGAGATCTATTTATAATGCATCTTTTGCGAGGCTAGAAGGAGGCAGTAAACGTCGCGTGTATTTCATATGAAACTCCACCCCCTCCCGGCCATTCTTGCACTGCCAATCTTCCTCTTTTGCCAGCCTGATAATGCGCCTTGCAAACGCTAACAAAGTTAACTCCCCTTCCTCCTTTATTCTTTTACTTCTCTTTTCTTACTCCTCCTCTATCTTTTCTTCTCTTCTTTTATTAATCTTCGCTCTCTTATACTTTACTCTTCCCTCTCTCTCTCTCTCTATTTACAACCTCCTCTCTCCACCACAGCACCCCTCCTTTTCTCTCTCCGATTCCCCTTGCCGCAGGTGCTGCGCGCGGGAGATTATTTTTTCGCTTATTTCAAAGCCAACTCCCCCATTCCTCCTCTTTATTCTTTTCCTTTGGCCACTCACTCGTGTTATTGTCGATCGTCGAGTTATTTATGCGCCGTGCCTTCGTGTCACTGATTTTCTCGGACTCTGCAGACGGGTACACTGAACCCGCAAACTCCCTATCGACTCTTACGCTATGTTGCTCGTTTTAACGAACAATTGTCACTATGGTTCCTCCCCCTCCCCACTCCTCCCTCTTCCAACGTCATTCGCGACCAGTCCCAACGTCACAGACGCGCCAAATTAAAATCCTCCAGTCGATGTTGTAATTTTCAGCGTTGCGCGGTAATTTTATTTATGAATCGATTTTATTGTTATTATTATTGTTATTGCGAGATACAATAGTTCTTCAGTAGCAGATTCCACGCCAGATTATTTATTCTCGTTGATACACGCTTTCTCACGGCGAAGTAATGATATTTTATATTTTTTCTCTCTCTTTTTTTTTCATTACAATAATCGTTGACAATTTTGTTATTCCAGTCAAGGAAAACCGCGCAATCACCACTAAATTTACGTTGCTCGGTGATGCAATCCCTCTTAATTTGAAAAAGAACATTTGCAGAGGTAATAATGGGTTTCACAAGTACCCATCGTTTCTTATACATTATTACCCGCACGAGTGTCAATAGGAAAGCGAGAAAAATGACACGTTCTAATTGCATGGATTTACGATTCGAGCTGGCCCGAACAATGACACGATCGTCCGATGGAGAAAAATTTCCGCTCGTTTCTCGAGTTTTCGCGAAACGATCTATAGATCCTGCGCTGTGAATAGACACTGAGGGAATAAAATTCGGTCGCTCGACAGTGATAAATCGTGCGTTTGTAAATTCTGAAAAGTATTGCGTTGAGATTTTTTTTTCAACTCATTAACGCTTGATTGTAATATTAATTAAATAAATTTATTTAGTTTATCGATCACCGTGTTAATAGGTAGGAAAATATTGAAGTATTTTTCTCGGTATGCAAATATGTCGATCGATCGTCATATTTATATCGATCGGGATGATAAAGTTGGTACGATGTGTGTGTGTGCGTGTGCAATAAAAAGTCAAGAAATGAAATATTACATGAAAACATTCAAAAATTCGCAAAACGATCTATAGATCCCACAATACGCACAGACCAAATAAAAAAATTCGATCACTCTTCAATAAAAAACCAGGAACCTTAAAAAATTCGAAGAAACGCTACAAAGTTATCGATCGATCGTTATTCCCATGTATCAAGGTGATGAAGTTGGTCGGATGAAATGGAAAGCCGAGAATGCTGGGTATTAAAAGAGGAGACAGTGTATGGGTTTTTATGTGGAGTTATAATCGACTCTCGTGCCATCGGCGGATCGCTTTATAGCCGTCGGATGCTAAAACGTGAATTTATGTGCAATAATTGAAAGCGATCATTGACATTAACTCGCAGGTGAAAATACTTTGTCCGTTTAGCTGTCGGTCTTTTTGAGGGGCGTTGCACGCTTTGATTTCCTCCTCGGAATAGGCGAGTCGCGTTTTACGACTAATCGGGGTGGCTGGGAGTGTCCGATCTAATAACGATCTGGCCGGCCCAGCCTTTATTAAGGTTACGTTGGAGGCCTTTATTAAGCCCACTCTCTCTCTCTTTCTCTCTCTCGAAACACCCGAAAAGGGCACCTCTATACGACTTTTCCTCGAATTCTATGCCAAACGTATAAAAACCCCCCGGGCACGTGCGAAAATTCCCCCTCCACTTCACTCCCTACTATATATGCTACCCCCCCCCCCCTTATAAAAATTTCACAGGAATTCGTAGCGAGGGACCGATAATGCGGAGAGACGAAAGGTTTGTCACGTATAAAGGATGGTGTTAAATTTAGCAGGATGCTTTCTCGCAAAGAGTGAAAGGGTGGGTGGGGGGGGGGGTGTCTCATTGTTCGGGAATGGAGAGGGAGAGGCGTTTCAGGATGCGATTACGACTTTTCTTGGTAGAGCGTCCAATCAGCAGTTATTTTTCTAATGACCGCGCGCATCCCGCCGGTAGTTATAGGTGTACCGAGTGAAACGCTCTCTCCTCCGAATGGCTGACTATCAACGGGAATTATCCACTTCTAGGGGATTCCCCTCCAAAATTTTTCAATAAGGCCCAAATCCCCCCACGCGGATCGATGCTACTGCGAAGTTTTTGTCAAAGCGATTCTTTTTTGTTCTCGTAAGTCTTTCCCGACTATCAGTGGGGTTCATCCACACTTCGATAGAATCTTGTAACGTGGGACAATTTTGTTTAATTACTGCAACCTTGGGATGAAAATTTGATTGGTCGATTAGTGTCTTTTGATAATAATTTATTGAGAGTTTTCTATGTATTCGCTTTATACATGTACTACTACTGCTTACTTTCGAAATTAGACTCCAATTTTCCTAATTTTTCTCCATGAAAAAATTCCTTTTATCAAATAAAAATTAACAATACATATCAAGCTAAAAGGTTATCACCAACAAGCAATAACAAAACCCCAAAAATATAGGAGAAAGTAGTAAAATCCCAAGGATTCGTAAGTCGAACGGAGAAAGAAGAAGAAGAAGAAGAAGAAGAAGAAGAAAAAGAAGAGGGGACCAAGGAGAGAAAGATTGGAAAAAGGCAAGTTTTTCCACGAGTGATAAGGAAATACAAAGAATCGCGTGCACAATTAGTAGCAATTACAGGGGCACCGGGGCTGACATAATAATTCGATAATTTCGAGATGGCAAGCCGAGAGAGAGAGAGAGAGAGAGAGAGAGAGAGAGAGAGAGAGAGAGAGAGAGAGAGAGGAAAAAGGCACGCGAGGCGATCTGGCGGCTCGATAGGGTGAAGCGTAAGATCGATAAGAATCGATTACAAGCAACGAGAAAGGCCCTTTCCTGCCAGGGCTACGATTTAATAACCGACAATTGCCCTAATTACCCCGGGACTCGCATAATTCATCATCGAGCCATCCCGAGCCGACGGTGTTCTCCAATCTAATCAGAAAAAAAACAAGTAAAACTCGCAAATTGTACTTGATTATTATTTATAAGAGGTATACATATATATATTTAAATATATAAGTCGTTTTCATTAGTATATTTCTACAACGACAGCTTATCTACGGGGGGGGGGGGTGTATAAGAAAGGGGGGGGGTGGAAAATGAAAAGCAGGGAATGATAATTTTGAAGGGTCTACATGGTAGCTGTTGGTACTTTACGAGTTTGTCCAGAGGTTGGAGTTAACGGGGCGTTAACAAGGGCAATAGACGCCCGCGCGCGAGAGAGAGAGAGAGAGAGAGAGAGAGAGAGAGAGATCGTACAGGGTGCAGTGGCGCGAAAGCAGCTTACGCGAAGCTTTTACGAGCTTGCGAACGATTGCCAAGGCGGGTAACGCCCCGATGCACGATGCACCGGCTTATCCGCCATCGAGAACCGAGAGAGAGCCTCGCGGAGGGGCACGCGAATACCGAACGTTGGAATAGGGGAGGGGGGAGGGTCCTGGGGTTGCACAAAAGTAGCGAGAGAGAGAGAGAGGGAGTGGGGGATGGTTGAAGAGGCCAGGCAATAAAACGGCGCGTCGGGGCAACCGGCAATTTCGGGCTATCGAGCCTGGCCCCTCCAGCTTTATTATTGGCCCTACAATTATTCTTGATATACGCACCCCGACTGCTAGCCCCTAATATCTCCTCGATAAACCCTCGGTCCTCGCTCGCCTGCAAAATGGCGCCCACGATCCTTTCTCTATAACCCTTTTGATCGTTATTCCATTTTTTTTATCTTCGACACCCCTCCCTCCCTTATGGACCTTCTTCTTGCAGAATATTTTTGTTATTTTTGGTCGAATCTCCAATTTTCTGTAATTCTACTCTGTGGTTTGTTATTAATGTTTTTTATTTTTGTACGTTAGTGTATAATTCATCTTTCTTTGCAAAATAACATCAAGGAATTTTATATATAATAAATTCTCTCTTTTTCTTTAAATGTTTTGGTAATTTGCCCTACCCTCGATCCTCTTTTTACAACACTTCGCTACGCTATTTCCTTTGAATCCAAAATTTCCTCATCTAACTTGCTAAATCAAATCAAATTTGCCCATTTAATTTTACCATATAAAACTCGTTCTCTCCAACGATAAATACCGTCAACGATCGAATAACTTTTCCAAAATTATTCCCACCTGCAAAATTTTCCAAATCTCGAATTTAAAAAAAAAACACAAAATTCCTGTAACCCATCACACACATCTAAGAAACCTCCAAATTTTTAAATATCCCGCGACTCTCAGAATCCACCCATTTTCTTAGAATTTTTTCGGTAGGCCTGAAATCGCGTGGATGGCCTCGAGCGAGTCGGTGCGCGTGCTCAGCTTCATTCCGGATGGAATCGTAAAGGTTTTAAGGCGCCGTTCGGGACGAGCCGCGATTACATTGACGCCGACTCGGATTATCCATCGATTCGTTTTAGCCCCACCAGCAACCCACGGTACTTTAACTACTCGCGAGGCCGACTCGCGCTCGTCTTTTTCTACTCCCACTCCCCCCTCTTTCTCTTATTTGTTGTACCATCGGCAGATACGGCCTCGTAAACCTCGCGTGATCGTTTCGAATGCGTTATTGCTCTTGTTAACGCCCCCTTCGCGAAAGGGCCAGGAAAAACGGCAGAAAAGGAGAAACGCAAAGAGTCCTGCATGGACAAACTCGTAAAATTCTCCGCCCCGCGAATTCCACCCCAACCGATCTCGCCGACGATAACCAAATGCGACTGCTCGCTATATACCCTGCCTTCTTTTTACCTCCCCCCTCCCTTCCCCCTTTTCCCTATTCTCTATTAAATCTATACCGTGGTATTCTACATATATATACAACTCCCGAATCAATTCTAACCCCCCCCCTCCCCCTTTTACACAGTTGCACGAAATTCCACAAAACTCAATTTGCAGAATCGCTCCGAGCAAATGGAATTTTCGAGAAACTCGACTAGCTTCAAATTATTTGTGATTTTGTTGTTTTGGTATATATATATATATATAGATTGTGCCCTGGGTTAATTCTTGCGAATAAATTGGATATTCACGAGCAATACGTATGAGTAATAAACGCTATCGAACGGTAAAAAGAAAATATTCAAGAGCGATAGGAGCTACCAATAAATTCGATATTGCCACTTGTCATTGTGTCATTTATTTCTGCTCGAATGCGATAACCTTGCCTCGATAAATGGCCACCCCTGTCATCAATATCCACGATAAATAAGCTCGCTAATCTTGCCCAACATTCGTCATTCCAAATCTCGATGGATTATTATTTTGTATCGATGCTAATCGATGATTTAAGCTAATGAAATTTTCTACTTTTTGTATATATATATAGGTAAGCGAGTTTAACGTTTGATTTTTAAGTCGCAGAATTTGCTTAATGAATTTGCTGATTATGCTGATGGAGCTTTGGATTGGCGAATTTTAGGGAGTATAGTATATATAATGTGAAAAGAATAAATTGCGAAGTACTTGTTTTTAGCATATTTTTTTTAATTGTAATTCCAGTTAATTAGTGACAAATCATTCCTTTATTGGATTGATTAAAGACCTTTCTGATAATGTTATAGCAAATATTTATGGCTGTGTATTTTTTAATCTAGACTGACGAGGAAATTTGATTTAATCAATTAACGCATTTTTCGATTATTTGCAAATATTTCTCCAATTATGTTTCACAATTACAACCCAAAAACCCATAAAAAAATGTCACTGTGCACCAAATGATCGCCCGATTCGATTGACCAACGACTAACGAAAAAATAACGTTGTTTCGCAGGTACCCCGATAAATCGGTTGCCGATAATGGCGAAATCAGTTCTGGATCTGTACGAACTGTACAATTTGGTGATAGCACGGGGAGGATTGGTGGACGTCATCAACAAGAAGTTGTGGCAGGAAATCATCAAGGGTCTCCACCTGCCATCGAGCATCACTTCCGCCGCGTTCACACTGCGCACCCAGTAAGTAGATATTCCCCCGACTAGTCGGACACGTAATGCGCATCTGCAATTAAGCAAAGTGCTGCCGACCCGGCCAGACAGCTGTCAGTTCGATTAACGGCTCGAGAAAAGAACTCGAATCCACTGCGGAAACTAAAATCGATCCTACGCCCTTTTTTCCCTATCCCCTCCCCTCCCCTCCCCCGTACAAGAAGTCCCGAGGCTCGTAAAAACGTCATAAACCTTGCGAATTTCTCTTACCTAATTGCCTCCCCCCTCCCACCCCCTACCCTCTTGTGCTCGCTTATAATTAACTGGATTAATGCCTTTTCCATCTCTCTCTCCCTCTCTCGCATCCACTCTAAAATTTATCCCACCCTCACAACCACAAGATTCTATTTCTTAACACTAAAGCTACCAGTTGCCGGTCAATTTGACCACCTTTTTAAATGTAAACACGCGTGTATAAAAAATCCTCGGTACGTTTAGTGTTAAGTTCTTCAAGTTAATCGAAAAAAATTCAAGCGTCCATTATAAGCCCAAATGTACGGTTATATTAACGGAGATGAAGCGCATGGAAGAAGTGACGCAAATGTATATTTTTAAGTATTTATTTCCGGCGAGCTTTCACGCTGGATAAAACAATTCTTGCACGGTAGCCAGCGAGATATTCCAATTTGATTCTTTTCCCGGTGCCTCTCGTATACCGTGGCCTTTTATCTTCATCCGCTGTCAGTCAAACGGCCCAGTCGCAGTTGACTCGTCACCGACGGAATTGGATTTCAAGAAACGTCGCGGTTTCGTAAGACACTGTGAAGCCCCGCGCGTGTAGGCGGATAGATAATTGATTCATTCTCCTATATCCAAACGCAAATTTTATTGTTTTTCTCCTTCACCCTCCTCTTCATGTTTTTACAATTTTCCAAACGCAAATTTTATCGTTTTTCTTCTCCCCCCCCCCTTCATAAATTTACACTTTTCCAAATGCTACATATTTTTTATTTCACCGCGTTTGATTCGATACAGTTTGTATATTTTTAGTTGGAGGGGATGGCGTTGAAACATTCGGTTCTCTAGATAAGGTTTTGTACGTCGGGCGAGTTTTTAACCGCTGCGGAATAGAATGAAAAGTTTTCCTGGATTTACGAGTGCTCGAAGTTGGTTAATAGGGGTCACACACGAGTCAAAGTCTTTTGTGGCCGCAGTATTCGTATATTATCTTTCCGGATGATGGGATAAAGTTGGCTAAACAGAGAGCTTACCGCGAAAACACGCTGGTCTCGTGCCCTTTGACGCCATCTAGAAGACTGCCTCCCTCCCCTTTCCGTTTCCGCCAGTGTGCACCGACAAAGGGTACTACTTTACTACCCGCAATTGTTTGTTTATTCGCTCCTTTCCAAAGATCACTTTCCTACGATTCGCTTCAATCGTCTTATAAGAACAATCATCTCTCTCTCTCATCTCTCTCATTCTTAAATCAATATATATATATATATATATGTTCACTTCTGATGAATGCAAAATCTTGTTTCTATTCCTAAAACAAAAATTTGTCTGTTAGTAACGAGGAATAAATGTTTAAACTATTTACTAATTAGTCTTTCTTAGAAATTAAAGTCCTAATATATGTATATGTATGAAATTAACGAAACATAGTGGAAAAAAGGCAGGAAGAACGTAAAAGGTGGAAGAATAATTGAGAGCGAAAAATTATTGAGCGTTTTATCATTTTTATCACCATGCTTCCCACGATAGTATTAATAGTCCGATACGATAAAAATTCCATTATATATGCGGATGTCGCAAGTGACACCCGCATAAATGGTCATCCGGAAGTCGAGAAACCTGAATAATTGGTTTTCCGGTTTTAATGTGTAGCAGGTGTAAGTTTGTCGTTCGAGGGAAGCGCGTAAAACGGAGAGAGAGAGAGAGAGAGAGACAGAGAGAGAGAGGAATTTGTGTTATTCGCTGTGGATGGGGAGGGAGGGGATCTAGAGGTCGAGGGGGAAGGGAGGCGGCTGTAAAAAGGGATTGGCAAAGGAGCGGCTGGGAGACTCGGGGGTGAAGGTAATTCGTAAATATTGTTTATTTTGACATACAATCGTTCGAAAAGAGCGCTCGAAGGTGGAGATTGAGTGTCGGTACGCATCTGCGAGACACACAACTGTAGTCTGTAATTCGCGCGGGCATCGTTCGGTTTTTACGATTGTCTGGCCAGACACTCGTCCTCGTCGCCGGGCACGAAGAAAAAGAAGGGAAGGTTGAAGGGAGTCGAGAGACCGTTGGAGCGAGAGAGATGGACGTAGAGGGGGGGGGGGGGAGAAGGTGAGAGAAAAAATTGAAAATCAGAGACAAAGACGTGGACAGGATTTAAAGAGACAACGGAATGAATAAATTCCTCTCTTTCTATCTTTCTCTCTCACTCGCATCGAACCCTCTCCAGACCAACCTTTTCGCGATTCGCAAAATGCACCAATTATCTCCACTGACTTTTATCGTCCATTCGTTACTCGTATGTAGCACAGACCGGAGATTAAAATCGAAAGGGCGCAGAGAAAACGCGAATGCAGGAGGCTCGTGAGAGCGAATCAACGTATATTTTCTTATTTCCTAAATATTCCTATATAATCGATCTGGTCTAACTAGCATCTGCTACGAAAAGTCGCCGTGAGAGCAAACCGACGAATGTTTTGAGAGATTTCGTGGAATTGTTTGGTTACGCGACGGTAGATCTCCCGATTTATCCGTTTTTGAACGTTGACCGTGACGGTGTTGATAGAGAAGTTTTTGGTATATCGCGCGAAGCCAATTTTGGCTGGATAAAAGTCAAAATGGAGAAGAAAGGAAAGAGAGGGAGAGGGGGGGGGGGAGGTAAACTCAGTGGCGTTTCTAATAAAGTCCGAGAGGCGACAAAACAAGTGGATGAGTTATGGCCGGTAGGCATCTGTGCGGCGGCTTGACAAGATAAAATTAAATTAAGCGGCTCTCATCAGCCGACGTATCTCATCTCGTGGCCACCGCTGCCGTCGTGCCAATTTCACACAAGCCCCGTGATAGACAGCGGCCGTCCCCGGGATTAATAGTCACCTTAGCAAACGAGCTCTGGCCCTTTACACGCTTTATATAGAGCACCCGATTAATATTTCCGTCGATGTCTCTTCGTCAAACGTTTCCACCAAAACACCTCTTACCCACGTCTTTCCCGATTTGCCATATCGCGACGTGAGAATTGAACAAAACTCGTTAATCACCTCGAGAATAACGAGCTATTACGATAAGCAGCCAGGATGTTTTGATAGTTTCACTGATAACTTATTTTTCTCGTAGATGTACTAAGTTCTTAGTCATTTTTTCCAAGAAATATTCTGGTGTATTTAGTTTTATTGATATCTTATTTCTTTCAGGACCCATAGAGCACCAAATGACTTAGAAACATCTTTTAGGCGTCTTTTAGTCAATTGGATGACTAAAACGTGTCTGTAAGACAGCTTTTAGTCAAGTGTACTGCATGGAGAGTTCCTTTATTTAAAGTTTTGTAAAATATACGGTCATCGTGTTTCGATAATCTTTAGTAATTCTTGTAACTGTAATCGTACGCGTCTTTTTCTCGAAAGGCTTTATTGTCCTCGAATAAACACCGAGTCTCTGGGCTGCAGCGTATATACTCAGAAATTGCAAAAAAAACGCGAAACGTCAACAGAAACCGATGCTAGCGCCTCGTAGCGTCTAGCAAATTAACCAAGAAAAATAAAATGTGTAATGTAATATTTCTCCTTTCGAGGAATAGAAATAAATGTTCACGTTACTAACACTGTGTTGTTCTCCTTCAGGTATATGAAGTACCTTTACCCGTACGAGTGCGAGAAGAGAAGATTGTCGACCCCTCAGGAACTGCAAGCGGCCATAGATGGGAACCGACGAGAGGGTCGCAGAAGCAGCTATGGAAATTATGGGGCAGGCGGCGCTGGTGGTCCCGATAGCCTGGTCCAACGGAATCCTCATACGACAGCCAATTCCTTAGGTTTACACGCGCAGCTTTCTCCACTCTCATTGGTCACCGCCGTAACTGGCGGTGGACAGCATCACGGACCACCTCAGTCTCTCGTCAATGGTAGTGCTGTCCACACACCCCTCCCCCACCACCCACATCACCCTCATCATCCCCAGGGACCCATGTCTCAGCCCCCTAATGCTGGTAAGAAAACCTCACATTCGTGTGCATCCTGCTCCTCACCATCTCTCTCTCTCTCTCTCTCTCTCTCTCTCTCTCTCTCTCTCTCTCTCTCTCTTTTTCAACCAAATGTAGAATTCCTTATAACTGCAACTGCCTTATAGACACAAATCTATGTATTTACCTCTGTGAAGCTAAGGATGCACAATGTTTTTTTCTATAGATCAAAGCACGTTTTCTCAAATATAAGCCCAAAAAACATTGTCTCATCTTCTCTTTATAGAGGAGAATCCGATGTTACTAGATATTCGCAAATATACCTCTCCAAGAATTCCTTTTAAAGATACAGTGAACGATCTTCTGGATTATTGCAATCGTTTTTATCCAGTCTCATTAATCACGAGTAACAATAGTTATTTTTACGAGTTCTCGCCTTTCCGGGCAAGGAGCATCGGAGCGATTTTTCACGCTTCGGTGGAGTTTTTGTGGCGCGAGCTAGAAATAAATAAAGACACGTGAAAAATCCTGAAATAAGTAGTGTGGTGTACGGGGGAAACGGTCAGGTTGGAAATACCGGGAGGGAATGTAATTTAGCCGAGCTCTGCGGATCGGTTTCAAGTTAATTCCCGAGGGAGCGGGGAAAGTTGGGGTGGGAAGCAGGGGCGGAAGGGGTAGGTAAATAGGAATGCTCGTTAGCGAGAGTCATCCGTTAACGCCTGTCTCTCCACGGATCGCACAATCAATTACGGCTCCTTCGCCTCTTCTCATCTCGCGTGGACTCACCAACTTCCAACTACCGATTTAAAATAAACTCTGCACCCCTCCTCCTTCCCCCCTCTTACCATTTCTGTTACTTCCACTGAAATTGCCCCAGCTTTTTTTGCTCGCTCGATTTTCACTCGTGTCGCTATTGAACCAAGAATGACGAAGATCTTTTTACTCCCACAGGACCAATTCCAGGATTGGCACCTTCAGAGTTCGAGGCGAGAATGGTGGAGTACGTGAAGCTGCTGAACAAGGAGCTGAGGAACGCGGGTGCAGGAACACCGCCACCTATGATTCATCGACAGGGAAGTTCGTCGCCAACTTCTACCACCCCACCGCGAGATGGCGCCCTCAGTGCCCTGGAAATGTCCAGATTGACTCTTTGGAATATGTATAATAACAATACCCTGTACCCTGGAGTAGGTCATCAACCACCATCGCCACAAGCCTCACGGTCACCCGTGCCACCGTCCAGTCCTGAACCACAAAGAGAAGCTTTGGATTTGGGACTCAGGTCTGCTACTAATACGTAGTAGTATTTTTTTAACACTGAATCTTGTAGTTGTGAGAATAATATTGTGTACAACGTAACGTGTTCTTTCAGATCTTCGCCTGTTCCTTCCTCGCCGACAAGACAGAGTCCTCCTGGAAACAGTGTCCAGACAAAGAAGGACCGAGAGTCCAGCGGGACGCCAGGACCAACTCCTGCCAAGAGACTGCTCCCAGACGAGGAGACCACGGATGAGAAAGTCATGGTTCCCACATTTGCTGGTACACACATTAAAATCGATAATGGAGGTACGAGGAAGAGGGGTGATTGTATATAATTATCGAATGCTGAGGAATGTGTTTTGATAATAATTTTGAACGTTGCATCCATAGGGGACGGAAAGAATGGAGACAATTCCTTAGTGGTCAGTATGGAATTGAATGGTGTGATGTACCATGGTGTTTTATTTGCCCAAACCGACAAGGATGGAACGAAATCATCGACGTCCACGACGAATTCGACGGCGACGAACAGCACCACGAAAAGAAGCATCGTTTCGTGAGCTTCTTCAGGAATCCAAGCATCGGCAGCAGCAGCAGCCTCGTCTCATTCTTTACTCCGATATTAGCCTCTTTCGTAGTAGTAAATAGAATCCGTCTTGGCTTACCGAGAACGAGCCGTGAACCATCGAGAAGAAGACGCCAACTCGATGAGAATCTGGTTCCTCTCAAGATGGAGAATGATATCGAATGTCTGTAAACATGTGTATGGTGCGAGCGATCGGATGGAGCGTGCATGATTCTACTTCTAAGTTTTATAGTCCACATTGAATTTTTAGCTGAAATATTGTTATCGCGAGAACTCTATGCAATTTCAGCCATTCCAATATGGCAGCTCTTGTATATGTTTTACGGTTGTTAAGTTGTGTTCGGTTTTTATAAGCGACGAATGGCCTAAGGATGCAAAGGCAAACGGATTATATATATATTATATATGTATATATATAAATCGTGTTAATTTACCTATTGAAATAGTTGTAGCTATAATAATGACGAAAGAGGAGAGTTCATAGTTCTTAAGGAGTTCTATGGTAGGTCACTCTGATAGAAAAATTCAGTCTACGTGCGATTCGTGTGCAATGAATAAAAAGTATCCTTTCTATCTTCTTATTTCTCTCGTTTTCTGTCTCTTTTAAGATTTTAATGCCTTGCATTCCTTTCATGGGAGGATCTCTCGTAGAAAAGTCATCGAAAGATCAATCCGCGAGAATTCGCGAGGTCATTTGAACATTTTTAAACATAGGAATCAAAGTGAAAATGATAAATCCGGAGGTGGCAGTCCCCGGGAGAGTACCTTCGTTGAAAGCCCTCGGCCAAATAGTATTACTGAGTCATAAACTGCACTACCGACAGGGTTAGTCATCATTTTTTTTTATCGCTCTTATCACGTAATCAAAACATTTTAACTTATTTATTATCCTCGATTCCTAAGTGTATGTGGTAACTATCATCTATATAGTAATCTAATCATGAAATATTCGCTCATTGGAGCTAGATGGATCTTCTTCCTACTTTTTAATGCATTTTAAACCTAGAATTGTGTATATTAATTTTAATTTGACCAACAATATTATATCGGCATTACTTGTCGTATTTGCTACGTATTTAGTATGTATATAGCTATTTTCGCCGAAAGACGTATCCAGTACACGAGGGACAAGAGTTCCCTGCTGGAGTTGCTGATCCGTTGTAATAATATTAATAATAATATAATAATAATAATAATATTAATAATCACTCTCAATGTGTCTCTACTCGTGGTTTTCCTTGTTGATACAATCGCGGCTATCCTTTCGAACGAGGCATCAACGCTTCGTAAAAAAGAAAGATGTATTTGCTTGTATACAAACCTGAGCAGGACGTTTGTAAGAAATATTATCTTAATAGTTAAATTATATGAGAAAACTCTCTTTTTCGTAGCTTAATTTTTATACATCAAATGGCGTTTTTGACACGAGGAAAATAGTAAAGGCAGCCTCTCGATAAACTTGTTACGTTCTCTCGCTATATTTCCAGAAACCAAAACAGCATTGTTGAAGTTGTAGAAAAATTCTCGGCATTAACTTGGCCAGTTTAATACTGACTCAAGGAGCTACTTGATGCGACAGTCTTTTACACACATATGATATACACACACACCTACATGTATATATATATTTATATATATATATTATACATATATAAACTTTACGTAATGCTTAGTATGGAACGCGCGAAAAAAAATCTGACCGGATACTGTCCTTAGACATGAATGTAACAATTATTAAATAAAACATCCTTTTAGTTCGTAGACGTTAAGCGTACGTTTTTAGCGAGCGTAAGATATTAGTATAGTAATACTAGTAAAGAAATAGTTTCCAAATAATCGGGAATTATTTGTTTTTGGAGAGATCAGGGAAGCTTGGCGTACTTTAATCGACACTTTCGTAAGAAGAGTAATAATCATAAAGGATGCGAGACGGAAAGATTTTTTATTGTTTATACGTACATAGTTCTCGAATCTTAGCCAGAAAGACTGTTAAGTAGTTCGCGGATTGCTTTGAAAATTATTTCTCATTGCAATTATTGAATAAAGATGATATTGTCATTTGTCGTCGATGCTACCATCGAAGCTACGTATACATATTAGAATTCCTATTATCACTAGTATTACCGCGGCTACTTATTCAAAACTTGTTACAGCGTAAGGATTCTAATCAAAATCGCGATGGATTCTTCCTTTTTTATGGTTGATGATTTTTAAAAAGTACTTGAGAACGTATGTGTATTTTATTGTCAGCCGGAATCAACTTTTCTCTTCTTTAAAAAACAGTAAGAGATATGTAGGTAGTATAAAAGAGAGGGGGAGAGAATCACATTCTCTTTCTCTCTCCCTCTCTCTACGCGTCACAATAGAGACAATGTACTTAAATTTTTATGCCCTTCTCTTTTTTTCATGGATCTCTGACGCTGCATGTCTTATCAGAGTGAATAAAATACGAAGGATCACACGCAATTATGTAATTTTCATGCTCGGTTGTGATTTTGATAAGAAGCTCGTGAGGCAATTGTTAATGTTTTAAGGCCACGTTGCGTTGTGTGCCACGGCTTCTGCGTATATTAACTTCTTTTTTTTCGATTATGAAATACAAAAAAATATAAATATATATAACTACATTTACGAGCATAATATTATAATGATTCTTATATAAATGTTATGTATTTATGAGTTATACATACTTACACACATACACGCATACACACACAAACACAAGCATGTATACCACACATACGCCCCCTCCGTGTCTGTATGTATAATGCACGATATTATTATTAAAAGGATGAAACAAAACTGATGACATTTAACTATCATAATTATCTTCATATTGTAGAAACTTAGTTATTATCTGTAAATCTATGTAAACGTGCTCCACAATCATAAATAAAATCGACATTACTTTCATATGAACAATTTCAGGAACCTGGATACAAGAATTATTACGATTATTATAATAATTTTTAACGTGTGGATTCTCTTATTTTCCATTTTTATTAATATAATTTTCGCATTGTTGTACATAATGTTTATAGCGAAGTGTAAGCAATAATTTTTATCTTCAAATCCAATAATACGTTCACTTTTAAAATAAATTTTGGTAAGAAACGCTTCTTTTTGTTTCACCCACATGTATTTTTAATCGTTAGAAATGTAGAAAAATTTCTCTGTTCTTTTCACGATTATTGATGTTGCTCAATAATCGAGAGTAGTTTAACTTTTTCCTCTTCACTTGCAAACGAATACGAGACGGCCGATTTTGATAATTTTATTAAATCATGTTTTTCACACCCAAATTGATTGCAAATTATCTCAAACTCCGCGGATAAAGTAGTATCAAAGACTCCCTTATCATCAGTCTAGAATTTAAAAAACAGCTTTTCAAGATTACTTAATTATAATCAAACATTAGATTAATTACTATTTTCTTACCGCAATACATATAGGATGGCCTGCCTCGTAGTAATATTTAAACTGATGTAAAGCATACGATGGAACTGTTTCACATTTTACATTCGAAGTTAAACATAATTCTACGAAAGATATGACAATTGATAAAAATGAGGGACTCTTTTACTGTAACCGATTAACGGGTTTTCTCTCTTACCGACTGGTATTTTAGACTTCAGTAGCTCGTTGAACAGCTTTTCGGATCCCTTTAAATTTGGATGGACACAAGTGCAGTGCCCTAATCTATCGGGCTTAAAATTTAAAATGCGCATGATTTCTTCTTCATTAGGTACCTAAAGAATAATAATATTATAGAATGAATTTTAAAATATGAAGATAGAAATTCATTTTTTCTAATTGATCACCATACCTCAGCGCAGTGAGCAGCAATTTTTAGGCCAGCTTCTCTGGAGGTTTCTAAAAGATGAAGGAAAGCATCTCCCATTGTAGGTTCTCCACTTAAATCTATTCCCACAATATATGAGGGATACTTTTTCATAAACTTAATTGCCAAGTCAATGTTTTCTTCAGCATTTTGACAGCCTTGTTTTCTATCAACTGATATCAATAGTTTCACCAGGATCGTTGGATACTTTTTCGCACACTCTTTGATAGCTAATATTATTGCTTCTATATATTCTACTTTTGTCAATAAGCCCTCTACTTTTCTGGGGGTGCTTCTCAGCTCTAGATAAATCACATTATCCTCTGAAAATTCTCTTATAACTTCACAAGTTGCTAAATACAGGGATTCTGATGTTATAGTCAATTTTTGTATCGCTGCAAATGTCTGAAAGCATCTGCAATAATACTAATAACATATTTTGTTGATAATAACCAAAAATGCAGTTAACTAATAGTACATATCATAAAGACTTACAGTCTCAAAGGGGGCACTGGCTTACCATTCTCATCCAAAAATTCCTTTTCTCCTAAAGAAAAAATTTCTGGATAATTGTTATCATTTGGATTATGTAATCTGTGCAATTTTTTCAAAGTCTCAGTACTCAGGGATCCATTTAAGTGAGCGTGAAGCTCCTGCAAAAGACGTTGAATTATTTATCACATTTAAAATATCAATTTAGAACTGCAATGAACTTTGACTATAATTACAATTTTCGGAAGTGATTTACACATCTTCTGTATGTCCATAATTAAGCCTTATCTCTTCTTTGCAGAGATAAAAAGTAGTCTTAAATCCTTCTCCTTATAACTTGTCTGCCGGCATGTATATAGCCAGTGTAAACAAACAACAGTAAAGCACAACGTTCAAAATGACCCAAACAAGTAGGGAAAAACTCCCTCTAGACACTGATTTCTCTACTAAAACCCCCGACGCGTAATATTCAAACTAAATCATTGGAAAATAAGCGTGTATATTAAGAAATTCATATTTTCCTACACATTTCTATATTAATTAAAATTCGTATTAGACGTAAACCAAGTGAAAAATGAGTTAGCAAGGACATGAAAAGAGATAGATGAAATAATTGTATTAATTTTTATAAATATTCGCTGAATCTTCTACGTAATAATTGAAATAGCTTCTTAATTATACGATTGCAAGAAACATTATGGGTTTCTAGTTACGTTTCATATAATAAGGAATGGTGTCATTTATCCGAAGCCAACCAATGGAATATCAAACGAATGATTTGGCGACCACCTCGATGACAATCTTCCGAATGCGATAAGATGTATTATGATAATCCATTGGAATATCAGTTGACTTCAAACGAGCAAACGTAATAGAAGATGTGGCATTTATAATTAACAGGTCGTATTAATTTTTTATTATAGTTCCACGCTGGTGCCTGTACAGATAAGTCGATTCATAATTTTTATTAATTTTCCTGACAATCCTCGTTTCACTAATCCATTTTAATCGCTTTACCCTATTCTAACTTTCTTATACATTCCTAAAGTTAACTTAAATAGCTGTTTGCTAACTCATGCTTCACTGTTTATTATTTAAGTTCCTTTTATCAAATCTATAAAGTTGCACGAGGCAAAAAGTCGCTGATTTTGAAAATCTTATTCTTCTTGTAGTCTAAATTAATGTTTACTTAAATTTTATCTCACTTCCGGGCATTATTATGGCTTGGCCAGTGTTAGTGGTGTAAATAAATACCCCATATCGTACACACATTATTAGCTGCTCAATTAACCTGCTGCCAAGGCGTGTTAGGAGCGATAGCTGACTCGCTGAATTTCCATTCAGTCAGATTTAAGCCTTGCTACGAGTGTCAACGATATTCTTCTTTAGAGATTTTCTTAATTGTTACAATTTCACATAAATTCCAATTACAATTTTCGAGTGTAATGTTAAGATTTAATCACGTCACGTTATCGGTAAGTTGAGTATAAGTCCTTTTTGTAAAGATTAAAAGAATTATGCTCCATTTATCGCAAGTGTGACGTGATAACTCGTCGTGGGATTTTTCAACTTACACGTGTGACTCTTATTGTTAATTGGCAGAAATACTCATCACTCCAGCAATTCCCTTATTTTAGCATAGTTCTGCCGTGAATCCTATTGGCATTATGCTATAATAAGAGTATCGTAACGGTGACGAATCATCGACAATTTTTAGTTTAAGTGTGATGGAGTCATTTGTGAATAAGAAAACACTATTAACGATGTAATCGAGGATGACATTAATTAAATTTTTCTTAAATCGATTAAGCTGATAACGTAAACTTTTAAATCTAATTTTAGCTCTATCAATCAGCTTTATTCAAAGTCTTATCAATTTTTCTGGTCGATATCTTTCATCTCCTGGGGGGTTATCAACTCTTCACAAAAATATTCTTCCATTCATCCAGACACTCTTCAGTTCTCGGCACGATTACTCGTGGAAACATTCGGAAAATCTTCTGGAAAGTCGATAATTCACATTGACGGTAGTATTTATAAAAAATGAGAGTTTCCATCGTCGGAGCTGGCGTGATAGGTTTGACCACCGCGGTCGCAGTGAAAGAATCCTTTCCTAATTACGAAGTGACCATTTTTTCCGACAGTTTTTCACCCAACACAACTGGAGATGGCAGCGCCGGGCTTTGGACACCTTATTTAATCAGCGGGACGCCTGAGCAAAATATTTAGTGAGTTGTGTATACAATTGTTTTATCAAAATATTAAAATAATATTGCAAAAATTGTTATTATTAATAGTCGGTGGTCTAAAAAAACACATGATTGGTTCGAGCAGTTCTGGAAATCCGGATTAGCGTTGGAGTCCGGAATTCAACTAATTCCATTTTGCAGAGTCTCTGATGATCCAGACAAATTTAGAAATAAGGATTTTACAAAAATTGTTTATGGTGCAAGGGAACTGACCATTCCAGAATTAAATAAGCTGAATCTGCAACATAAAACATCTTATCAGTAGGTTGTTTTTTTAATCATTTTTATCATTTATAAATAATGCATTATTTTAATTCAGTAATTTTTATAGATCTGGGTGGAGTTTTATTACTTACACCTGTGAACCAGTACTGTTATTGCCTTGGTTGACGAAGAAGTTGTTGAAAATGAAATGTTTGTTCGTAGAAAGGAAAATTAATTCTCTGGAGGAATTAGCTAATGAAGGTTTTCAATTGATAATCAATTGCACTGGTTTGGGTGCCAAAGAATTGGTCCATGATAAAACAGTAGTACCCATCAGGGGCCAAGTCTTCAGGGTACAGGCTCCCTGGGTCAAACAAGGATTTTCAGTTGAAAATGAAGATTCCTTTTATATCATCCCAAAGTATGTAAAACTTACTTTCATTTCTAACAGTTAAATGCAACTTTTTGATTTTCTAAAAATGTTTCTTTCTTCAGTATCAATAGCATTGTTCTTGGTGGAACTCATCAAGAAAATGATTACGACTGCAGCGAGCGTGCTTCAGATTCCAAACACATATACGAGGGCTGCTGTAGAATCAACGAGAGTTTGAAGGTTTCCACAAAAAAGATTCTCAAAATTTGTACAATTTTAAAGAGTTACTTTTTTAGGATGCAAAAATTTTGAAACAATGGGTAGGGCTGAGACCAAGTCGACCGGCTGTTCGTTTGGATTCGGAAATTCTTAAGACTCCTGAAAATAAAGAATACACGGTTAGTATGATAAAAAAAAATATTTATTTATCTCCATTTTATACTTATGTCACTTTTCTGTTTCATCCATATTAGGTAATACACAATTATGGTCATGGAGGAAGCGGAGTTACTTTGTGCTGGGGATGTGCAGTGGACGTTGTAGGGATAATGAAAAATAGTATTGCCGAAGACCCCAAATCTAAATTGTAAACGTTAACTTGAATCACAAAACCGGGATTACTTTTCGCCTCCTCAATATGACCATTCCAGTTTTCGATCGCGCGATTTCCTAAATTTACATATTGAAATTTTGCGCGAGAGCAAAATGTTTCTTTATTTTATTCGTAAAAATATCAAGTCTATCTAATTTAACTTATTACAAATTTATTTAAGGTATGAAACGATTCTTAATACAATTGAATACAAAAGTCCTACCGTTTCTTTACAAATATTTCTAAGAAAAAAAAGTTACCAGAATATTAATTTAGTCATTAACCATATTTGAATGTTGTAAGTGGCTGTAAGGTCCTGACTCATTCCTCCATTTGCATACGTAATGAAATTGAAATCGATGAATATTGGAATTGTAAAAAATTATTCAGATTCTTCCGAAACAGCTCTTTTTGCATCGCTATACTCCATGATAAATTAGTGCTGTGCGTGGCATTTTTTCTAAAAAATAATTTATACGGAGGAAAATGTAGATTTTTTGTTCTAAAACACTTTGAAAACCGACGATAAGTAAACGCATTCAATGCACTAATTGTGAAAATTGCGCCTTTCCTATAAAACATTCGTGGTTCCTAGCGACATCTGGAAATTTTCATACATGGAAGAAAAGTAGAGAGGTATGCTTATACGGCGGGAAATGCATATAAATGTTTGTTTATGTAGGTTTATGCATGTGTTACTGCGTAAATAACAAACGTGTCAGAAAATATAACCATGTAACTAACTGACTACCTATGTATATTGCGGTGTTTACCGTATGTGGCAGTGAATATTATTTCCTCAGTAATCTTTCAAGGTTACCGTGGTAATAAGAGAAGTCATCGAATTTTTTATCTACAACCCCGAGATTCATCCGTCAATCACGTAATCCCATTGCAAATTGTTCGATAAAGGAATTCCTTTCTTATCTGCCTAACTGTTTGCAATTTTTTCGTAATTTAATTTCAGGTTATGTTCGGTCCGAGTTCCTTTGATCTCCGTTAAATTCCATATCTTTTCACGGACGAATACTAGCAAAAAATTCAAAATTTAAATTATTTCAAAATAATCTGGCAGTTCATCGTTAATGACTTTTGGACGATTCTTAATTTAACCGCCAATTAAAATGTCGTTTGACGTATCGGACCTGCCACGCTTCGCTACACTAATTCAATATACGGGCCAAGGTTTGCTTTGCTGGTGTTGGTGCTGCCCTGTGTATATGTGATATGGTTTTTATGTCCCGTAGGACAACGCGAATAACGATCCAGTTTCCAGAGCAAATCGTGCGAAATCCAAGTTTAGAGTTAATTTCTTTCATTCACTGATATCTCAGACTTCTCGAATTACTAAAAACCTTGTCCTAGTTTTGTACATGTGCACGTATATCTCACGAATAAACACATTGCCGACTTTTCCATTTTCGCACTGTCAAATATCGTATTTCCGCGTCCTTAACGGCCATTCAGTAGGTGTACCTTTTTAAATCCTAAAAATTTAATTATAAATGCGAGCACGTGTAAAAAAGTTGATCAAGTCAAACTATTACATTGCACTCCCTTCAAATGTTTTTCCATTTTGTTTAGAAATACTCTGATGCATCTGTTGGATTCAATATATATTCTGTGAGTACAGTTTTATCTGTTTCTATTGTCAAAAGATTGATTTATAATAGATTTCATATTTTTAGGTATAAGACAGTGGTATGAGTGTTGGCCTATCCATGTACGATGGCTTGGAGAAAGAAAAAGCTCCCACAAATACCTTGGAAGCTAGCGGGGGAGCAACTAAGAAATTATCTAGAGGCATATCACGTGCAACAGAAAATGCAGCAATAGTTTCATACGCTCGTTCACAGTTAGCTTCTCTAGGATCTTTGGATACTCCGGAGTTTACATTCTCTCTCCCAGATTTATCTGTCTATCCAGGTATTCCAATGATTCGTAAACTGCCCAATTTGTACATATTAATTCAATACTATACAAGAATATTTGTTCTTACAGATTCTTTCCGTCAGTTTCTTGAGAAAGACTTAATTGAAGGTGGATGCTTGGCCTCGTTGGAGAGTGCTGGACGTTTGAATTGGTGGTGCGGAAGTAAAAGTGGCAATAATAGAGTACTCTGGCCTTTGGCCACCTCTGGAGATGGCAATTGTTTGCTGCATGCTGCCTCATTGGGCATGTGGGGTTTCCATGACAGATTACTTACACTAAGGGAAGCATTGTATAATACTCTGGCTAAAGGGGAATATAGACATGCGTTGTTCAGAAGATGGAAATGGAGGCAAACAGGTTTAAATGCTACTGCAGGTTTATCTTACACAGAGACCGAGTGGGTTTCAGAATGGCAGACTATTGTGGACATGGCTTCTCCAAGCTTGAGAAACCAAACTGCAACATCATATCAGAGTTTAGAAGAAGTAAGATTTCTTCATTTCAATGTATTATAAATTTTTTTTTCGACATTGATAAATTCTCAACAATTATTTAATGTTCCAGGTTCATGTTTTAGCATTGGCACATATTCTAAGAAGGCCTATAATAGTAATAGCAGAAACTATGTTAAAAGATGCTGAAGGTGTGGCGTTAGCACCGATTCCATTCGGTGGTATTTATTTACCTTTGGAGGTACCTCGTGATCGCTGTCACAGGACTCCATTACTCTTAGCATATCATTCTGCGCACTTTTCCCCGCTTGTCACAGTGGATAGTGGTGAGAGTAATTTCGAAGAAAACAAGGAAGGCGTCAGTATACCTCTTGTAGATCCAGACACAGGACAGTTGCTGCCAGTTTTATTTGCAGTAGATCCTGGCCCAGATTGGGACTGGAGTAGCTCCCAAGATTTGCTTCAATGTCAACAGGAAACGGTACTACTAATTTCTATCACCTTACAAAAAGTTATAAGACAAGGATCAAATTTAACGGAACCATTTTATGTATTTAGATGGAGATTTTATTGCGAAGATACCTGGACTGCGAGTATCAGACTTTTAACGCAGAGGATATTGAAAGGCTATCGGATTCCGATGGTTCATTGACAAAAACGGCGAAACAGATACTAGGCGTTGCAAAACAATTTGGTTCAATTGGTAGATCGGTGAGCAGGCTGTGGTCAATGGCGAAAAGGCCAAAGAGCCCTCCGCCGTTATCTGATGGGACCGCGTCCAGCGGGGGATTGCTCTGTGTGAGAATCAGAAGCCGAAGACATCAATATGTGGACCAAATGCTTCAAAATTACCTACAGTGCGCCCATGCAAGATTTATTCAGGATAATCAGGTGGACGAGGCGGGGACGGAAATTAATTATGGTGCTGGAAAGTCGAAATTCTACGCGGCCAGTGACCAAGGAAGCCACGCCAGTGTCAGCAAATTATTACCCATCAATCCTAACAAAGACCGTACTCTCTATCTGTCTAGGTAAAAGATTATCAAAATATCTCGTTAAATCTAAAATAATTTTCTCAATTTGAAACAATGTAAATATTTTTTTTAGATCCACATTCTATAATGATCAACCATCATCAAACAATTCCAAGGAGCCCGAACAGTGGAATAACAGCAGTGGTCCTATGGTATTTATCTTGTTTTTCGATTATTTTGTGAGTCGTGGTTTAGTAAAAAATTCTTTTTATTACCAATACAGGGAGTGGTGAAGGAATGTCGAAACGAGGACTGCCAGTTTTTCGGCTCTGCTGAAAACGATTTTTTCTGCTCGAAATGTTGGGCTGACAGACGTCAATATTGACAACTTTAAGGTCGTTTGACAATAACCGATAACAATCTATTTCTTTTTGGGACAAATTATCTATAATTAGTAGATATAACACTAGCCATTAAGCATGAGCTTGCAAAGAAAGATTGATATTCTCAACCCGCCGAAATGCCTTCCCCTATTCTGATTTTCCTATAGTATTTTCTTGAATTTCTTAATGTCGACTAATGTATTTATTCATGTGTGAGTCTTGTCGGAAGTAGCATATCACGCGTAGAGGATTATATCCAAACATTTCAAATTATGTAGACGCCAGATATCAATCGCGTGTTGAACTAAACAAAATACTGCTCTAAGAAATTATATTTTGAAATACTAACAGATATTACTAT
The DNA here is from genome assembly GCF_024137725.1 of Prorops nasuta. Classification (NCBI taxonomy): domain Eukaryota; kingdom Metazoa; phylum Arthropoda; class Insecta; order Hymenoptera; family Bethylidae; genus Prorops; species Prorops nasuta. Next base: position 2,011,281 of record NW_027116808.1, read on the forward strand.
GTATACTCTTAACGTTTCAGAAAAGGAAAGATTTTTCTACTTTAACACAGTTTAACCCTTCAAATCGAAATATCTTCGTGTGCCTTGCATATCTCTTTGGACAAGAAGAAACTACGACACTCTATGTACGTTGTTGTTTAAAACTAGAAAGCGAACTAAAGGAAAATATTTTTTTTTCATGGAGCAATGACCTTCGCTAGGATTCTCTTAACGAATTGAAAAAACCAGATTTTTCATTTCATTCTGAACGTTACTGGAAACGAATTTGGATTAAGATATGTCCTCGAGAAATAAACGATTGCGATATCGTGACATGTGTTTAATCTCATTGCCAATTGGCAATCGCTGTTCATGTATAATTGTGTGTAAAATAAATAATATTTTTGTAGAAAAAAAAAGAAAAAATGTTGTAATCCTCATATCCATCTCAATTAGGTCCTTTCTCCTTCTCAGAGGAATATACGAGGTGGTACATGCGCGTTAAAGTATTGATGTCGGTGGGAGCTTTTCATGATTCTCGCCAGCATCTTGCTTCTAAGTAAGGTGTCTAAAAGGCTACCAAGCCGACTGTAGTATATGCGAGATGTAGAACAGTTGCCATCCGCATATCGTGAATACGACTGATCCCCGAGGTCCCGTGCACTCGTAAAAACTAATACTCGCACAGGAATATTCTCACATACGTTTGCACGATTCAACCTTGCAAAGGAAATTGTTCCTCGAAAACCCTCAGGAACTTTCTTAATTATTCATCTGCCACCTTTTCCACGAATAGCTTTCTGTTCGTTAAATTTCTCTGGATTCATAAATTTGTATGTATCTTATAAACAAATATGCAGCCTCCTTTCCTTTTCAAATTTAGTCTTGGACTTTCTTTCCCATAATTTGACGCTTGGCATTTCCTCGATAAGATTCAATGATTTCTCCTTTCGTTTCATTACTTCCGCTCAAGACTTCCGGCATCTCAGAAAATTCGCCGCTTAAAATGCATGGCTGCATAAATATCCCGCCAGTAAGTATGTAAATGTTATTTACTCAAGTGTAAATTTGCTGTAATAAACTTTGATTCTTTTTAACCGAATGCATTCTCACCCAGCGAGGTTTATAGCGAATGAATAAAAATGAAGTGGGAAAAGAAACAAGTTAGTAATAGAGAGAGAGAGAGAGAGAGAGAGAGAGAGAGTAAACGATACAAATTCTGGAAGATGAATTCCCTGGAAAATGTTCTCGGACTCAATTTGACGCATTGGAACATTTTAGGAAGGTTGTTGACACTATGCAAGATACGGATAGGAGGAAAATAGTGGAATAAATAAACGTGCAGAAGTTTAATGGAATTTAAGTTGATGGGAGAAGGGAATTCTAAGAAAAAGAAGCAAAACAAGGTGACAGGAAAGTTGGATTCAAATGAACTATCTCGCGCACTCGGTTTTCTCGAGTTAGCTCCTTCTTCCCCCTCTCCTTGCTTCTCCTATTCCAAGAGTTTGCAATCCTGGGTGGTGCATCCATTTTGTACGGGCCATAAGGGGAAGAAGGTAAGATCGCGACTCTTTCGCCGAGGTTACTGCACTTTGGGGACGAGTTATATCCTGCTGCATCGGCTCGGGGAACTCCTCCTGAACATTTTCCCACCAACTCCCAAGAAAATAAGGTATATCTTCTCCAAATCCATTTCTGCCTCTGTGTATAAATCGAATAAACTCACATTGAAAGTATGACTAGGAATCCTAACCTCGCCAAAAATCATCGAGAACGATTAACGAAGAATATTTAAGTCTCAAGCTCTGAGATTAGGTGTTATTCTTTGGAAAGATGCAGCACGTATGTATACGAGATCGTACAAAAGTAGAATGAGGCGAGGTGGAGCGAAGAGTGGGCTATGGTAGCGTGTTACGTCATGTGTGAAATTACGATCACCCAGCTCTAATGCGCTCGCTTGGCTCAGCCCGTTCTATTGCCACGGAGTTCTGCTATTCCAGCCAGCAATAATATATACATATATACATAATAACACTATGCGCATGTGAGAAGTGTATATTATACTGGAAAAGGCTCGGTGCAGTGCAGCGGCCCTAAAGAGTCTTTGGTAAACTTTGACGTGCAAACCTGACGGGCTACCTCCCTCCTCGCATGCTTGCCTACGGTGTATACTTCGAAAATACAATCGCCCCGTGTTCTACGCCTACACTTTAATCCTGTCACTGCTCTCCGGATACCTCGATAAAGCCCCGTAAGCCAAGGCTTACACAGCATTCCGTGTAATCGCCACGGAATAATTGTAAACTCCGAATATACCTCAGCATAGCCTCATTCTACTCAAAATCCCTTCACAAAACTTGTATCTACCATGTTGTGCAAGATGAGTAAGAAGACAGACAAAAGGATCCACGAGACGTCGTCACCTCGTGACTTTGCTTTATTTTTCGTTTTGAAGTTACACGAAACTGGCAAGAATTGTATCTGTATCAATGGTACGGTAGGTCATAAAGGGAAGTCGTATTGATTTTTGTATGCTCGTATAGTCGCCAACTGTTTCATGACTCCGCGCTTCACTTTTGTACACATATATATACAGCATTGCTGTTCCTGCAGTCAATGCTAAAATAATATTCGTTACTAGATCGAACCTCTTTTATTGCAAAAAATATACTTGTCTAAGTAACTACGTAATTTAAACTGTTTTTTTAGATAAAAGGTTTTTTCAATCAACCGGAGAATAGGCAAGAAAAACGTTCAATGAAGAAACTGCGTGATTTTATCGTATCGCAATATTCTGTAATTTTCACTCGCCCATTTTTATGGAAAATAAAGGTAAACTGTTTTGATTAGCCTCGTGTGGTCGAAATATCGTTTTTTATCGGCTAATCCATTCGTTCTTGCTTCTATATTTTAATTTCCAAATATCACGCGATTTTAAAACTTTCTTGGGGGAAAAACTTGGCGAAAGGGTCTGAAGTTGTCCGATGGATCGGATCGAAAGAGGGATGGTAAAGGCGTAGAAGGTTGCCTTGTATAATTTATCCGTCTGGGATAAGGAGATGGGAATCAGGCTGATCTTACTTGTTGAATTTTTGTTGGGGAAAATAGGATGAGAGGGTAGCACACCGAGAGCATCGGGCAGCACGTAAAGCATCTCCCGCGTGAAGTTGTCGCAGAGGGGGAGCCCCTGCGTTATTAGCCAATGGCGTAGAGAGACTTTCATACGCGGGGAGTTTAGATTACAGAAATTTTCACGAGAGAGCGCTGTTATCGTGGAGGGAAAGCAGCGCCAGGGGTGGCCGGGTGGCGGAATCTTTCGCAACCAAACAATCCGAAGAGAGAGAGTAGTCGGAAGTTCCTAACCTCGTCCTCAACTTGTGTGCCTTTCATACGTTCCAGAAACTCGTGTCGTGTCTCCGTGTTACGCCAGCAACTCCTGGACTTCATCCACTACCTGTTACTTTTCAAGTTCAACTGTGAATTCCGTCCGGAATTCACGTAGTCGAAGTTGCTAGAAGCGCCGAATCGACGAATTTTGGCAGCCACCTGTAAGTCCTTCATCTCGTTTCTATCATTCACTCAACCCCTGCTTGTATTGTTCCGTTTATACACATGTGTGTTACTTTACATTGATTGGACAGCACGTGAACCTACCGAAGCGACGCCGAACGCCAATTTCAGCGATTTCATCCAAAAACTTATTTTCTTCACTTTTTTTACCAAGCGTTTCCACTTTTTAACCAAAGCTGTACAAGGAGAAAAAGTTAATTACTGTTTATTTTTCTAATCAACTTTAACGGTGCATTTCGTTGCTCGCAGCAAGTATTGATCCCGTAATATGGAAACTTGGACCGTGCAAAGGAAAATGTAGTCACGCAAGTTAGAAAATACGTTTTTTTCATTCTTCGATCTAAGCATAAAAGGCATAATTGAAAAACAGGCAGCGCACGGTACTGATCAGAATAATATTTGCATAGTATTCCAAAGTCAGGACTATAGATGCAGAGGAGAGATCAACCGAAGAGATTTTATCGGTGTAAAATTATTTAAATTGACCCGTCAAGAATCGAGACGGATCGATAGAAAAATAACCGTGCCAGTTCTCCAATACAGTATGAATTTTGAATTAACCAAACTGATACCTATAAAAGAATTACCAACGATTTGTTATTAGGCAATTGAAACTCCATTATCGGCACGTAGCAGTTTTAGCATAATTGTTCTTGTTCCGTTCTACCATTGGCCAGATCATTTGCTGCAACATAAATCACGGAGCCAATCCAGCCACGGAAACGGGGAATTCCGGACTCGCGGAAGCGATAACACAATCTACGATGTGGAAATCGGTTATTTTGATTGGTGGAGGGGAAGAGACGCGTGTTTTGATAGGATACGGCTATTTGGTGACGAGGTATGAGCTCATTCAAGGGCTCGAACAATCCTACTGTGCATAACGTGAAGGAAGAGGGGTAGAAGGGGGTAAAGCTAGACGAGCGGAGAGAAAGATAGAAGAAGATTAGAGAGAGAGAGAGAGAGAGAGAGAGAGAGAATAAAGAGAGCACGTCAAAGGGCCTTACTCACGAAATGATCACGGCCTCTTGGTTGAAAGAGGCTTTTTTTCCGTTCATTGCACCTCTCAACCATTATCGGCCTTTTTCATCCCGACGGAGGAGAGTTTTTGCCTCTCTCCTTTGTCTCCGTGGAAACCTTGCAGTAGCTACACGTCCCGGTAGGGCTGGTGTGGCCAGCGGGGTGCGCGAGGACCGAAGATACGGTCCTGGAACGTGACTTGGATGCAATATTTAAAAGCGCTACGACGTCAATACTCCATTCTCTGTCTCCGTTGCTCTTTCTCTCTCCCCCCTTCTTTCCCTTCCTCTTTCTCTCCTCTATCCATCTCACCCTATCCTTCTTCCCTCACGTTCGCTCTCTCTCTTCCTCCCTCGACCCGTCTCTGTCCTAACGTCACTCAAAAGGAAAAGAGCTCCAACGAAGCTTCTGTGTACTTTGATACTTGATACGCTTATTCTGTTATTCGATCTTGTAATTCCTACTATTATACCATTCTAGCAATAAACTCTTCATCTTCTTTTCTCGTTTTTTTTATTTTATTTATATTTCAACAGCGCTCGACTGTTGCTACTTTCCCTTTATTTACCGGTTTTATACGGTTCTTGCATATTTATTTATTTGCACTCGCAAGCCCGGCTGGCCGAGCGATTATGCTTTATAATTCACGTTAAGCGGTGATTGGGCGTGATTAGAATCGCCTGTCATCAACACAAGCAACTCGCTTGCTAACCGAGCCAACCGCAATAACGTTAATGTGCGCACCGTTGCTGGTTTGCACATCAAAGTATTGCGGTAGTTCGTTTCCATTTACGTACAGAGCAGTGTGCATCGTTGTGCGCGATTCATTTTTACGAGCCCCATTGGCAAATTCCAGCGCGAAGCACACCGTGAAACTATAAACAGCTCGAACAGCTGGGTGGATCATAATAAGCAAATAAGGTTGGACTGTGCTGTTTAGTGAATTAAAACAATCAAGTGTGAATCGATTAGAATGCCGTTCTCATTGAAACGATCTAAAAGTAAGTATATTATTATTATTAGTAGTATTATTAGAGATTGATGAGAAGGCGAGGAAATATTATCACAGACTTTTCTTTTGCAGGAAAGTTACGTTGGAGTGGAAAATAACTTTTGGATATTTAATGGATGATTTGAGGATTGAGAGAAAGTTTATTGGATTGAACGGATAGTGCAGGAGGTAGGATGCTGGGCGAAAGGGGAGGTTTGGATGATCAAAGAAAAGGCAGGAGAGTTGTTATTAGATTAGAGGCAACTTTTACGATTGTACGCGAGTCATAAAGGAAGGACAGAGTGGCGAAGCAAGAATTGTTCGTGATTTCAAGTGGTAGGTGTAATTTCCACGGATTCTTTGAGGTCCCCTTGAAGTGATTAGAGGTCGACAACAATATGGTGGTAATAATAAATTGAGGTCTCGCTCGAAGTCAGGACCTTAACGATAGTTGTCTGGACTCGCGTGACCTTAACGTGGATCGCGTCTCGTTAGGAGACCCTCTTATCTGTCGATGACCAGGCAGGGCCAAAGTGAAGCCTGTAATTTCGAGTCGTCCTTTCAGCCTCTGGATGATATTGATTCGTCGTACCTCTCCGAGCGAAACTTGCCCATCACATCTACTAGAACTCTCTAACTCCCTAAAAACGTGTAAACCAACGTTTTTGGTTAAAGCTTCGAGTAGCTTTTGACTAAAAATGCTGGTCAAAACATTTACACTTGCTCTGTACTTATCTTATTTTGCGAATAAAGTTTTTCATGACGAGAAATGGAAGGTAAGTAAATTGTTAAGCTTATGAATAAAAGCGGAAAGAACATAAAAGGCAATGGAAGGTATAGAATGAAAAATGCAAGGAAGTTATGACGATTATGAGGAAGTAGAATCGAGTCTAGCTGTGCGACGGCTCGTGAAATGAAATCGGAAGTAGAAAAACTCGTTCATAAGTTCGACGGACGAATCCGACTCATTCTTTTGCACCTTTTCTCATTGCTATCCTTCCATTGCCAGACTGGAGCTCGCTCGCTTCCAATTAAGGAACCTTGCACCAGAAAGAGGCCTCGCTAAATCTGCATCGTGACATTCAATTTCCTTCGAAACTCGCTCAAAACGAGCTTAATACCCTCGCGAGAGAATTTCACGTTCTTATAGTTACCCTCTTCAGGGTCCTATTAGCAGCACCTCCTTGTATCTGATATCCTCGATTCTACGGGACAGAAAAATTTTCCTGAAAAAGTCCGTGAAATTCTCTCAGCCTGGGGAATCGTTAAGTTGTCTTTTGGCAAAAAATGGGACCTCGTAATTCATACATCGCTGGTGGTATGAATTGATTCATAGAGGCAACCCTTGCCACACCAGCTTGGTCTCTTACACGTTGCATCATCGAGGAATTCTTACAAGCATTTCGCTCAGCCGTTTATCATTCTTATTGCTCGTATACGTGAAATCGTGTTTTAATAAATCTCTCCGACACTTTACTCTCGAATCTCTCAACTTGGAAATTACCGCGCAAATTTATAATCGGTGCTCCGCTTGTCATTTGTTTCTATTAAAGCGGAGAGCTACGAGAATTTGCGTTTCACCGGTATCGGTATTACAGGCTGATAGAAAGGGTACACAGCGAGGTATAAAAAAAAACTAACTGTCCCAAGGGAGTCGTGAAATCCAACGCTCGTGATTTGAAAAATATGTCACAAAGGCGTATAAAGCTTGACGGAGGCCGAAAAAGAGAGGCCGAGCTCTCGTGTATTATGTTACTGGGTCTCTTAGGTAATGGGGAAATATGCCAGGATCTCGAGACTATGGGAGTAGTTATGCAAAAAAAGTCTGTAATATTATGCAGCATCGAAGGAGGTTTATTACGAAAGTAACGATTCCATCTCATCCCCTACAAGGCCGTGCTATGGGTTATAACATTCCATCCCCCCTTCGGAGCGTACACCCACGCCCTTGTCCTTGACTTTCTCGCACCCTCGTGTCGAACGCCAACTTGGTCCCTGCTTAATTCCCCACCCTCCCCAAGCCGCAACACAAATGGACACCTGCACAAGTTTCACAATTCTCCGACAGTCCTTCAGCCAAGAATTCTCGAAAGACCGCATTCGTTTCTCAAGATTTTCCATTCGCCCACTAATGATTAATTCGCCGAATTCTTTTTTACGGCAGAAATCTTGGGCTAATTAAAGTTTACCCCGTCGTAAAATCTTAGACTTCCGTGAAGTTCGTGGACACTCAACGCGAAACTTTTCTCCTGGATTTTTCAAGCCTTCGGTTCAAAGTGTTTTCAGAGGTGATACAGAAAATATTAGGTCGGGTCGAATTTATTTATTCAACGCGTCGAAAGTAGATCCGATAAGATTTGCGATATCATAAAGTCTGGCGAGGTCTGTCTTCATCCCCTTGGAAAAAAGGGTGGATGACAAGATCGCGATGCTAAGACCTTGAACGTGACGGTGAGGAAGATTTTGCCAAGGTCCAATCGCCGATCACGTACGATTCTCACGTAAAGCACTAACGATAATCGACCGGAAATGTAATCGTCCCGAACGGAAAGCCTTCCGATAATGACACCTCGAGGATACTAATGGCTATTGTCGGACCTATAGACCCCGATTTAATCCCCACTCTTTCTCCCTACGTGCCAAATAAATATTATAACAAAGCCCCAACCGATTTTTCCACCCCAACCTTACCCCATCTTCAGCCCCTGCTATTCCAACCAATCTTTCCGATTTATCTGAAAAACCCAACTTCTTGCTTTCGTTCAAAAACACCTTAAACTATTATTTCTAACGGCTTTTTTACTTCTCCATTACACAAACGCTGTTTTTTTTATTGGGGCATGAACCAATCATTAAAATGCTCAATGAAGTGGCTATATAAATTTTCCGTACCTTTTATTTCCGGAAAGATTTCTCTGATTGACTTAATCATTAGGGATAAGTCAACGGTATAACAGGTACAATTTTGCTTATACACTATTGTTTACAAATAGTTTTTTACAATCCTCCATTATGAGAAAAAAGATCGCAACGTGATCGAAGCAATCATTCGAATCCCCAATGAAGGAGCCTGATGAATTCCGGGTATCTTCTTGTTCCCGAAGAGATTTGTCGTCTGGTTCAATTAAGTATCGGGGTAGTGGCGGTGGTGGTGGAGAGGGGGTAGGGTGGCATTTGGCTTATAAGGAATTCGCGCCAGATAATTTGAGCGGGAATCGGAGAATTTGGCGAGGAAGGACATTTGGTTGATCGGAATTCGGTTAATAAAGGAATCGATCGATCTTGCAGGGTGAAAATAGCAGCTTGCGGGGGGAAAGTGCCATTTGTTAGGCGTTCGGACGCGTGCGCGATAGGGGGTGGGTAGAAAAACCTGATAGGGTAGGAGAGGGAGTGGGAGAGGGGGGAGGGTAGCGCGCGCCCTCGTATCTTTACGAGCATTCGCTAACATAAAGTGGTGTTATCCTCTTGTAGGACTCCGAACACCAACATCCAAAAACCCACCCTCTTACGTACAGCTATACCAACGCTGAGACTCATTTTCCTGTCGCGCACATATATACACAGTCTCTTAAATATGCTATGAGCGCACTCGTACACCGTTTCGAAGTGGTATACGTGCTAATACTCGAGTACAACGACGTAACTTTTGGAATAAATACACTAACCAATCTTTTTTATGAGTTGGTGGAAAGTTGGGAAAAATAGGAAAAGTGTGTACACTCTTCGCGACACGATGAAGAGGGGATGGAATCATCCGGTTGTTCGTCTCCTGGGCGAGATAAGATGCGCGAAAAATAGGGGGAGGGGTTCATCGGAAGGAAGAGGGTGTGGACCGGAACAAGGTAGGGACTCCGGCGATAGAAATTGAATTTTCAGGTCGAAAGTTCTCGGGAAACTCGCTTTGTTGCACGCGTGTGCAGCGGTTCGCGAAGAAAGTTCTTGTAAACCATCGGTAAAAAAAGTGACCCTGCTTCTCGCTGGGGGACCGAATCGCAAAGTTTCTTTTTCGGGATAACGAGGCTTCTTCCAGAAAGAAACGAGGAGCCTTGGAATATAGAACGGACAAACCACCCTTTATTCACCCCAGACAGGATTTTTCTTCCTACGATTGTTAATTCTTGTTGTTATTGCTCGTTGATTAATTTAAGGGACTAATTAATTCAGGCGGAAAGGAAGAAGGCTAGGATAAAGATTTTTCGGTATTTTTACTCCGGAATTGATCGTCGATTAAATTTAGATTTTTCTAGTAGAAGCTATTAGTTTTCTTATTGGTATAATAATACAGGGGTGGGTAGAGTAGAAAATACGAAGTATCAGTATAAAAGAAATTGCAGTATTTTTTTACCACTAGTAACGTTAGATGTTTCGATATCGTTAATGGTGTGAAAATGCGATTGGTTGAAAAGTCTGTCTAGATAAAGCGATTGGAGGATAAGAGTTGGATGAGATAGTCGATTAATTTTAGAATTTTTCAATTAGAAGCTGTACTAGTTACTATGTTGTTTTAACAATATAAGGAGGGCAATAGAGAATACGAAGCATCAGTAGAAAAGGAATTACAGTATCTTTTCACCAGTAGTAAAAAGATGTGAAAATGCGATTGGTTAAAAAGGTTGTATGGACAAGGCGATTGGAGGATAAGAGTTGGAAGAGATGGTCGATTAATTTTAGATTTTTTCACTTACAAGCTATACTACTTACTCCATTGGTATAATAATACAAGAGGGTCAGTATAAAATACGAAGCATCGGTGGAAAAGGTATTACAGTATCTCTTCACCGGGGTAGCAACGTTAAATGTTTCGATATCTTTAGTGATGTGAAAATGCGATTGGTTGGAAAGCTTGTCTAGACAAGGCGATTGTACGATAAGAATTGTGGAATGAGATGGTCGATTAATTTTAGAATTTTTCACTTAAAAGCTATACTACTTACTCCATTGGTATAACAATAAAAAGAGGGCAATAGAAACTACGAAGCATCAGTAGAAAAGGAAATTGCAGTATCTCTTGACCACTGGTAACGTTGGATGTTTCGATAGCGTTAGTGGTGTGAAAGCGCGATTGATTGAAAAGCCCGGCGAGACAAGGCGATTGGAGGATGAGCGTTGGATGGCATCGATCAGACTGGCCTGTAACGGCAGCTCTGATTGCCGGAAATTAATAAAGGACAGCCAACCCAGCCCCGCGTAGCAGCGTCAAATGAACGAACAAAATGAGCTCCTATTTTTTCCTCTATCGAACCAGCGCAGCAGCAGGTACTTGCCGGCCACTAGAAACAATGGCACACCCTAATCTCCACCAGTCACAATGCCCGACTTCCACGGAAAACGATAAAACATCCTGACCAATCCATCTCTCGGCTTTCCCAACCTGGACACACCATTCTTTAACAGACCATTCAATGAAAATCACACCTTCGCTTTGTCTTCCTGCGCCACTCAAACACACACACACACACACACACACACCCAAAATACACCTTTAAAAAACAATTATTCGTCGGAGCTGGATCGATAAATATCGCGAATAAATGACCCAATTTGATCAAATCCCGTTCCAGTCCTGCGAAAAACCCCCGGAGTGACAACACTCGTGAAAAAAGTAGTACGAACCAACGATTAAACCGGCGAATTAGACCCTGATGCATCGAGGCTGGATTAATGAATTTTGCAGTATTTTTTCAGCCTCCGAGTGACTGGCGGTCGCGACGCAGCCGTTTTGCGATTTTGCCACTTAACCATGCAAATTTCATATGGCCGCAACGCATTTAACTAATTGGGACTGGGGCTCGAATGGCGCGAACGGGGCTAAAAAAGCATCATTGCCGAATTAGCGCGCGCCGTGAATAAATCATGAAACACTGGGACGGAAAAAATGCCGCTAATCAGGCGAGGATTTTTTATTGAGCGACGTCCGTTCGCGACGGTATCGATCTACTGCGAGTGGAAAAGGCCAGAACGGGTCAGGCGGTGTAAGAGAGAATTTTCATTCCCAGTTGAATCCTTCGATAAGTCTCGCAAACGATAAATATTCGACGGGCTGAACGTTGAATATCTAACCGGGGAAACCCCCGGAGTCTTGTGATTTTGGCAAGTACAAGCTCAGCCAGTGAAAAAGCCTGAAACAAGTCAGACGGGTTAAGGAAACGGGAGTACCATTGATGGTAATTGGAAAGGAAGGATACGCGGGCTTTCAGGATCACCAGAATGAACTTTTAAATCACTCCTGCGCGATTTATCGTTTTTATTGCGCGTTGAGGCGCATCCTGGGGGTGGAAGAGGGACTCAAGGGGAGGGGGTAGTAGAATACGAAAAAAATTGGGCGCGAGATAAAATGGATCTCTCCCAGTGTTCACCACATTGTCCCTCGGGAATTATCCGCTTTTCTCTCTCCTTTTCGTCTGTTTTCACGTCGCTTTTAATTTTACCCTCTGCAATCTCAGATGAAACTCTGTTTTCACTCCAATCTGATTCTGCATGAAAAATCAATCGTTTCTTCTTCAAGTTTATTACGAGTACAGTTTTTATGAATAATAATATCAGGACTAGTTTGTTTTTAATTTCTTTAAGAGGATGGTTGAACAATACTGAAAGGACTTTTACAACTTCCTCGTAGTTTTGAATGTCGAGTTCTCGAAGGAGTGGAAGGGGCGAGGAAGGGTGTGTAGATTCGATAGCTTCATAAGAGGAGAAGCTGTCGGGGGTTTGACAAAACGAAGCAGTCTCGTTGTTCGCTTGGGAAGTGTCCGCCCGAGGGATATTCTTTTATTTCACCTGGCACTCCAGAATAAAGCGCACCAGCGCGGAATTCACGTGTCAAAGTGTAAAGAAAGGGGAGCTAGATGGAGCGTACGGATAAGGCTAGGGCTTCTATGGATGGGGTGACGTAGTCTCGATGGGCAACGATACGAAATTAAGAGAGAGAGAGAGAGAGAGAGAGAGAGAGAGAGAGAGAGAGAGAGAAGAAAATATAATAACAAAATAAATAATAATAATAATAAAAACATCAACTGATTTAAATAGTGGCTGGAAAATAAGAGAAACAGGTAAAGGAGTCTTCTTATTATTTAAAAGCGTAAAGAAGAAAATGATAAAACGAGAGAGTCAAGTTTGGGGAAAAACGAGAAAGGGATAGACGGATAAAGAGAGGCAAAAGAGGACGGACGATCAACGCAGGACAGTTCAAAGTCTCCCACTGTACTTTCACGGATTGCCTGAGTGGTTTCCCGTGTATCCCATCGGCACGTTCGTATAATGCACACCATTCCCCTGCGATCCTCGCCATGAATCGGGCCCCAACCATCCGCAACTCAACGATATCCACTTAATCAATCGACGAATCCAACAACTTATTCTGGAAACTTTGCCAGAATGGAGTGACGAGATACAGGGAATTTTAGTTTTGCTTTAGATTTTTTTTGTCATTGTAGTTTTAGCCTTGTTTTAGGGCCTTGGATTATTGGAACTCGAATCCAAACATTTGTCAAATTCAACGAAAATAATTAAAATATAAAAAAAAGCAATATTGTTTTTTGTTTCCCTTTTTTATTACTATAATTTTAATCCTCTTTCGGTCCATTGAAGTATCGATAACTAAAAAAGGGAACCAAAAAGAATTTTTTCGTCTTTTTTCCATAGTTTTCCTTCTCTTCGGAGCAGTCGATTAAGGGGGCTTAATGGAGAAGGACGGCTGGGCCCTGGCAGTGAAATTGTGGCCAGTCCCAGGTGGCAGAGACTTTAATAACGCAGGGAGAGCGCACGAGGCAACGAAATTATTCGCGAGAAACAATTTAGCGACTCGGAAAGGTAGGGTAGTATAGAACGTTAGAGAGAGAGAGAGAGAGAGAGAGAGAGAGAGAGAGAGAGAGAGAGAGAGAGAGAGAGAGAGAGAGAGAGCCTGAGGCACCTCGCGCGATCGGCAAAATAAACGCGCGTGTGGGTGCTGGAAGAAAAAGAGTCCTAGTGTATCTTTCTCTAATTTCCCGAGGGATTCGTAGTCCCGGATCGTGAAGGGGGGAAAGGATTCGGGAGGGGAACAAGCTAAAGGTTGAGCCACGAGGGTGGATGGAGGTCGTGCGTGTGTGTCCACGGAAAATATGATTTATTTTATAGGAAGACCAGCCCCATTCGTTGGGGAGTCCCAAGGATAACGCAGATCAACAGGTACGACATGCCCAAAAACGATATCCTGCCAGTTATGTCCTTGCTGTAAATCTTCTACAAATTTTCAAGAAAATTCACAAGAGTAATTTAATCCCTTAAAATGTCAATATAATTATATATAATTGCAATGATCCTTAAATCATAGAAATAACAAGGAAAAATTAAAGGGACCAAAATCAGGACTTTCACAATTTTAATGTCCTTATTACCGTGGACCATTGGATTTATCAAGTGGTTTGAGTCGAGCCCAAATTCCACCAATCGGAGACAACATGAAAGCGTTGGTGTCCATGCGGAACGGAAGCTGCGTCCTAGGGGATGGTTCCAGGGAATAGTTGTTGAGGATTGCAAACAAAGCAGCTTTGGCAGAGAGTAAACCAACCCTCATCCCGATGCAGATCCTGGGACCCTCTCCGAATGGGAGGAAAGTGAACTTTGGAATGGAGGATTTTACGGAAGGATCAAACCTGGAAGGATCGAAGACTTCCGGATCCTTCCAGTAGGAGGGATCCTTGTGGAGGGCCGTGTTGGATATGGCGATAAAAGTTCCTGGCTCCACCCTGCAGGATAGTCCATCGGATCCTTTCAGAACAGTGGACTCTGTGCAGATTTTCACGAAACCACCGAAGGTCGTCTTCATCCTCAAGGACTCGTGGATCACTTGGTCCATATACGTCATTTCCGTTAAGCACTCGTAAGTCATCGATCCACATTTGGACAGAGAGTCTTTGACCTCTTTGCGCAACCTTTCCTGCACCTCCGGATGTTCGGCCAAATGGTACCCGACGAAACTCAAGGTTATCGCTGCTGTCTCGTAACCATCGAAGAAGAACGTTAAAAGATTCGAAGCGACCGCATGGACATCCACTGTGCCATCTTTCGAACTTTCAAGGTCAAGCATCAGTTGGAAAAAGTCCAGTCGCTTCGAGGACTCGCTCATTCTCATATCCAGAACCCCTTTTGTGGTTCTCATAAAAAACCTGTCCACTTCTTCCGGTAAGAAACTAACTCTCGGTATATTTTGCAAGACCGGAAAGAGTTGGAGGAGATAATCGAGAATCCCGTAGGATTTCGGAGCAAACATGATTTTGCCTAGCTCATGGAAGGATCCAGGATGTTTATCCCCGTGGAAGCAGTAGCCCTCGATCCCGAATCCTGCATTGGCCACGAACTCACCGGTGAATCTGGAGAACAAATCCTTCAGCTCCAACTCGATCTCCCGTTTTCCCTCGAGTTTTTTCAACAAGTAATCATCCATTTTCCCGGAAATCTTCCGAAGGTCCTCCGTCATAGTTTTGAGACGCGAGGATGAGAAAGCATTGGTCAGTCGCTTCCTCGAGTTTTTCCAGATATGGTCTCTGCTAAAAAACGGATTCCTGAAGAGTAAACGATTGTTCTTCGGATCCAGGACATCGAGATTCTCACGGAACTTGGGGAATTCCACCAGCATTATGTCCTTTATTATCCCTGGCTCTCGAACCAATAGAGCTGGACGTCCAACTTGATAAAAACCAACCATGCTAACTCCAGGATTCTCGTTGTACATTTTTACAAACTTGGCGTGACTTCCTTGATTGGTCCACATGATCGAGACCATTTCTTTCAAACTGGAACCTTTTCTTCGGACTTCCGGAATTCCCTGATTCTTCCAGTAGCCTCGATATCGCCATTGGAAATTCCATACTAGATAAAATACTATAACCAAGCTCGAAACTAAGATGAAGAGATACATTTTTCAACACTCCAACCGTACACTTTGACGAGACCAACGAAACTGACGATGAACTCGAATCAGTAATTTGTCAACTCGTAGATTGCAAAGTCTTACAAAACTGATAAGCTCGAAGGTTATCAGTAACGGAAATACACTTGTTATCGTTATCACTGATCTTTGACCTTGCTTTTTTGTACCAATTAAAAACACTGATTAATTTATTAGTATAGCTTTGTAAACCGTGCAAATGTATACGGACAGACGTATATAATTTCCAACGAGTTTGTGAAACTTTCATTTCTTGATTAATGGAGTTTTGAGTGGCGAGTGCGAGTCAATTGTTGGAGAGTGATAAAAAATTGGTGGTCAATTAGGCAGCCTATGTAATTTTCCTCATAATTATTCGATTAACTGCCACGCAATGGACGTGGTCCACCACGAGGCCCAGTTCCGTAACAAGAACTGGCTCGATGCATATCAATTATCAGGATGCAAACGTGGCCGTTTTTTTAATACCCCCTCCTCCTCCCCCACTTTCTTTCCGGCGAGAGTTATCGATTTCCGGAAACGGACGAGTCTGGAATTACGGAAATTTCGTTGCTCGACACCGAGCGACTATCTCGCGGAAAATTTTTGGGAATACGAGAACTTCCGGCTGCTTTCTAGGGAGGGGAGGGGGGGGGGGATTATAAAAGTTTTCTCGTCGAAAGAGCCGTTACCAGAACGATGGTTGTCCGTCAGAAATTCTCAGCACGTTCCCAAAGTGTCTCGTGTCAAAGAGTTCGTGGAAACTCCCCGGGAAGGAAGTGGCCACTCCCCAGGGAGGATTTTCCTGAATTCGTTTCAACTGGATTTTCAGCCAGCGTTATACCAACACACATACTTAACCCTATAACTGCCCTCATTGATTTCCATCAACTTTCTGTCAGAAACTTCTCAACCTCGATCCAACTATACTTTCTCCCAAAATCAATCTCTCGTTCGACTGCGATGCTAAAACCGTTCTACTAATTAATTTTCGTGCGAGCTTTGCACTGTTTTTGGGGAATTTTGTTTGGTTGTAAATAAACGTGAGACGATCGTGTTGTAATTTGCAAGATTTTTGCAGAAGAGATTTGATATGTAATGAATATGGTTACAAGAAAGTAAGCAAATTGCAGATAAGAGGAGCGTTTCTCGATTACGCGTTTTCATCTTGGGAGATCAGCAAGGGTTTCGTGCTATCTCGCAGTTGGAGGCAGACGTAGCGAGTCAAGGCCAGGCGCATAAAGAGAAAAGATTAATCCAAGCCGGTTTGTTTGGGGAGATAGCGTTAAGGCAAAGTAAATAAACTGAAAGCTGATGTTCCCGGAGGGTCTGGCGAGAATTGATAGTGCACTGGCTGCATTAAATGGCTCTTACAATGAACTTGCGAGGAATGCGATATCGCCAAAGCGACGATGCGTGTTAGCAAGGAATTTCTTGCTTCCTCCCTCTACATTTCCATTTCTAATTTTTTCCTCGTTATTCAAAGGATTCTCAAACATTGCTTTTAGAAAAATATATACTTGACTAAAACCTTGAAGAAATCTACTCGAAACTTTTACGAATCGAAGGAATTGTCGAGAATATGAAGTAATCGTTGAAATTATTGAGAAAAGTTGACTCAAAGCAATTAATAAACCTCTCAACACCGTCCTTTATGGAATTAAATAGATCACGCGAGTTCTTGTTTATTATTGCAATTAAAATAAATTATAGATGTTAATATTTGTATTCGAATAAACAATTGAAATAATTCTTGCAAAATCAAATACAATTTAATAGGATAATCCTAATAACCATCAAAATATTATAGAGAGATATTTCTCGACTCATTAATATAATCTTCAGTGTATATTACCTTATAATTATTAACATTAAGTAACTATATTATAAATTGTACAATAATTTATAAAAATAAAAGAAATCCCTATACCAATGTGTCCCTGATTGATACATTCCTAAACACTTAAACGTACCAATCAACAAATCTTCTATTTTCTTCCATTGCACAATTTCCAAAGCCTGTGTTTCCCTTCCTTACCACCACAAAGCCGTTACGTAACAACCTAAAACAGTACAGGGAGAAGCAGCAGAGTCCCGCGGTTCGAGGCGCCATTAATTATCGTCCCAGTAGCACACGTGCGATCGACGACTAACAAGAAGTCATTCCCCTATATCGATTGTCCTGTCATTAAGCCGCCTTCTATCGATCAGGTGTGTGCGGGACTCGAAAGCTACCTGACGTTCCTCGGTTAGCCATGAGCCGAGGAATTACGCAATTTCCCTGGCAGATTCACCAATGCCTCATTGTGCCGATGAATAATGGAGCAGCACAAACTTCTGCTTTCGATAAATCCCTAAACCTTGCGTTGCCTCGTCCCAGCGACGAGACCGAGAAACCTGAAACCCGTCGAGAGGTAGACTCGATGATTGCAATGATAAAAAAAAATTATCACCCAAAGATCCCAACAAATCTCGACAAAAAGTACCCAATCACCGAACAGATTTACTCGCGAGAAAATTAAAAGAAAAAATATCGAGGTAGTTTACAAAGTTCTCCAAAGAGTGTTGGAGGCAACCGAGGCTTAATTAGAGAAGGTCTCTGTTTATAAATTCAGCCGGTGCTTTTACTAGGCCAGCTTAACCCCGTTATGACGTTGCTTTGATTCAGCATGCTAAAAAAGTACGATTCTCATTATCGCCCAGCTCCTTTAATCCTTAAACTCCCCTAACTGCTTCGGTAGCCTCTGCGGAATCCTTGCCAAGGAATTAAAACTTCAAAGGTGCCCTCTGATACCGGAGCACGATTTCAACCCCCAACACTACCCAGCCATTAATATTCCACGCCAGCTACCGAATGCATAATCGAAACAGCCCAAGGAAATGATAAGTGCACCCCCTGCATCCCTTTTGCGTCCATTAAAAATCAATTATCCTTTGTCGATCGTGATTAATATTGCCATTCCAGTGGCATGCACCTATATATACTATATGTATATAGTATATAGATGCTGTTTATAAATAATTCTCAACGCAGTGATATCAAAAGATTAACCACTCGAATTTCTTTTTCTTCCGTCTTATTTATTCATCGCTAACTATAATTTGTTTATTTTGCTTATATCAATCATTATCAAAGTGCAGTTTAAAGGTATCGCGATAGCAAGAACCACAAAGTTCGTTGATTAAGCTTAGATAATCAAGTTAAATCCGAGATATTAATATTTGTGGATTTTATTGATTCGTCATGTTGCGCAGGGAGTTATTACACTTGATATTGCAGGATTTGCACCAGTTGCTACTGCTGCTTGCAGTCCTATATCAATTTAACGACTGGCAGTAATTGTCATAGCGACGATAAGCGTGTAGATCAATCCATCCGTTTTCATGAACCACATGCTTCATTATTCCAAGACTGACTAGTCTTCCCTCGTCTCAAAACTCGATCATCTCGAGTCAATTAATAGTTAAGTAATTAAATCTTTGAACAATCCCTCATTAATTCCATCTTTCCCCAAAATTCAATAAACTTGCGAGATATTCCTTAGAGAATTCACTTTTTTCATCAAGAACTTTCATTTCTTCCCGAAAACCACCCCTTCCCCCCACTCTCGGTTAAGGTCATTTTTCTTATTAACCCGAACAAAGCTTAAGGCTCGTGGCTCTCGAGGATGGCCGAGGTGTCTTTTTGAAGAATCTTCTGGCAATTTTAGAACGTCCTCCAGTGAGACAGTGCGCGGAGTGGCTGTATGTTAATTTCGAGAACTGTAAACTGGAGCAAGCAGGGCGTACATCCACTCTCTTCATCTTCCCTCGAGCACGACAAAGTGGTCTAGATCTTACTCCACTCGCTTTATAATCCATGCCAAGAGTGGTAAGAGTCTGGCTATATATCTGTATATATATTTTTAACCCCCCCCCCCCCCCCCCCAACTTTCAGACATCAGCGTGTACCCGAAGAGTCTAACCGAGGGCGAGAAATCAACGCGAGATATATATTGAATTAAAGCGACGCGACAAATAAAAGCATCAACGCGCGAGCGTTAACTATTTAAATGGAAGCGCGACGATAAACGGAAGAAATATCTACGCTCGTACGAGCTTTTAAACGAAAGCACGGAGCGGTGAGAAAAATGAAAAAAATGAAAAAAAATTGAGGGAGGATGAGAATTATCGAATATAAAACATGGAAATGGAAAAATTGACGTACAAAGGAACTGTTTAATTAAAATGCAACGAGAATCGTCAACGTTTGTAGAAAATGGTAAATAAATAGAGATAGAGGGGGAATGTGGAACGAACGAGTGTTTTTTTTTTCAAGAGTTTCTGGGTGAAGAGAGAGAGAGGGTGAACGCGATGGAATGAAAATTGTAGAGCATTGGAATTTTTAGCGAGGTAGGGGTAGGTCGGTCGAGCCAAAGGGGTGTATTTTTGCCTGTGGAGAACCTGGCGCCAGGTGGAGAGTCGCCAGGCAGCCGGCGCCAGGTTGGCTGGAACCTGGCACGCGATCAATCGGCTAACCACCACCCTTTACCCTGTGTTCCCTCTCCAACGCAACCCCGTCCGATTCTAAAACAGAAACTACCCCTTGGAACGTTCATCCCTTATTTTTTTCAGTCCTCTCTCGTCACGGGGGAAAATGTGGAATCTCGGAAATTTATTACGGCTCGATATTCCGGGAAGTTGTTACCGCTTTAAGGGTCTAATTCAGCGTTGAGGAAACTCACGGTGGTGGGGGTAGGGCTTACGGGGCGAATGGGAAAGTGCAGATTGCACAGTGCCAGAGGCAATGTCTCTGCGAGCGACTGATAAGATTTACAGAGAAGACCACAGGTGCGTTGCAATATTACGCGGAATGACCAACCTCGTCCACGATGAATTCTACACCCCCCCCCCCCCGTACCACGATATATAAAAATCTATTCATTCTCTTGTACTTTTCGTACCTCGATTATTCTCTACCTATATACAAATTGAATTTCTCGTGATATTCTTTGAGTTTATTGATATTGCCAATGAGAAGGAGGAAAATAAATACGAGATACGCGAGCAGGTAAACGTGCAATTCGTTGTGACAGGCTTGCCTGCGATGCGAAAATTTATCAATCACTTTTGTACTGATTGTATCTACAAATAAGTAGTATAAAATTTAGCGGAAAGTACTCGTCAATCTCCAAGTAATAATCTATAAAATAATACGATACAATATCTTCTCTCTTTTCGTGCTTGGATTAATTATTATTTTCCACCTATAAATTAATCTTTTCGTGATATTTTTTCAGTTTATTGATATAGCAAATAAGAGAAAAGAAAATAAAGGTGAACCATAAAAACACGGTTGAGTGTACAATTTATCGTGACAAATTTGGTATTTGATAGACAAAAAACTATATCAATTCTTTTATACTTTATACTTGTATCCAAATAAGTAGCATACAAATTTGATGCAAACTACTTGTAAACCCTCTCGATAGGAATCAATAAAATTATACTATATACATATACCTTTCCTACCTAGATTATTTTCAACCCATATACACAAAAATGAACTCCTCGTGATATTTCGTGCAAGTTTATCGATATTGCAACGAGATGGAAGAGAATAAAGATGAGCCACGCGAGCATGGCTGCTTGTTCTCGACACTGTAATTAGTTAGGGGTGAGATTGCATTGGACAAAGTTTTATCGCTTGAATTTCGAAGAGGTCGAAAGTCGTTGGTAGTTGGTGGAGGAGAGTGGATCCAGGTAAGGCGAGATGTAATTTACTGGTTTCTGCTTGTTACACGAGTCTCGCGTCGGCTTGTCGCCGCCGCTGCTCGTAAAGCCGACAAACTTGACGTAATTTTATCCCAGAGTATGGCTCGTCTGTGTTCTCCTCGCCAAATGAGATTTTACTTTACACGCACCGCCAAACGTCTTACGTATCCTCCGAAATTAACCTTTGTGCCATTATTCCACCCTGCACTCCCTCCCCTCCCTAAAAATAAACACCCCCAGCTTTTCGCAAAATCCACTTCCGGTTCTCTCAAAAAACTCCAAATTTTCATCATCGATCTCCTTATGCTCCAGAATTAACGCAACGACGTGTGTCTGACAGCGGATCGTTTGCATAAATTCAAACTCGTCTGATCCTCGTTGGAAAGGGGTCATTGACCTCAACCAGTCGGCTCGTCGAGGTCCCGGTGCTGCTCGTTACACGGAATTCTACCGAGCGTGTAATTTCTATCTTGGAAACTCTGAATCGAAGATTTCTGGTGTATGACGTCACGGATAAAAATAATTTAGATTTACTAGGAAAACTTAGCGAGGGTTTCTCTGCTGGTGTACACCGATGGGGTGCTTGGTCCTCCACTGGAAATTTTCCATTTCGCGACAGCAATAAACAAAGCGTGTATCTATAATGGAATCGAAGGAACAAACTGCCAGAGTGGTTTGTTTAAATTTCGAAAATTGACGCAGCTATATATATATACATACATAGGAAAGCGTGGGGCAAAAATAAAAGCCTAGGAAGATCGCTCGGGCGATACATGGTTATTGCGTCAATTATCTGAGGAAAACGAGGGAGGGTCTAGCGTGTGTATTGTTGGGGAAATTGGGGATTTAAATTGTTTTTTTATTGGGTAAAGGGGGGGGGGAGGGGTGGACCGTAGCCATTGTACATCAATTACGAACCAAAGTTGGGCGTTTGGAGAACACGAAATAAAGGGGGGGGGGGTAGGAAAAGTCTGGAATATTTTAAGGATATCGCGAGTCGATCTGGCTGGGATTGGTGTCAGCGCAGTAGAGAAGACCATGTTTACCCAGACGAGGATGAGAGGATCCTCTCGAGGACTCATCTGCATATGCCGAACAAACTTAGCCGAATCTTTCATCTCGGAGCCAACCCCCTCTTTGCATCCTGCACCTCTCGTCTCTGACGTCATCTAAATTAGCGATGAAACTAATTAACCAAGCAAATCGGGATGTTTGGCTGAAATTGCTAAAGCTTTGCTGGAACTCCTGCGTATAATTGCAGCAGTATTGTTTCATGGTTCGCGTTTGTACCGTTTGGTATAATTTATGTACAGGAATTTGTTGTAGGTTATATATCAAGGAGTTAGAAATATAAAGGAGAAAAAAAATAAAAGTAAGGGATGGGGGTTGATCAGAGTGGCTAATTGGAATAATTGAGGAGAGAGAGGAAACGATAAATTTGAGAGATAAATTAAAATGATAATATAGCATGGATCGTGTGGAAAGGGTGGTGCTGCAGTGTTAAGGGTTAGGTGTACCATAGATCAAGCTTTATTTCAGGGCTTAAAGCGGTGTTTAAGGTCTCTTTATGGATGAGTGGAAAGCGGGACGATATCTCGTGCCTCGTGATCGTACGTTTTGCGCGAAGGGGCTGCTCCAGTTTTGGATAAACCGCAGTAGGGCTGCGGATGGGTCTTGGTAGGGGTTGCAGGGGGAGGGATGGGATGGGGAGGGGTAGGCGCCAGCTCGGCTCCCGTGCCTGGTCAATGGCTTTCTTTGACCCTTCCTGCCCTATTACATCCTGGTACTAACAGCTGCTAACTCGATTGCCGCGTGAATATCCCTACAATTCCTATTCACTACCAATAACAACCTACCTGCCAACTGCAAACTACCCTACCCAATTTGTCATCCCCCCACCCCTTATTTTTACTCTGCAAAATACGTTATTTTAATATTCAAGTTTTACCTCAACCCCATGTAACATTTTAATCTTCCTATATATTGTTGATATATATATACATATCATCCCAATTGTTCTCGTTACCATTTTTCACCATAGCCCACGATATACATCACTACATCCCATCGCACACTTTTTATCTCTATTTTCAGTTTCGCGTATATAGCCATATTTCCCTCGTCACGATAGGCAAATATACATATATATATCTACACATTTTGATTCTACACGCTCTCCTGGCGAGGATTTTCCGTAATGTAAAAATGAATTTACGACGGCGTGGATTGTTTGTTTTTGGGACTAAAGAGGCGAGCGCCGCGCCGGTAGCTGTAAATATTTATGCAACAAGCAGGGTTCAATTAGAGGGAGCTAGTTAGGGGAGTATTTACGGAGGGAAATAATTATTCTTACGCGCAGCAAGAAAACTCCGACGTTGCACAGTTTTCGACGAGGCCGTAATGAAATCGACTGAGCAGAGCCCGGGCTTTGTCAAACATTACCAGTATTATTAACGATATGTATATATAGTGACATAAATTATAAATATATATACACACACACTGTATACATTTACCTGAGAATATCAATCCATTCAACGGATCGATCCAATTCGATAATTGATTTCGTTTCATTTCAGTGATTGGCCGAGAGCAATTGATTGGAAATCGTGCGTGATGGGAGTAACGAGGAAATTATAAATTGTATAAATAATTGCTGATAATAAGAAGCTATGAGTGGGACGAATGGGTGGGGATGGTAAACAAAGGGAAGAAATAAATGGAAATGATAAATATTGGTTTAAAATAAGTAGTATGTATAAACGAAAATGATAAATACTGCTTTGGAATAAATAGGATGAATAAACTAGAGCGATAAATACTGCGAAAGAATAAAGGGGACAAATGGATGAATATAATGAGTAATGAGAAAGAATGATAAATAGGATAAATGATCTAATAAATAATGGTAGAGTCTCGTAACAAACTGTATATATAATAGAAGTGGTCCGTTTGCTAGACTGAAGAGAGAACAGAGGAGAAGAACGAGATAGAAGCACGTGGGTACGAGATTCTTGCCACTCGATAGGTTAAAGCGTGACATCATTAACAATTTAAAATAAATAGGATGAATAAACGAGAGTGATAAATACTTCGAAAGAATAAATGGGACAAATGAATGAAAATAATGAGCAATGAGAAAGAATGATAAATAGGATTAATGACCCAATAAATAATGGTCGCTCAGTAGAAGTGGTCTCTCTGTTTGTGCTCGGCTGAAGAGAGTATTGTGAGAGTAGAACAGAGGAAAAGAACGAGATAGGAGCGCGTGGGCATGAGATTCTCGCCACTCGATAGGTTAAACCGTGACGTCATTTAGCCAAGCATCGGTTTCCACAAGAGTGACGTCATTAACAATCTAGTACGGCTAATGGCCGTTGTATCGCAGCGCCCATCCCCACCACTGCGCGACGCTCGCTCTCTCTCTGTGTTTACTCGCGACAACAGCTGCTACAGTGATAGCCCAGCAAGCCTTCGTCAATAATTCGCTCAATCTCACGTTTCTGCTAAACAATTCCCTCCCTTTTGTTTAACAATCGTGCTCTCTGCCCGATACGCTCGACGTTCAAAGGTAAACCCAAACACGCGACAACGACCTCTACTCGTCCTCCTCCCATTCGCAGCTTATTAACAAAATTACCAGGAAAAACGGCGGAAAAATTAATGTCAAACGACGCGAGGCTTATTATTAATCGCGAGAGAGCAACTTTGGCAGTGTAAAATTACAATTGCTGGAAATTAAAGCGAGGTTAATGAAGCTGTATTTGGTTTAATAAACTTTCACCGGGGCACGTAGGCAGCTCTAATTATTACATATAGACTATGCTACGTTTGTTATCTCGCGGGAAATGTTTGCTGATGGGGCACAGGTTTGTCTGTGAAATATAGTGTGCATACGATGTACGTGTGGGTGTGAGTATATTATATACATACTTTTACGTATTCTCACGTATAACTGCGGATATATCAACGTACAAATTTATCCTCCTGGCGCACTCTGCCTGTTTTATTTTTATTTCGTTGGGATTAACGCGATAGAGTACGTAATTTACGTTCCGCATAATTTTCGCTTGATAAAGCTCCGGTGACTTCATCAGCTTCTTCGATATATAAATATTTTTATTCATGTGTATTATATAATGTATCCATAGAGCACCAAATTACTTAAAGATATCTTTTAAGTGTTTTTTAGTCAATTGAATGACTAAAAGATGTCTGTAGGACAACTTTTAGTCAAGTGTACTGTATGGGTATATACATATATAAATGTATATGCAATTGCTTAATTCTCAATTTATGCATTTATCCCGATATAAACAATTTGCAGTATTAATTAAATGCTCCGATGACTTCATCAGCTTCTCCCATATATATTACTTATTATATATGTATCATATAGTGTATGTATATAGAATTACTTAATTTCCTATCCATACGTTCATCGCGGTATAAACAATTTGCAGTATTAATTACATGCTCCGATGACTTCACCAGCTTCTTCGATATATAAATGATGTTTTTCATATGTATTGTATAGTGTATATATATGTATATAGAATTACTTAATTTCCGATCTATACGTTTATCGCGATATAAACAATTCGCAGTATTAATTAAACTTTCCTCTCGTACACACGAATTACGAACGAAAATATTGCTGGCTGCGATTCGTATCATTTATGGATTTAATTACTCGATTTTACGCTGCTTGCTGAATTTTCACTGGCAATAACCATCGTTAAATTCCTAATAAAAATTGATCGCCACGCGAATTTCCACCTTATCGCTTGTAATCCAGCGTATCTTATGTGTGGGAGCACCGCCTCTTGGAATAATTCCGCCTCTGGTTTCGAATTCCCTCCGTCGTTAGTGTGCGTGAGCACGCGCGTGTTTGTGCGTGAGCATGAATTACGCCTAGTGTGCAGCAGCTCAACACGAGCTCTTTCGTGCAACTAATTCGCTCGCACATCACAACGCGACAAAAACACACTGTTCGCGTACAATTCCTCTTAATAGTCCCTTTGTAATATTACAAAGAATTCTTATCAATAATTTTAATCCTTTGTTATCGTAACACTCTGAGTTTTTTTCTCATTTTTCTTACCGCGAATCCAAAAGTTTTATTTTAATATAAAAACTTGTAGTTTTTTGTACATTGTAATATATATGATTTTTATAATAAAAATATAATAATAACATATTATACTTCTATAGATTCATTCCTTTTTGATTAAAAATACTACGTTTTATTGTTATTACAAATATTTATAATAGTTTGCAATATTTACAAAGCGACCACGGATTATTTACGTGTTAAAATACAATTTTATATTTGCACTGTGAATTGTTTATTTTTTTAGTAAATTCTCGTTGAATATTTATATAAAAATGTGCAAAAAGCTTGATTTTAATAGCCCGTGTTTCATTAGAGATTTTCCATTTTTTTTGTTTACATGTGCATTGCGAAGAAGGAGTTTAGGGGAGGAGAGTGGGCCCTATGTTGTGCGGTGAACTGTTGAATGGTGGTCTGGTCAGTACCGGCGCTGCTCCGGTAGTTCCCTGCGGTTTGGTGGGCCTCTGGCTACCTGGCTGCCTGCGCGCCACTTCGCCAAGACTTTTGACCTCGCCGTACCTGCCGCTGTTGGCCGACCTCCTGGCCGAAGCGGATCCCTTCATGGACTTGGCCAAGACACGCCAGGACACCAACGAGCAGGTCTCGTCCGATCCACCTGCTGATACCAAGCTTGACCTTGAACGGGTCGCCAGGGACCTACAGCAAAGGGGCATTGACCTCGAGAGCCTTGGCCTCGACATCAACGACTTCATCGGTGAGTCACCAGCAGTTTTTATCTTCTGGCGTATATATAAATTCTAAACTATACTCTTCTGCTAGTTAATATTTTTTAATAGGATTGTAAACTGATTTTATTGATATAATTAAATTCTTTTATAATAATCAAATTGTTCTTAATTTATTATATCGATACATCTAGTTATTTTGTCGTTTAATTTTGTTTATTATTGTAACGAACAATTTTATTTCCTGGATTTTCTGAGTGCAGAGTCTATTAATGAGTGTACTATACATATAGTACTAGATGCTGTACGTAATAACTTTTTTATTTTAGTAATTACCGTAGGTAGGAATTGCTTTTAAATTGCATTTTTTAAGCTCACGATTTTTTGCATTCTAAGAGGCTTTTAACCAAAAATTAATATCTGTTTAATAGTTTCGGAGATAAGCGAGTTGTTAAGTCTATATTGTAGAACGACTTGACTGGTATACCTTGTGTTAAATACAGTGTGTCTTAGTAAAAAATTTCCACCCCTTAAAAGTCTCTGATTTAGTCAAAGTTTGAAAAGAATTCTGAAACGGGTCAATTTCAGCTCAAAAGCGGGTCAAGTTTTATCTCAGCTGCAAAATGACCTCTTCGAACTAAATTGA
Organism: Prorops nasuta; assembly: GCF_024137725.1. Taxonomy (NCBI): domain Eukaryota; kingdom Metazoa; phylum Arthropoda; class Insecta; order Hymenoptera; family Bethylidae; genus Prorops; species Prorops nasuta. The sequence continues at coordinate 2,038,944 of NW_027116808.1, forward strand.
CCTGTTTCAGCAGTTTTTTCAAACTTGGTCGAAATTGGAAGCGTCTTGTGTACAAATTCTTGAAACACGTCGCATACGATGATTCCTCTTCAAATTTACACGACAATCACGATTAAGGGGATCTCGAAGCTGGAATTTGAATAAGATTAAATTCTAAAGAATTCTTAAGAGATATATATCGTTGTAATTAATCGTGTAAGAGGCGGGAAGTGTCGGAGATAGTTGCGAAATGGGAAACTTTAATTCTTGATAAGTACGGAACTCAGTCGGTAAGTTAGTTTGGAAGCTTTGAAATCGCCGACAATTAAGGGGATCAGGACGGAGGCGTGAAAACGTTTCTGGCAGCTGTTCCATCGTGGCTGGCGAGGCGCGACGCAATATGAAATGGCCTTTGCCAGGGATGCCCGCGGCTGGAAATTCCAGTAACGAGCTTCGGTCAGTCTATAAATCTTGATAAACAGCCGCAAAGATTGTTAACGCCCGCCATTACTTAGCGAGAAGACCTTTCCGATATCCAGCCGCGCGGGAGAGCAGGAAACGAAAGTTTCGGTTGGATGCCGGCCAGACTCTTGTTAGTGGCCACCCTATCGCTAACAGTATATGAATTCCTGCCAGGATAAAGCCTTTGTACCATCTTAAGACCCTGCACGATCGGTTGATAAATATTTCATCCTCCTCTCCACCCCCACTCTTTTCGGTATACCGACCTAAACTATGCCTCCGCGCAATATTTGCTCGAGAATTCTCCTTGAATTTTACTAGATTTTTATAACTGCTTTTTACGACGGAAACTTAACAAAGCTGTGGGGAATAAAGAGGGAAAGTAGGGGTAAAATCCAGGCTGGAATTAACGAAGAACGGTTAAATAATTCTGAAAGGTGGGTGGATGGAAAAAGCGCAACAATCATTCCATCGCACGTGCGGGAGAACAAAAGATGCTGCCATTCAAGAGGGAAAATCTTCGGTCTCTGCCACAGGGGTGGATACGAGACCCACACTGTTTTACCGACCGATGGTAACGCACAAATACCAAGGCACAATTGTAATCACGAGTCGTTTCCCTCTACACGCACTTTCGCCAGGCTGTCACTCGAGGAGTCTTTCGACCTATCCCAGAGCCAAGCAAATCCAGACTGGGACCCCTCCCACAGTCCATTTTCTCATCCAACCTCGCCTATGACGTCCTCTACTCTCGCAAAATCTTAAACAGATACTTCCACACTTTTATACCGTTGAATCTGCGGATTCCTATCCACCTCTTCCACATCCTCTTATTCCCTCTCTTAGGAAACTCGTTTCGAGACTTTATCACTGATACGCCAACCTCCATTACCCCCCCTTCACCCATGCTGAAATATTTCGCGAGATTCGAGATCGCCTTAAGGATTCTCTTTCATTGAAAAATTCTTGCTACTTTATTCCTTTTCTCACCGAGGGATTTCTCTCGAAGCTCGCAGATTCCAATTGACGAATAGGGGGTAATCGATAGATCTGATTGGGATTAAGTGGATGTTGTAATTCTGAAATAAAGGAATAGCCTGGGTAAAATAGCGTTTTTCTTCGCTCTCTCGCAATTCTCCCCAGTCGTAAATGAGTTTGGAGACAAAAGGGAGGAAAACCTTTCTCTGCCTGGACTACTTCCATCTGCCCATACACTCCGCTCATAATTTATTTATTTTACCGTCTCGACAATTCAATTAGCACCTCGCAGACTCGTTATCCTCGTCATATAATTTTTCTTCTCTCGCGGAAACTTCGTTTCTCACCATTTTCAGTTTTTCCCTCCAATTTGCCGATTGCTTTACACCGCGCGTTTTCATTCCACCATTCGTCAAAAAATAAATTCGTTTATCTCTTCCATCCTCGCCACAGAGTCGGATTGCAATGGTTTATATGGAACTCCTTTTTCGGGCGGATGCAATTATTGAGGGGATAACAAAATCGAGGCGCGTCACGTGCCTTCGTAAAGGCGTCGGGACTTAATCCTGAAGGAGTGACCGGGAGTAAAAATCAAATCGTTTTGGGACGGATTTATGACTTTTCGGGATTAGATCGGCCGAAATAAAAGTGGCCCGCGTTATACTGGTACACTCTTTTATACAGGGTGTCATCCGAATAACGGTTCAACCAGACACTGCGGCAGAGTTGTGAGACTCGCTGTCTAAATAAAGTCTTTCTTCGTCTAAATCTCAACGTAACGATTTTTAATAATTTTAAGGACACCCAAGGTCATTGGCCTTTCTCCAAAATATCAATAAACCTCCCTCTTGAAGATGTTCGTGTACATTTAGGTTATATAGTACGATAAATTTGAAATATCTGACGGTAAAGCGTACGAGGCTGGAGCGATTAAATCAGGATCGGTTTTGCGTCCTTTTGATCGGTTAACAATTGAGGCAGGATCGTTCATCCTTTACGAGGTACGAGACGGAGACCTTGGTAAGGTGAGGATGCGTTAAGCTCCTCCTGGGGGTTAACTGCATCGTTTCCCTGTAAACAGTTGATCTTCCCTCTCTTAACGACCCTGTTCCTCGCTTAATTTGACCCCATCCCACCTTACACTCGCTCCCAATTTTCCACCCGAATAATTCCAAGGTCCAAACCATTCCATTGAACGATTCAGTGAAAAAAAATCAAATTCTTTTTCTCCAATCTCACGTTTTGACTGACAGTAATTACTAATTTCGTAGTTTATCCTCTGATCAAGGGTTTAAAATTAGTGGAATTTAAATTTTAGTTTTTTTTTTATAGTTTTTCTATGTTCGTTGATGAATGAGAAATAAGAGGGAAGATGGGGAAAAACTTTACTGATATCAAATGGGTCGCGAGGAGTGCAGAGAAAGAGAGATGAACGACAAAGTCGTTAATCCAGGATCTTAGCGCGTGCCACGTTCGTTTGTGGCCTCGTTCTAATTAAATCCGGCAGCCCCCAAGCATCCCTGAATCCCCCCCCCACCATTCATCTTCGCGTTCCCCATCCATGGATCTCTCGCTTAAACCAATCCCCCTTCAATGAATTTCGTTAATCCCTCCTTTTCCAACTGCACAGTCTTTCGTTTGATAAAAAAATCTCAACTCGAAAGGGTGGACGTATCAAATTAAAAATAGACGTGAATGTTAATTTAGAAATTATCAGACTTTGAATACTATAAATACATATATAATGAAGAACCTGAAGAAAAAACCCTGCCTAACACCGAAAGCTATATTAAACTAAAGCTGAAAGAAAAACATACGTAAACCGGATATATTCGCAGTGAAAAAACTGAAAAACATGAGAGAAAAAAACAAGAAATAATTTTAACCGAAGAAGGACAGACTGGAACCTACCATAGGTTATGTCATTTTTCGGTTAATTAAAAAAATTCCACGATTTTACCCATTGGACTTACTCGTTTGGCGAAATTCCCTCGATGATCCATCTGCAGGATAATCATGATGCTGACGATGATCTTGGAGACGAAGGCAACGATGATGATGTGAAAGAAAATCGCTCGCGAAAAATTTATTTTAAAGCGGCACTACGCGACGCGAATTTTACAAACGGTACTACGCGTACTACGCAGCGCGAATGTTTTAAATAACACTACACACGACGCGAATTTTTTAAACGGCACTACGTACACTGCGAATTTTTTAAATGGTACTTCGCGACGCGGATTTTCGATACGCGCACTAACACCTCGAACTGAGACCACTCACTACAACAAAGAAAAGAAAAGGATTACGTTATTATATGGATTTATTTTTTTCCTATTGAATTGATTGCAATGATTACTCTAGCTTTCAGTTAAAAACATTGAATACTTACAAGCTATGATAGTCTTTGAAGCTGTTGTCCTTGACCGCTGCAAGCACCCAAAAACTGTAAATAAACACAACAAACGCGCCAAGCACTGATAATATTCACAATTTTTTTGGATATTAAAAGAATTCTATCACTCTTAAATACTTTTATTCTTATCACACTATGCACTTCACTATTATACTTTATTTTAAAAAATTGACCAATTATTAAATAACAAAATTCGGAATTTCAGAAGAATTATAAATAAATAATAAAGAAGTTGCACTTGTGTGATGAAAATAAGGTAATAAACTATTTTTAATCGCAGATAATTAAATAATTGTCAGTGATTAACGAAAAAGAATGCGACGAGCGATTCACTGACATCCCGCACGCGGAATTTCGAATACTGAACTGTCACTGGTGGTAGACAATGGGACCAATCGAAACGGAGGTCGCTGATTGGTTGTGATCTAGGATTGCGCCAATTCAGTGTGACTGCGCAGCAAACTGTCCAATCAGCGACCTCCGTTTCGATTGGTCCCATTGTCTACCACCAGTGACAGTTCAGTATTCGAAATTCCGCGTGCGGGATGTCAGTGAATCGCTCGTCGCATTCTTTTTCGTTAATCACTGACAATTATTTAATTATCCGCGATTAAAAATAATTTATTACCTTATTTTCATCACACAAGTGCAACTTCTTTATTATTTATTTATAATTCTTCTGAAATTCCGAATTTTGTTATTTAATAATTGCTCAATTTTTTAAAATAAAGTATAATAGTGAAGTGCATAGTGTGATAAAAATAAAAGTATTTAAGAGTGATAGAATTCTTTTAATATCCAAAAAAATTGTGAATATTATCAGTGCTTGGCGCGTTTGTTGTGTTTATTTACAGCTTTTGGGTGCTTGCAGCGGTCAAGGACAACAGCCTCACGGACTATCATAGCCTGTAAGTATTCAATGTTTTTAACTGAAAGCTAGAGTAAACATTGCAATCAAATCAATAAGAAAAAAGTAAATCCATATAATAACGTAATCTTTCTCTTTTCTTTGTGTAGTGAATGACCTCAGTTCGAGGTGTAAGTGCGCGTATCAAAAATTCGCAGTGCGCGTATAGTGCCGTTTAAAAAATTTGCATCGTGTGTAGTGTTATTTAAAGCATTCGTTTCGCGTAGTTTGCGTAGTACCATTTGTAAAATTTGCGTCGCGTAGTGCCGCTTTAAAGTAAATTTTTCGCGAGTGATTTTCTTCCACATCGTCATCGCCGCCTTCGTCTCCAAGATCATCGTCAGCATCATGATTATTCTGCAGATGGATCATCAAGGGAATTTCGCCGAACGAGTAAGTCCCATGGGTAAAACCGTGGAATTTTTTTAATTAACCAAAGAATGACCGAATACCTATGGTAGGTTCCACAGTCTGTCTTTCTTCGGTTCAAAACATATCTTGTTTTTTTTCTTGCATGCTTTTCAGGTTTTTCACTGCGAATATATCCGGTTTGCGTATGTTTTTCTTTCAGCTTTAACTTTCTTAAATGGCGTTATAGTTTTCGGTGTTAGGTAGGATTTCTGCCTCAGGTTCTTTACTGTATATAATAATTAAATAGATCTTTGCTTTTGTAAATTATAAGTAAAATTATAAATAAACGATGTGTGTAATTCTAATAGAAGGGATAAAGGGAGAAATTCATGATGGGGATGAAACGATAGAATCAAGGGTTAGTGGGGGTAGGGAGTGAGAGATGAAGGTAAAGACAAATTTGAGGAAAGGGTAAGGACGGAGGAAGAGAAAGGATAATTGGAAAATGAGACGAATGTGCAGAATGGGAGGAATTGTTGGATCTGTCAAGATGGCAGGATGTTGAAGAGGGGGTGTGGAGAGGGGTAGGGCAGTCGGAACGTGTCACTAACGTAATAACATTTCAATTCGAGGACGGAAATTGCTGCAGGACACGGCAGGTCGTCCCTCGCAGTCACGGGGTGACCACCCTCCTTGTATTGTATCCCTTACCCCTTTCCTCCCTCCCCTTACCCCCACCATAAACCCATTCCCACAAGTCGTGGTCTATTTCACCTTGGCCAGTCCATGGCAGCCAATAATTTCGCTGTTCCCCAAATTTACTCCAGCAAAATCTTCACCCCACTTTCGCAACCCTCGTTACATCATCCCTTATCAATAGCAACATTTACAAAAATTCTCTAAAAAAGTAGAATCAAGAATATCAGTCTACATATAAATTCAAATAACTGACAGGTTTTCTATGTATATTTTTTTATTTATTGGAGACTGAGTCATTGAATTTCGTTGGATAGGGTTGGGGACGGGGGAGTTTTTTTGATTGGAGGGGAAGAGTGGCAGGTGCTTTTGATACTGGCGAGGCAGGGACAAACAGATGGCACTTGGCGAATGGGACGAGCCTTTCCACTCTATCCTGCATAACATAGCGTGGAATGGCACGATATAGCACAGTACAGCGTATATACAGCATAGCTCGGGGTCACCAAGCAATGCTGCAGGATCACCGCCGAGGACTCGCAGCTTTTCAACTGCGATATGTGTACCGCATTAATTAAAACCAACGCCGAACGTAATTATGAGTTTGCGTTAGCAAACCAGCCAGCTCTGCTTAATATTCACCCTCTGGCTTGCCCTATTCCTCCACCCCCTTCCCCCCCCCCTACCACCTTCTAAAAACTTCATCCTTGTCTTCCCACTTTTTCCCTGCCTCTCTATTTCTCACTTCAACCCTCTTTTACCAAAGGGACAAGAATTCTTTTCTTCGATCCCTCTTCATATTCCATCTTCCCCTTTCACTACCCATCAACCTCTTCCAACTTTCACCCTCCCCATTTTTCCATCCAACAAAATATTCCCAAACAACATTTATTTCTAAATTTCACTCCTTTCTCCTCAATACACACTCCATTCTCACAAGTTTTTCTTTGCTTCTCGCACGTTCCATTTTTTTCTCTACTTTTATTTCAACCCTCTATACACTTTTTTCGAAAAATTCTTTCCCAAGCTTTCAATGAGTCCTCAAAATCGTGCCTCGAATCGGATAAATTCGGATATATCGCGATAATTTGACCTGGAAATTACTGGCTGCGAATTTTTTCTTCTACCCAACGTGTCTCGTTAAATCTCGATTTCAATGGGTGTGCGCTTTGCGATTGAAGGTCCAATGCCTTCATCTCTCTCTCTCTCTCTCTCTCTCTCTCTCTCTCTCTCTCTCACACACTTTTTCTATCCCATTTTTCGCTACTCTCCTTTCAAGACGAACGAGAAAAAATTTCGAAAAGGAGTCCATCGATAGAAAAGAAAATTCGCGTTGCTGTTTAATTGAAACATTTCACTCGACATTTTTCCCCCTCGTTTTTTCATAGCAGTTTTTAATTATATACTCACGTCGATACAGAGCTAAATCGATATTGCAAAGTCAAGATGAAGGATCGAGGTTATTTTTAGGAAAAGGTCCAAGTTAATCGGTATCACGTATCCGCGATATGTTTCATGGATGGAAAACCGCTTTTCTACCCTTCCATTTCCAGAAAATCGCGCGCTATTATCGAGAATGAGAATTCAATGGTGTCGATATATCTATATACAGCTACTCCTTGATCACAATTTAAAGCAGAATTCTTCCTGCGATCGTTCATCTCTCGAAAACCTCCCAAGCTTTTTCTAAATAAAAAAAAATAGACCCTCGCGTAAACACACACACAAATACCCAATTTCCTAAAACCATTCAAACTAAAAAAAGCTGAACAAAAAAATATCCATTTTTGGAATTAATCTTCCCAACGAAAGCTTCGACACTTTGTTAAACAGGTATTTTCGGTATTTCAGTGAAATTGCTCGTTTTTAGTCAGACAATGGAATCTCGAGCTATTTTTCAGTTAATGGACAGTCGTGGGTTTGAACGTCGAAAGAGTGGGGGATAATGGGAGGGGGGAGGGGGATGAGGGTGACCGTGAGATGGACGCGGAATAGCAGCTAGCTCACCGATAAAAAAACTGTAATCACGCTTCATCTATCAATAATAAAGTGGACATTCGATAACGTGCCGCACAGCTAGATCCAGCTCCACCTCTTGATTTTCACAATTTATGATAGATCGATAATGATTGATACGACCGATATCAGTCCCCATCCACGTACTCCTCTATCTCTTATTTCTTTTTCTATTTCTCGTCTTATTCCCCGTCTCTCAAATCCAATTTATTTTCATCAGGCAAAAAAAGTGGGGAGTCACAGAGAAAGCTAAAAAACAAAAGAGAGAAAAAGAATGAATTTTTCTTACTCTCTCTTTCTCTCTTAACGATCGAGGTTGGTCCTCGAGATTTATTAACGATGAAAAAAATCGATATAATGGTGAATAAAATGAATGAGATGAGTTCGTGTTGAGGTTGAGACTTTCCTGGAATAAACCAGTAGGGGGGGGGGTGATGCGAAAAGTAAACGAAGAAACCGAGTGCTTACCGATGAAGTCTCTTATACGTGCAATCGTGAACGAGCTTTGACCTTCCATGTGTGTGTGTGTGTGTTTATCCGTGCGCGTGGTTTCATATTTTTGCGGAGGCAGCAAACGGGAGGCAGGAAAGAGCATGGGTTGCGGAGTGAAATTTTTTTACGGTGCTAGTCGGGAGGTGCCGACAATGCAGTTGTATCGCTTTCCTTCACACGTGTACACACACACATAACGCGTTGTTTCCTGCGTGTTTCCGTCCATGCCCGTGCGAGCATCTGTGTGTTTATATTTATACGTGTGTGGAGGTTTCGCGTGTGTACATCCGACACTTTTATCGTCGTCCACTTCATCGAGCGTGCACTCTCTTCGCTCTTCATTTTTCCCTCATCCCCCCTCCTTCTTCCCCCCACCCCCTTAATTCCCTGCTTCGCACTTTCCACCCCACAACGCGTAACCTACGCGGATTAATATTCTCGGCAGGAAATGACGCGAGAATTTATCGCGAGAGACTCTTGGGCCAAACTACCCCTTCCCCTTCTTTTTTAAATTTAATATAGTTTTTCTAATATATATATATATATATATATATGCAGACACAGATTTGCAAAGATTAATTTAAACCATCGGTGGAATTGATCCGTGTGAGATACGATCGGAGGGTGGGAGGAGAGAAAGTCATAGATAAAGAGAGAGTAAGGGAGAGGAGAGGGGGGGGGGGGATATCGATTAGGCAACACGTCCTTGTCGCTCCGAGTCGATGTCGTGGCGGAGACGCAAAGCTCGACTGTATATAAATTGCAGCGCGCAAAATGTCTCATACAGGGATCCATTTTTCTTTTCCAGCCGAAAATGACTCTCGTGAATAGAGGAGAGAAAGGGAGAGAGAGAGAGAGTCGCAACAACATGTTTGTATTCCAACGAGATGTCTCCTCTTTTTCTTTTTTTTTATTTCGCTTCTCTCCCCCCTCCACTACTCCTCTCACCCTCCCTAAGCCACGACTCGTGTTACGAGCTCGTCGCCAAAATGAAATTCCTCGATCCCCCCCCTCCTTCTACCCTCTTCATCTGAAAAACCGACCACTAAATCAGCGAGTTTTACCCAAGCCAAATTTTAGGTCAATCCTGTACTCGTCTCCTCTCTCATCGGAGTCAGCCTTTTCCTCGTACACGAGCAGGTCACGAAGCACCCAGTAGTATAACACGAGGAAAAGCGAGACGGAAATAATTTTTCATGACCCACCACAATGATTCTGGGATAATTCTTCTTTATCGCGAGGAGTGGGGGGAATCTCGTGGTACAGTCACCCTTTTGCTGCATTATTTCGTTAAAAGCGTGGAACGTTCGTAGCACAATGTTTGCCTTAATTATTCTCGCAAGGGTTTCTCGAGCGAAAAATGACGTTAAGGAAATTGTGCAAAGGTCCGGGAGGGTTTTCAGCACCTTAAATCACAGCTAACCGACTCAGAAGCCCCTTACGTGGTACTTACCTTAGCTTTAACTACCAACCTCGCACTCCTGTCGACTCTAATGCACTAACTACGTCCATACAGCGAAAAATACGTTGTAATACTCCGCGTCTCGCATCTCTCTATTTACTCCCCACACAGACACACGTATACATGTACAGGAGATAAGTTTCTGGTCAAAGTGTTGAAAGGGAAAAAAAGTACATATTCGTGTAAAAGATTGGAGAAAGTAGAGAAATTTAGGAATAAAATTGGATTATACAAGTTCGATATATGTATACTATATATACATACTCTAGAATAAATTTAATAGGGAATATATAAAATCAGTATAGAAATATCGTTAATTCGATCGTCATAGTAGTATCAACGAAAAAAATAATAAATTTTTTAAGTAGTACGAATTTTGAGAACCGGTCCATTCGAGTAGAGAAATGCACGCGTGGAACAGCTGGGTGAGCGCCACTGTCAGAGTGACGTCATCGGCCGGCCGATTGGCCGAGCGCGGGTCACGTGACTCCGCTTGGCCAGTAGCCAGATAGTCGGCCAGTGGTGAAAGGCGCAGGGGGCCAGACCGGAGGAGTCGAGGCAGCGGAGCAGCTGCACGGATGGAGGGAAGACAAGAGGCGAATATCGGGGCTGTGTTTAGGGGTGAGGGGGGTGGAAGTGGACGAGGCTGGGGTAGGGGACGTGCACACGAGGGTTGGCATCGTGGAGTGGCAAAGGCTGTGGGAGGGGGCTGGAGCGAGGACTGGCAGGCGCCATGGAAAAGAGAAGAGGAGCCTCGAGCAATTGGGGGAGAGTAGGGAGGCTCGAAGGGTGGGGGTGGTTCTTGTGGAGGGGCGACTCGAAACCTCGGCAGTCACTGCGACGACCGCGACACCCCAACGTCTCGGGGTGTCATCCGCTCGCTTCTCGATCTCCACGTCGAAAAACCACCTCGCTCGAGAAACCCCTCGAAACCATGACGAACCACCCCAAAACACCCCCAGAGTGACCTCTCTCTTTTTTTCGTGACGTCATCCAACCGATTTTTATTCCGATCAACGCGTTGCGATACTGGACGGATCTGTGAACGTTGATCAACTTCTGGTCGATCCCCGATGGAACTGTGAGATCTCCCAGTGGTTCGTTCTACTTTCGAGCGACGTTCTCGCTACGTTGGAAAGTTTCCGGTCTCTTAAGTGAGCTACGAGGACACGATGGTTCTCCACGGAGTTAACAGTAAGTTTTTATAAGTAACGCTATTATTATTTGCCATCCGTCCGATCGACAGCTGACTCTCTTGGGCTAAAACGACGACGTTTAAATCGACTGATAACACCGTTATCAACCCACCATTTATTTACGACCATCCGTGACCAACTTCTTGCTCCAACCAAGTTTCCACGAGTTGACGCATAATTGTTCACGGATAGTTTGGGACCAACAGGTCTCTCGCTCCCTTCTACCCTGTCCTTCGTTCTTGGAATTCCTGTTTTTTTACCTTGTATTATTTTGCAGCCTGTGGTATTTTGTTTTTCCTGGAATCGATCGGTAGTGGTTTTTGTGTAATTTTTTATAAAAATCTTCCAAGGAATTCCACTGGGATTTTTTGTTCAAGGACACTTTGGGTTTCATTCTTCGGAGTTTCGGTTTGGGGATCTGTGAGTTTTATATCGAGGGGGGAGGGGGGATATTTAATCTCGCTTGTTAACCATTGTCAGCAGATTAGAATTTATGATGATGGACCGTCTCAGTGGCTCTCATCGGTGAGCAAACTGCGCTTCGCTTTGCTCGTTGGTATTCATGAGGGAAAATATGCAGTACGTTGAAAAATTGAGATTGATGCCAAAGTCGCGGAATATGCTGATATAATTCCTTTCATCTTGCCCCTGTGACGCTCGTGCACACACACACACACACACACGCAAGGGAAGAAGCACGTCTCGCCGGAGATTTACACTGACTTAATTGCGAATGTGCTCGAACGATTTAAAGTCTCGGTGAGAATCAGCGAGGTAATTTTCCACGATGAGCTTTCGAGGAGCGAAAGCTCCGAGTACAAATTTTAATAATCGAGTTTGGCTGGTAGTTGAGCAAAGTGATTAAACGATGGTTAAACTATAATCATTCTCACAAAAACATTCGTAATTTTTATGGGTTTTTGTACAATTCTCAAATTTGATAATCTTCTTGACTTTGAAAAATTTTAAAGGTGTAAAATGCTTTTGCGTTTCTACGTGCAATTTTCCATTTCCACGAAAATAGAAAAATCATTTTCCTCTCGGGTTGATCAGTGGAGTTTTTAGTGCTCGGCAAACGAGGTGATAATTTTTGAAAAGCCAAAATAATAATCGGTGATAAAATTCAGCAATGAGGGAAATTTGTAAGTGAAAAGAGTGCAGGAATTTTCACGAGTTTTCGCGAAAAGTCATTTTCGCACCTTTCGCTATTAATCCCTGCGAGTGTAAGGCAGGATCCATCCTCGGCTGGATTCTAAAGCTATTTTAACCCTGTTCTCTTTCCTCACCCTTTCACGTTGGCATAAAGACGCTTCGCGCGCTTTCGTACCTTTTGGAAAATAGCATTTATCGGGTTAACCCATTTTCCATTTTTAAATTAATCAATTCTCCTCGCGCCAAACGTTTTATTCGATAATTCCTCCCCCCCAATTTGGCCACTCGACTAGAATCGAAACTCTTTAATCACAGGATCAGTGGTATCGAAAGTGGATAATTTCAGCGAATTTCAAAATCGTCGCTAATTCTTATGGCGTGGATAGATAAGCGCAACGTTTATCGAGACGAAATGGGACAATAAGCTGTATGTGACACGTACATGCGAATGAGCATTAGTGGGAATAAATCATAATGCTTCATGAGTTGACTCGCACACAGCTCCCACCAACCAAGTCCCTGAACGTAATTAAATCGGTTAAATTACTGCACCTTTCATAAAGATCCATACACTCTGTATTTGTTGCACAAATTTGTATAAACCTGTCCCAAAGATAGGAGTTTCGATCGACCAATCAATTAATTACGAAACGGACAAACTCTCAAAAAGTAATTTAATAAATTGTCAAAGTCGCGTATCGATAAATTATTAGAGTAAACGATCATCAAGAATATTACCAAATACTGCAGGATTGAATAATCAGAAAATTAATGACAATTTAAAATACTTTGTCTTTTGTAATAAAAATTATTTGCGTTCTGTAAATATTCGTGTCCTCTGTATTTACTGCACAAAATTTACGTAATCCTATCCCAGAAATAGAAGTTTCGATCGACCAATGAATTAATTAGAAAACAGATAAACTCTCCAAAAATAATTCAATAAATTATCGGAAACGTATCAATGAATAATTAGAGTAAATATATTACCAAATAATTTAGGATTGAATAATCACAAAATCAATGACAATTTAAAAAAATTCTTGCTTTGCAATAAAACTTGACGTGTGTTCTGGAAGAATAGTGAAAATTGTGAAAAATTGTATAGAGTGTATGTGAGTAAAATTAAAATGGGATTCATGCAGGGTGCATTAATCAAGTTGACGATAGTTTAGCGCGCCTCGTCAATTTGGAAAGTTGGTCATCGTCCCTTAGCTTTCAGCCTGGACAAGGAGAGAGAAGGTAGCGTTCGTGACTGGGAATCAATACGACCAATCACGTCAACGTGTATCGTGACAATGCGATATGGCGATACAAATGTATCTACGTGACGTTTATAACTGGATCGCGAAACGTGCTTGACTGATGCGAGAAATCTCCACTTGCCAATTTCCACGAAAAAGGATTGAAATTTTCATCCCTCTCGCAAACCACCCCTATTGTGAAACTTAAGAACAGTCGGGAAATCGTTGTCCCCTTTCTTTCTCGTTTCATCCTTCGTGATACTCGTGTCTCGCTCTATCTTTCCCACCCCCACCCCTCTTTCTCTTTTTCTCTGTCTTCAACCCCTAGAAAACTCGAGAATCCTCGCGATCTTGCTGTCTTTCATTATCGTTCACTCTCTCTCTCTCTCTCTCTCTCTCTTGTTGCTACCCACGAAAGTTTCCAAAATTTATCGATGTTGCGAAATTTCAGCCCTAAGTGGCGAGTAATATTTAACTCGGCGAAGGTGAGAATTAACGTGGAAACACTAGTCTACACGCGTCTAGTATCTCAAAATTTATCTGAAATTTATTCACGCCGCTAATTTAAATGTTTTGTCGGTTTTCCGCTTCCTCCTCGTTTTCCTGGAATCCACCCAGCTCGTGAATCGTCTGGCTGATTTTCCAGCAGGACTCGCTCGAGTATCCTCGCGATATTAAAAAAAAAACAACCCCCTGCTGAAAAATTATGTCAATTATTTGGAAAATTTTCTTGCTCCTGTTTCTTGGGAAGTAAATAATTACAGGGGTGAATATGTTTAACCCTAAACGAGAGTACTGCTGTACTCGAGATAAGCAAATAGGAATATATATATATATAAGGTGAGAAAAACGAGGGGTTGCTCGGGAAAATCGTGAAAAATCTCGAATTAACTTTGATACCGAGTCATTTATCGAGTGTGAATAATTCATGCTTGAGGGATCACGCGATGTTTCCAGTTTCACGCGATGATTTACCGGCTTGTAGGCAAGGGTGTTTGAAGGATAATTCAGAAACCGCAGGGTCTTGCCAAGCAGCGGTCAATCGTCCGTGTCGAGAAATTTAGATGCTGACCTAGCCGAGTTGTTTCTTCCAGGTGGGATCGTGTTACGGAAACCGCGAACCCTAAGGACTGCTCGCTTGCAAATTTATCCCTCGAATAACCCCCACTAATTCTCTGCACCCCTGTGAGACACTATACCTGCGCTTCGTTGGAATTTTTCTCATCGAATTCCTAAAACAGAGATTTTATATTCCAGGAAAACTGTATTTTTTTTTTTTTTTTTTAATATTATACAATATTCTCATTGAATTTTTAAAACAGAGATTCTATATTGGAGGAAGATTCTGTATTTTTTTTTAATATTACAATATTCTTATTGAATTTTTAAAAGAGGGATTTTGTATTCGAGGAAAATGTTGCAATATTCTCATTGAATTCTTAAATCAGTGATTTTATATTCGAGGAGAATTATGTAATATAATTTTCTAATATTACAAAATTCTTATTGAATTCTTGTACCAAATTCTATTTTCCATGAAAACTCTAGATTTTTTTTTAATATCACAAAATTGTCATAGAATTCTCGAAGCATTGATTGTAGGAACGTTCCGCAGTACATTTTTTTTAATATCACAAAACAATGGTGAATGAAGCAGTTGGTTGGATAGTATTTCTGAATGGAGTGGGTTCCAGTGGAATTCCTGGCCAGCGGGATCGAGCAGGAGCTTCAGGATTGTTTGTCAAGCTTTCTTCTCGTCTCGCGGGGGTTCCCAGGGGACTCGGCCTCTGGACTGGCCCTAAATTTCTCTGTCCTAGTAAATCGTGCGAGGTGCAACTTGAGCCCGTAGGACGCGGCTTGGCCGCTGAAATACGGCCATTGTACGCCACGAAACCTACACGAACCCACCCTCTACCAACCTCCTTTTACCCTGCTTTCAACCCCTCCCACTCCCTACCTACCCCCATGCCAAGCTCCTACATGCACCCGACACACTTCCACTCGCAGCATGTAACTTGCATAAGGCGAGATAAACGAGATACTGCCGGTGCATTCGCGATAAGATCGTTTCACCCCAACCCCCTAACCACCCTCCACTCACCTCAATTTTCAACCAGCGCATTCTCACCACCCACCAAATTACCCCACCTGATTCAATTAAAGCACATTGGGAGGAAAAAATTCACTTTGATCATTGATAAATGATCTAGTACACAGGGAAGGGGGTGGGGGTTAGAGAAGGCTCTTAGTCTGGAATCTCGAGTCTGAAACTCGAGTAGAGTCACACGTGTGCTGTGGCGTTTCATGGGATGCTTACCATTCGCAATATCCCGAGGAAGAATAAAAATCTAATACATATTTGTTCAACGCAGGTGCTCCCCTCGAAAAAGGATCCTGTTGAGTCCTGCAGGACTCTCGCGACATTATCGGTTTCGCATCAGGCACGGTTTACTTTAACCCCCCGCCCCACTCCATCTTCCTCCACGTGGAATCTCAGTAAAATTGATTTATCCCTCGAAATAACTCCCGGGTATATTCTATTAGCGTGTTTTTCTCCATTTTATTCTGTTTTTTTGTTTCTAACTCGATGGCTTTCGCGGGGAATAAATTGGGAATAATTTGGAGCGAAGTTTGAAGTGGAGGTGTTACTGCTGGTAGCTCGAAGCATATTAGTTGGATAATCGAGTTGCGCGTAATGGCATGTCCGTGGAGAGATGATGCGAAGCTCAAATGTACCCTAATTGGCACCCAACTACCCTCCCCATTCAACCTCTTTCCTACCCTTGCAACGAACCCGGACGCCTCCCCTCGTCGATATTCCCAGTTTGAGGGAAAAAAGTCTCTGGATATAAAGAATAAAAATCCATGGGAACAAAATTCTATCAATATTATTCGTTTCACGGATACCCAGGAGTTCCACTTGAATTCTCAAAGCTCCGGACAGATCGCGAGAGGCGAAACTGCGAATGCAGAAATAACGACGTGTAGGCAAAGGGGAAAAAACGCGAGTTTCCTTGGGGAGCAGGGAAGAAAATGAAAAAGTTGGAAAATAGGAGCGTCCGGGTTTGGTAGGGGTGGCACTGGGCCGAGGAAAAGCGTGCAGTCGAAGGGGGGGGGGGGGAGGAGGGGATTCTTCGCTAGGAGCTTTTGTACACTTATCGAGAGAAACATGGAGAGAGCATGCGAGGGGAATTCTGAGAAATGGGGAGGTGGATAATAACATCTCGCGAAAGTACATCGTCGCGCTGAAAGATATTTATTACGTTACAACGAGGAAAATTGCACTCCCCCTCTCCCAACTTCGTTTCGGTCCTGCCCCAGTAAATATATGCGTTGTACGTCCAGCAACAAAATGGCGAACGCGTAACGAAGCATAAACTCGAAATAGCATTTCCAACCGGAAGCCCCCAACGAGACGGAGAACTCTCTTCCGGGAATAATGCGAAGGGTGGGTATTGTCGTTGACCTGTTCTACTTAATTTTTCGTTTCTCTCGGAATCCTTGGAGCTTTTTGCGGAAATCCGAAGCGATTGATATTTTTAAGCTTCCCACGCCTTTCCGAACGTTCCATTGCTACCGACGCTCTTAATAGGATTAGCCGGACGCGCTTCTCCCGCGGAATTGCACGCGAGCTTTCTCGTTTCGGGACACGAAGAGCGTGAAAGCTTGCAAGCTTTTGGCTCGAGCCAGAGACACCGACGAAACGCGTCGGATTGGAACACGTATTTGCTCTCGCGTGCAAACACTCACGCGTCACTCTGTCTCACCCCTTCTGACCTCTCTACATCCCTCGGCGCAGCGATTTGTGACTCGTACTACTGATGATTAACTCTTGACGAGGGTTACGCTGCTTTCGAACATTTTGATTTACCCCATTGCCTTCCAAAGTCCTTGACAGTCTCTATGGACGATAAAACAATCCCTAAACGCCGTGTTTCACCCTCGCACTTCTCACCTTTCAACTATATTTGTCGAATTGAAAAAAAAATAATTTATAGAAAAACAAGGGTGGTTTTTTTTTCAAGCTGAAGGGTGAGACTCGAAGGGATTGAGAGAAACACTCGAGTGGGGTGGGGGAGAAGGTGTATTATAATGGCCAAGGGCAAATTACATGGAAATGGAACGATGTCCCGAATGATCGGCCGTGTTGCCGGTTTGTCCCTCAAACCTCATTGGTCCTGGAGATCCCCTGGAAGGTGCGAGAGGGTTTGAGGGTTATCCAGGAAACCACCGACTTCTCTGGTCCCTCTCTCAAAATATCTCGGAGCATTCGCCGTTAATTCGTGGCCCCATTGTCCTGTCCCGCCACTATCTGCCAGAACAGGTCTGGCTTGTGGGGGATCCGCATCCCTTTAAATTACTCGGAATAGCATAAGTTGCCCCAAGGATTGCCGGACTTCATTACGACGTGCAGCTAGCGCCCTCGAAGGGCATGGAAATCCTTCGATTCCATTCAACCCTGTTCATCCCCCTAGAAACCACCCTACTCCCCCATTATCGATATTAATACCGAGCCGCGTTTCCTCGAATTAAATATGGAAAATGTCATGTCTGAAAATTGCTTGACTTCTATCACTGGGATTTGCATCGGTGGAAAACGGCTGCCTCGTAAAACGAAATTATGTATCGGCCGTTTATTAACACGGATGACTAGGACCGGGATTTAGGGACTCTCCCAGGAACCTGTTATCATGCCCTTGTATAATACACGCTTTTAATTGTTCGACTGGGAGGGAGTGATACGACCTATTAAACGGATAGACCCAGACCTACAATTTCCAGAGGAGCACGTTGTTGCGCCTACCATAGCTCGATATTGTTGAATTTACGTGAATCGAGTTCCCTATCGAACTCTTCAGGGTCGATTATATTTCCAGGAATCGGAGATTTTCGAGTACCACGCCAGGGCTGGTTTTCCAGGGGTAGCTTTATGGGAGAAAGGTACGGGGAGAAGGTAGCGCTTTCAAGGCTCGAGTTTCTCGATTCTTGTCAATAACAAAGGGTAGAATTCAGCGATTAGGCGTCGCTCGGTAGACGAAGGCGGATTAAGAGGGTTGGTATCGTCGGTAACAAGATTATCCGAGGGGCGAGAGGGGTACGTCTCGTTGGAGCTCGCTCGGGGGATCGTCTAGCGAGGGGAGGGGTGGCTTGGGCCCTGTCTGCTCCAGTTGAAGCCCCGAGCACTCGCATGGATGTCTGCCTCAGGCTCTGATCTCGTTACTGTGCTACGTGAAAAAAAATACTCCTCCTCCCCCTCCTCCCTCCTCCACCCCCTACTAAATCCTTGTTTTAAGGACCTCGATCCCCACAACCCACCCTTATCGACTACTCGCCAACTTTTGTTTATACAATCTTCCATCCAACCCCCTCGCAGATTGAACTACCCCGTAAATTTTCATTCTTCCTGCAAAAAAAGCTCCGTAAAAAAATGCCTCGTGCCTGGAATGACTGAAGTCGAATATTAAGAATAATACGTGGGGGAACTCACTTCTGCGAGGAGACTAATTTGCTCTGTGCTTTCCAGGAGATAATTTGTTATTTTTCATTTTCGCTGGTTAATTCTGAGAGGGAGAGGGATTAAGTGGTACAAAGGTCTCATGATGGTATCAGACGTGTCTCTCGTAGAATTCGTGACTAATTAGGACTATGGTAATGTACTCGGTGAGTAAGCAAGATTTTAAGAGGGGTAAGTGTGCAGTCGGGGAATAAAAAAGTGGACATAATTTATTATAAAATAATTGTTTTGCTAGTTTTGTTTATTATTTTTATTTCTAACGTGATACTTAATTTTTATATCACGTTTGGGATGGTTTTTCTGTTGTTCTCTATAAAAGGATATTCAATTCGAAGAAAATTATCAATTGGATTGTAGGACTTTTCCCTATGAAACTTATTTTGCTGTCATCTTCAGTGTATTCGTGTAAGATATACATATAAAATCAATGGAATAAAAAATATTGTTAATTTAATAGTTTATCTCGTTCCTGATCGTAACTTTTTTACTTTTCCAATATTCGCAAAATGGTGGTTTCTGATACGATCCGCTACCTCTGTGATCCCTCGTGAATAGTAAGACGAGCTACGGATATTGCAGAATGACTTCAAAATCCAATCGGTTTGAAATTTTTGTTAGGATATTTTAGAAATACTATTCTTTAAAAAAATTCCAGGAGAAAAAACAGATTTTTGTTGCATTTACTTTCTCGATCATTAAAGTCATACAGCTGTCTCTTTCCAACCCTCCCCCTTTCTTATCACCCCACGACTCAGAAAAAACACAGTGAGAACGAAACGATGCAATTTTTACAGAAGTTGAAGGATTTTTGGAGCAGGATGTTAAACAAAGAGAATCGAGTCGACATATCCTTGGGGAGTTTCGAGTGTGAGAAATGGTTCAAGCACAAAGGGAGCTTGCGAGCGTTTAGGGAAACTTATAGAAAGCTCCGGCTGTTGAAGTTTTCGAGATATTAGTGGGCGTAACAGTATTTCTCGCGATATTATCCGGACAGGCCCGCAAGCTCTTTTGTTAATTGATCCAGCTCCTTGGTCGGGCAAGCGCGAGGAGCTTTCAACGCTCTTAGCCACTGAAGATTGCTCGAAAGCTCCATTGGCAATTTGCCAGCAAGAACCAGTTAGTCCAGGCAAAACTTCGAATTCTGATTAACCCCTCTGTACACCCCCTCCCACGTTCATCCCCCATCCACTCCAATCCACGAATTTGCCCTAGCTTAAATATATATATATAAAAGCTCCTATCTATACAGTACCATTTGAAGGTAAAAAAAAACAAATTTCCCCTCTCACCCCTTTCCACCCCATCAGTCTCACCACACCAGACCATTTTTAGCGACTAATCGTGCGACGCCGATAAACTTGCCACGGCTTTCTTCAGCTTCGATAAATCCACTTAATTGCAAATGACGTAATAAAATGGACATGGAAGGATCGTTAAAAACGGATTGTCGGTGGAAGTTTCTAAGCTATGGCCAATTCGGTGGGCAGATTACGATTCCAGTAGCTGGAAAATGAAGTCGCGCAGGAAGCCACCAGCTAAAACCGCAATAGGCAGTTGCGGATGGTTACAGCTGCATGAGAGTCGAGTTAAAGCGCCATTTTCCCGCCTTCCCTTTCACCTAATTGGCTCTGTTTGCTTGTTAACTTCGTACCGTTACCCGCATTAGCCACTTCATTAACAATTTCTCAAAACCACCCCCTCCCCCCCTAACAGCGTAAAAACACAAGAGTCGCGCAATTTTTCGCAGCTTGCAAGATGAATTTCAGCGAAAGCTCGGAGCTTTTTTAAGCTCTGCGTCAACGGTACGGCGAATAATTTTCAGCGTCGATACACGGGCAGCTTTTTCGAGCTTGCAGGAGAGGAGCACTCTATTCTGGTCTCTCGAAGATGACTTTTCGAGGGGTTAAACGGGCAGGGGTTGGATCTGGTAATCAGATTTGATCGTCTTCCGGCCTAGTTTGGCCGACGACGCTGGCTTAATGAATCGTCCGAACCTTAGCGTGCATATCGGCAGAAAGAATCGATAGTCCGAGAATAGAACGCCCGACGGTGTATATACACGGTGTAGTCGCTGGGGAATTCACGCGAACACTCTCTGAAAGCTCTAGCAGCGAGCTTTTGCAGTCTTGCAAAAAATATCTGCAAGTTTACCGAATACACTCGTCGCGCGATGTGTATCATTCACTCCTCCCCATCTTTCCCTCTCGACTCTCGTTTTTTTTCCGTTCCACCCTTGTTTCGCTTCGTCATCATCGTTGACGAGAGAGAACGACATTAATCGCGCTATTAATTCGCGCGAGAGAGCAATCCGGGAAAAAGCACGGAATAAAAGTGGATTTTCGCGCTTCGTCGAACGGGGGACGCAATAAGTTGGAAAATAACGCGAGAAACCAGGCTGCGCTCTGATTTATCAATTTTTCCCCCTCGCGCACAGGGAAGTACATACACACACACACATACATATATATGCTAACGTATTCGTGAGCTGGTAAACAATTCAATTATACGATTCAGCTAGAAAATGTAAACTTAATTGAGTTTACAATATACTGGCTTTGTGTATGTGAACAGAAGGGGAGGGGGTGAGAGAGTGTGTATATATATATATATATATATATATATATACAGGAGAGAGACAAAACGGTGAAAAGCTGACATGTGGGAGTATAAAGGAAAATTGTTTTTCATTCTGGACCGGGATACAGCAGCTTTGCAAACGGATTTTAATAATTTCATTAGAATCGGTATAGTGGACAAGGGTGTATTAGGGGGGGGGGGGGAGGATGGGATTTTTAGCAGCTCGTTTCCGATATTGGAAAATTCATTCCTATTGTAAAGGCGGTTAAAGCGCTCGCGCATTCGTGGCACATAAAAGCTTGGAACGTGCCAGTTGAGTGGTCCGCGAGCTTTCCCGTCCTTTAATTCTTACCTCGAGCTTTTCCATTTTCGCCTCGTCGTCCTTTGTTCCGGCAAAGCCTGTTGGCACAGCTGCTTAACCAGGTTTCTCGCTACCTACACCCCCCCACCCCTCTCCCCACCCCCAGACGACGTACCATCGCAAAAAACTCGAGAGCTTTCAGCCAGAATCGCCAAACGATTTATCAACCCTTATTGTTGGGTGAAAAATTTTACGGCTCGTTAAGAACGAAATGGCTCACGTCCTTTCCTGCTCTTCCTCAACAATTTTTCTCTATTTCCACCTATTATTTTTCCACTCATTTTAATGCTACACTCGTCCAACCCAAAAATCGTTACACACTTTCCTCTATCTCTCTTTCACAGTATTTTTTCTACACTGTTTGTTCAAAAAAAAAAAAATAGAGAAAACTCGAGAAAGCTTGTCAGCTAAAGTTGGGCCTGTTGGAAATTTGCAAACGTCCGACGGATTTGGCAGATCAGAGTTTTCGCCCGGCTGCGTATTACAGTAATAACCGGAAACTTTTCTCAGTGCGGAAAAGCCGAAAAATTCTCCATCCATTTGCCAAAGTTGTGCCTGGTGATTCAGTCTGCTTTAACCCAATTCGATTAGTCGTTGGGTAGGTTTGAGAAGAATAGAGATCTGGGTAATTCGATGGTTCGATGAGAGGATTAAGGAAAAGGTACATATAGTATAACTGGAGAGCCTTTGTTTTCTTTAGAAAAGAAAATAATTACTGGAAACACGCAGGGTCTCTCGCGAGCTTTCCTCTCGAGGTCATCTTAATGCCCGAGACGCCATCGGACAGCACGTACGACCAACTTAAAAGCGCCTTACGTTTCGGTTTTATCACCAGAACTCGTAAAACTCTCTCTCGGTATCGCCAAGACCCAACTGAAAATTTCACCGAAATCGCTCCTCATCCCGCGCGACCGTTCCGATTAATCCACCGTGGACTGCAATATAGTACATCCTCACAGGGGTAGCTTTATATTTCCGTCTTTTATCAAACACCCGCGCGTTTACTCCCATAGCATCAACGAGACGAATTTTCGAGGAGAAAATTCAGTGGAGCAAGATCGTAAAAAATTAATAATAAGACAAACAATTCATCGGATAGACGATCCGTGCAAAATTATGTAGACACTGTACAGACGCGTTGGGTAAGCTTTTTTCTATCGAGATTTTCGTTTCCGCTCGATTAGAGCTTGTCGATGGAATTTCTGCCGCGCAGTGGAAACAGATAATTCGTGTCAGCCGTCGGAGAGTATCCGGGAGTGGAACAGGCGGTAATGGGGAAGCTCGTATTTTCGCGTGGGAATTAAAAAGCGGGGACAACGAGGCGGAGAGAGAGAGAGAGAGAGAGGAGGAGACAGACTGACACAGACAGACAAACAGACGGATACAGAGCGAGAGTGAGCCGTTCGATAAAAGCGCTGAATTGTAAAGCGGGATACGAATATTTGGGACTTAACAAAATGGGAGACTTGGCCAGAGCGACGGGCGCTTCATCAATCCTTGAAAGGTTCCCTGGCTTCCCTGGGAAGGGGAAAAATGCCCGGCAGCCAGAGGAGAATGACAGAGGCGGGACAAACACGGGCTTGAACGGGGTGATAGGAGAGGGGGGAGGGAGAAAAAGCTAAAGCACAGGACTGACCGAGCTTGGCACGGAGCCATCCGTCATTGCCCTCCGAGCCCCGACTATCGATCTACAATACCCATCCAACTCACTGATATTGAAATAAAGCATCTGCCTATCTCTTCTTCAACCCCTCCCTCCTCCCGCTCCTCGCTTACCGACTCTTTTTACCGGCAACTCCAATTTTATAATTCTAATTTCATCCATTTTTTGCCATTCGATAGTCTCCTGGATTCTATTTTTGACTCTGAAATAACGGTTTGAAAAAGTTCGTCTGACATATTTATGGTTATACTACTGATTTTTGTTATTTTCGAGCTGGAGGATGGTCGATGAAGCTTCGATTAATTTGTTTTCGGCTGGATATCGGGGTAGGGATCGCGAAGGGTTGAAGAATGAAAGATAATATTTGTTTCATCGCTGTGCATTCGTCTTTAGATTTAAATTCGATTGCCTTTCTCAGGTAAATTGGTTGGTTTGGTGCGGGATGGGGTTGATGTTTAGGGGTTGCGTGCGGCGCCAAGGGTGAACGGCGCCAGGACGTCTAAGCGCCGTGCACGAAGGAGGGGAAGGTTGGTTTTATTGACGGTAGTCACGGGGGGTTGGAGGGGTTGAAAAGGGCAAATACAGTGGTATGCTACGTTAGTATGCGTCATCAGTTTTCGTTGTTCTTTCGTTCTTACCAGACGTGATTTCTCTTGCTCACTGTGCACATTTTATTATTATAATTATTATTGTATAAAAAATCGCTTTAACCAGGATGTTAAATTGTCTTTGCTATATGTAACGGTAATCGTTGGTCTGGAAATTTCAATGGGTCTCGACGATCACCGGTTGAAGAGGGATATCATTTACTGGGAGAAATATAAAATGTATTATGGAACCGTTTATGTAATCTTCGGCCTCTTGTAGCAAATAAAGCAACACTTTGAAAGCTTTTGAAAAGTTTCTAGCGCATAATTGCATCATTCATGAGACAAAAAGGATGCGTTTATTACATATTCATTCAAAAGTCTCGAAACATTTCACTTCCGCGTTCATAAAAGTGGCAAGAGCTTCCATTGCGGTACACGAGTATAGTAAACACAGCACTTGGTCGATAAGGCAACATTTCCATCCACGATCGACCACTTCTGCTTGTCGCTCTCGTTAGAAATTTAGCAGATAATTGTCTTTGGACGCAGTTTAAGTAGTACGAATCAATAATTTCTCCGGCATTCTGCTCGTGCAACTAATTCTTTCGTTCGGTTCTCGTGGGAACGGGAATTGAGCAGTGTCGGTAACGTAGGGGGAGTTTTGGGGTATTTTTCATGTAGCATAGGGGTTATGTAATGAGGGTTACATAAAAATGAGTGGAGGTCGCCGATGCCTACGCCACCTCCCATTTCAGTTTAACTTAGACAGGGTCGAAGAATCGATATGCTGACTCATCGAGGTTGCCTTCTCTACCCCCTCCCTCTCCTGCAAGCACGTACTTTCATCTACACGTGACCAACACCAAGCCAGACTACAAGTGCCAATTTGTCAATTAACCACCCCCTTGCTCCGGGTCTTTAAAGGATTTACCTGGACGAAATTTAATTGGAAATTTTCAATAATTGCCAATGGCTCGACTTGGAAATTAATCCAGCCTCTATATATATATATATATATAGTATTTTCGAAAATTTGTCAAAGCTCCTTTAGGGGTGGCAAAGGGTGGGGGCAAATTGCAATAGGTGAATTAGTCAAATGAGACGGACATAATCGATGAGTTAAGCAAATGGAGCGAATCTGGCGACTGGCTTGTGTATAGTCGGCTGAATTTTGTCATTTAGATTCTCGCGCTGGAAACGGCCGGAAGTTGAAAAGTTTGCGGCGACAACTTCTTCCAAGCGAGTTAACGAGATGCACTTGAGAACGACCGCAATTGCAACTGTGCGTACTCGAAAGTTCCACCCCCACCCCCCCCCCCCTCTCCACCACTTTTCCCAACTCTGTCGTGCAGCCCCCCACCCACCCCACACTCCATAACGAGTGCGAAAAGCTTCGCGAGTCAATTTGTCGAGCGGCGCACGATAAACTCGCACGGTAATTGCGATTTTCACTCGCCTGCATTTTTCTTTGATGTAGCAGAAGTTACCTTCGATTTTCACCCTGCAGAATTTATCGCCTCATCACCCCCTCCCACTCCCCTCCTCTCCCTCCGACGATTCGTTTAATTCCATTAAAACACTCGATTCAGCCTTCATCGGCCTTATTCCCCTCGTTTGTTTCCCAAACTTGTTTAAAGACTCGAAGAGCTGGCTTGAATAAAAATTATCCAGCTTTCATCGCGCTTTTCTTCTCTTTTCTCTTCCCTCGTTTTCCCACACGCATACCTTCATTTTTCCAACGAAGAGTTCCCCTGGCATGGCGTGGTGCAATTTTCACAATAAACGGAACACTAGGCTCTTTCGAGATCGGTGGAATTCTCAGAAATTTTACAAGAATCTTGAAGGAGCATTTCCATCCTCTCGCTTCTCCCCTCACACCCCACCAGGAACCTTCCATTTCCATGGAGGATTTGCGTAGATCGATAGCCATGAAAAATGAATGTGTCCAGAGTTGGAATAACAAAAGTGGATCCTTTTCAAGAGATCAGCCTTAATCCTGCTGGATTACGTCGATCTGCAGTATTTCTGATCGAAAATACGTGAATTATTTTTACGAGAGAGAGAGAGAGAGAGAGAGATCCCATGAATCAATATAGTTAAGGGGCTGGGGATGACTGGCAATAAGGGGTGAAAATTGGGAAGACAAAAATGCAGGGTGAATGTATAAAAGGGTGTATAAAGAGAGATAGGTAAGAGGGAGAGAGAGGGAATATTTAGAGCTTTAAGTTCGCAGTCGAATCAATACTCGAGAAAGAGTGGGTAAGTAAGGGAAAGATAGAGAATCGTGTAGGGGTTGTTGAAAAGGGTGGGAACAAAAGAGGCCAAGGAGATTCGGCTAAGGTAGATACGTAACAGTGTCTTCACTGTAACCAGCTGCATCCCCAGCAATGAATACGCTTGGCCAAAATTCCAGGATATTCCAGACAACATGACAACCTGCCATGGACAGGATTTGTCGATTCCTTCGCAGAATCGTCATCTCCACCGTCCTCTACCTTCGTATCAGTGAGTCTCCCATTTTCCCCAATCACCTTACAACATACATCTAATCCATTTCTGCTGATTAACAAACGAAACCACCTTCGAAAGATAGTTATTCCTTCACTCTGATTGAATTTCTAGTGAAAATCCGCGAAATTAGTCGGACACGGTTAAACAGAAAACTAATGAAATGGTGAAAATTTCGCTTGTTACAGATATTGGGCTGTTCTCCTTCGAGAACCCTAACTACCACCTGAACAGCAATGGGAATGGGAGCACGTTCAACCTGTATCAGGAACTGTATCAGGATATGTATCCTGAGCGGGGTAGGAGCGGTGAGGTGACCGGGGGAGGGGGTGGTGGTGAGTCTAGAGTGCAGGCACGTAGAACCTACGCCAGTGTGGATCACGGGAGTATGGGGGTGGATGTCACGACACAAGGCCCCATAACTCAGGAAGGCGTCACGGACGATGCACCTGACAACACGGACAACCATAATCTTGGGTGAGTTCATTATTTGACTTAGCGTATTTGTCCTGTGGCGACGAAACCCCAATTATCCTCCCCATCTTCTACGTGAGCAATATTACATCCTGCAATCAGCCAGCTGCACATTCGCTCGTAGCGAGAATACATTTTCTAACATTATAATAAGCTGCGTGCGACGACAATTTAGTCGTATCACTGAGAAATCCTGCGCTCCAAGTAGTAAAGCGTATGATAAATCGAACATCAAGCTTTTCCCACGAAATCCGCAGAAAGTCGGCTATATTCCAGGCTTGATCGATCATCGTAAACTCTTTCGTGACTGTCACGCGAGTAGGATTGCATAATTCGTCGATTTTTACTCGATTAAAGAGGGCACAACAGGATTATCGAGCAATCTCGCTCTTAGTTATCGACTCCCCAGTGCTGAGCTATCGTGCAGCTTCTATACGGAACGTCGGGCTGTTTCATCGCTCGGATGCCTAATGACGTGATGCTGCGTACGTTAGGAACTGGCGCATCGTGGTAAATCCACTTATAATCGCGCAGATCCCCTCAGGCAACTCCGCAAATTCGCTTTTCACATCTACCAAGCCGGAAAACTCAATCTGCACTGTGGAATTTTCCATCCTCCACTGTCATTCAACGAAATTCCTCTCGTCCCTTGTTATTTGGTCTATTCGAAGTGGCAGGTACCACCGTTTACTTCTTAACTCGTTAACTGCACCCTCTGGTCGGACGTGTACGACTTATCCTACGCTTTTCCACTGAAAACAGTCTGGGCCCCTCTCCGGTGCCCGATTTGGTTTTCTCGCATCGCTACAAGGCGTGTTCCTTCTCTATAAAAATTGGCATAACCGAAGAAACAAGTGGTAAGTACGAGGGACGAATTTATTACGGAGCCAGAAATTGATTCTTAAGTAGCTAGAATGACGTTCGATCATCGTTTTCAAGGAGATAGCGTAGGTTGGGCCATAAATTGAATTTTACTGCGAGAATAAAATGAAACGGTGATTTATTAAGGGGCATTGGCGTCGGAATTAAGACGAATAGGCAGGCAGGCGGGGGAGGGGTGGGAGGGGGAGAGATAAGAAAGTGGGTGGGGTTGAAAATAAAGGGTAGCAGAAGCAAGCCGTCACTGCCGGTGTAGGTCGGGTTAGGTTATGCAGAGCTGCAAGATGTAAGCGTTTCCTTAATTGCATTTTTATGCTTGCCGGACTTCCGGTGAGGGGTGGGGGTGGTACCATCAAGCATGGCAGAACTCGAGCCGATAAAATGAACTGACCTTTTAAAAGGCTCTACCGGATGAATTGCTGCCATCGTATCAACGTTCGTTTAGTCTTTTCT
This sequence comes from Prorops nasuta, assembly GCF_024137725.1. Classification (NCBI taxonomy): domain Eukaryota; kingdom Metazoa; phylum Arthropoda; class Insecta; order Hymenoptera; family Bethylidae; genus Prorops; species Prorops nasuta. The sequence goes on from NW_027116808.1 coordinate 2,067,315, forward strand.
CTTCTCTCTACTTTCTCATTTACTTATTTACCCGCTTTCTTCATTACATTGCCTTTCCAGGGGCGTTTCTGGCTCTTCGAAAATTTTCCCGGTGAATCCTCCACGGGGGTTAATTATTCCCTTTAAATTGTTTCATTAAGATCGTATCTCGTTAATGAATAAAATGTCACGCGCTGGAAAATTTAATTACATGCAAATTGTCCAATTATTTCATCCCTCAAACTCGGCGTGTCGAATTAAAACCTACGGCCGGAATTATTTGACGATTAATCCCTGTTCTCGAGGTAATGCGGGAAGAAAAAATTGATGGGAGTCAATGATGACTTTTTGTTTCTCATCAGGAAGTTGTCAGGAGTGAGGAGGGGGATGGAGGAAGTGATTGCTCACTCCTATTGGTCGCGAGAAGGGCCAATCGCTGGTTTGCTTATAGCAACCTCCCCCCCTCCCCCCCCCCCTCAATTCCGGGTCAGTCGTTCTTTTAGATCGGAATTAGATTCGCCGAAGCTCGTGATTAGTTTCCCTTAACTCCTGACAAACCTCCCCTCACTTTCTCCCCTTTTATCCTTTGCTTATACCAAAGACCATTCTTTTTTCATCTCACCCCCAACCGGCTTTGTCCTAGCTTCTATATACCAACTACCTCCTTCTCTCGCAATAGTTTCGGAAAAATCACTCGGGTTTACCGCACTGAAATGCAAGAACAAAAATTTGAATAGTTGTTGGCAAAGTGGTCAATGGAGAAGATTCGAGAAAGGCTCGTAAGTGTATGTGAAGTTGGATACTTGGTGATTCAAGTTGAGTTCCTGGGAATCCAAAGTGTAAAAGTGGAAAGAATGAAAAGAGAGGAAAAGAAATGGTAAGAGAGTATATAGAAGGGAAGGGAAGAATAGGAGGAATGTGAAAATTCGCAGTGGTAGAGGAGTATAACTGGAGCGGCGTTACTGTCGGGAATAAGTTCGAACTGTCTTGTAGCATCGGCCATTCTTTCCCGGATCGGATTTATTGAAATTTTATGCGGTATCCAGATGAGGTCCGACTACCAAGTTTTATCGGCGGACATTGCCGCTCGGACCACCCTATATTATTCGCCTAAAGTACCATCCAACCCTTTTCTTCTCTTCTCCTGGAAACCATCAAAAATCTCAGGGAATTTTCAAATTTTCTATCTCACCATTGTTTCTTCGCACCTCGAAAGGACAGTGCGAAGAATATATAGTGAATTTCAAAAATCCATAAGGGTACATAATCACCCTTTCGAAGATTTGATGAGGGGATTGTGGTGGTATGGTGGAGACAGGGAGGAAGGGGTAAGAAAGGAACGTAATGAAGGAAGATAAGAAATCTCAAGACACAAGTTTCCAGATAAGAAGTAGAGATTGAAAAAGGAAAAATTACCAGGCTGGGAAATCATAAAGGAGGGTGTGTACGTGGGGGGAGGGGAAGGGGTAAAAGAGAGATTCGAGAGAAATGAAAGGGACGGGCGGATTGAACTCAATCTAAAGTTGCCGGCAAGTTTTCTGCCGGTTATCTCTCATACTTTTCGTGGACGCGAGATATCCGGGAGCTCTCCTGGAGTCACTTTGGACGTCAGATTGGGCGGAATCGGCATCGCCGCGGGAAGTTACAGGCTAACACCGATTACAGACGTAACACGCTGTCTTGGGACACTCGTGAAATCCGAATGGCCCTGGCCGGGCTTGTCGTCGAGCCCACTACTTGAACACGTGTTGGTCTCCTTACACGGGTAAACTTGCCACACTCCGTTCCCTTCTACTTGTAACTCGAGAATTAATAAAAAAAAAAAAAAAAAAACTCGAAGAACCTTCTGAATTATGAAAAATAAGGAAGAAGTTAAATTTTCCTCCAATTGGATTATATCAACAATTCCTATGAGTTCATCAACGGAATTTTTGCTTAGAACAAATTGCGTTAAACTATTCGTGGTGGCGAGGGAATAAATTCGTTTTCACCGCGAGAGGAATGTCGGTAAGAACTGGTGGGGAATGCGGTAACACTTGGGAGCGTTGCCATCGCGATGGTATACACACATACAAACACAACAGTCACAGGGTACGTGAATATTGGTGTTCGTGTTGGATATTGCATCGTCCGAATGGCGTATCTTAGGTGCCCGGAGCTTCCTGGATGACGACGACCCCCTTTCGCAGATACCGGCCGTTAAACGACTCGATTGCGCAACAATTTCCAAACGATAGCGCGAAAAGCTAGGGAAAAGCCAGATGAATGCACCAGCCAAAGCGATAATAAGCCTTGAAAAGCTCCGAGGTAACAAAAGGAGCTTTTTCTGATACGAAGCAGTCGATTGAAAGCACGTCCTGACCCAGGAATCTCTATTGGAATTGCAACCGTGAGAAATGACTGTGGTTCGTTCGAATTATACGGTTATACTACTTAAAAATTCTACTTGTAAGAACTGCAGTTTGGGGGTGGTGTGGATAACAAGAGAAAGAGCGAAGATTCGGGGGGAAATTAGAACAACTGTTTTCCACGAGAGGCTTGAAACAGGCAATTGTCGCGAGCCTCATTTTCGCACGGAGAGGAGCGGGGAGGGGGTGGGAAAGGGTTTAGAGTGCCGAGGGAGGTTGATGGAGTGGGGAATTCTAAAGAAAAGCAGCCCTAACAAAGGCGCCTTATTTCACGCCCGATGTATCCCGGCTCAGACACGATCGTTAAGATACCTATCCGTGCGAGGTGCGAACCACCCCCCTCCCACCCCCTCCATCCTTCCCCAGCGGAGAACCCTCGAAAATGGGAATGCCGTCGTTTCTTATGGGTTTATGCTTCCTGGCTGAGAGGACTCGGGGGATCCTATCGGGAAGAAAGCCTGTTTTCCTCGCAGGTCTCCACGAATTACTCGATAATTTGCGCGAAACTTTGCTTCTCGAAGTCTTAGCCATGGAAATATCAGCGTTAAATTTACCGTCGAGTGTTTTGCATAATTGTGAGAGAACCAAAGTGCTTGCCAGCGGGCATCAGCTGTTAGCTCAGTTTTGCAAATCGTAAAGTTCGTCCCAGACGTATTTGTGCACAGCCAGAATCCGTTACACAATCTTATAAATCATGTAGGGTTTGCAAATAACAGCGCGGTAACTTTATAAAGTGGTAAAGACGAAAATTTCTCAGACACTGATATCAAGTAGTACGAGCAAAACATTTGGAGGAAAGCAAACAAAGATCCTGGGTTAAATTAATTAGTTTACAGGGACGTTCTTCAAAGGGGGAATCCATGGGGGAGTTTGTTTGGGGAGTCGTTGAGCCGGGGATGAAGCTGTAGTGGTAAGAGTCAACCTATAAGGAGACAGTGGGTAGTTCCAGGCTCGGCCAGACGCAAACGTGGAAGTAACGCGAAAGATACGAGCCGGGCAAGACGTACGACTTTTATACGGCGTGTGGCCAAGGAAATAAAGCGAATGATGTAATTCTGCAACATAAAGCTCGTCTTGGCTTTACTACCGGGGTAAACGACACTCAGCTCAATATAATATTTAGAAATCTTCACACTCGCAAACAAGTCCACGCGAGGTAAGACGTGATGTAGAGTTAAAGCTCGATTTCGTTAAAATTTTCTTGCCCCGTTCAATTTCGTCTGCGAGTGGAAGAATCCCAGTTTGGTCAGACACGCCTTTCCCTAATACCTAATCGTTCATCGAATTCATTCGCTTCTCGAATCAATTTTTCGATCAAAGGGGTATGAGGTACAGCTGCAATGATGGGCGTAGCATTATAAAATATACGAATTTTTACTCGCAAGACGAACCGGAAAATTCCGGTATAATCGGATTATGATAATACGATTTATTATCCACTCTTTCGAGCCTTTCTCGAGTTTAACGCACGGCCGACTGGATTCCCGGTCGGCCGATCGATATTTTATGCATACACAAAACGCGCGCCCATTACACGACCGCATTGTGAATAATATGTTGCATTATTCAGGCGAAACTACGTCTTTCTTACCTCCTGTCTCAGTAACGACTCAACCTACCGGACACCTGAGCGAGTGTCGTTCACCTCTTTCTCTGCAGCCAGCAACGTACTTGAAAGTTGAATTAAGATGTCTGACTATTTAACGCACTAATCACTAGTTTCTGATCGTACTACTTAATTTTTCAATATTGACAAAACCATTCGATATTATCCTGCGATACGTCGATGCAAAACTGTACCTCCGTCCTCCAAACCACTGGTAATCACTTGATAATAATAAGGCTGGTCAATAATTACCTCAAGGTCATCCAGAGCCTGATGGGCAAATGATGCAAATCCAGTGGTTTCGTGAGGGGTGTCGTTATACATATAGTGTACTATTACGAAAGCGAGGAAAAAGTCACGCTAAGACAACGAGAAAGTAAAATTGGGGCAATTAATTCTTGAGAGGGTGGCTAGGCATGTGAAGTTTAGCGAGAGAAAAATTGCCAAGAGATAATAGCGATTTGGGATAATTTTGTGTATTTTCATAATGGCTGGCTGGAGGCGTTCGTACGTCTTGGCCGAGCAATTTCGCAGCGCTCGCTGCCATTTGCATGAAATTGAATCGGGTCTTGGCAGAGCACGGGCCCCGATTGGCACGCGCTCCTCTTGGAATGGAAATGGCGAATTAAAATTTTTCCCTGCCACGCATACGCGTTATCGCACGTTGGAACGTGTAAATAATTTTAAAGGGAGAGCTCTGCGGAAGGCTTAATTAATTTTCGAAATTCTTGGAAACACCGTTGAGGCAATTATAAAGATTGACTCGCTTTGTCTGAGCAAACGAACAAGAAACTAACCCAACCTGAACTGACTAGCTCGCAGAGGGAAGTCTCATTTTATATCTTGTCCGTCTTTAACGCTCCGTATCCCCTTGGATCCCACTTTTACCCCGGTCTAATAATGCCAGACTGTATTGTAACAGGACACTGTAAGATTGCAATATCGTTACAGTGTCGTTCATTTTCAAGTTATCATGCTTAACAGTATACAGGTAGATAGTATAACGTAGTAATAAAGGAGCGACCCGACTACAACTAGTAGTAATTCCTGAAACGGGTCAGCCCTTATCATGAAAGTCAGATTCGAATCGATAAAGTCTCCTCTCTCGTAGCTTTGCGAGCTCCAAACCTAGCTTACTTTTTCCCCTGGCAAACTGGCAGAAAAAATCTCGTAAGAAAAAATTCTGAAGCTTCTTCCATATCAAAGTTGATAAGAAAGCTCAAATTATACCCTCCTGTGCATATAGCGATATTTCTCGTTTACGCTTTGCGTATAATTTATATCACGGTTATTTTCCATGTGTATATATATACAAAAATTGGGATAAAAAAGTTGCGATGCAAGCTGAAGGAGTGGAGGGGGAGCTTTTCCCGAAGAAAATTTTTGCCTTATCCGCGACGGGGTATAAAAATGTTTATTTTGGCAACGCACGTGCGACTGCCAATGATATATTTACGAGGATGAATTTGATGTTTTATCCCCTCGTTCACCCTTACGTAATCGACGGCGTAAAAACACGAGTAAAGCGAGAATAAGTTGGCGAACAGTCCGTTTCTCCTTACATTTTCACTTTCCATTTACGACACTCCGTAATGAGTTTTATCACTGACAATTTTTTTCACACGGAATTTTCCAACGAGTGACGCTGATTTCGATTAAATTGCCATAAAAATTCTAATCAATTTGATTTCGGTCGATTTTCGATGGAAGATTGAATTTTCAAGAAATATGATAAGGAAGCATTGCATGTTCCTGAAGAGTTTTCGTGATTTTTCAAGACCAGAGCCTGCTGTTTACGAGAGGGATGCAACATTTTTGGTTATTCCTGCTAATCGAAACGCGTAACGTCATTAGAGCGGGGCTTTAGGGAAAATCGACCGTTTAGCCGGGGGAAGGGGGGTGGAGGTTAGTGGTTGGTGCATTCGGTAGGCATTCGATTCTCATTAGACGAATTTCGTCCGGACAGGGAGGAGGACGAGGGCCGCGAGAAATCCCTGGTAAATGCTTGGGTGCTGCTCCATTGCTGGGATAAAATATCAACGTAAAACGCGTTCTCGTTGCTGTATTAAATTTTCATTATAAGCTGACACGTCAGATGGTTCCCGCTCGTAAATGAAAGCGAGCACGCAGACCCTGGAATGGACTTGCTCTGCCACGCTTACTCGAACTTTACTCCCTCCTTACATCCTCGTTTTCAAGAATTTTCTCATTCCCATGGTAATAAACCCTAAGATCCACGAAATTCCACCATTTTGCAGAAATACACGTGGAGGAAGGGATCATCCGAAAAATTAGAAGCTCGTGAATACGTTTGATCGAGTAGAACGATTATCGAGTGCCTTATTATAATATTGGATTAAAATGAGGGGTGGGGGGAGGTACGGGGTCGATGAGAAAAATTTCTTTTGATTATCGCCAAAGTCGATTGAACGACGGAGGCTAAAAAGAGCGAAGTGGAGAGGGTCTGTAGTGGGCAGACGAGAAATTATATGGCGCGACTGCACTTGGCACGAACGGTTTTCCCTGACTCACCCTTAATTGCAGACTCACTTCTATGTATGTGTGTGTGTGTGTCGTGTCTCTGGAAAGCTTGGGGGTAAAGTAGGAAAAGTAGGGGTAGGGGGGGGGGAGGACTCATTGGATTCGAGCGTTAATGCCGATAATGGCCAGACTCGTGGCTACTTTTTCTACTGCCACTGTCTTATCACCGCTTTTCTTCCAGTCCCTGCAGCCTTGCCACTTATGCCTCTTTTCACGAATTTCACAATAGACCTCGGGCTCCATTGGAGAGTGAAAATTGGTATTTTTCGATGAATCGAGGTGGAGGGGGGGACAATCGATACAACGGATGATTTTATCGAACTCTCCAAATGGCTTATTCCTGATAATGGTATATATATATATATATATATAGGTTTTTGGCAGATCCATTTAAAAATCTGTCATCGCACGTATACGTGTTTGCTCCTCGCCACTTTTCACTATGTTGGCAGGGGAGAAAAATCGAAAGGTGCGAGAGTACGTGTACCTGTGTGGGAGGGAGAAGGATGGACGATCGAGGAACTTCGGATCTTATCTGACACAGTGCAAACGGCAGCTTATCCCGCGTGCTTATCGCATTTTATTCCCCGCGGGTCCTGGTCGGGGTTCCTGCAACTTTTTACCCTCCGTCGTCCCCACCCTCCTCGACACCCCTACTCGCGTGCCTTCGGCAAATTTCGTCTGAAATTTACGTAACTGCCATTCTTCAACGACTTAATAATTCATTCCGCAAAATTTTCCTTATTTAAACTTTAACGAGATACACCGTTCCAGCAATAATTACGTTCTACTCCCAGGCGCAATTCCTTTCTACCAGGAAGCAATCGTGTCTTTTTATAAGCTGCAGCGAGCTTTCCGCCCCAGCAATAATAACAGTAACGTAGCAGCAATTTTAGTAAGAAGAGAAAACGATAAAACTGTGCTCTCGCCGAGCTTTTATGAACTTTGCTCGACTTCTGACGAATTAGGGATAAATCGTTGAGAAATTGACGATCAATTTGCTAATAACGTTATAATCGTGTTCGAAATAGGAGGGGGAGGAGGAGGACAGAGAGCTTTATTGGTACGTTTCTGCGGTAGGGTAGGAGGCATCGGGGTTACACTCGACACGTTCAACGAGGACTCAAGGTGGAATGCAAAAATGTGCACGCGGCATCGAGTTAGCATATAAATGAAATCCGCCATGGTCGTTTGAATGTCAATGTACCGTGGTGGGCGAGGGAGGTTCATCGGTGCAGCTGCATATGCACGCGTGTTCCGGGTTGGATTCGAGCGTGAAACGCCAGCACTTGGGAATTCATTCTTCGTGGGCCAACAACGTTTCTCACGGAAGCCAACGGAGAGCTCGGTATTACTTAGGTGGAAGCCAAAATTCGGAACCAATCCTGAGCTTTTTGCCACTGGAACGCTTTTTCATTGAATTTCTTGTCCTGAAAAAAAAAGGAGTAAGCAATGGGAAAGACTCGGCAGTAGACCTCGGTTTGGCAAACGTTAACTCGATGCTGGGATGCCTCGCAAGTGGAAAAAACCGGTGGAGAGCTTGCTATCGGGATATTTCACCGAAACTAGTGGAACGAGTCAATAATTTCAGCGAAATAATTCATGGATGAATTATTAACGTTCGCTCGATAGTTGGATCGTTCTTGGGGCAAAACCGGAAGCCCTGGCTGAAGTTCCGTGATGGAGTTTATCGCGTCTAAAGTGGAGAATGGCGTACACGCGACGTCCAACGAGGCCAGCGTCGTTTAATTATCCTCACACTTTAATTACGTCACGATTAAAAGCTCGGTATGAGACAAAATTTCTAATTCGTCGCCAGAAGCATAGGATTATATTTTAATGAATAATATATGTAAGGGACGACAAACGACAGAGATGAAAGCAGAGTGTGTGCATGTCAAAACAAAAATTCTCCCGAAAACACAAATTCCTAGAAATAACAAAATGATTAAATTATTTAAACAGATGGGATTGCATTATAAATCATTTTTAATCTCGTGAAAATTTTATGAGATCAGTCCCCAGAATTTGCATTGGACGATAAATGTATACAATTAGCTCGCGATAAATCCGCTGGAGAAATGATTCATTGCACAGCGTTTAATTAAAGCTAAATATACGTTATACTGGTAAATTTTTATATTAATTATTCATTCTCAGTTTTTATTCAATCACTGGTGCGCCATTCGTTCCATTAACCGCGCATCGGCCGCAAAATCGTTAAATTCAATAACGTTCTTCGCTGGATGCTTTTAATTCTCTTCGGTCGACCAGTGATTTTGCCAGTGGAAAAAGCGATTCGTGATCAGACGTCAATAAGGGTAAATAGAGAGTGGAGAACCGGCACTCCTGAGCGAGGGTACCGTCAAATTGCAAAATTTTCTCGTAAATTTCGCTCCCATTTTCGCGTCGAGCTATCATCCTTATTTGGCTGAGAGAGTGAGTCAGTATTGACCCCGAGGGGTCGGGCACGTTGACGCACACCACTGAGGGAAACTTTTCGTGCTGGTGGCAACATCTTCGCGAAGCCACTTTGCGGGGTAGCCAAGGGGCCAGGGGAAACTTTACGAGGCGATACGTGTCTTACATGCGACAACCCTTACTCACCCCTGACTCTTTCTACCCCAGCCCACTTACGTTCTCTTTGACTCTCGCCTTATCACCCTTTGATACTATTAAATTAAAGCTACAAAATTCGACGCAGTACGGTTGTTAGGAATAACGAATAAAACGACGACAAAAATATCTTGCTGGAATGGTGGAGGGAGAATAATGAATATTCCAAGTAGAAAAAGTAAGTATTGGTCAGACGGAAAAATTGCCGGAAAAGAATCGGTTCGATTAGCGGACGATGAACTCTTTTCTTGGTATTTGACCTATAAGGACCCACTAAGGAAGGGGGAGGGGTCAGGGAAGACTCTCGAACGGAAGTGCTTTGCAATGCAAGTCGCCCAGTGCAACCACCTTGGGCTTTGTGCCCGATGCTTCGGGAAGCCAAGAGGTTCGGGATCGATGATGAAAACACTCCGAAGTGCATCACTCCTTCCAATCCCACGACTACCCATTCAAACCTTACGGAAATGCTAAAAATTTCCCCGACGAAAACAAAGACATTCAAGTCGCCATAGAAATATATATATATATATATATATATATATAGGAACCTTCGCATAAAAGTTTGATCAGTTATGATGGATAATGAAATCTTTTCTTTCATCGATTCGCCCAGGAGTTATTATTGGGAAAATGGGGGAGAAGTATCAATGACGAAGGGAAGTTTTTGCATTAACATAAAATAGTAGCGGACGACATTTAATTTCCACGAGGATTTCCGGCGAAAATAACGGGATCGACGCTGAAAATTGAAGACCCAATCAATTAAAGGGGGGTGAAGCTATTTCGCAACCCCAACTCTTTTCGCTGTATGGTTATATTAGGGGAGGTTGAACGCGGATGACGAATGAACGCCATAAAGCATCATGGGGACTCGATAGGATCAACAATTATGCCGTTCCGAGGGTTATTTCGCGTTATTTCATTCCTCCTCCCCCTCCCCTGACTTCCTCCCTAGAATAGGTAGAACGATTGTAAGATTTCTTAGGAAATATTGGCAATAAAAAGAAGTGGTTTTCCGTTGACTTGCATAATGCAGCAGTTGCTTTATTTGTTTTCGTATGTGTGGCTGACGTATGTGGTGATTTCTTAAGGGGGTGGGGCAGCAGTAAATGTTGAAATTTTGGCGTGGTTCCCATGGAACTCCCCTATGAAATACCCGAACAGTCTCTCCACTTCCTACTCAAATATCGTTTCGTCCAAGGAATTGCCTCGAATCATAAACTGCATTGTGAATTTTATGTGTTTACGTCGAGACAGAGAATTTTGACGCAGCATCAAATATTTCCCTGGTAAATATCGCGTGTTTTACTCTCGTCGATTCCAAAGGGGTAGTTCCCTTTGGAGGATGGATTAAAAAATATTAGAAAAATCGAGGAGGTGGTCGATGATAAAATTTGTTTATTTTGATTTTTGGTATTGCGAAGGAATTTCACGAGATGCAGCCCCTGGCCAACCTTAGAAAAGCAATTTCCTTTTCAATCTAAACAAGCGAGTAACCCTTATTGCTCCCTGCCCTTCGTTCGCCCCAATAAATATGATTCCCAGTCGCTGAGAGGACAGGAAAAATAATACTGTCAACGAAGATTTCTGTGGCCAAACTCTCCTTCTGTCCCACGTGACATTTTTATACCTTAAAAAATATTATTGCTTATATATCTCCTCACCCCCCCCTCCCCATATTCCCCATCGTATCATCCCTTGTACACAGAGACTCCGAATAAAAAGCTTAGTCTAGGATGAGATTATATTGTATTCCCCCGGAATGGAATGTGCTCGAGAAATTTCATCCCCTTCGTGATTTCGTTATCTTTTTTTACAGAGACTAACATACACACACTAGTACAAACGTGCATGACTCTATTGACTGAAAAACTTTTGCATAAAAAAATAGTAAAGACCCAAGTTTATCGGCCAGGGAATATTAAGTGTTTTGACGAGTTTCCAGGATTAGGGGAATATATTTTGGTGTAACGAGCGCTGGAGGGTTGTTTGACAACGACAGTGGTGGTGTTTGAGGGTGATTTTAGGAGTTTGTGGCATACGGGAGGTTTGGACAGGGAGTACAATTTCCCATCAAGATCGAGAGAATGCTTTCGATAAGATCGTCCGACGACCACTGTAGTGCTCTATTGATTCGCCGAGAGTGCATTCTGTTGCGAATTCTGTTGATGATAATCCCCAAGCAAGCCTGCCATGCATATGCATAGTTCGCGATGCAACAACATTTCATGTGGACATTAATTGAATTTACATTCAGACGTAAGTCAACCCACGAGATCAATCGTCCATTTAGTGCATTAATCACCAACTCCTCCTCCCCTTCTGTCGCTTGCCTCACCTACCCTGAAATAAATTTAATACCAACCAAGATAGAATCGACGAGTGATATAAATCAACGATAAGACCGACTGCCAGAAAAACATATTCCTGTTATCAGACGGAGATTCTCGTTTCGTTAAATCGACGATTTATTAATTATTGGCCCGAGAAAAACTTCCCAGAAGAGAAACTTATTTCATCGGGAATCATTTAGGGTGATTCGTAGGAGAACTGGGAAAAGGCGAATGGGGATGGAAAGGGGCAAGAAAGGAGTTTTTGGAGGATCCAGAAGAATCGACTTTCCAGCGTCATTGGACGCAGTCTCGTTTCCTGCGTAAACAAGTAGTTCCTCTTTTCGCCAAGTTCCACCTTATCTACTCAATTAGACAAACTACTTCTACTCCGGCAAACATCGACGAAAGGCCTCACCCTACCCCCATTCACCCCTTCACTTCCACCGTTCTTCGCCCTCGTGCACCCCCTTTGGTGAGCCTCCAAACCAACGCAGGCAAAACTTTCGAATTCACTTTGCCAATTCTCGTCTCAGTCGAGATTTTCACCGTCTCCCCCTCCACTCCCAGTGTTTACCAAGAAAAAGCGCAGGAGATTCGCCAGAACGCAGCAAATCGCTGCTTTTCCCTTGTCTCGCCATTTTCCTCCTAGCATACCATTGTTCTTATGAAATTCCACAACTTTTCGTCGATCCTCGATAGCCATTTCGCTTACGAGGCTGCGCTAATGCAACGCTAAAGGTCCCACTGTCGATAAACTTTGCATTAAGTAGCGAGGCGGCGATAAAGTCTGGGGCATTAAAAAGTTCAGTAGTACGATCGACCATAGATCAGCCGCTTTAATAATTTTCTCTATCGTCGTTCGTTCACGGATGTGCCTTTTCTCCTGATTGACCCAGCGACGGTATGAATAACAGAAACAACATGGGAAAGAGGCAGGCAGGTGGGGTGGGGGTAGAAAAGCGATCGGAGTACAAGTAGAAAAAGCAGTGGTGGTCGAACGACACTAGGCTTAGCATATTCATGAGTCTCTACGTGGATCTTAATAGAAAAGTTGGCGGGGGTCGGTAAGGTGGAAAATAGACACAGCATTAAGAATGTAAAAATGCATGGATGCGCGCGTTGTGAAGCGAGGAGGGCGAGAGAGAGAGAGAGAGAGAGAGAGAGAGAGAGAGCTGTGTGGCGACCGCGAGGCGCCAGTAGTAAAGGCACGCGATGGTACGGCAGGCTGTGACGTCACGCCGCGGGAATCGAGAGTGGCCGAGGTCGCGCGAACCCAGGCGGCAGGAGCCGAGTCGAGCCGAGCCGAGCCGAGTGTCCGCCATGATACTCTCTCTATCCACTCGGCGTTTCCAGCTCAGTCATTCGGCAACCTCCGCTCGATTCGCGTCGGATCGCCGATCGCTGCGACGTTGCCAGCTCTCTGCACTTTCCCCCTCCCCCCTCCCGTAGTCTCTCTTTCACTCCCGTTACGATTCCTGTCCGGCCAACCAAATGTTACCGCTTGCCGCGAAACGCTCGATTGTTCGAACGCGCGGAGCCGTTGGAGCGTGAAGTGTCGGGGCCAAGAGGCGCCTCCGTGCTGTGAGGCTGTTGGGAAAGGTGCAGCCGTCCAATTCCTGGAATATCGATTCTGTTTTCCTAAATGAATAACAATCCGGGCGTTCTGGAGGTCGCGGCACGACTTCTCTTGCCCGATAATCCGATACGCAGTTGACTGTAAGTCCTTAAAACGCATCGTCCGACCAAACTCTTATTTTTATCACTGCCGATGATATTCTCGTCCAACCGACCCTCTACCCAATGGGATTAACCGTTCCGTATACCTGGAAACGTCTAATGCACACGGAAAAGGTATCGATTCGCTGCTCTGATTAATTATTTGCACTAGAAATATCCCTGTTGAATTGTGCGCGAACACTTTCCATCCACTGTCTTTCTTTTTTTTTTTACGTGTTTAGAATTTTTAATTTACAGCTTTTCGTCCCGCGCGACACTTGGATTCGTCCAGTTATCGTAATTGCTGGATCTCCCTTGTATCGTTTGATGCGAATTTTTGCGCTTATAACGGTTCACACATTTGGCGCAGTTGTATATATATATATATATATATATATATATATAGTAACGTTAATTTTCGAGTAGCTAATATAATTCCACACTCGTTAGGATAATTATTGTTGTTATAAGCATGTAATTTTTTGCTGGGTCTGTTTAACCGTTAAATATGCATGAACACGTGACACAATTGGTGCTCTGTATCAATTCGACGTGGTAAACAGTTATCGAGCGAGTTTTTATCGATTCCAACACGTTTCGGTTGGGGAATTGGTGGATGAGTAGCAGCAGCTTTTTCCACTCGAGTCTGAATCAGCAAAAAACTGTCTGACTCACGAAACGCCAAGAGGTCTATTGTGGTTCTGGCTCAAAATTTGTCTGGCCCGGCGTGTCTTTTTCCACTTGGCCAAGAACGGTCAATTCTCTTACCCTTATTATCAATTTCAGACTAGTTTTGATCTGCTTTCACGCATGATTGGGAAAAAAATTTGGCCAATTGGAAGTTTCGTTGGGTTGGGCAATGGCTGAAGGGATCCCGGAACGCGGTAAGAATACGGCTGGGGGCAAAAGTGGGGAACGAAACGTCTGCGTGTTCGTGTTTGGTGTGTATATACTTGAGCGTGAGAGCAGCAAATTCATCCGATGAGAACACGTGAAACTTTTCCGCTGGAACAATGAAACTTGCCCAACAAGCCTGATCATATCGTTCCCTATCCACTCGATTACCATTTCACTGTCTCGGAACGTCGATTCGACTCACGTGACATGAAAAATCATGGAGATTCCAAAGGTCGAGAAACCGAGCAAAGTCGGAGAGAAGTAAACATATTTGTGTGGACGAGAAGGAAAATTAAAATTGTTTTTTTATATAGAGTCCAAGATAACGCTGTGTTTGAAATAATATAATCGCAGGTGACTTTACGATCATCCCAAATGGTAGTTCGGGACAATTTTCCGGACAGTTTTGACCTTGCCTTCCATTAACACCCTGGCGAACATTAGCTGTCTTAACGATAATAGAGACTCTTCCGGTGTATCCTGGATAACAACAGGTGCACCGAGTTGCCCTCGTTCTTGAAGAGTACACAGCCTTTTGGCGGATTATTCGCCCAGACATGGAGAATTCACGGATTAGCTTTTATCCTCTACTAAAATTTCATTCGCTATACCGTGCGATATGCTACTTTACCCACTGCTACGTATTGGCTTTCAAACCCCCTCCTCCCACTTTGCTGCTGGAAAACTACGCTTTGCCGTACCATAAATTCCATTACTACTGCCAATTCGACAATTTACCTCGACAAGAATTAAATGATTCTCTAAACTGGAACGGAGATAGAAATTTTGCAAAGTATGTTTTCTTGCTGCAAAAATATCTCGACGGGGAGGGGGAAGAGTTTTATTGGTTAAAATATACTAATTGCGTAGAAATACTTAAATATAACAAAGTGGTATTAAAATGAATAGCGAAGGGAGTAGGTGGATAACGGGTGACAAAGCGTTATCTCGGCTGGAGTCATCGATTCCGAAGCCATTTAACGAGCAACGAGCCGCGATTAACGCGAGGAGCCATTGAACGGAGGCAAATGGCGAATGCGAACACTCCGGCAGTGGCTTCAATTAACGATACCCGCGGAATTCGAAATGACGAAGTCGACTCGTCGAGTGGACCGAGCCGAGTACCCGTGACGTAATCCACTTTTACTACTGAAACCCGTCGCGCATTGACCTGGACCACTTTTTGGCCAGACGTCTTTTTCCACTGACAGGAGAATGGCCAGAAATTCGGTCCGAAATTTTTGAAAGTGTTTACGATTGATCGAACGAACTTCTGCAACTCCATTGAATTTCCCTGCAGCGTACGGTGTGTGGGAGTAGCGGGAGTGGGGAGTCACTAGTGGAGGGGAGAAGAGAAAGGATTAGACGCCTGAAGCGAGGTCTAATTTTAGAAACGAAATAAGATTATTCTCGCAGGCCTGGAGATTGCGCGTCGACCTCGGAATGCATAATGGACGAGGCTACCAGTCAAAACAAATAGGAACAGAATTTCTCTGTGTGTACCATCTCCTTCTCTGACCCCTCCTCTCGACCCTTCTAAGAAGCAACCCTCTCTAATCCTCCAATCGAGAGCAACTAATGGGATTTCGAATTTTACCACTAAACTGAGTTCGTAAAAGTTTCCAAATTACATTTTAAAATTCAACGAAAAGCCAATTTTCTTGTATAGCTTCCGGTGCACTTTTATACATATATATATATATATACAACATGACCGAAGAGAAGGGCCTCCCTCCAGGTGAACCCGGAAGTTCATCTAGTATTTTCCTCGCACGGAATTTCTATGCTACGATTGCTCAGAGCCAAGCAAGTGTCCTTGAACGATTGTCGAGGACGAGAACGTATCCGGTGGGTGGTAGGAGCGTTGGAGTGAAGAAAGAGGGGGGGGGGGGTGTCGAAAGCGGGAGTAGATTTCGAAACTGGCGATCTCGATTTTATCTCGGGACTCGTGATTTGGTCCCAGACGTGCCAAGCAATTACCCCCCGTGACTCTTGCACTCCAAACAAGACCACACCCTCCCCGACTGATCTTATCTATCCTTTTCTACTGGTGTATCCACACCCAAGGCCCGGAGAGAGCAAAACGTTCCTGGCAGTATCGCGCTGGACGCTTCGACGATCGATCGCGTCACTAGGAACGATTAATTCAAAGAATTTTCGGTGCCAGTGAAAACGGACTGTCATGGTCAGACATCGCTAAAGCTCGCCTAAGGACTCCCCTGCGCGGTGCTGTCGCGTCCCGATGGAAATGCTGATGCACGAGGGTGGTTTGGGGAGGGGGTGGCAGGAATCGGTCATAAAAAATAGTGGCATATAGCGAGTGACACGTTCCACGTTAGCGGAACGTTGAGATATTACCAGAACCAGACAAGCTCGAGAGTCACATGCAGGCGGGCTTCCCATAAATCCTCGAAATAGAATCCACCCTCTATTCGGTGGTGGAGGGAGGGAGGGGGGGGGGAGGTGTAGGAGGGATACCAGAGTTCTTCAAAAATTCACCCACACCCCCCTCTCATCCCGACTCTTCCTCGCCATACTTCACCTTTGGTGTAATCGACGATCGCGGCGGGTCGTGCGTGCTTGATAAATCCCAACGTACAATGCCGGAGAGAATAAATGTCTGGAGAGAGTCTCTCTATATCTATCTCCTTCTTTTCTCCCTGTTTTTATTTCTCCATTTTCCTTGTCCCTCACCCCCTAAACCCTTTCTTCTGTCTCTCTCAATATTTCTCCCCCACGGTCTGTCTTTTTCACCCTCCGTGTCTTTTTCTACTCGTCTCTCACCCCAGACGGATCATCCTTTCCCGACGAAAAAAGGAAGTCCTGAGAATCCAAGATTCTCTCGGATGATCCACGCGGTATCCGTTCCTGGAAACGGACGGTCGAATCAATTTTCAAAGCTGGCTCACCTATGACCTACTTCCACCCCCCTTCTTTATGTTATACGTCAGTATAGAGGGGGATTTTGAGGTTAAGATTTTTTTGGAGAAACTCTCTGGCGATGGGTGGAATTTATTGGAGCAAGCTGGTGACCATTGCGGGAGCGAGGGGTGGGGATTTAAGAAAGGGGAGATCCAAGGGTAGGGGGGGGGACGTGGTTGAACCCCCCGAGGGCCGAGAGTCGGTAGGAAAGTAGTATTTAGAGGCGAAAGACTGTGCAGAGCGTGTACGTGGGCGTTCGTACAAAGTGCGCCAGAGAGTCAGCTACTCTCCAACGCTCGATCAATACACACTACGAGGTCTCCCTCTCCAGCCCCTTCCACCATCCTGTTCACCCTCTTTCACCAGAGAGAGAGAGAGAGAGAAAGAGAGTCAGTCGGTTTCCAGCACCCTTATAGCCAGTTAGCCGAGTATTCTTCGTGCCAGGACACACACGTGTTGTATTCACGCTCCTTGAGAATTTAATCGGCCACGCCAATGGACCTCCACCTCTCTCTCTCTCTCTCTCTCTATATATATATATATATATATATATAGAAAGAGAGAGAGAGAGATAGTTTGAATCTTTAGTCTTGCACTACCAAACTATACACTCTAAATTTTCCACAAAGAAAGCCAACAAAAAACTGTCCTCTTCGATTTCAATCCATTCGCCCAATTGCAAGATTAAAGAAAGGGGGGGGGGAGGATGGTAAAAGGGTGGAGAAAACGCAGGACCAAGATTTGATCGAGCTTTATCGCGCAACTTAGATTAAAATCTCGGTGGCTACAGACTTTGGGTAGTTTCATAAAAAAGGGTCGTAAAGCAGCAGGGCGAGTCTTGGGGTTTCAGACGCCTCGCTCGCGACGCACGAATACACCAGGGTGGCTGCGTATCGCTGGCAGCCATTAACGACGCCCGGTGACGTCTGATCGTGCACGGAAACGGACCCGGCGAGAGATCGAAATTCATCGAATCGAAAGTGGCAAATTTGACGCTAGACGTAAACTCGTTCGAGCGATAAAACGTTTCAGTGGATGCTTCGGGATCGATGCGTGCGAGAGCTCGCTCTGGCAGGGCCGGAAAACGACGATTTACGATTACGAGAGGTAAACAGACTCCGCGCATAATTTACGAGAGACGAGAAACGCGCTTGGCACCACTCACCTTACGACGTAATTGAGCTTAGCGGTTGTTACGACGACAGCGTTAGAGACTACCCCTTACTGTACTGACTGTGCTGAGCGATTAGTATCCGTCGTTTACCCCCTCCACCTTTATTATGCGTTTCTAACCGTGTCAAACCTATTTCGACGCATTCTATAAATTCCTGGGAGGATTTTGTTAAATTTTGCAACAATTATAAACAGATGTATGTGTGTGGGGGAATACTCTGTACGAAGCATTTGTTTCAATCGTTATATTCTTCCTTGTACTAATTACTGAGTAATTAGTAGTATTTGCTTGCCTCCTTCATTTTTATTATACGTTTCTAACCGTGTCGTATTTCGCTTCGACATATTCTATGTATATTGCTAATCATTTTGATAAGAAATTTATTAAATTGCACAGTATTAAACTAATTTAGTGCACGCATAGATATTTGCTTTATTTTATACAAAAAATTCGTTATAATTATTATACCCCTCGCTATACCTATCATTCGACGATCAGTATTCGTCGTTTAACCCTCTTTTATTATGCATATCTAACAAATTTAAACTGCATTTCGACGTATCCTGTACACACCCCTGTTTATCATATATATATCATTCCAATAAGGAATTTATTAAATTGCACAATCATAAACAAATATATGTCCGCAGATATTTTCATTAATACCCCTCGCTGTATACCAACTACTGAGCAATTATCATTAGTCGTTTACCCCTTCACCTGTACACTATACATTTCTAACTATGTCAATCTCAATTTTAACATATTCTCTATATTCCTATTCATAATAAAATTCAAATAAAGAATTAATTGAATTGCACAATCACACAAACACACATACACAGATAATTCGATGAATTTCGTATGAACGGATTCATCGTAATTATATTCAAATTAATTGATTCTCGTTACTGTAATTAAATCGTTGATATTGTATATAGGATATGGAATACTTTTCTGAATATTATTATTATTGATATATAAAGTATATTAAAATTAAAAAATTGTATTTTTCCATTTAAAATTTCATCATGCTTGTTTTCACTCCGAAGTGATAATTGACGTTAAGGGGATCGTAGAGAAAGCCCATCTCGATGGTTAACGTGTTATTATCGAGCATAAATAGTGAGTAATCCGAATGCGAAACGTTCGCGAGTGGCCAATAGGCGCGTTTTATGCTGAAAGTTTCCTTTGATGCATTCACGTGGGGTAAAATACGACTGGCTGGCATAATTAAAAGAACCTAGGTGGCAAGCTTACACCACTTACAATCGAAAAACAATTTAAGGCTATTAATTATCCGCCTGGTAGTACACCGATTGGCACGATCCATCGACTCGCAATTAAAGACAATTGCGCTCCCGTTTAATCCACCAAAAACATTCGTCATTTCAATTCCAAACTAAATCTCTACCATCGCCACTCCGATCCAATAATTTTCACACGAAAAACAGTCGATATGATTTTTTTCCCTCCTTTTCGTCGAACTTAATCGATTTTTCACGTTTTATTTTTTCTATCAATCTACCCCCACTCTGTGATAAATTCGATAACTCTTGTTTCTCTACAAAATTCGTCGAGTGCAATTTAATCCTCTTTTGAATGATTTTTTTTTTATTAGGGATATATAGTTAGTAATAAATATTTATATCTATCCAAATTAAATTTTTTGTAGTTTTTGAAAATTTATGGTGTTTGGTGTGTCGATCGTTCGATTTTGATTTTTATTAGGATATGTATATTTAATTTTTTTAATAAAGACGTATAATGTGTGTTTGGAATGAAGGAAGGAAGAAAAGGATGGGGGGGGGGGGGAGGAAAAGAAGGAAGCGAGAGATGGAACGACGAGCCAATTAGCGTCATGCGGTGGTAATTATCGTGATTAACGTGCGTTTCGAGACAAGCCGCCTGGCTCGGTGCTGCCTTGGAGGAACTCTCTCGGTGCAGCTGCACCGGTTAATCTCCTCCGAGGCTTCGCTTCCCCCCAGGGACAACCTGGCGAACCCGACACCGCAAAGGGGAGCCTCGTCGAACCCATCGAAAACTCATCTCGCCTCCTCAACTGCACTTTTCACGAATAAACTTCTCCTTTCTCTTCCTTGAAAAAAAAGAACTTCGTCAAAACAATTTTAGGAAGTAGTAATTAAAATATTGGTGCTAAAAAAATGATAATTGTAGAGGAAGTAGAAAAAAACAATAGGAAAATAGAGATAGGGATTTTTAGAATCGATTGGTTAAGATTAGGTGACCTCTCCTTTCTCTTCCTGGAAAAAAAAACTTCGTCAAAAAAGAAACTTCGCGAGAGCCTCGACAATTAAAATATTGAGATGCAAAATAAATAAATAATAAAAGCAGTAGGAACTAGAAAAAATCGGTAGAAATTTGTAGATAAGAATTTTTAGATGGAATCGATTAAGATTAGAGGATATAAAATGTGAATGCAGAAATGCGTGGATGAGAATTGAAAGTGGAAATTGAAAGTAATGAGCAGACAAATTGCAAGCAAGATGACTAATTCGTGGAACTGGAATTCTCGTGATGATGCAGGTACGGCAGTGAGGGTGTGGCGGAGTCCGCTCTGGTCGACGACACCCTCAACGGGAACCCCCGATCTTCATCCCTCCAATCAGGATCGCCGGGAACGCGAGAGCCTGCGGATCTTAACGCGAGAAAGTACGTACCAAATAATAATGAAAGCACAGAAATCAAAGTAAAAGTAAAGCAATCAATCAATCAGTATATCTTGTAAAAACTCGTGCCAGATCGTTTCTATTTACGTGCACTGCTTTCAATCTCTCACGTATATTTTTACATAGATGTGTGCGTGCGCGTGTACGTGTGTGCGTGTGTGTGTGTGGCTATGTAGATAATTGTCATAAAACTAATTCCTAGCCCCAAAAACCTTATTGGCACGTTTCTCCTCAGCTTCGAGCACTTGCATCCTTCCAGTCTGCGAAACATTAAAAAAAAAAACACCAAAATCCACCCCCTTAACCTTCAATTGTAAAAGGATCGTAACAGTAGAAAAGAAATAATACAATGCAGTATAGTTGGCTGAAAAATAGCTTTCAATTCTTGCATAGTTTTCTCTTTCTTCCTCATTCTGGTAGAGTGGATTCGTGTGAGAACTTTGTTGGAGGGCTTAGAGGGGGAAGGGGATAAATTTCGGGTTAAAGGGGGATGATTTTGGGGGTAATTGCGGGGAGAGCCGTTGGAGCGCTTGAAAGAGTCGAGAAATTTGCGGGAGGCTGTAAAATCTTTGTGGGGAAATCATTAAGTGGAAAATCCAGTGGTGAACTTTATCAGGACGGGATTGGTTAGAGAGAGGGGGAAGAGAAAGGTAGAAACGCATTTGGCATTGTGAAAGAGCGCAATATACGTCGCACATAACTCGACCAAAGTGGCCAGGAGGCAGGACCTGGACGCACGAATAGCTACGTGGGCGAATATGTGCTGTGTTGAACGAGCGAGGGAAGAGAATAAAAATGCTAAATGAACGCGCCGAGATAAGAATCCCAATGACAAGCGGAATTGGAGCCGGCTGGGAGCTTCCGGGAATTGCGACAAATCGTGAAAAACACTAAATGCAATGCCAGAAAAAAATCTCACCAGCTTCCACCTATGAATTTTTCATTCGCGCCTCTTCGCGTAGATTCTTACCACTTTCAACCGATCCAAACAACCTCTCCCCCCTCTTTTCTCGCCGCACAAAATTATTACGGCTCTTAACTTATTGTAATAATAATAATAATCCACTTACCGAGCTGATAAGGATATTTGCCGAGGAATCTCGTCAATCGAGCAAAATATTGTAGATTTTATGGAAATTCATTTCAAGGACGCTGGTTTTTAAAATGATAAGGGACTTTTGTAATGGTAGTTTTGTTGTTCTCGATCCAAGGTAGAATGTGTTTTCGTGGGGACGAGATTCCCACGAGTTTATTTTTTAACGGTGATGGTTAATTTTGCAGCTACTGCGAGAAACCGGACAACGAGTTAACGGAAATGGGTGGAGTACCGCACGTGGAGGGTGGCTTGAACAGCGAGCTGTACGCGGTTCCCGTTAAACGACGCCAGCCGAAGACGCCCAAGAACAATGCGAGCGTGCAGAATAACGTGCAAGAAAAGCCGGCGCCGGAAACCGACAATGCAGACTCGGAAGATAAGGATGAAAACGTACCACCAGGATGGCAAAAGCACGAAGGTATTTATAGAAAATTCCTTCGTGATTCCAAAATCCTCGTCCATTTTGGTTGTAATAAAAAAGCTTTTTTTTTCTCACCAAGATAATCCGATCTTTTTAATTCCACATTATTATATCCCGTTTTGATTACGATAAGAAAAATTTATAAAAATAATTATAAAAATCTCATTAACGAATCTACGATTCACCTTCAGACGAGAACGGGCCGTACTACTGGCATGTGAAGAGTGGAAATATCCAGAGGGAGCCACCCGAGGCGTCTATCTACTCGAAAACCGAGTCCCGTAGAAGTCTCGTTAAAGATAACGATAGTGTGAGTGCTCTTCCTCGACTTTATCAATGATTCCACGACGTATTTTAATCCCTTTTTCTATTAACCCTGCTTTTTATTCGAGAAGATCTCTGCCTCATTCGTATATATTGTTTTATTTTTAATGCAGATCCATAATTTCCATTCCCTGGGTGGAATGGTGAATACGGTAACGCGAAGCAACACAAGCTCAGCCCTAGATCAGGACTTGGAGAACAAGAGGAAGGAAGAATTAGCGCTCAAGTAAGAGACTTTTTTCCAATCGGGTAATAAGACCGAAAGGAATAATTATTTTTATAAAAATTTGGAATGGTGTGTTTATAGACGAAGAAGCTACCCTGCCAGAACGGACTCGGAGGGTCGTGATAAGCCTATAAGATTCGCCGTTCGTTCTCTGGGCTGGACGGAAATAGCCGAAGAGGACTTGACACCTGAACGCAGCAGCAAGGCTGTGAACAAATGCATCGTCGACCTCTCACTGGGCAGGAACGACCTCTTAGACGTCGTTGGAAGATGGGGAGACGTGAGTGTAAAAAGTGCTTCTTTGATGCAACAAAGAAACACAGTCAGATTTTCACAAATCATCCTTTGCAGGGCAAAGAATTGTTCATGGACCTCGACGAGGGTGCATTGAAACTGATAGACCCTGAAAATCTGACTGTACTCAACACTCAACCCATCCACACAGTGAGAGTCTGGGGAGTTGGTAGAGATCACGGGCGTGAAAGGTAATTTGAAGTGAAAGACAAAAACCTCCGCATAATATTTATTACCAATATACGATAACACAATACTTCATGAATATTCCTTCCAGGGACTTTGCGTACGTGGCGAGAGACAGGTCCACTAGAAAACACATGTGTCACGTATTCCGTTGCGACATAGCAGCACGCACCATAGCAAATACACTGCGGGACATTTGCAAGAAGATAATGATCGAGAGGTCGCTTCACCAAAATCTGGCAAAACCTGTCGACATTAATGGTAGAACGAGCCTGGCGACGAGACCTACAAACTTACCAACGGAACACAGGCGCTTTCACCGAAATGGACAGGCGTTAGTCAGTGAGTGTAGTTTCTTTGATTTTTATGTAAATAAAAAATAATTTGATTAGATATGATGGTAAAAAATGTTAAATCGTCCCTTCATCAGCGCAATCATTCCCGACGCCGATGGAGGAGCCTAAGAAGATACTGGAGGCTCAATATTTAGGCTCGATGCAGGTGACCCAAGCAACAGGGATGGAGGTGTTGAACGATGCGATAGATCATATTGTGACGAACACCCCGAAGAGTCAATGGCGAAATGTAAACGTGGCTGTGGCTCCTAGTATGATATCCATACATTCGCTCAACGTGAGTAGACCCCCCCCCCCCCCCCTGAAACAAAAAGAACAAAAGATTAAAACTCTTAAACGTGCTTAACGACACGACTTTTTAGGACGACAAGCTGATCACGGAATGCCGAGTGCGTTATTTGTCCTTCTTAGGCATTGGTCGCAACGTCAAACAATGCGCCTTCATAATGCACACAGCGCAAGATCTGTTCATCGCACACGTATTTAACTGTGAACCTAGTAGTGGAGCCCTTTGCAAAACAATAGAAGCAGCTTGCAAGGTGAGTCCCTAGTGCACGGCTAAGAACAATGGAAAACTCCCAATAGGAAATTTAATTGTATTATCACTCCTTAAGCTGAGGTACCAGAAATGTTTGGACGCACATCATCCGCAAGGACTGAGAAACGCCAGTAGCCTTAACACTCCAAGTGGCCGAGGTCTTGGCGCAACCATAAAATCTTTGGTCGGTTCTTTGACCGGCCGTAAAAATAAGCAGGGTGAATCCTGAGACGAGGCACTCTCGCTGCAGGTAATTTTCCACTCTAGCTTAATTTCACTGTTACACTTCTGATCCGATTGCGAAGAGGAAAGGATACGATAAACCCAAAAGAATGCAGAAAACTCGCGATCCAATTCTTTGAATCAATTAACCTTGATTAACCTTAATAATTCGAGTTTACTGTGGACTTTGTCGTATCTTCTCTGACTGACTGATGTTCTTTAATCATGGAGCACTATTCGCTGTCTTATCAAAGACTTTTATGGCCAAAGGAGCTGTGGCCACTGCCTGCTGAGCGAGAGGTGATCAGACACAGACATCTGCAGTCGCCGTTGACCTTGAAGTACTTCGGTGGTTCACCGCCAAGCGCGTCTCTAAGATCGCTGCTCTCACCATCGTTGGACAGCAGGCGAATCCAACTAGCTCGCTGGGAGAGCAATCCTTAAGGACGCACCATAATAGGAAACGTATAAGGTCCCTCAAGCTGGAAGCCCTGAGAGGCCTTGGAACACAATGGGAGACCGAATGTTGCGGAGTATTTACATCCACTGTATAGTGGACTACGCTTACGTGTATCGATATGATGTTGTATGTTAAGGCAGTGTCGAAGAGGTCAAACCCTGAAGAACCAGCGGGACGTATGGTGATAGTCCATGAAGAGGGAGTTTAGTCTGTACATAAAACCGTGGTAACTAATACTAAGAATTTGATGGAGGAACCGGGGGAACCATGTAAAAGTTGAGGGCACGAGTGGCAGTGTGAATATGATAATTGTAGTTAGTGGTATGCATTCGGGGGCATTCGACGGGAGTTAGGGCTTACACATGATATTGTAAAATGTGTATTTGGATGTACAGAATAGCTTGCGGAGTATTACCAGACACGACTACAGAAACACTGGCACGTTGAAGGGGAGGAAAACAGACACCTACTAACACGTATACACGTATATATAAAACTGGCACATGCACGCACGCAATCGGACACGAGAAACTAAATGACGTACGTACATACACGGTAGGTTATAGGAAAGTTATTTTTTATGCGGAAAATCTAGCAGAGTTTGCATATTTAGGATGAGGCGATAGGGAGATTCGCGACCGTCCTTTAGGTCCCGAAAGGATTATAACGACAAGGGCAAATATCTACGCGTATAATATCACGATCCATCAATAAGTGTGGCTTTATCTCTTAGAGATGTTCCACCGACTCTACGATAGACTAGCACATTTTAGACTGCTTTACACATATCGGTTGGCCAAGGAAAGTTTTTTACGAGATATTCTAAAAGCCGAACGAGCCAGTGCGTATAGCCAGTGTCTTCGCGAAATTAGCGGATTTAGCAAAATACGCGAGGTACTCCGTGCTTAATTAGTTTAGGAACTTAACATTCCGCTAATGTTGCGACACTCAATCGATGTGTTTTAGCCAGTTAAGAGTCAGTCCAATAATTGGCCCGATCTATACCTTTGGCGTTGGTTTCACTGGGACTGACAGTCCCACCAAAGCTCTTAGAATGCGTTTCTGATGATTCATATCCAATTATACTCATTGGAATGCACTTGTATCAACGACTCAATGGTGAGTTTGGCGGTGCCGAGTACTGAGATTCGAGAGAATTCCACGGATTTTCCGGGAATTCGATCTTGCAATCATCGTCGTTGTCAATTTTTGCATTCCTCAGCAACTGGCCTTATAGCGATACGTATCAGAGGAATCGTTGCTGGATAATTCGGAAAATTCATCATGCGATTATTCCTTTGATCATCGAGTTTGAGGAAACCGATCGCATTTGTACGTAGGACGTTGAAATAAGTTGACGGAGAGTGGGGGACGCGAAGTTGGTCGTGGGGAGAAATTCAAGATGGATACCCTGGTCGTTGTTGGAGGACGGTCGTGTCGCGAGAG
This sequence comes from Prorops nasuta, assembly GCF_024137725.1. Lineage (NCBI taxonomy): Eukaryota > Metazoa > Arthropoda > Insecta > Hymenoptera > Bethylidae > Prorops > Prorops nasuta. The sequence goes on from NW_027116808.1 coordinate 2,093,766, forward strand.
CAACCATCGCTGAAAGATATATACTTGCGCGGGACCCAGAACGAAGATGATATTTCTATGTAGCATTTTAATAAGACAGCACCGAATATGAGCTGCTTAATTGTATCCTGAGAATGAGAGGGAGAGAGAGAGTCTCTGTGTGTGTATGTGTGTGTGTGCTGTGTGAATGAATAGCACGGAGAGAATAGTAAACAAAGGAGGCATAAACAGGAGAGAATTGAATTACCTGGAAAAGCAGGGCAGAGTATCACACAATTTGTATATAGTATATGTTTACGTGGATCATCATCGCCTTTTACTATGAATTTAAACGGTATGGAGGATCCTAGGAAAATGGCCGATGGGAAAACGGAGCAGTGAAACAGGTTAACCGCGAAAAAGCTTTATATTCCCTTTGAATGTTCAGGCTTCGCTTTTTCATATATTATATAATATGCGTTTCTCACAATCACGGAGCTCGGATAAAGGTATGAGTGTTGGAACTGGAGAGCAAGAGCGATTCTTTCCGAATGTCGGGTGAAACTGTCGAGGAGTGACGTCACACTGCGCAGGGAGACATCTCGTGTCACGTTGGCTGAACTCTAAACGCTTTCGCGCCTTGGTTACCCGCGTTCTTTCAATTTTTCTACCTTTCTTTTCTACCGAGTCTTGTAATTTACTCCGAATCGTCCGTGACGCAGGGAGAACCGTGCGGATCTGTAAATATTCACAGTACACGCAACACCTACACACACACATACACACATAAACAACCACACGTGTTTTGAGATAAACATAACCTGTACCGTGACGAACGCGATTAGAGAGATAAAGAGGGCCCGTTTGGATGGTATAAAAGATTTCTTTCGATAAATTATCACGCTTCTTAAAACTCAAGATACTCGCATACGGAGGGAGATGGATCAAGTAGCCTTTTGAACAGAAAGAAAACCTCCTACGGGTGTCCGAACGGGGCTCTCTCTCTCTCTTTTCCTCTATCTATAAATAAAATAACACATACGTATCACGCGCGCGCAATTCTTCGGTATGGAAATTGACCGGAAAACGTGCGCATAGCTTAATTGTCTCTTTATAGGTGTTGACATGTCGCCACGAACAATAATAATTGAAAAATAAGAGAAGAGAAAAGCCACTTGTAACAGACCTAGTATAGCGAACTATATTTGCCGTGACACGTACTAACCCAAAGAAAAAAAAGAATTTACTAAATAGAAGAGTTGTTCTGCACAAACACCACGCTTCATTAATAAATATATAGCGAGCTACCCCTATCTCCCCCCCCCTATCTCTCTCTCTCTCTCTATCTCTCTCTCTCTCTCTCTCTATCGTTTACTGACAATTGTCACCAATTAAATTTATCATTATAATATTATTATCATTATACCGTTATTATTATTGTGTATGCTTATCATTTATCAAAAGCAGCGACGCTGTTTCACACATCACCTTTGGTCACGTTATTTATTGCAGACAGTCAAATGTTGTTTGCGTCTAATATACTAATAATTAAAGAAAAAAGGAAAATTGTTTATCGTTATTACACATAGTTCGGAGAGAGATTTTTCATTCGAGAACCGTAAGTTTAAAGATGCTCGTCTTAAGTAAACTTTATTACCGACCGAGTCGCGTTACTTGCTGGCTTCGTTAAAGATTATTAAAATATGTATAGCGAACACTATAGTAGAGTTTTACTCGAGGTGCTCGAAGTGGGAAGCACAGACTGACAAGCTTTTACTAGAAAAAGATAACAAAGAAAAATGATATTTTTTCGTAAGGAAACGAAAAGCGTTCTTTCACGGGAAGAAACGATTTCCGGAAGCCCGGCGAGTAACGAGGATCGGTACATGAATTATAAACGATCATTGTCATCATAAATCTGGTTGTTACTATATTGTTGTCATGATCACGATGGCTGCTGAGCGTTCAGAAAAGCCATTGCTAATTTATCGCATATTGTTACTATTGTATTAAAAATAAAAATACTCACGCAACGTGTTGCGCGATCGGCACGTCGATAAAGAAGAACAATGGAAAAATCGAAAATGGCGGAGGGCCCTCTAGCGAAGCTAACCTAAATCTTCCCAAAGTTACGGCTTTTAGGAGGGAAATTGTATACATCGTTGTTTTTTTTTTTGTTTTTAGAAAAGATCGACAAAAATGGTTGCTTCGAAATTTGTGACGATCGCCGTCTTTTCGCTTCGATGAGAATCAATCACTTTCATATGCACTCTCACTTACCATTGTTCACCATGCCCATCTGTATTGCGTAGTTTGACCGATCGATAAACTATAGCGGACATGCAGTACAGAAATGAATTCTACTGTAACCACACCTGCCTCTTGTGAATAAATGCCTATTTGTTTCTTTTACCTCTCTCTTTATATCTATATATATATATAACTTTTTTGAACACCGCCTCTCGCTACCTCGTTCGTTGTGTTACTCGTTGAGCGATTTTTTAGGTTATTAATTGCCAGGATTTTTGTAGAATTGGTAGAACAGACGTTTTATTAAATAAATATCTTGCCACTTTTGCTCGGGGACATAAAATATCGTACAATCTCACTTCCGAACGTATATTTACTCAACGCAGTTCGTTTACAGAAGTTTCTTGGAGCGTGAGCTGCACGCGCCGATGCACATGGAAAAGTCACACGTGCATCGAGTCTTGCGCCTACTCACCTCGCGTTTCGTTGTCTGGCCGCAGGAAAATTGCGTTACAAAAGTTATATCCAATTTCTGTCATTCTGTTTTCACCTTATTCCTCATCGCGTGAATTCGGTTGCAGGTGGCGCTAGAGATTCGATCGTTGATAAATTTGAAATTCGAACGTTGGAGAAATTCAATCTTTTTAACGTATGAATTATGGTTAGTTTATTAAATTCTTTTACGAATGCAGACATTCGTTTATTATTTAACGGTATAATTTTTAAAAGACGATTATTAAGTTGGCATTTCGAACGAGCCTCCTGCGATTTAAATACGTTGCGTAAGAGGTTAGGAGGCCATGTCTGCATCAATTGACTTTCACCTCCAATGGATTCGCTTCTCGTTTGTGTCTTCTAACAAAACGCCAAGCTTCCGGTACATTTGGACTGACGGACGGATGTCGAACCGTTTTAAAATAAACGACTCGTGACTTGAAGGAGAATCCAAGCGTACCGAAATATTCGGAATCCCTACCGTATCGATAAATACTGGACTCGAGTAAGCTCGATCGGCCAGGGGGAGTCCCGATAAGCACACGCGATCAGTTTTACTTCCGGGAAACAACGGAAGCTAATAATTACATTCGAATAAATAATAAATAAAAGCGAATCACAAATGCTACATAAGAATAAGACAGAAATCTTTGATTTCGCAGTGTTGTCTAACAACTTAATTTTAAAATAAGTACACATCGTTTTCGTCCATTTGAAGCGCAAAAACAAGGAGATAACGATCAAAGTAAGACGTAAATCCTGCTACACGATTAACGAGGTATCGTCTTCCGACAAAATCTGCGCATAATACAAAAATCACTGAGTTGAAATACATATTTACAAAACCTAAATTAAATCATAGTTGACAATCTACGAATACTCAAGGCTAAACAATTGCACTAAAAAGGGTCCAAGAGCAACGAATTACAAAAATTCAGTCTCGTAGAAAAGGCCGCTCGTTACACAGACTAGAATAAGCCGCGCTGTTACACAGCTTATCCATAAAATCTGAGTTTCACAAATGATTGGAAATCTTCGATAACGCACATTACGAGTAATCTCGGCAGTGTCTAGTTCACTGGTCGAAGCATGATAAACGCAAGGATGGTGAATTGTGCTGCGTTCTTGAAACCGATAAGAGAGTTCAGCCTGTTTGTACACACTCAGATAAGGAGGAGCATGGAAAGGAGATAAAACAGCGCCCATCAGAAAAGTCCAAACATTTTCTTGGACGAGCTGGTGCTCCTCTTTTTCCTGGCAGGGGCGACCATTTCGGGACTATCACCGTTCAGGGTGACCAGAGCATTGGCTGGTGTCAATTTGCTTCTGAGATGTTCATCGAGCAACGCTTGCATGTCCATCTGCCACTGTTCCAGCTGCTGACTCAGTTCAATTTTCTGCTGAATGGCCTCCATCAGTTGACTATTGGCCTGAAGCACGTCTATCCTGGTCCTGGCTAGCTCCACCTCTGCCCTGTTTTTCCTCGCCACCGCCTGGTCCCTGACCTGATAGGCTTTCGACAGAATTTCATCCTTCGTCAGCTCCGAGCTCTCGATGTCTCCCCTCGCCCTGTCCCTCTCCTCCCTGACACCACGCAGCTCTGCCTCGCAGACGCTCAATTTACTCGTCGTATCCAGGAGGGTCTCCCCCCTCCTCTTTAGTTCCTCCTGCGACTGCTTCAGCTGCTCCTTCGTGTGGTCCAATTCCTCTCGAACCCTATGCAACTCCACTGCAAGGCCCAATTCACTCGGAGCCCCTCTGCCTGACAGTGCCAGGGTGTACACTTCCTCCACCAATTCCAACAGAACGCTCGAATCGTTTCTCTGCAGAAAATTAATAAAATTAGTAATTAATCTAATTACGCGTAATTTCAATATTGAAAGTAAAATATTACAATCTTCGTCGAGTTTTGTTTACTATTTTAGACATTGTTTTAAATATAAACAAAGACTATGAAATATTGCTACAGCCACCAGAGTGTTGTATCGATCTCAAAAGAATTTACAGCGTTGACCCGCATGACAATGACTAAGAGGGCAACGACACGAAGGCCCTTACCGATAAGTGAGTATCAGGGGGTCCGCTATTGACCTCCGGTTCGCCGCCATTGTTAACGATAACCAACATCGACTCGTCGCAATCGCTCTGCAGACCAGAATCGTCCTCGCCACGTCGCAGCTGCGCGCAGAGCTCTTTCAGCCTCTTCACCGCCCTCGACACTTCCGTTCTGGAGTCCTCCTCCAGAGAACTTCCGCTCTCCTCGAATTCCATTTCCGCTTGCAGCGATTTTGGTGACCTCGTCATGTTACCCGACCTCTCGCGTCTTTCAGCTTCGATACGAGCCAATGCTGCAGCCAATTCGTCCCTGAAATAACACCTTGATGAGAATGATTGTTATAACATTTACGAGCATTGTTTAAACAATACAATGATTTTTGTACAACGGTGTGGAAAATTAACGAGAGTGGCGTCGATTCGAAGGTTTTTATTGTCTGTTCGTTGCTCAAAGGATGAAAAAGTTGGGAATAATAGAGCGAGGAATCAGGAACGTTGTGGGATTATGTAAGAGTTGGACTCGTGAGATAATATTTAGGAATAATTAGATGTTACGCGTGGAAATCGTGGGGTAGGAATTGAGTAATAATAAAAAAAAAGATTGATTGCGAAGGAATTAGCAGTTGTGTTGCAAGCTGACCTCTCCTGTTCGGCTATCATCGCACGTCGTTCCGCTTCGTGGCTGAGCCTCTCCAAGGACGCTGCTCTCTCTTCGGCTTCCTCGAGGGCCGCCACTGCCCTCGCCCTCTCCTCGCGAAGCTCCAGTGACCGCCTTTCCAATTCTGTACGTTTTGCCGAAACCAATTGAACCTTTGAAAAGAAAAGTAATTTTTTTTAATTTCTACAAAGATTGAAAGGACAGAAATGTTTAGAGTTATGATTGATTTAAGGATTTGATAAGTTACAGAAAACTTATAAAATTAAAACCTCAATTTTTATATTCCGTATATTTTGCTAGAACGAACCGAAGCTTTTTTAAAATACAACATTATTCCTTCGTTAACTTTCGAGCAATAAAATAACGAAACTGTTTAAAATTCTGTAATATGCTTTCTTTAAAACCAATTTAAATCACAAAACATTTTTAAAATTAACGATCAACACCTAAAGAGAAACGAAGCTGTAATCCACATTTCATCCCTCAAGAACAAGAACTTTCGTCACGAGTCTATCTTTATAGATTTATCGTGTTTCGAAGGGCTTCGAGCTTCCTGAAACACGAGAATAGCAGTTGCCCTCTTCGGTATTAAGCTCGGAAACTCAATTCCAGCAATTGATCTGTCAGGATACCGAACAGCTTTTTCTCCCTTGAATTTTTCCGACTAATCCACTCCTAAGTGAAGAGGGGGGGGGGGGGTTCTATAATTAGAGAAAATGGAGGTTCGATATAAATCTATGAAAAATAAAATAATACCTCGTCCCTGAGGACTTCAAGACTGCTGACATGATCCTGAAGAGTGTGGTTCCTGTGGGCACATTTTTCCCTCAGGACTTTAATCTCCAGCAGCAGCTGCTCTTCCTGCTTGGCGGCCTCGCGCATTTGTTCGGTCAGCCTGGAATTTTGCGCCGTGAGCTCCGTGACCAGAAGAGCCTGGTCCCTCTCGGCCCTTCTCGACCTTTCGTTCTGCTCCTCCAATTGGCTGCGCAGATTCTCCACGTCGTGTTGAAGCTCCAAACATCTCGCCTCGTTCTCCCCTTTCGCATCCTCCAATCGACGCCTCAAAAGATGCCTCTCTTGCTCCAAACTCTGAAAATACCAATATTATTATTTTTGAGTCAAAATTACTCTTCAATTTTCATATTTTTATTTTAATAATTCAACTTTGAATATCAAAAAGGCCCCTCTTCCTACACGAAGCACGATTACTCTATAATATTTTTTATTAATAATTTTATAAAAAGTTAATTAGCCAACATTTTTAATTTTCATATTTTTATTTTTATAATTCAACTTGGAACGCATCAAACGGTCCATCTTCGCACGCGCAACACGATTATTTTATAGTCTTAATTAAGAAACCTATCCAAACCAAGTAGGTCAACCCGTCGATTATAATTGCCAATGAGAATTAATAAATCTGATTGTTATCACGATTAGAATTACATTTCTTGCAGAAACCCGGATAAAAAGGGAAATTCGCGTTTCCAGTGCAATTTCCACTTTCTACTTTTCGCGTCGGGAATGGAAGAATGGCAATCTCTCGATCTAATAAAGGAGCTAGAGTGTGTAATCGTATATATATATATATGTATTATAAACATACTTATACACGGATGCATTTATATAACAAAATTAGAGCGGGACTATATACCTCGACAAGATAACGGAGATCGTTGCTGAAAACTACGAATGCAATTTTTGAATTTCCCGCCAAAACCAGACTCGCCCCGTTATTGGTCCCCCATCGACCAGTAACTGACCACAAATTTATATCGTAAAATCTAGATGGCTATCAACAATAATCTCTCGAGATAAAAAAACCAGACAGTCTCGTTTCAAATTCTCTCCTGATTCTTATCAGCGTGGTTCCTTATCTTATCCCGTCCAAACAAAACCAAGATAGGCTCGCCTCAAATATTTATATTAAAATTGCACTATTATTTATCTGGTGTTTACAGTGCGAAAGAGGTACGATTGCTCGATCGTTTTCCCGTTCGTTTTACAGTCGAAGAGGAATAATGGAGCGGAGTCGGAATTCGAGTCGATTTTCCGGAACGCGAAACACCGAATTCTCCCATAAGAATCTCGCTGGACTCCCACGCGATTGGGAATAAAGTGTAAACGATTTTCATTTCACGAGGGAGCGCCCGATCGGCGTGAGTCACGATGCGAAAACCGTTCTCCGATTTATCTCGATACCAGCTGAGTGGGTTTTTTTCTGCAAATGATGACGTCATTGGTACACAAACGCACAATTAAACCGCGCGAGATTCCACGTCATTTCGCTGCACTCGCTCGATCGTGCACGTTTCGCAGTGGAGTATCGATCACTCCCCCCCCCCCCTCCCCCCTCTTTCCATTTTTCAATGGAAGCTCATGAAACTATTTCAGGACTCGCATTAATATTACATCGTTCTAAAAAAAAAGTGGTTACCTCGAAACTTGCTCGAATAACGATGCAAATTTTTATTTACGTTCCCACTCGCCTCTTACATTTTTTATCAACGACCACATCGAGTGATAACACTTTTTTTATCATTATTATATTTGTTTCTCCTCCATTTCTCAACGTTGATCGTCCCATTGGAGCACCTGTGGGATGATTCATCGTGCGATCGAGCAGCAGCATGTTTTTTAAACAATACTCTGAACTACAGATACGAAAAATTACGTTTTATATATATATACAATATATTATTGTGTTAAGAATAAAAGCCCTATCTGCATTCTCTTACATTTTAAGTGTTTGGCATGCTAAATCTCCATTTTTATCATAATCGTGAAATGTTCAGACGCTGCATTTGACCCTTTTCTGAAATTTCTATAATTTAAACCTTTTTTAGTCACGCACACATACGTGCATTTTAATTCCTAAACGTATATTAAATTACTTGAAAATATAGTGTATATTACCCACCAATTTTATTAAATAATGAGAGTATTGCACTTTTTGCAAAACTACGAGTATTCCATTTATCAAAACGTTCTCCACGTGCGATTTTCCACGCGCATACGCAATTTTTTATCTCTGTGATAATTATTTTTTTCGATTTACTAGTGTCTATAGCTGATTCGGTAATTATATACGGAATTGAAAGTACGAAAATTCGAGACAAGAGCGAGATAAGGTTGTTGGATCGAGATAACGTCGGACGTGTGTTATATTATCGTGTATAGGAAAGTTATTAATTTTTCTTGAATTTCCGGAAACACGAGCGATAGTCGACGAAAGGCTGATTCGTTTGATACGTCTGTGGTGTGTGACTTTGAGAGAATCGGTGAACGCTTTATAAAAAAACAACACGCTGCTGGTTGTTTCCTACCGGTCGATATGTAACCATTGGAGACCAAGGCCATCCGTACACCTTCTGGCTCGATAAACTCCACGACGGAACGCTGGAAACCTCCACTACACGTGCGAAGAAAATTTTCTTTAATTTTCCTTATGATGCACTTTGCAGCAATTGATATTTTAATTGAAATTAATTAATTAGTGTTTCGTATAATTAAATTTATTTTAAAATAGTTTTCTATTGGATGATTACTGTGTTTTCAAGAATAGTTGGTTTTTTAATTTTGCAAAGTGGAGTGAATCGTGGTCGAGGCAAATGTTGGCAATTTTATCGTTCATTCCAATGGAAAATGATTGATATTTGTGCGTTGGTTCTTTCTCGAAGGCTTTCACTCGTAACATCGATCGTGGATGAATTATTTATTAGTGGAATCGTTGCTGACGATGAGTTTGTATTGGTTTACAGGTGAGGTCGTGGAGTTGATACGAGGTAGACCGTGTGGTAGTATTGCTGGTATTTTTTATGCTTTGCTAATGAGTAGGTGGCAGAAGAAAAGTATAATGAGTGGTGTTGTGACTGTGGATTGCTCATCGATGGTTAAAAAGATCAGTGATTTCAGCAGGACTGCTTTGTGACTCACTTTAAATCCTCTCTTTGATTCATTTTTAATATAATGTTTTTCTATCGATGATGATGCATGGGATTGTTGATGACTAATCACTTGGAATTAATTTGACAGGATGTTTGCGTTAATGAAAATAAAAAAGAAAAAACAATAAAGAGCTTGAAGTTACGTCAATAATGGATCATAAAAAAAATTGTGGTTTGTTATTTAGAATTTTTCGTGTTTTGGGTTCTCCGAATGTTATCCACGTGTCGCATTACGTTAGGTAATGAGAAAATGGCAGAAAGTAAATTTTATTACGTTAAATTGCCTCTTGAATTAATATTTAATGTCTTCCTACGTATAATGGAATTGCTGACTAATCACTGGAAATAAGTTTGACAGAACACTCGAGTTAATGAAAATAAAAAAAATAAAGAACTTGTAACTACATCGATAATCACGAAAAAAATCGTTTTTGTGATTAAGAATTTCTCGTGCTTCGAATTCTCCGAATATTTTCCACGTATCGTATGACGTTGGATAAAGAAAAACAAAAACATTGAAAGAGAACCGTGACAGCACGCATTTAATAATAATAAAGAAAAATAGCAGAAAGCATCGAGGAAACCAAGAAACCTGGCGATTCCCACCATGCATCGCTGACTTGGGAATTCTGCCTTTACAATCGGCTGAATCCTCGCTAATTTCTCGCGAGCCACCAGTAACAATCAATTATAAACCTGAGATTCTCGACTTTTAACGAATCGCCGGAGAGTGGCAAATGGCAAAAAAGTGTCGAAGACTTTTAACGATGGTGGAAAAAATTGTTCAACGAGTCTACGCGAGTTATCATCATTATCTTTGTTTTTTGCCATTACTATGATTATGATTAACATGTAAAAAGGCATCTTTCCCAACGGAATAGGTCTCTAAAAGCGTTTCGCAAGTTTTTCCTCACTGCTCTTGACAAATGGATAACTTTTTTTCGTTGTGTCTGCCACAAATAGTGTATATATACAGCAGTTTGCGGAATGGCCACCGTTAACCGGAATTTTCCCAGTGTTGACATATTCGAGGGTCTTTTTTTAATACTTGTTGGTTATTGCGAGGAGTAAAAAAAGCGAGGTATTTATCGAGCTGTTTTGGGTAAAATAGGCGATAATAATTATAACGTGGTTGATTTTCGCAACGAGCCTGGATTTTAAGTATCGGTTATTAACTGGCTTGGATCGATGGGTGAGTCAGGCCATCGTAGTTATTTCGAAGACGTCGTGTTTGCATTGCAAAAGAACCGACAGCTAACCAGCCGGGAATTGGAAATTAGACGCGATCGTGACTCACGAATCTTCGCTGTCTTCGGCCTTTATTACGGTAATTCCTTTAAACGATTCGCGTATCCTCATACGAGTGCAATAGCGTTTCATTAAAAACGTGTATTCTTATCGTATACTCTGTTACGAAATATATAAATAACTATCGAACATAATACCCACTGTTTCTTATATATTCATTAGTTTTTTTTTCTGTACTCCAATATTGTGCCAAGACTGGAAAAATCTTGGTTTTAAGAGTGGATTTTATTCAGAAATTGCGAAACTGACTTGGTTTTCACGGGAACTTCCGGTTTCATTAACGTAGTACCGTGTACAACAATGGCGACCGGAATAGGAAGTCGATCAAGATCAAAGTCAAGTTCACGCTGGTACCCAGGGAAGTTGTGTTGGTTATCGAAGGCAGAGAGAACGTTATTTTTCCCAACGATCTTGGATTAATCGCAGGGTTGCCCCGTCTTCCGCTCGCTCCGTCACTTTCGCCAGTCGGGAAATCGCAATGGCTGACAGTAATTGGAACGCAATGGCCCGTGACGCGTCCAGAGCAGAAAACAAGCTGGCAAGACGTTGCACAACTATTTTCTAGCCTAAGTGTTAAAAGAATAACCGACAGACCTCATTTCGTGTCACAAAACTCTCGATTTCACGTGAAAATTCACCGGTCGTTAACAGGCATTTTTGAGGTTAGTTCGAGGTTAAGTTGACCAGACAAATCCCTCGAGTTTTTCGTTCGCAGCTGGCAAAGTTAATTATTTGTCTTTACAAGGGAAAAGTTCAGGTCTGCAATAATTTCTACTAATCATTAAGAGGTAACGAGCGAAATATGCAAAAATGCACCAGAAATTGCATCCTTCCAACAGAGTACAATAACCTCATAAATTTGATAAAAATTCTTCGGCTAATTATCGCGATAAAACAAGGGAACTGCTCTTATTCTGAATGTATTAGAGGAAATGATTGTTGCAATAAGAGAGAAACAAAATGACGCTACGATGAACAGACATAACCTCAAAATTTTGAGTGTTTGGACGAATATTCTATAAAAATAGTGATTAGCTAAGGTAATTTTGCAAGGAAGGGCTTGTACAATGGAATTAAATGCTTTTAATGACAAGAGACAGTGTTTTCATATGGAAACACATCTTTGTTTGCTATCATGAGATCGCTCTGCTGTTAAAATGGCGAATTGTGCAATAAGCATCGTAGCTCTTACACTTTCCTTACTCGATCAAGGACAACCAATCCCACAAATCGCTTTACGCTTACGTAGAATATCAGGCGAATGAACATTAAGGCGAAAGAGATAAGGCTAATCTCGCACATGTTATAATATGCCAAAACTGCGATTTAAAAACAAATGAAAAAAGTCTAAACCGAGGCGTGATTGCAGAATGCAAATTTATCGAAAGAACTCGTTTGAAAATTGAGGATAAAAACGAGAAACGTTAAGAAATATTCGACAAAGTTTCATCAGTCGTTTAGCGTCATTTTAAAGAAGGTTATTTTGTAGAGTTATCTTGAGCCTGCTTTCCTGAAAGCGAACCTATTTTATTAACGAGATTAAAGCTCGAAGCCTACCAATTCGCGCACAAGTGCACGTTTCGGTCTCGGTGAGCTTGGAAAATTAACCAGCTTAGAGTTTAGGCCTGACTTCCCGATAAAACTTCCATAGTCTCTTATTTCCCTTTAAATCAAAATCCTATTCCACGGATCGAATTCCAGAAGCAAATATCTCAGAAAAGTGATTTACATACTCGCTATCAATTATTTTCATTAAAATATTATAACAAATATGTATGTTATTGTTCAGATTTATTCTTGCGTGATTATCTTTCATTGAAAATTGCTTTTGGAGCAATTTCGAGCACGTAAAGGATGAGCCTGGACTTGTGACCGCGAGAGCCGTAATTCTCTCACGCGTCGGAATGATATGTAATACACGTGCTGGACGAGCACAAGCCGCAAGTGGAAATCGGATTACGATTTGTAATAAGAATCGAGCGAGTCGTGGCTTACCGCGTTAACTCTATCATTTTCTTAAACCGGTTTCTTTTCACTCTCACTCCATTCTTTCACTACGTTATTTCCTTTTTATCCTTTTTTCCTCGAGTCACCGTCCTGCATCGCCATTAATCCTTCCGTTCTCAGGATAATAGCCATTCCGCAAACCTCCTTCTGCACCAGCTACAAACACCACTTAATAATACACTCCACGAATAATCAGGCCTTCCTTAATGCGCGAGCATTTAATTTCACGTCTAATCACTGAAATTACACTCAATGAATTGGCTAATTGTGGGCAAACCTTCTTTTCTTGCTCCACAAGTATTCTCATATCCCTGAAAATTGTAGGGAATAAAAGACTAGACATTGAGTGATCTATTTGTTTTGTCGTAGAAAGTTGAAAAAAAAAAATAGTGGAACGCTTCCTGTATAACGGAGGATGAAGCTGTGTACGAGCGACCTTTTCGCAAGAGTTCGGTGATGCTAGGAGAGGAAGTTTCTCTCGTAGGAAAAAAATCGACCATGCCGTGGAATAAATTGTGAGAAATTAGCTCGTTTCGGCGGTCAACCTCATGAAGAAAGTCGCCTCGACCCGGTGCAAGCTAAGCCAATCCTCTTCGTCCCAACGGCTCCGGGCGATTCTTTACCCCTGAGAACTGGCGATTGTGAAACTCTGCGATTTTCCACGGGCTTCCACGCTGTTTCGTTGCACAAAGCAACTGCGCGATAAATATTCGCTGCCATGGAAACCCTTATGCCACTCGCAATCTCGATTGATAGGGATTCCACGAAGCACTTTCAACCAACCACTTCACCAATTTTCATCACTTTCGACTCTCAAAATATTGATGAAACGGAGATAGGACAATAATAAATGCTTATAAGCAAGTTCTTAAAGTTCTTTATTTTCGGAAATTATACAGTTTAATTATTCATGTGTATCCCAGCGAGCTAATTTCTTGACCTTAATTTTAGCTCACAATACAGGCGAGTCAAATATGCAAGTGTTACATCGCACGAAAGTCATAATTGAGTTGAGAGTAATCGTGTAGGACTAATTAATTTAGAGGCACAGCAAGATCTAATTGATAGGCTCGCCTGGAAATTACACCTCCTGAGACAGACGATTTTTAACTTTGTATTTGTGATTTGCAGAAACGATTAATGGTCTGACAGATTATAATTTTATTCGTAATTAAGAATGCGGAGAACTTTAGAGAACATATACGAAATTAGGGTACGAAAATAATAAATTAGCCAAAGACAGACTATAAATGAAAATTAGGAGGAAAGAACCTGGCGTGTGAGATGGAGGTGTACAGGCATTGCAGGTGAATTCACCGGATAATTACGCAGTTGCGTTTGCCATGGGTGGCCAGGAGTAAAGAGGGTAGAACGAGAGCTTCAAGGTCCCTAACGGGTCTTGTTTTTTTGAGAACTTCCGGTCTGTTTAACGTTGGAAGAGCGTTCCTGTCCAGGGAGACTCTTAAAACAGCTTGATTCAGTTACGAGACCACTGCTTCCACCTCTTAAAGACAAACTTATATCCCATTCTCGTCAACACTGTGTAATTAACTCATCAAGTACCGCTAGATAACTCTTACGACCAAGAAACTTTAAATTAATTTAATCCAATTTTTTCTCCAGCATTTTCTCAAACACCGGATCAATCACAGCTACCTCAGGAATCGCAGTTCGATAAGAAACAATTAGTAAAAAAATTATTGTGCAATGATACAATCGGAGACCGTGAAAAACTCGTTTTTCACGAGAGACACTGTAATCGATGGAATAATAAGCGTGACGATGAAATATAGATATAGATTTCCGTTTTAACGGGAAATCTTTTTGCACGCATCTTCGTGAATCGAAGACATCAAAGTTCTTGCGTGAGTGAACTTCATCTCCCCTTGACCCTTGTCGAAGACAGGGCAGTAGAGATCAACGGTAACGCGATATCTTCTTTGCCCCCCCCCCCTCTCCCCTCTTTCTCTTTTATACCGTTTTACTCTCAAAAATGCATGACTCGAACCCATTTCACCTTTGGACGCAATTTTTAGGCTTCCACGCTCCGACGGTTCTTATTAATGAGAGCCCATTTTCTACAAGGACTAACTTTGTTCCATTCTCTCTCGTAAAGCTCGACCATAGCCCATGAAAAATTGAAGAATCTCGCTTCGCGCTATTCCCAACCTAATTGACGAGTCAGCCGTTTATTTTCCCGCCAAAAACACACGATATGTACAAAGTAGAAAATTGTTTGGTGTGTGGTTTAACTATAGTGTAGTATATCAATTTTTATGTTAAAGTACAGAGCGAAGTTAGCCAAATGGCAAAGGATTTAATTTCCCTAGCGTACACTTCCTCCTCTCGATTATATCCAATGAAATTCCAAAACTCGTTACAATTTTGACAGAAGGATAAAAATGTTGCAAGAGCATTGAAAAATGAACGCAGGTACAAGAAGGCGTCTGCGAATTCGGGTCTTGGCAGTCACGGAACAACGAATTCAGATCGCAGCCTTGCTAGTGTTGGCGAGAAAGGAAAATTCCTCTTGAAATCGGGGCAATACGCAACGGAGAAGCCGTTAGGCTCTTGTTGAATAATAATCGGCGGGGGCGTCTTGAGAAGGCAGCTGCCAACTCTGCATGCCTAAAGACAAAAACTGCCAGCCTAACGAGCCACCATGTGAAAACTGCCGGCAAAAACCTTGGGGAAGCTCGAGAACACCTTACACGTGGCTATTACAGTACATTAGCGATGATTAAGAAAGCCCATTAACACCTTAATTATACGCAATCCCTGTTATTACTCGTGCACCAATTATATCATATATATAAATTCTTGCTGGGATTTATCTTTTGCAGTTAAAAATAGTATGAGCCACCTAAAAAAGATTAATATAAATCAAAGAGAAATTTAAATGAATATATGTTGTAGTTAATGAAATACCTTATCTTACTAATGGCAATTGCATCAATCTTAGTTTTCAGTACAGCGTTGGATGAAAATTTCCAAACAACAGTGTATAGTACTATTCGCAGTATTTTCTGTATAAAAATTATTGTTGTATAGTTTTGTTTAATTAGTATAGAAGCAAGATGTGAGAAAGGTAGTAAGAAACAGAGAACAACTGTCTCTTCCTGGTTAATTAGCATTCTCGACTGGCGAGTCCTGGCGATTCAAAGACTCTTGATAACAGTGGTGATTTATAGGTTAGATTTTCAGTCTATTCGCTGTTCTTGGATTTGTCTGGAAAATCCCAGTCATTGTCCCACAATAAAGCGTTTGATCGCACGTGAATCACTGGCACTAATTAAACATCCGGAGAGCGGTTAATTTTCTAGTGTTTATATATATATATATATATATATGCCATTTCGAGAACAATCGTGCATGCAACTTGCACGGTACGCCTTATATTGCTTTCTTACCGAGTAGTGTATTTCTCGCGCGCTAATCCTTAAACGGTTATGTGTTTACAGCCGTAAATACGTTCACAATGCGAATCATCCACCATAACATTCACGAATGTGAAAAGATCAACGCAGAGCTGTGACCGAAACGCACTCAGCCATCTTAATGACGATGAAAACCTAACCTAACCCTAACGAATCTGCCATCTTTACGCAATCAGACTGGCTGGGAAAGTACTCTCATTCGAACGTTTATCTTTTGTAGTTGCATTTTAAATTTGGAACAATTTAATGCATTTATGAAGGCTAATTAATCGAACGAAGCCACTTTCGCCTGGAGTTTTATAATTAATGCCATTGCATTGATCCACATTTTAGTCCGAGTCGAGAATCGCTGCACGCGCCATTATAATAGAGATAAATGTTTGTTTTGGAACTACAAAGATATTTATATATGGCTTTCCCTAAAGTTACGTAAATATGGCTTTCGCAAAAAATAACCATTTCCGGAAGCGCAGCGGAAGGCACGCAGATGCATTTAGAAGAAAGTCTTCCTACACGTAAAGAGACGAAGGTAGAAATAAGTGGAAAAAGTTTTCCAATCTTTCTTAAAAAGGAAACAATTTTTGCGAAACATTTGGCATCCAGCTATTTTCTCGTAGTGCATTGTTCCATGTGTCGTATTTGAGAAGGGAGTGGAACTTTCGATTGCTGAATGGAGATATAATTGTCCGGGATCCGAAAGATAAAGCAACTCGCGACGTAATTGGTGGAGCGGTGCGGTAACCGTGGGCCCTCTTAGCCTAGCCTAACCTAATCTCCAATCAAGGAGTAGGTCCGTGCGAAATCGCAGATATCATCGAATTCGTACAATCGCGAGGGTTTACGTAAAACGAATCGTGCAGAATAACCGTTAAACCCCGGGGTGAAACGCGAATAGACACGACCCTGATCGCACGGCTGACAGAATGTTCATCGTTTACATAAACATGGCGCCGCCTGAAATTCACGAGGCATTGTGATTCGGAACAAAGAGACTCCTCGTACGGTGACAGACACTCCGTAGGTCAAAAATGAGGTGACTGACAAAACGCGGAAAGATACACGCAAAATCGCACGTGAGCAAGCATAGACCGTGATGCCGGGCATTGTCTTAGAGGTTAGGTTGCCTAAGTGACTTATTTCCACGCTTTCGTGGCTTACCGACTTGCCCACATCCACCATATCCGATTCTTCCAAGCTTCCATAGCAAATCGTTAAAAATCCTCTCTTCATTTGCAATCCGCTAATTCTTTTCGCTCTTTTTCATCTTCATTCGATCCAGCATGAATTTCGACACACTTGACAAAAAAGGATCTCGCATAATATAGAATTACGTCATCGCTAATATAACATATTTGTATGTGACTTTGAATTACGTCAATCTAGGGAATTAATTTAAAATCGAGGTTCTCCCCATTCGCCCATCATTCAAAATGGCGAGATAGCGTCAATCACGATTCGTTCGTTGTAAAACTCGCTGCAAAATAGAAGACGCTAAATTTCTTTGGTTACGAACGAACAGACCTTTTTAAGCTAAATTGAAAAAAGTTATGTAAATAGAACTATGTAATCAAAGTTTTGAAGTAAACAATTTAATTATAACTTATTGATGAACCGAAAGATAGTTTTGAGGTTAGAGCGTGCAAATTTGCTCTATTCTCGTCGAGCATACTAACACAAGCATAATCAAGTAAAATGTGTAATTGTGTACGTATACGAAAAGTCTGCAGAAAGTAATTATGACCGAGCATAAGAAACCCGCGCAATTTTAATCTTTTTTACATTCCGCGAAAAAGTCATGCAGACTCAGATACAACTGTCCGATTTGGCGAAATCGGTGAAACGCCGATATATCATGTTTACGCGGACTTATCAACTTTCGTTTTTTTAGCTCTCGAAAATCGCCGAGAAAAGCAATTGCACACTCTAATACGGTGATTCGTGCTTGACAGTAATAAATGTTCAGGTATCCGAGACGGATGAGCGTAACTCTAGCCGTTATGGCGAGTGCTACCGACTGGCCGTGTCGAAACCAAAAGTTTTATTTTCGAAAATGGGTTGGCGGAATCGGTGCAGGATAGGAGATGGGGTATCCAATGGAATAAAGCTGGATTTATACTATACGGCACCGGATCAGCACGGCACGGCACGACACACTGGTTGAAGGAGCGCGTAAACGTAATGAAAAGTATCTTCTGTATCCCTTCAACCAATGTGTCGTGCCGTTCTGGTCCGGTGCCGTATAGTATAAATCCAGCTTGAAATTGGCCTTAAGATGCAAGAGTACTGGCTGGTTGGTTTTCTCACCTCGAGCTTAGCGGCGTATTCCTCGCGGAGGACGTCGCTCTGCCTGGTGAGATCCTGGTTTCTCTCTAGGAGAGCCTTTCCTAATTCAGCTGCGAGCACTAGATCACGCTCGCGCTGCTTGAGCTGCTCGTGGGGATCCTGAGGAGTATCGTCGTTATCGAACGAGTTCCTCCTCGCCTGGAGGTCCGTTATCATATCCTCCAGAGCGTAGGGCTCCAACGGCCCATCCTTTTTCGGTAGCATTTCGCTCCTATGCACAAATGCCCCCGCAAATCCGCGAAACAATGATTACACGTGGGCGTGAGATCTTATCGAGGCTTGCGTCGACCTGGACTCGTCATAACGTCGAAGTCGAGCAAGTTCATCCTCGCTCAATAAACTCGAACGCCTCCGCTTTTCGGCTTCGATATCCTTTAGATGCATGCATTTGGCTCAGCGGTATTTCATCAACTCATTTTTCTAGCCAACAATGGCAAGCTGTAATCAAAACGAGGCTGAGCAGGCCTTGAACCGAGATTTGCAATACGTTTTGGTATCCAAAGAAACGCAGGAGTCCAATTAAGAGGCTATTAACTTCCTCTCTTCCATGAATGACATTCAATGAACAAGTTTACCAACACTCTCAAGCACGGTGACTATTGCTTTATACCATATCCTATCTTAGCTCAGTCCTTTTCCTATTACTTCATCCAAAAATCCACTTCGTTTAAGAATAAAGAATGGAAAGAAGTCTTAACGTCGAAATACTTTAGACACTGCACATTTTCCAAACACAGATGAGCGATTTCTGTTTTTTTTTCATTAATGTCATTTTTGTACTTTTTATTTCACTCTAGTAACTTTAAAACTGGGCAAAACTGATGTAAGTGACAGGGATCCATTGTCCGTGGATTGTATTTTCTTATTACAGCACGCGGTCGACTATCTGGTTCTTTGAGTAGAAAGTCAACTGGTATTAAAAGCGAATTCCAGTACACACAGAGTATACAGCGTATAACTAGGCACGATTTGAAGTTGTATGGCGTCCATTGTCAAATGTAGCTTCGTACGAAACGTGACAATTTGCCAGCTCTTCCCGTGTCTCAAGGATCTTTGCTTTGTAACATTACACGATATTTTTCAATTCACTCCCAATATCACGTATCTGGAATTGCGCAAAAATCTTCCATAATAAAAGAAAAACCAGTTTACCTCGGTTCCAATCCCAAGTTCCGGTTCGAACCTTTTCCTTTTTCTTTTAAATTCCTCTGTACACTACTTTTCTAACCACTATTGAAACACTAACACAATTTCTAGCACACTTTAGATCCAATTTCTACCCCAGTCTCAGATATATCGCAATTTTCTTTTGTTTATAACTTTGTCGAAAGTGAGTCGTGCGTGTTTTGTGATTTGGCGGGTTTTTGTTTTTACGAACATTGCAAGGTGGACGAAGAAAAGAGAGAAATAACGTGAAATGCTAAGGAAATGACAGCGTGGAACTGGTGTAGAACCGACCTGGTTGCCGCTCGGCCAGGTAGTGACTGGAGTGTCTGCCGTCTGGTAGTGTGACTCACGTCAGCCGCTACACAGTGGAAAATAAATATTACGGAATACTGCTGCGCTCGCTCCTCTAACGATCGCTGCGCCCCTCTCTCTTTCCCACTGAAAGTAATTCCGCAGTAACTGTCCACTTTGCACACCAATAAACCTCCACCTCGACTCCACTCGACAGCCCTCCAGTCCCCTTTAAAAACTCCCCAGCACCTTTTTCATCAACGATCTATCGATCTTTCGATCCTACCACATATCCCATAACCCCACTTTCTTATATCCACAGTTTCAACCACTCAAGAACGGGTCATTGGCGTTAAAATGTAATCGAAGGTATGTAACCAAGGTAAATATTGAATCCAATCAATTGGAACTTGGCAAAAATATCGGTTATCGACTGATTTTTAAGTGCCTAAGTCGTGGCTTGAAAATGTTCGACGAGTTAATGTAGACTTTGGAGAATTTTTAGATTCTATAGAGGAAGGAGTGGGGGGAGTGTGCGAGAATTTTAGGCCTGTTTTAGCCAGCTGGCGTTGGACTAGCAAATGGGAATCATGGAAGGCATTCATTCCTGCAAGGAACGAGTGGCACGACGAGCCAGCAGAAATCGACCTGGCGACCTTCCTTCCCCTCCGCAAAGCAACTAGCACTAACCCACGCTAACCTGTACTAACCTCTGTTTCGCTTGGCGCGTCTTCCACCTCCACACTCATTCCCCCTCCACCTGGCTAACCCGGTCGAAAACCGCCACCTGACTCGATCTTTCCGAATCTACGAAACCCGCATATCGCCCACTACTTATCTCTCCGCAAAACATATTCCATTCGATCGATTACCCAGATACTCCAATATTCCATCAGGAATTTCTGCTTTGTTTACCTTAATATTTCGATTGATCTAGAAAGCATAATTTATTATATTTCACGATTTGAAAAGTAGCCCCAGACGAATGACATCATTTATTGTGTATCTTTGACGTAAGTCGTAAGATCAGACAGGTTAGGTTCACTCTCTGCTTAGTATATATGTATATATAAATTATTCTACTATTCTTTGTAATAATACATTTTTTGTCATTTCTGCTATGGATTTCCGCTTGCTGAAGCAGAAAAGTATTAGCTGTGGCTATTATTAATCGTTTGTATTGAAACGGATTGGACATTGTAATAATGGGATTCGTTTGAAAAGAATGAGATGTTTACCTACTTCTTCAATGCAATTAACGAATGAAAACTGATGCAAGAAACGACTGTTTGTGTTTTAGTTACGGCCCTGCAACGATGCCTGGCAACCGGAAGTATCAAGCAGGAACAGGGACTCGTACAGCTGTCGACCGTTGGGAGTAAATGTTTTCACGTGCTTTTTGGGGATACAGGACAGATCTTTTGTAACTTTAAGAACGAGTATTATGTTCATGAACGGAAAATACTCGTCCGATGACGTTTCCGCTCGTTTCTTTTTTATAAATAGTCATTAACACTGTCTAACCTTTCGAATCAACACGTTATTTCACTTTTCAGTCGATAAACCACATGCAGTTTTTTTACTTACCTAACCAATAAACTTCTGGTGAGTCGTCATCGAACCGGAAGTGGAGGATTCTAGTGAAAAGTGTTCGAAACAGTTGAGGCTTTTTTTAAAGGTGTGGAGAGGGGTGTTGAATGCTGAAGAATTGAAGCTGAATTGTAAAAATTGGAAATTAATATGGCATATAAAAGTCAGTCTATGCAAGACGAAGTAGAGATGGAGACAATTGCAGAGGCTGAATTGTCGAGACTTAAAAGACAATATAGGTGGGTAGAATTATAAGATGTCGGTAATGTTGGTAACTTGCAGCTGAGATTAAATTTGCTTGAATGGAACAGTAGTTTTAACACTTTTAAAAGAAGAGAGAGGGAGGGGCGATTATGACGGAAGTGGATATTAACGGAAAGGGAATATGACCGAAACAGATAATAATCGACTATTTATCGTCAACCACAAAGTATTAAGACGTCTTAAAGATATCCATCAGATGTTTTACTCTAAATGATATTAAGAGAGTATTCCATTTGATGTTTCCAACGCTATAAATATGTAAATTGTGTGATAAATATTATACAACTAGGGCATTGGAAATATATGTATATAGATATAGGTATAGAATACGCCGTAAGTAGGATTAAGTGAATGGTACTCGATGTTTTTTGTATCAGAATCAGTTGCAGAATTTACCTGGACCAATAATGGTGGGACACTGCTGTTTATCCTTGTAATTACACAGTCGTACTAGCAATTTAATACGGAATTAATTAAAAACCATCGTGCATTACTGTCTTCAAATATTGTTAAATAAAATTATAATTTACGAAATTCAATTTGAATAGCGTTTTTATAATATATAATAGTCATTGTGTAAACGCTGGTAATTATATCAGATGTCATGATTAGAGAAAGATTGCGCAAATATTATAGTAAAAGGAAACTCAAGGCTGTAACATTATTAACGAACGGTGGCTAGTTTCTTTAATCCATATTATTAAACTTGATGCTAAAGTATATATTATTTTCAATTGCAAATTATACTTACATAAAAAGAAAGATCAGAACTCTTTTCTTCCTTTGAGTCATCTAAATTTTGTATTGGCTTCATGATTTCCACAATATTTAACGAAATTTTAAATCACGCGTAATTTCAATGTTTAGGAAAGAAAGTAGCTTTAAATAAGTCTCCAAAATTTATTAAAATAAATTACAAAATCTCTCCAAATGTCTGTAGCAAAACGTTGTTATTAAGAAATATATCAAAATGGTCAGAAGTTAGTAACAAGACTTCAAGTGACATCTTTTGGAGCTGAATGCTAGCTAGCAAGCTATCAATCACTGAAACCTCTTAATATAATTTTTACATATTCTAAATTAAAAAAAAATTACTTTCTGTCATAATAATTTTCTTTTATTTTAATGCACATTACTATATAGGATAATGGAAAATGATAGAGCAGCTTATGCTGAGGACGCGAGGTTGCAACAGAGGAACCAGCAGAATATGATAAAACGTCTGGAATTCGAAAAAGCCGAGCTCCTGTTAGCTATTAAATCAGCGAAATCACCACTAAACGCAATGAAAGATGCAGAAATGGAAGAGAAGCTGCGATGTCTACTTGATAAAAGAAAAAAATATATAGAGATTATAAAGGACGAAAACAAGGAGATAGCTGATATAAACGACCAAATTAAAAAGGTCTCAGTATTCCTAAGATTCTCGCGGATTCTTAAACTCTTCTTTCCTGCTCGTTGCTGTTATTATTATTTTGCTTACTACCCGTGCAATTAAATCACCGCTCGAACGAGAGATTTTCAGTTATTTATTACAACTTTTCACTTTTCCAATCATTCAGTTTCCTTTCGCTGACTGCTTTCACCCTTTTGCAAAATTGGGCAAAAAAAATGACGTCTGTAAAATCAATGAAATAATGACGAATATTTTTTCAGACTTTCAAAGAGGTGGCAAAACTGAGGATGAAAGTCCAAACGGATGCACAAGCGAAGGAGGCAGCGTTAAAACAACAAAGATTGGTCAGCATTTTGGAGAACCGATTGGAAGTCATCACGAAACGCTTCAACGAAGTCGTGGCCAATAATGCTAAACTCAGAAACGAAATCGACGCTTTGCTGAAGGAGAGAACCCAGTTCAATTGCCTTTGGAACAAATTGTCCATTCAATTAAACATCGGCAAACAAATCATCAGTGATCTCATAGAACAGGCTACTGCAGCTTTTAATCAGAGAGACGAAGAGCTTAGTAAAATTTACACATTGAAAGAGAGGTAATGTAATATTTAAAAAACAAATTCATCATTTAAAATGTAAATTGTATCGTTTCAGATTGTTTTCTCGCACAAGCATTTTTGTCTGCACTTTTATTTCTGAATATGAAAAATTGAAGTAGCAATGGTTTTATTTACAATGAAGACTTTTTCCAATTGTGCATATTCATTCTATTCGAGTTTTACAGATTAGAAACTCGGTAGTTCAGTGATCAGAAGTTAATGAAGCGAAGGGTATCCGGCAATTATATACTTTTCGTTGCGTCATCAATCGCTCTATACTTTTATCGTTCCTCCATCGCTTTTGTTTTTGCACCAATGCTGAGGAATCCATACACAAAGTAAATCCATCGAGTCAGGCTAAAAATCGAATATTTCCATAAGTTACTCATATGCTTAACAAATTCCACTAACGAATAGTACCAATTACATATTAGTGTAACTGTATAACAAGATTAATTAAGATCCTCTAATCACTTTTGTAACTCATCAATTTTTAAATCCATTTTTCCAGAGGACTAAGGGACTTGAAAGGACACGCTTTGGAAATGTGCGAGCTACAACGAACCTTGAATAACGAGATGAAGCTGCAAGAATTTCTTGGTGTCAAGGGTCAGTACAGAGAAATGGGAGACTTGAACGCTAAGAAGGAAGCTGAGAGACGGGCCAAATACGAAGAGAAGCAAAATCAAATAGCCACATACATCAAAATCTTAAAGCAGATAAAAGAATTCTCTGGTAAAAGCTGTCTTGTTGTTTGTATATATAGAGGACAAAATATAGCTGTATCAATTTACTGTACAGAATTTTCAATTGATCCTATGAGATTTTTGACTAAGAGATTGATGGTTTTTAGGCGAAAAGGATATCGACAAACTGACCGTGCACTTCACAAAGCAAGAGGAAGAGAATTTTGCACTATTCAATTACGTCAATGAGCTTAATGACGAGCTGGAAAGCCTGCAGTCGAAAGTTAGCGAACTCAGAGCGTCCATTGACGAGGCTCGAGCCGCAAATGCTAACCGCAGCAAGGAGAAGACCGAAACCTTGGAAAAACTGGAGCAGCAACTCCAGGAACAGACGAGACTAGCTGACGAGGCCGAGCTCGATCTCAGCAAGGTAGTTCCGACGTTATTTAATCAACATCAGCAAAATCCCACATAGTTGATTGGGCAAGAATATAAACGCTACACTGACCATTTAATTCTCTTCCTTGTTTCTTTCAAACGCGTTAACTTTTTGTAACCTTTTAGAAAAATGACTACATGGACAGATTATTGAAAAGGATAGAGACGCTCTTCAGGACGTTGAGATGTGACAGCACTCCGATATTGGATCTTCTGGGTGACGAGATCAGCGTGACGACGAGTAACGTAATGTTGTACCTTGGAGTAATCGAAAAGCAAATTGTCGATACGTTTGGAAAAACTTTCTGGGTGGATAAAGCTAGCAAATCGAAGCAACTCAGATTGGACGTGGATAATAGGACTGAATTGAAAGTCCCTTTTGTTACTCGTGTCGTCCCTTCTTAGCCTTTTCCTCTCTGAGATTCCTTACTATTTTCATTCACTCCTTTTTCTTTATTTAACTCTATTAAATTCCTAGTTGACTGACAGAAGAAGAGATGATAATTGTAGCGGATGAACTAGAAGTTCACTGAGCAAAGACAGTTGCTGGAAACTTGACTTAGAGATGTTATGTGGCTATGCCAAAATTTTATGCAATATATCCAAGTGTCAACCGCCAACTGCTGGAAGAATC
Source organism: Prorops nasuta (assembly GCF_024137725.1). NCBI lineage: Eukaryota > Metazoa > Arthropoda > Insecta > Hymenoptera > Bethylidae > Prorops > Prorops nasuta. The sequence goes on from NW_027116808.1 coordinate 2,119,288, forward strand.
AATCATTCGCGTATTGGAAGCTAACAACTTAACTAATGAAACTTAAAACAGTTCTGTTTGTATCCACAATAGTTCTAGAGTTTAATCTAAAATCCGCGCATTCCGGAAGCATGCTGTTTAGCACTATGAACGCCACTGCACATGGAAAATCGCGTATTATATTAATTTATAAGCCTTACATTTTGTATTAGAAAGAATACAAAATAATTCATGGAAATCGTAGCAGATTTCTTTTTTATTCATTTAAACTAACTTTAATCTTTCATTAAACGTATAAAATCTAAATCAATTTCTTTTTTTTAATATCCATTCTAATTTACATCTAAAATGTTAACTTCACATTTCTTAAAAATTAGGTAGTTGTATATTAGGATTGTGGAAACTTATACAGTGACACAAATAAGTGAGAATGTGTAACTGTATAAATAAACAAAAAAAGTCTAGTAAAAATGACAGAATTTCGGATAGTTAACGCTGATATTATAGTATAGATATTTATCACTCACTACCATCACTACACGTAGCGCCTCAGTGTATGTCTTCATATAGTAAATAATGAAGATTATCGATGGGACTTCGATAATCCACAATACTGTCTTTATATAAATCAATAACTTTCATTTTAAAATAAATAAATTTTTATGTCATGTGAGAATTTCCATTAAATGAACAAAGTTAATTTTATTAAACTTCTGGGGAATTAAATTTCGTTCATTTGAATATATTTTCTATCATAAAATAGAATAATGCAGAACGATAAAGTAGCCCCCGCCAATGAGCCAAGATTGAAGCTATTGAATCAGCAAAAGATGATTAAAAGGTTAGAATTTGAAAAAGCCGAGCTTCTGTTGGCTATTAAATCGGCGAAATCACCACTGAATGCGACGAAAGACGCGGATATGGAAGAGAAGCTGCGATGTCGACTCGCGGAAAGAAAAAAATTTATAGAGATACTAAACGAAGAAAAGAAGCAGGTGGCGGAATTGGATGAACAAATTAAAAAGGTTCGAGGATCGCTTAGATTTTCATGGATTCTTATTCTTACGCTCTTCTTGTCTACTCGTTATTATTATCATTATTTTGCTTACTGTCCGTGCAATTAAATCACTGCTCGAAGGAGAGATTTTCAGTCGTTTATTGAAACTTTTCCAATGATTCAGTTTCCTTTCGCTGACTGCTTTCACCGTTTTGCAAAATCGAATGAAGGAATGACGTTTGTAAAGTCATCGAGATAATGATTAGTAATATTCTTTCAGACTTTCAAAGAGGTGGCGAAGCTGAGGATGAAAGTTCAAGATGATGCGCGAGCGACGGAGGCAGCATTGAAGCAACAAAAATCTGTGAATATTTTGGAGACAAGACTAGAGGCCATCACGAAACGCTTCCACGAAGTCGTGGCCACTAATGCCAATTACAGAGATGAAATAGACGCTTTACTGAAGGAGAGAGCTCAGTTTAATTCCATTTGGAGCAAATTGTCCACTCAATTAAACGCCGGAAAACAAATTATCAATGATCTCATCGAACAAGCCACAGTAGCTTTCAATCAGAGGGACGAGGAAATTAGTAAAATTTATAGCTTGAAGGAAAGGTAACTGACTCTATTTAGTAAAAATATTATCACTTGAAACAATATTATCTTTTATATGATACAAAGTATTTTTTTTTTTTATTTCTCATAGAAAAATGGAATGAGGTGTTTGTTCTATTAACGACTCGAGACAGTTTCTAATTGTGGATTTTAGTCCTGTTGGAGCTTTTCAGAGTCGAAACTCGACAATTCAACGATTGGGAATTAATGAGGCAATCAATATCTGATAATTCTACTTTCTAATTTATCATCGATTGCACTGGAGTACTTTTCCTGTTTCTGTTTTGAATTTTATTATTGTCTACGAGATGCTTAATAATTGCTTCATAGCTGGGCTGGAATTTGTGGGGATCAATGCTGATGAATCCCTACACAGAGCAAATCCATCGAATCCGATTAAATTCGATGGAGAGTCGAATGTCTCTATAAGTCTGCTCTTATATATGTTTACAATTTACAAACGAGCGTACTCGCATGATGGAATTAATTAAGAGTTTTCGTTCTTGAATTTAACATTGTTCATTTTTCATTTTCAGAGGTCGAAGAGACTTGAAGAGTCACACTTTGGAAATGCGCGAACTACAGCGAACATTGAATAATGAGATGAAGCTGCAAGAATTTCTTGGTGTCAAGGGTCAGTACAGGGAGATGTCAGACTTGAACGCAAAGAAAGAAGCCGATAGACGAGCTACGATCGAGGAGAAGAAAAATAAAATAGCAACCTACACTCATATTTTGAAGCAGATAAAAGAATTTGCTGGTAAAAAGTTTCACCTGGTTTTTAGGGAAATCATTTATTCGACTGATGAATTTTTTAAAGTTTTAAATTGATCGTGTGGAATGTTTGACTAAAGACGACGATTTACAGGCGAAAAGGATATAGACAAGCTGACCATGCATTTTATCAAGCAAGAAGAAGAAAATTTCGCACTGTTCAATTATGTCAATGATCTGAATGAAGAATTGGAAAGCTTGCAGTCGAAAGTTAACGAACTTAGAGCTGCCATCGACGAAGCTCGAGTGGCAAATGCAAGTCGCCAGAAAGAGCAGACCGAAAGCTTGGAAAAATTGGAGCAACAACTAGATGAACAAACGAGACTAGCTGACGAAGCTGAGCTGGATCTCAGCGAGGTAATTCTGTTATTGTTTATAATCTACAGTAGCTAGATTCTACATGGACAGCATGGACTATGATCGACAAAACAATATTATTTGAAAACCGATTTCAATTTCAATAATGGACTTTGAATCATCAGAGAAGTATCTTTCAAATAAAGGAACGAAATTTTCAAATAACATTGTTTCTGAAAATCTAGATTTCAGGTTCTATTGATATATGTGTAATTTTGGTATTTATCTTCCAATTAAGACCATTGTCAATCGTTGATAATACAGTGACAATCTGCAATTCTCTTCCTTGTTTTTTCTTTATACCTTAACTTTTTGTAACCTTTCAGAAAAATGACTACATTGAGAGATTGCTGAAGGGGATCGAGGCCCTTTTCAGAACTTTGAAATGTGACACAACTCAAATACCGGAAAATCTTGGCGACGAGCCGAATGTGACGGCGGAGAACGTAATGCAATACCTTGGAATAATTGAAAAACAAATTGTAGATATGTTCAACAAAGTTTACTGGGCTGACAAGGCCAGTAAATCTAAGCATCTCAGGTTGGACGAGGAAAACAGGCCCGAATTGACAGTTCCTTCCATTACTCGTGTCGTCCCTACTCAGCCTTGCTCTCTGTAAGATTTGTTAATTTCCATTTACTCCTTTTTATTCCTCTTTTCAATTTTTAATCCTATTAAATTCACAGTTGCGTGGAAAAAGAAGAGATGTTAATAGTAACGGATGGTCTAGAAGTTCCATTAAGCAAAGTCGACGCTGCTGGAAAATTGGACGAGAGATTCGAAGTGGATTATGCAGAAATTTTGCACAACGTATCAAAATGTCAGCTTCCAGCTGCCAGAAGAATCATTCAAAAACGCTATCAATAAAAGTACTGAAGTGTCCAAATGTTTATTTTTCTGATTTATTCTCATCGTGGAATAGTATTAAATACAAATTGACTTTTCTTGAAAATAATAATTCTCGTCGTTCTGTTCGATTCGCTCATCCACAAATTTGGTGATTTTTACCAAATCACGAATCGTCAGTTTAATGAAAAGCAATTGCTGCTCTATGTCGTCTCGGTTGATTTTCATTGCTATTCCTTTTCTTCTGCACATTTGTTGATAAATATTCCAGCAGCACATTCTCACTCTGATCAATTCCAAATTTTTTTCCGATACGAGTGATTTGCTCCTTGCAACGATCCCTTCCCACTTCAAAGCATCCTCCTTTGCTGCATCGTGACGACCTTGAAGCTCCGCCAATTTGTTGTTCAATCCCATCAGCATTTGTGATTTCATCTCTCCCATAAGATGCTGCGATTCGATAGCAATTGTCGATTAATTAGTGTATTTTATTAAATAATTTAATATATTTTATATGTTTAAATACGTACCATTTCCGTACCGGTTTCTTCTAACGTACGGAGAAGCTGATTCTGTCGATCTGCTAGGACCTTCCTGGCGTCTATAAGCGTCTCGTAACGATTAAAAATATCATTTATTGATTGGAAATTTTCCGTCTCGTTCGCCACCTTTTCCATATAATCCTGATACTTTTTATAATCTCCTACAGAAATTTTCATTTTTTTTAAGACTTCTCTCGTTCGATCCAATTTGTTGTGTAAATTTTCAATCTGGGCAAAAAGATTGTTTTGTTAAAATCATTAAATATGCTTTAATGTTATTTTATCAGTTTTTATCCTTTACCTCCTTTTTTAGCTCCTTTTGACTCTTTCGCTCTTCTCGAATTTTAAACTCAGCTCGTTTTCGCTTATCGACGTTACTTTTAACAAATTTATTAAATTTTATAAAGGATTCTCTAAGCAATAATTGATTTTTTCTAATTTCATCCCATCTTTCATCCATCTCTCGTCGTCTGATCTTCTCCTGGTCCCTTCTTTCATTTAGCTCCCGCGTAGTTTTCTCCAACTCCTGCTGAGCCTTTATCAGCAAAAATCCTGGGTCTTTGTTCAGCTCATCCCATTGTGGATATTTCCTTAAAACGAATAATAAATATCAATAATAGGTTTAAAAATAGAAATCTTATTGTTGCCTAATCAGTTTTACTTGATTTTCTTTGCCTCTTGCTTGGACACATAATATTCCCGTAAGGCTGTTAAAGAACCTTCATTTTGTAAAATCATTCTTCTAACAAGATTTTTTGGAATCATCTCTGTTGAATTCATTGTTAATGGAGGTTGAAGAGATTAAGTCACAAATGCAATAAAATGTTTAGCAATAATAAAAATTTCTTCCCACAACCCCACTGGCCACAAATACACAAACACACTTCAGCATCGATCAAACAATTTGAAATCAGCGCTGTTTGTTGACCTAACCTAACTAAAACATTCCCTATATGAGATTTTCCACTAGATTCCAGGTTAGATTGTTAGAACTGGAAGCCAAATAAGCAAAATGGCGACCTCGTTTCGCTGTGCAAGAATTACTAACGGAAGACTAAGCATGAATTGTCCTTTCCTTAGTGTGACATGTAAATAAATAACGAGTGACTGTTCATTCAATGATCATTTGGTACGATTACGTTTTAAGTACACTTTTGTGACAAGTATTTCATGATTTATCTGATACGTTTCTGACAGTGTGTATGCAATGGCGGATGACTCTACATCCTTACCCAGAAGGCGTCAATTGGTAAACAAACCTCCTAAACCTATATTTTCATATAAAAATATAACTTTTTTTCATTATAATGAAAGAAATTGTTTTTTCTAATATTATGTTGCATGAAATTATTTTTCAGCGTGAGAGGACTAAAAAATTGTATACTGATGACTGGGCTATTGGAGATGAAGAAATTGAGGGCCGTAGAACTTTCCAACTGGATGAAAAGATTGAATGCGAGAGGTATAACCTGAACAATTTCACTGGCCTTTTTCGAGAAATGAATGGAAATGAGTTGAGTCTCACTTATCTTCAGAAACACGGTCTTGGTATACCTTTGCTTTTTAGAGACAAAAGTGGGTTAGGATTACGAGTCCCTAGCTCAAATTTTACTGTAAATGATGTAAGGACTTGTGTGGGTAAGTTGAAGTTCTATTTTTTATATTTGGAAATGTTTTTATTTTTATTTTCTCTAAGTTTATCTATTGATATTAGGATCTAAAAGAATGCTGGATGTAATGGATGTAAATACTCAAAAAAATGAAGATATGACGATGAAAGAATGGCAAAAATATTATGAAGACCCCAACAAGGATCGTCTGTTAAATGTTATTTCTTTGGAATTTAGTCACACCAAGCTAGAAAACTATGTACAATCTCCAGCTTTGGTCAGGCAAGTTGATTGGGTTGATGTGGTATGGCCTAGACATTTAAAAGAAGCTCAAGTTGAAGCTACAAATTTGCTGGAAGACATGATGTATCCAAAAGTACAAAAATATTGTTTAATGTCAGTGAAAGGCTGCTATACTGATTTCCATGTTGATTTTGGAGGTACCAGTGTCTGGTATCATATTCTAAGGGGTGGTAAAATTTTTTGGCTTATTCCACCAACAGAAAAAAACTTGGCATTGTATCAAGAATGGGTATTGAGTGGAAAGCAATCAGATGTATTTTTTGGAGATATGGTTGATAGGTGTGGCAGGATCAGTTTAACTGCAGGTATGACTCTGTTCATACCAACTGGCTGGATACACGCAGTATATACTCCTCAAGACTCTCTTGTCTTTGGTGGTAATTTTCTTCACAGTTTTGGTATTGAGAAGCAACTCAAAGTTGCCCAAGTAGAAGAACATACAAAAGTGCCACAGAAATTTCGGTATCCTTTCTTTACAGAAATGTTGTGGTGAGTCAGAATATCAGTTATTTGAATGTCAAAAATCATTCTAAATTATTGATTTTTCAGGTATGTATTAGAGAGATATGTACACGTTCTTCTGGGAAGAAGTCACTTAGAAATTTCTGAATCTCAGCGGCAACATTTAGTTCCACAGCATCATCAGCATGTACATTTGACTCCATTTGAATTGCATGGTCTGAAAGCCATAGTAATGTATTTGCATTCGTTACCATCGACAAAAAAAAACGTGCCAGAGTTGATACGAGATCCGGTAGCCCTAATTCATGATGTCAGATGTTTAGTCGAACAACACCGGCATGATAGCCCGGATGCGGCTGTGACGGGGAATGCCGTTTTACCTTCGCCACCAGCTTTAACGATTGCGGAACGGGTACATAAGTCCCCAAAACCATCAAATGTAATTTTATTTCAAATCTATCTTCATTTTAATTAATTATATTTATTGCTCTGCAGGAGCGTTTGCGGGTAACCAAGAAAACTTTTGTTAAGATACAACGTCAGCATTCTCAGGAAAAAGTCGAAAGAGCTTTTCCCAGAAGAAGAAGAACCAGATGCAAGAAATGCGAAGCCTGTACAAGAACGGACTGTGGCGAATGCATGTATTGCCAAGACATGGTTAAATTTGGTGGAAGTGGACGAGCTAAGCAAACATGCTTAATGAGACAATGCTTAAGGCCTATGTTACCCGTTACTGCTGCTTGTAAAGTATGTAGATTGGATGGTTGGGGTCAAACACCCGCACCATTAATGGGTAAATAAATTAGATTTTAGAACCTCTTTTTTTTGTCAATTTTAATTCTTTGCGATTTGCGTTGTAAGGTACATTTTTTTCTCCCCCAGGAAAACCTATACCAGTGGCAGCTTCTCGCCTGGTGGAATGTTCTATATGCTTTGATATAGTTCATCCAGAATGCATAGGACTTGAATTCCAAAGGATTACGATAAGTGATGATTTACCTAATAGTTGGGAGTGTCCAAAGTGCTGTGAGAGTGGTCGAAATTTAGAAATTAAACCACGTCAACCAAAGGCTCGTGTTAGAAAGCTCTCAGTATCCAGTGCTGCCTCCTCGGTACCCACAACTGACTCTGAAGGAGCTACAACACCCAGTAAGAGATCCAGACCTGATCCCAGCGAAGTAAGTATACTAGTTGTAAACTTTCATTTTAAATGTAAAAGGATTGAATATTTAATCAATTGGATTCATTGCTAGGCTTGGAATGATCGGGAACCGGCGGAAGGTGAACAAAAAACTGCTCTTCGAACACAATTGGCGGTGCAGTTAACTGGCTCGAGCAGCAAATCGTTGAAAAGGCCACATGTTGTTGTGAGACCAATTCCAGTATCACCGATCCAAAGACCAGGATCAGATTTCAACGGACAATCCTTGGCTTATGATAAAACTGCGATTCTGGCGGTCTTTAGATATTTGAATGTTAAGGATTTAGCGAATTGTGCCTTGGTATGTCGTACCTGGGCTAGATACAGCATAGACCCTGAATTATGGAGAAAGCTGGATATGTCACATTCGCATTTAACCGCATCACACTTAACCGGTATCACCAGAAGACAACCAGAGAATCTTTCATTGGACTGGACAAACGTAACAAAGAGACAGCTAGCGTGGCTGCTTGGTAGATTGCCGCAGCTCAGGACCCTATCGCTTCAGGGCTGCAACTGGGCCGGTGTTTGTGCCTTGAGGACCTGTAGCTGTCCACCTCTTGTCACACTTGATTTAAGTCACGTTTCTGGTCTGAATGATTTAAGTCTCAGAGAAGTTTTAAGTCCGCCAACTGACTCAAGACCGGGTTTGATCGACAAAACTTCTAGACTAAAGCATTTGAAAAACTTGTCCCTGGCTGGATGCGACATCACCGACGTAGCTTTAAGATACATAACTCAACATTTGCCTCACTTGGAAACTTTAGACTTATCCTCTTGTGGGAGAGTCACTGACGCAGGTGTGGCTCAATTAGCAACACCGCCAGCCCAAGCAGTATCTAATCTGATCTCACTGAACCTAGCAAATTGTAGACTTCTTACAGAAACCACCCTTGATCATTTAACCAAGTGCAAAGTCCTTAAACGATTGGACTTAAGGCATACGACTCAAGTTTCCACACAATCAGTCATCAAATTTGCAGCAAAGAGTGTTCACAACCTTCACGTGACAGACGTTAAACTGGTCGAAGAGAAAAAAATTAAAACAGAGATCAAAGTCAAAGTAGAAGCGTGAATCGTGCCAATGGACCTCTAGTGCAATCCGCTTTGAGTAATTGTAGTAGTCGAACATGGCGATAAGTATTACTGAATCCGCAAATAGCTTCGACTATACGCAAAAATTAAAGCCATTGTTAGATATAGTTTCGGTAGTTCTCCGATTTATCGATACGATTTTAATGTGCAATCACCGCAGGATTTACTATTTATTCGGGTTATCGGATAGAAAAAATGTTTTTCTTTTTGCTTTAATTTTTTTTCGTGCAATCGTAATCACAGTTCGATCCGAGCAATCCTTCCTGCATGAGATACTTAAAGCAGTACTCTACAAATCATCGAGCGAATGTACAGTATTTTGTTTTTTCTCTTACAAAAGAGATCAAATCGAGCAAATCAATCAGATTATCTAATGAAGAATATAAAAGCATGGTAAAAAAGGTGTTACGTAATTTCAAAGAAGCACCGTTTTGTGACAATTATATTTATTTGTACTGGTACGCGATAAAACATTTGTCCATTATGTATCATTTAATTATGTAAATGTATAAGCTTGCTAAGATATTTTATTATATGCATTGAACTTTCACAATATGTTCTAAGCATCCTACATCTTAAGCGACTATTTTAATTGCTGACCTATCTGTTTTATGAAAAGATTAATGCAGATAAATGCTTTAATGATAAAGCGGACAAACGAGTCTATTTTTTTTTTTTTTTTTACTTTATTTTGTTATTAATATTGTCCGGTTTACCTATTAGCGGATAAAACAAAAAAACGAAATAAATGAGCTACGATTTTACTTAGGTAACTTGTAAAATAATTTCATCTATATAAATTTGATTGTGTATATACGGGTTTATTGTATAAACATGAACAACGTATATATTGCTTGTGAACGGAATATTTATTACTTTCAATGGCACGGATCTTCTATAAACCTTTTATTACATTTACTAGTGTATAGAATAAAACTACTACATAGTTTATTCTCTCTCTTTCTTTTTTTTTTAGATAAAAGGGAAAACTTCAATTTTAGAATGCTCGTTCTGTTTTTAACGAATCTTATTCGAAAACGTCATCTTTTTATAAGTATGCTTATTAGAGATGCAAAAATTATATTGATAATATACCACATTATATATTAACGTGTAATACATCAATGTTAATTTCCCAATCATCAAATACACTTCCGGATTTTTTGTGTATTAGGTAACCAAAGCTTCTTTCTTGAACAAATAAAACATTAAGGGCCGATTGTTTAATATACTTTTATGATAATTTCATTTAATTGTAGAAATTATGAAGATGTAATTTAAATAGAATTTATTGTTACATATACTCGAAATTTGAAAAAAACTATCTCCATTTAGGCAACTCCTTTTTAGTATTGTTGCTTTTTACCTGCAGGCTTAATACTAGTTAATATTTTTTGCGAGGTTAAGCTTAATAAGTTATTATGAGAATTATGAGTGACAATTATGATGATTGTTTATAATTTTATTCGACGGAAAAGTCCAATCCAAGAAGTCTGATTGGAGTACACTGGAGGCATCTGGTCTGTGGAGGGAGAGGTTCACCCAGTTTCACCTAATTAACTATATGTGGCACACACTACACTGCCTGCTTCATAATGATATGCCGAGGTTTATGCCAAATTTTATCGAGATATATTAATCTATTACTTTCTTTGTTACGTACTTTCATATGGTATATAAACTAACATTCGATCGTGCGTGGTTCCAATAATGCTCGCAAATTACATACAAACGTATTGTACCCTTAGTGTATTCTTTAGTTTTCTCTTATCAATTCCTATCTGGTAATACGTTTTTACCAGAATTCCAGTGAACATAAAATAAAAACAGAATTCTCCCACACATGTAGCTATTATAGCTTACCGTATCTGTGAGTAACAACTTGGACTTCGTTTCATACGAACAAGCTACATGTGTGGATTGTGCCTGCGTTTATACTCTGACACATATATGTATGTACAATGTCATATATACGTATTACGATCTGCTTGAAAGTATGTAAGTATGGGAATTTTATCCCCCCACTGTAACTCCTGGTCCAAAACTGTTCATAAATGTAGGTTTGTAGACAGTATGGCGGCCGGCGGGGAGACAGAATCGCAGAAGTCATCAGAAATGATTATTATGCTGTTTTAATAATATCCTACTAATAATAGGAGCGCTTCATCTAGCATAACATCCAAATGTTTGGTTATAACTGTTATTACTAATATAATCATCGCAAGTAAATATATTAATATTAGTTGACACTATTCTGTATTAGAGTATTTAGTATATTTATAATTGCCTTTCTAATATAATCATATTATTATCCAAACTACCAGAAATGCCAGACATTAAAGTTACTCCACTTGGGGCTGGTCAGGATGTTGGAAGAAGCTGTATACTTGTAACCATGGGTGGCAAAAATATCATGTTAGATTGTGGAATGCATATGGGATTTAATGATGAAAGAAGATTTCCAGATTTCTCATATATTGTGCCAGAAGGACCAGCTACAAACTATATTGATTGTGTTATAATCTCACATTTTCATCTTGATCATTGTGGTGCCTTACCATATTTTACTGAAATGGTGGGATATACAGGCCCAATATATATGACTCATCCTACAAAAGCAATAGCTCCAATATTACTTGAAGATATGAGAAAAGTAGCAGTTGAGCGTAAAGGTGAAAGTAATTTTTTTACATCGCAAATGATTAAAGACTGTATGAAGAAAGTTATTGCAGTAACTCTTCATCAATCAGTAATGGTTGATTCTGAACTAGAGATAAAAGCATATTATGCAGGACATGTTTTGGGTGCAGCAATGTTTTGGATACGTGTTGGATCTCAGTCGATAGTGTATACAGGAGATTATAATATGACACCGGATCGACATTTGGGTGCTGCGTGGATAGATAAATGTAGGCCAGATCTTCTAATATCTGAGTCAACATATGCAACAACAATTAGGGACTCAAAACGGTGTAGAGAAAGAGACTTTTTGAAAAAAGTTCATGAGTGCATAGACAGAGGAGGTAAAGTTTTAATTCCAGTATTTGCACTGGGTCGTGCGCAAGAACTTTGTATATTGTTAGAAACTTATTGGGAAAGGATGAATTTGAAAGCACCAGTTTATTTTGCTCTAGGCTTAACTGAAAAAGCTAATAATTATTATAAAATGTTTATTACTTGGACAAACCAAAAAATTAAAAAAACCTTTGTACAGCGTAATATGTTTGATTTTAAACATATTAAGCCATTTGACAAAGCATACATTGATAATCCAGGAGCAATGGTAGTTTTTGCTACGCCTGGCATGTTACATGCTGGATTATCATTGCAGATTTTCAAGAAATGGGCTCCGAATGAAGCCAATATGGTCATTATGCCTGGTTTTTGTGTACAAGGTACTGTTGGTCATAAAGTGTTGAATGGTTCCAGAAGAATTGAATTTGAAAACCGTCAAATAGTAGAGATCAAAATGGCTGTAGAATATATGTCCTTTTCTGCTCATGCTGATGCAAAAGGCATAATGCAACTAATACAATATTGTGAACCAAAAAATGTCATGCTAGTTCATGGTGAATTTGCTAAAATGGAATTTTTGAAAGACAAAATTAAACAAGAATTTGGAACTCCTTGTTATAATCCTGCCAATGGAGAGACATGTGTAATAACAACAATGTCTAAAGTTCCAGTCGATGCATCCTTGGCAATGCTAAAAGCAGAGGCTAAAAAGTACTCTGCTTTACCGCCGGATCCAAAAAGGAGAAGATTACTTCATAGCGTTTTAATGCTTAGAGAAGATGGTGTATGCTTGGTTGACGCAGATGAAGTAAAATTTTGTGCTTTTATTTTAACTTATTAAAAATTACAATAAAATTAATAATGTTTTTTTTTTTAATTTGCTAGGTAGCCAAAGCAGCGGGGATAACGAAGCACGTAGTAAGATTTACTTCGACTGTACAAGTTAGAGATCCTGGACCAGCGCAGTCGACCACCTTAAAGCTCTTGCAGCCTTTAAAGGAAAGATTATCAGGTTGGACGGTTCAATTAACGGATGGCTCAATCTCGGTAGAATCAGTTTTAGTTAAAGTAGAAGGAAGTGAAGATGATCAGAAAAGCGTTTACGTTTCATGGACTAATCAAGACGAAGATCTTGGAAGTTATATACTAGGCTTTCTACAGACTATGTTGAATTAAGTCGAGTCATACAATTTTTCCATTTAAATAACATTTTGTATCATTTGTCTCAAATCTGTGATTTTAATAATAAATAAATTGCGTAGTTATAGCTACACAGCCGAAGATTGATTCGTGTGTAGTTTGGATAAGTTCACTGTATTTTAACTTGAAAATTGATATAATACAATATATCTGACTCACATACGGTTCAATTTTTTGCAGCTTACTACTATAAGCTCTGAATATTTACATTGTTAAGTTTAATTTTACCATTGTTAATAGAAATTTTACGGGTGAAAAGTATCATATTTTTCTATTATATAAACTCAAAATGTAAACGAAAACCCGTATGTATATCAGCATAAATAATTAATTTACTACTAAAATGATAAACAGATTATAGTAATTAGCTCAAAGTAAAAAAGAAGTACAAATATGCTTAAATAATTTTTTGAATATTGACAGAAATTTTTTTAAAGAAAATTATACAATTAAGTAACAGTGTTACTTGCAGGGTATAAAAAAGAATAAGGTGTTATAAATGATATTAATATGAATATTTTTATATTAACATATATATTTGAAGTAAAAATAGCTTTCTGCAATTTTGAAGTATCTCTGAAATTTAATTTTCGACGCCGTTTTACTTTGCAGGTTTATAATCGTATCAAATAATTGTATAATAGCAAGATCTAACTATGCGTAATGTTATTAACACTCTATACAACTTTTAAGCTTGGCATAGTGTCACCAAAATACTCTATAACAATTTTTGTCTCGAATGTAATTTAATAAAGTTAACAGTTCTTTTACTATGCATGTTATATATCTTTTATTTGTATACTTTTTGCTTATATTACAGTTTTAATAAGAGTATTCTTGCTATTACAATATTAATAAAAATATAAACAATAAATATCTGTTTTCAACCATATAACTTTATTTTTACTTATTGTGTTTCATGCTCCATTCATTAAAGTGACAAAAAAAGCAATCTCAATTTCTATGAACCATAACAAGCGTAAATAATATTAAAAATATTCATTATTCCGACATAAATTTAACTGAAATTGCAATATCAACAGCGTTGAAAAAAACAATATTATTACAAAAACATGTTTCTACGTCGACATTACTAATTGCTATTTTATAATGACTAATGTCAATCGTCCTCACCAATGATTTGATATTTATATAAAGGTAAAAAGAAACAGAAATTCGAAAAAAGCCCGTCTACTGAATTTCTTTAAGTTAAATTGATCTACGATATTAGCAAAGACGACAGTGCTGTAAAAACATTAGTAATTATAAAGCAATAACTTATTATAAAATACCAACATGTATATAGCTGTATATAAAAGCATTATTTTATTTGTTTGCCCATGCAGTTAAATAATTCAGTGTTTCTATGAAATAACAAAATTTAACTAAAACTATTTTTACCATTTCATTACACCTCTAAATACATCATCATAAGTACAATATGTGATCAAAAAGTTAATATTGCTTAACATTTTTTTTTAAATTAATATAATTAAAATGACCATGTGTAACGACATGATGTTATATAACATAATGTCTATTATTGAATTATATAAAAAAGAAAAGAAACGTTATATTCAGTTTTGATAATAAAAATCAAAATAATACATTTTAGAAAGATTATAAAAAAAAAATGTAATATGTAAGCTTTGATCAACCTAAAGAAGAGTATTTAATATTTCTCTTTCAAAATATAATATATAACAAAAAATATTTTCATCATTTGTTAATACAAATTTTTGTTCAAATATTCATATATTAAAGTAAAGTACAAGTTAAAAAAATTAGAACATGCTTGATTAAACATCAACATTTTTATTTATTGATATGAAGTTCATTTCCTTTTGGTATGAATAACCATATATATTTCTATATAATATTACATATTAATTTTGTTTATCAGCTTTTAACAAAAACGGTTTAGCTCCTGATATTAAATAATCTACTGAATATATATACTGGAAATTATTTTATAGATAAAATCAAATAAGAATCTTGCTTATTTATTGCACAATAAGTTTTTGACGATCCTGAGTTTGTATACAAATGCTTTAACAATATGAAATTTATCTAAAAATAACTTGGTATTATCACGATTGCCCTTGTTTATAATATTATACCTACATTACCACGCATCTATCCCACCATTATATTTTTATTACTAAAATAAAACAGAAATTTTATAAACAGATACCATCTTTATAAAGTAATTCATATTAAATCTGTGCATAAAGCCTTATAGTGGCAGTTTATTTGGATGTAAAAAGATTGATGTTCAAGTGCGTTTAAAAATTTGTATCGTAAATTGTACAATTATAAAAGTTTCTGATAAAAATAAAATTTGGTCACATCGGAATAATTCGATTCTTAATGCATGATTCTGGTAATGTTTAAATTATAAATAATTATTTAGTCACCACACACATCAGATTCAATATTTTTTGTAAGTTTACTAACTACAATTTAATTGATTATATTTTTTCCACATAATAAAATATGGTATTCTCATAATAAACATTATTCGAAGTATTTTACTTATTACAGTAGTCTTCTCAATAGCAAATTCTGCTATTTTTATATTTACAGCATGGCTGCACATTTCCTTGTTAGAATTTAATTTTTATATTACCTTTGTCCTTGGAATTCTACTAGCATAACTTGTTTTTCGGAGTTATTTTCTTCCTGAACCACCCTGAAAAATAATATACACATAAAATTAATAAATGTAACCAAATGAACTTTAGAGAAGACTTTGCAAATGATAACAAAAGAGAAACTTATAACAAAAAGAACAGAAGTGTAATTTAATTTTCTAATTTTTCATGACAATTATATAGTCACCAATAATTTTTTATCAAATTATTATAACAGCATACAAAGCTTTTTCAAGCAAAATGCTTTTAATACAGCCAATCACTTCACCAGTGCTTTAGGCAAAAATATATAATATAAGCAAATTATAATATACATTAAGCTATTATTTATATCCTGTTTGAGTTTCAACATGGACTACAAGTTCTTTGATGTTGTTTCAATAAAATATACTAAAATCGTAAATTATATCATTCTCAAGCAGCATAAATCATTGTATATTAACGATTCGGTAGATGTTAGTGATGAGTAACTCACATTTATGAAAAAAAACATAAATAAATAAATGATAAGCGTAAACAAACAGAAAAAGCAGTTAAAATTGCGCTAATACAATTTTTAAGCAGAAGAATTCTAAGGCCTTTAAACCAGTGTTTGTATTTATAAAAATTCCTGCTCTTAGCTAATCGCATACATGATTATATTGGTATATGCGAAAGCATACATTTATTTCGTCTCCAAGCAATGAAATAATTGCAAGTTAATAGATTATCAGTTTGTCACAAGTCTGCTCGAATTAGTGTTATAGTGTTCTAGTTATGTTAAGGTAGTCAATTTATATTAATAACAATTACAGAAGATTTATTAAGTTATAGGCGATTAATATTGAAATCTTGATTATAGATGCGCTGCAGTGATCAGGATGCAGTACTTTAAAAATGCTATTTAAATGTACAAAATAATTCTGTTAATAAGAAGAATACAGTACGTAAAAATATTATCCCAGGGCACAATACAGAGACTATTCAAAATATTGTAGAACATTTATCAACGTTATTAGCCTCTAACATTGAGCGACTGATATCGATAAATGCAATAGTTATTTTTTTTCATAATATACAAAAAAATTAATCTTACAACTTTGACTTTTATATATATTCGTGATACGTACTGTACAAAATAAATTTGATAATGAATGATAAAATACATTTGACGTTGAGTTATTGACCACTGTTTACCATCAACCCTTTTAAAGGCATAAGGCAAAATGCAGCAAGTTAATTTTTAATTAGCATACCTGCGAATTTCGGTCGTTTTGCCATCGAATTCTTAGTGGACTGTCAGAACAACCAAAACAGTAGTCGTTATTGGAAAAAATGAAATTTGATGAACTACAGACTATGGTTCTTGTATTTGTGGACGAAATATGATAAGAAGCACCTTTTTGTATCTAATCGTGATTTAATACGATAAACACGTGATAGATATAAAAAGTACTTATATATAAACGTTGTACTTAATTATTGACTTTTCTAGAGCTTTTTATTCTATAAAAGAATTTCGCATAAAGGACAAACACTGGAAGAAAGGGGCGAGAAAATTGATTTTGCAATAAAAATTCAAGTAACTATATTGATAGTATCGTGTTACTATAAATACAACAAAGTATAAAAAAAACTTGTCTAATCAGTAAGCAAAATTTAACTGCAGAAAAAAAATGTATACTCTGCTTTCTGAAACATATACTCCTCCGCATACGCAATACATGTATGCCAAATAAATGAAAATAGTTATGTGTATACTATACATATGCATATTAAATATAACATATGTGTATTATATAAAAAGAAAAAAAGCGAAAATATAAAAATGTATAGAATGTTGGATGCAATTTGGGAAAGTGTTGATTAAGCTTATCGTGAATTATTGAACAAAGTACATTGGGAAGCACTCATTTTCAAGAAGTCCTCAATCAATGATTAACGAAAATAAAAAATTGAACGTTTAGAATCTATTACAAGAAATAATTACCAATACAATTGGTTATTGAAGCGCTTATGTCCGCTCAATCTAAAAACAAATTTCGTAGCTATATTCTTAATAATAAGCTAAATAAAAAAATTGCTTCATTATTTACTCGTTTGTTTTAATTATATTCATAAATATTAATTCAATAATAATCTTTCATTATTTCGCACATAAAAGTGTTTACCTTCCTTTTTTTCTTATGCTTTTTATGTTGCTGGCCATTCAATGGATTCTGACTGTTGTTTTTTGTCATTTGACAGGATTTCGAGGAGAATTTTGTAAGAAGGGGGTCGTTGTCAAGCTCTGTATTCTTGAGCAGAGTATTTTCTAATGCGGCTATCAAAGTGTCTGCTTCTATCTGTGATTTCATTTTAGATACATCGTTATCTAACTTATAGGTAAAACATACAGGAGCAACAGTTCATAAATTAATCCAATTAGAAGATATAAATTATATGCATTAATCACTAAACTCAATATTGTCCTTTCGATTATTTTAAAGAAGCGAATTGCCTAATCTTCTAATTTGCTGAATACGCGTAAAACAATGATGGATTAATAAGTGGGATTGATGTATGAAGTAATTTTCTGATATGATGCTACTATGCTTATAAACCATAATATTTATAACATATTACACGTATACAGGGTGAAGTAAAAGTATGTAACTGGTCTAAAATCTGAAATTTAAGGATTATAAAAATGAAATTGAAAGAATAATTTCTAGTACTTTCAAGAATCTATTAGATGGTGCCCTTGATTTAACCTTGCGCTGAGTGCTGAAGGTCATGTGTAAGTCACTTTGAATTTCTTAAATGGCACCCGTTTTTTATCACATATTTTTAGGGCTTGTCTCTGGAGCTTCCCAAAAAACTTTAATTTATTATTTAATTCAGTCCTTCATTAGAGATAAATGTTGAAATTGTATAATGCTCTGGGTTTGTGACTGAAGCATTGTGCGCGATCATTACGCTGCATACTCAAGGTTAAGCCAAAGAACAATCTGATAGATTTGCAAAAGCACTAGAAATTATTTCTTAAACTTTTTTTTTCTACGAACATTTGACTCAGATTTTAGTTTGATCCCATACTTTTTCCTCGCACTGTATATGCATTGAAACCTGATTGTTAGTTCATTAATATAATTACTTATTAGTTGTTAATTTACAAAAAATTATTACAGTCAATTAACTCAACAGACATTTCATTCTAATTATTATTATAACAAGGTTAATAACTAAACTGGTTTGATACCATGCTCCTGTTAAAAAGGTTTCGCCACATATAAAGGAAAATAAGAAATAATAAAATTAGAAAGCTTAACTGATACAAACCTCAGATTTAAGAGAATCGGATGCTGGGGGCCCATTTATAATTGGTTGTTCTGAACTGCTACAACCGCCGCCAACTTCATTCTAAAATAACGTATGACAGTAAGCGATATATTACCCATTTTTAAAGGTAACACAGATTACAAAATAAATACAGCAATGCAAACCTTAAACTGTGATATTTCCTGTTGCAATTGAATTACAAGATTTTTTTCCTGCGCTAGGCTGGACTCGCTAGTTTCTGCAAGAGATCGTAGTTTAGCCACAGCCGTGTCTACATTACTCTCTTCGTTTCCTTGATTTTGACTGCTCTGCGACGGACGTGACTTTTCCTTAAAAAAATTAATTAATTGCATAATTATTACAAAATATACAAATTTTAAGAAATAATATTAGAACAGACTATATATAAACAAACCTCCTGAAGTTTCTCCCACGAGGTGAGGTCTCTGGAAACCGATTTATTTGAATTTTTAGTTGCTACCAATTCACGGTTTAAGGATTCTGCATTCGTCAGTCTAGATTCCAAATCGGTGATTTTTTGTTGAATCTATAAATATGGCACAACAATTGTATATATTACATGAAAACGTGTACTAATTAGAAAACAAATTAATGGAATGTAATAATTATTTGATACCTTTTTATCTTCTACACTTATTTTTTTTCGAAGTTCATTCAATTCTATCCTAAGATTCGTTGCTTCGTTTTCTTTTTGATGAAGCTGAGTTTGCCACCTACTTTCTTCAGACTCTATATGACATTGCAGTTTCTTAAGCATACCTTCCTATAATTAACGCATATTTAATAAGATGTATAAATAAAAGCTTAAATGGTAAATCTTATTAAAGCTTACTGTATCGTCAATGATTTGTTTATAATGTGCTACCATTCCCTGTAAACTTTTATTTTGTTTTTCTAGGTCTGAGTTTGATACACTAGTAATGTTCTTTTCCTTTAATTCTGTTAAAATATCACGAATTCTATTTTCAAAGGCACTGATCCACTTTTCGTGAGACTTCTCAGATACCTTAATTTCTGGGAATATCCTTTGCAAAAATGCTTTTGTCAATTCCTGTTCTTCTAATTTTACTTTTTGTGCTACATCCTAGTGAAAATATATAATACATTAATCTTATTTTTAAACATGACCATATTTAGTTGAACTTCATTGCATTTTCAAATACAATCATGATAGATGAGAAATATTACTTTTAATAATTATAATTAAGAAATTTAAATAAAACTTTTTTGGTCTCTTTTTGCGGTAAAATCAAAACTTACATCAATGTTTATTCCCGAATTAGTTTTATTGCGTGACTCAGCAGCAGAAAGAGCTTCCATCACTTTCCAGTTCTTAGTACGTAACTCCTATATCAATGGTGTTAAAAAATTATGAAATCAAATGATACAAAAATACACGTGTAATGTCTCAATATTACATATAATGAGAAGAATATGCAAAGTGATGGAAGCAGGTGATTAATGACTTATTTGTAATAATTTAATATTAAATATTATTTCTTGTTTAGCTTGGTATAAGTAAACTTACATTATTTTTTGATTTTTGTGCTTCTAAATCATCTTGTAATCGCCGTGAAATACTATGCTGATTATTCACGTCGCTTCTCAAGGTCTCTATTTGTGCATTTAACTGTGTAAGCTCCGTTTCCTTGTGGCTTAATTCGACTTTTAAAGCATCCAATTGATTATCCTTTTGAGCTAATCTGAAACGAAAAATGTATCATTAGAATATAACTGTTTGAAGTCGTCATTTAAATATATTAACAATATTTAACTTTATTATAATAACATACAAGTTAACGTGTTCGAGAAGTTGAGCATTATTTTTCTGTACTTTCTCTTCTATCCCGTTTTCTTTTCCTTCCGCAGCTGGACGTTCAGTCAATGCTGCCAATTGTGATGCTAATAACTCATTTTCTTCATGCAATCGTTTCTCAGCATCTCCAAAACCATGTGCAAGCTACATAGAATAGAAAAACAGTATTAGAAGAAATAATTAAATTTGTTAAAAAGATATGCAAAATGTTTATTACCTGCGTTTTAAGTCTATCATTCTCTTCTTCTAATCTTGTTATTTGTAATTGTACATCCCCTAATTTCATGTCATCTTGTAAGTGAGTAATTTCACTGATAGTTTTGTTTAATGAATTAATATGTATATTGGCTTTAGAAAGGTCCGACTGAATCTGCTTTAACTCGTCTTGTAATCTTTGAATTTTAGTTAAGCTTCTGCTAGATTCTTCCTCTGATTGCTTAAGATTGCTTAGTGCTTTTTCTAACTCTATTCTTATTATTTCCGATTCACCCGTCTTATTATTTAGTTTAGACTCTAGCTGATTAACTTCTTGAGAAGATTTAGTTAGTTCGGATAGTACATTGGTAAGTTCATCACGAGTTTTCTTCAAATCCTCTTCTTTGCTGTTCAGCGCCGCGATTAGTGTTGAAATTTCAGCTGCTTCTGATTTAGCTTCATTTTTAGTCGCAGATAACTCAGATTTTAACTTATTTAATTCAGACTGTGTTTTATTTAATTCATTCTTTAAAAGAGAAGTTTCGGTGGCATCAGTTTTTGATACACTAAGTTCAACCTGTAAAGCTGTTATTTGTTTCTGTAGTTCTTGCTCGTGTCGGTGAGCATTTTTCAACCTATGATCCATATCAGCATGAGCGCGATGCGATTCTTCGAGCTGTCTAGCAACATCTTGCAATCTATCTCCGGCCTCTTTAAAATGCTGCAGCTGACCTTCCGAATGCATTAACTGGCCCTGCATCATTGCTAGCTGCTGACGTAGCATATCAATTTCATTTGTGCTACTGTTACAAGTTGCTTGTAATTCATTCTGCAATTCTTGAACTTCCACATGCTTCTGCGCCAACTGTGTCTTCAGTGCGTTTTCGTTTTCACGCATCTGTGAAAACTGTATTTCCATTTGCTTACGTTGGGCAATTAATTCCTGTTGCATATGACCTTGAGTTTGACCCTGCTCTTCCTGCATTTTATGAATAATCGCAGCATCTTCGTTAACTTTACCTTGTAACTGTTCAATTTGTCTCGCAAAACCTTGTTTCTCAGCGGCATGACTCTCCAAGATGTGCTGCATTCGCGTGTGCGATGTTTGTGCCTCGGTCACTTTGGCATTCAATGCTTCTTCAAGATGTCTTATACTGGCAGTTAAACGAGACCTTTCAGAATTTAGTTCGGTTCGCAACTCTTTAAGTTTACTTTGGAAAGCAACGCTAGCCTCATGCTCATCGATCAAAGCTTTTTCTTTTTCAGCCAATTGCTTTTTTAACTTTATTACAGGATCTGCACGTCCTTCTGTCCATTCAGAATGCTCCAAAGGATTATCCAATTGCTTATTAAAAAGCTGATCAATGAGGATTTGTATTTCAGAGCGACTAAGCTCTGCTTTTTGTATAAGAAGTACCAATAACGATATATCCACGCCATCTTTATCTCCCCCTAAAAAATCAATAATATAAGTATTTTTACTTTCAAATTTTGTTAACTATCAATCAAATCTGAGAGTCCATAAAGAGATATTTTAGCCTTGGAAACGAAAAAAAATATCAGATTGGTTATGCTTATGAAACATTTGCATTTAATTATTTTAGAAAATGTGTATTTTAAGGTTGTATTAATATTATTTAAATAACTTTAGTAATTTAATGTTCCCCAGGGGCTCAAAGATTTACAATTTTGTATTTTTAAACAAAACTCTCCAATTTTTTAGATTAGACCTACTTTTTTTATATGAGCGCAAGGTCGCAATATCTTCTAATTAAAACATATTATAATATATACTACGATACAAATCATATATAAAGCTAAATGTGTTGTGACACTATACGCTCGCATAAAAAAATAGATCAAATCTGAAAAACTAGGCAATTTTGGCATAAAATGCAAAATTGTAGATTTGAACTCCTTGAGAATATAGAATTGTTAGAATAGTAAATATAATTTTTATACAAAATTAAAATGTATGTTCTAAAAAAATTAATTGTAAAACTTCATCTGCATGATCAACCTGATATGTTTTTCTTTATCAAGGTCAAAAACCCTCTTATGGACCATCATCTTTTTAAATAATAACTATTTTAAATTAAATTAAAAAATAATACAGAAGTTGGGAATAAAAAAAAATCGCTGAATTAGAAATTTTAGTGAAATATGCAAAGTAGCTTTTAGTTTGCGAGGAAATAGCCTTCGTGCTAATATCGCGGGCAACGACCCGTAAATGTGGGAAGGGGAAGTGAAGTGTGATTCAGCTTCAACCGCATTCCAAAAGACTTTAAAGGAATATTTTTTATTCCGTGTATCAATGTAGCTACTTTTAAATAATGACCTCTTTAATTTAATTATATATCTCTTTCATAAGTGAAAATAAATGTTTATTTTACATTACAAAATTGATAAAAATGGTCAATTACTTTAAAGATATTTAAAACGTTTCCAAATTAAAATTTTAACTGATAGCGGATTTTTGTCTTTGAAAGAATTGGGCCTGTGAAAGAGAAATGTAAAAAATACTAACATTAAATAAGATTATTATTAAATACTCTAGACTTTTTCAAATGGTTTCCGTATTTAAACACTTCAAGAATCGAATAGAAAATAGCCGGGAGTCCCGAATACAATATTTTCAATTCACAACATAACTTACCAATTTGTGTTAAAATGTCGTTTCTCTTTTTGGTCTTCTTTGATTCCTTATTTGAGGATTGAGAAGGTATTATAGTTTCTCTAACAGTTTCTTTCACCTCCCTTACCAATATATCTTTTGGCTGCTCTTTAACTTCTTTTGCTATATCTTTACTGCTACTTGGTAAACTTGTATGAGACAGCACTTCTTTCTTTTCATCCTTGCTATTATCATCTTTCCTCTGCCCTTTTTCCTTCAAATTCCTTTTTGACTTTGTAGGCGTTTCTTTTAGAAACTTATTATTTGCTGGCTCTGATGAATTCAAATGCAGATTTTCTCTCTGTTTCAAATACATAAATGCTTCATTATTAAACTTTCAGTATGACTTTAACTAACATTAAAATATTATAAATGTTATAAAAAACAATAAAGCAGGCATAAACAGTATTAGTATTTTACCAGTATTAATAAATGGCATTATTCTATGAAAATTAAGAATTAAGATTTATGAATTTAAAAAAAAGCCCATGATACAACATTCCAACCAACAGCATTCACTCACACTTTGACTCCGTATGAGTTCAAGGTCGTCCTTTGGATGAATAATTTCAAAATGATTCACCTCAGCTGAAAGGGGTTGCGAAGGATCTAACTCTTTCATGGACATCAATGCCTCATCTTTATTTACAAGTATAGGCTTCACTTTATCAAGTTTGCCTTTCTTCTTATTTCCTTTGCTAACCTCCTGTGATACCAAAATTAACAAAATATTTGCCACATATTTAATAAGATAAGAAACCAAACAAAAAAAGTTAAAACTAATATTAAAATTGTTAGAAAATAATACTGTATTATATAAATCAAAAAGCAATATGTGTAGATGTACTGGTAAGAGATCATAATATTTTTGTAGAATAAAGTAAATATTTCACCTTTTTATGAATTTCATTTTCAAATTTTGTTGAACAGAAAAACCTGTAATTAAAACAGTATGACAATAAAAATTGTTTTCTGTTAATTTTAATTTAAGATTTCTTTAGTTTAACTAATATATGACAAAGAAAACTAGCATTTTTAGCTTCCACTTTAAAGCATAATTATTTATTTCATTTTGCTATCATCTAATTGATAAAATAGAAGGAATAGCACAATATCACAAAATTATAAATGTATATGTACATGATAGATATTTTTAGAGAGTAATCTGAAATTGTCAGTCTTTTATCAGTGGCCCCTGTAAGAGCTCCTTCGATTATTATACAATATTATGAATCACATAAAATGTATTCTTATACTTTGACATTCATACTCAAAGCTTATACTTAATCTTTAAAAAATATTCACACTGCACAAAGAAAAAATGCATCTGCTTTTTCTTTAAACATTATATACAAACCAAAATTTAATTTAAAATAAGTCAATAATAGTACAAAATTTCCAAGACATGATTTGCATGTAAAACTGTTAATAGTATAAAAAAGTTTTAAAATAAGGAATACTATAGTATAAATGTATATAGTATTTATGCATACAAGTGAAAATGTTGCCATGGTCAAATTTGAGTATCAATTTTTAAAAATTCTATTTTAAGTTTTATCAATTGCACATGCATTTTCTGCACTATTTATCAAATGTATATACTAAGTCTATGTTCCATTATTTACAGACAATACTGTGAATTCTATTAGGTATTTATGTTGATTTTAAACTTTTAGTACAGGCAGTTAGCACATTTCAAGCGGGGCGGGTATTAGTACCCGTTTCACGGATTGGTACTCATACCCAGTTACTTAATGAATTTAAACATATTTAAAATGAAATAAATAGAAAGCAATTATTTGGTATATAAGATAAAACTATATACTTTGTTGCCTACTTAAAAGTTTTAAATGAAAACTTTTTTTAAATACTTAAAACCTCTTTTACCCGCTACACATCCTAGTCACGGCTGATAGGCTACCCGCTCAAAATGTGTTAATAACAGAACTGAGCTTGAATGTCACAATAAATATAGTTTTAAAAAAATAGGCAGTGGCTGCAGAAAATACAAATAACTATGAATTTTTAACCTCAATTGGTAAAATAGATACATCTGACTATGTCAATATTATGATCTCTTGCTAAATGTTACTTGTAAAATTCTAGAGTAGGAGTTAGGTATTCTTTAAATATTTCTATAATTCCACCTGAATAAAACCCTTTGTTATAAATAGCTGTTACTTAGTACAATAGCTAGTTTTGTTATTTGATAAGTAAAATAGCAACCAACTTTCATGCATGAAATATTTCAAAGTAACGAAAGCCTACTATTAAAATCAGTATAAAAAATGTTTTCAGAAGAAAAAAATTGTTAATTTATGTTTATTTGTAGCTTTGAACTAATATTATCCTCTCTTAAATTATTACCTGCACAGGTGGTTCAGGAGGTAATATTTGAGGAGTTTCTTCAAATTGAACATGCTCTGACTTTTCATCCTTTTCATCTTTTTCTTCTTTCTTTTCTTTCACCTTTTTTCCTGCTTTATTTTTATGCTTCTTTTCTTTATTTTTATCCTTTTTACCTATTGTGCATAACAATATTACATTGTTCTTGACACAGAAATTATAATGCTCTTTAACTATGATATGTATACATACTAAATAAAAGATCATCGGGCAGCTTTCGCTGTTCTGCTATAGCTTCTTCATATGATTTTTCCTTAATCCCAAACATTGAAACTAGCAAAATAACTGCTGCAGAAAAAATTACTACACCTACATAAACCAATCCTGTTTGAACATCCATTTTGCAACTGTAAAAATAAATATGAATCTTATTAATGCTGCACCCTTTGGAAAGAATACAAAAAACATATAGAAACTTATATGATGTTCAAAAAGACTTTGCATCCAAGGTCCATATGATTTGATTGATAGAAATATATTTTGATGTACATAAATTTTTAACAAATGATTGTTCATTCGATATTGATGAGAAATATAAATTGAAATTGTGACAGACCAGCAATGTGCGAGTATATGATACTTTATACAAAGGAAAAAAATAGTTTTAGAGTTTAATTACAAAAAGGGCAGAATGCAAATTGACATATGTATGATCAAGAGTATAGGAATATGATTTATCAACACAACAACAAGAAGTAAGCATGTACAACATAATCTTTAAACAATAGGTCAGAATCTCCTATAGACCGGCAAAATGATCTGATCCGGGATGATGTTAACGCTGTATCCAACGAGATGAACACACTGCGCTATATTTTATAATTATAAAACTGATTTAATGCTTACCTAAAAATTTTCCCCTCGGTGCTTTCGATTTAATTAATTACTTTTACGAAAAGAAGAGTAATATTCCAGTTGAGAAAATTTGATAATTAAGGAGAATTTTCTAGCGATGAATTCTTCTCCAGGAATTATGGCTGCCGGACGTAAAAGCAAGTATACGCGTCTTTAAGCCACGCCTATCAAAATCTCACGATTTTCATTGGTGGCTGCTGCTGCCACGTATGCAGAATGTTTACCGCTTTTCAAAACGATATTCATTCGCAATTTTCTTAATTGTCATTCAACAACTGAACAAGATGAGTCTTTGATAACCTAGTTTAATTTTAACATCCATTAAAAGTTTGGGCGATACCTATATAATCGACATTTTGCTCCGATTAAACAAATAAAACGTTGCAAAACACCTCTCCATACAGGACAACATGGCAATAATTTGCCATGTTACAACACTGTTACAGCAGAGATGAGGAGAGGGGAGAAAGATAGGCAACGGTGAACGGCTGGTTCCTGCCGTCATCCTGAAGTGGCGCTAGTGCCGTTTCAATAATCAGCAGCGCGGTGTCCGAAATGTCCGAATGCTGCATGCATGCAAGCAAATAAGTCAAATCAAATAACCCATAACCGCTTTCTCAGCTCTGCGAAAGAAACTAAAATGATTTGATTGAGCTGGTTGAGCAGTCAGACCAGTCAGTATGATATTTCAATTTAACCTATCTACTGAGTAGTCGCAATTTGAAAAATAGGGCCGGGATTTCAGCTATGCCATCATCTTGAAACTATATATATATAAGATGTGTTGCATAGACTATAGCTTTTTTCGGTCGGCTTTGCTCGCCTTGCTGGACAATTGTCAAGTCACCCAGTACTTACCCTACCCAACTCTACCTAACCCAACATTGACGGCCCTACAAAAATTAAAATAAGTTTATGAACGCTCATGAGACAATCAAGGATATCTGTTAAATTTTCTCTTTGAAGTGTACTTAAATTAAAGTTTTATTTTGTTGAAAAGTTTTTTAATACATATTTTAATAATATACAGTAAGTTTATTATTGTTTTAAATTTATTTGATAAAAAATAAATTTTTTGTTTCTTAAAGTAAGTTTAATCAGTTAGGATCATATACTTAAAGGATATTTTTATTTAGATGGTTGCTGGTCCTACAGATATTGGATTACATGCTGATGTTATATTTGTAATAGAAGGGACAGCAGTCAATGGCGCATATTTAAATGACCTAAAAACTAATTATTTGATACCAACTTTAGAGTGCGTATCATATTCTACTCTAATTTGTAAGTCTGCTATCCAACTAATTTCATGTTTAAATTTTAGGTACTTTAGTCAAGGAAATATAGAAGACAGGGACTATGTGTCAGAGGTAATTATAGATAGATAATTAAGTCTTGTAATCAATTGTGTGCTTTGTTTTAACAAGCAAAACAAGGCTTTTATTTGAATATAATTTATTTTTAATGTTTGTTGTGATAGAACAATACTACTTTGTATGGGATAGTAATTTATCATGCTGCTGATTGCCTACCAGCACCTTGTACTGAAACTTATGGGCCTTACTCAAATCCTTACAAATTATTACTTATTTTGGATAGATTGGAGTAAGTATATCTTGTTATTAAGAATACTTTGTTATCAAGAATGCTAATTTTATTATATTTTTATTTACATATTCATTTTCCTAACTAGAATGGTGGGTGGAAAAGGTGAATCCTATGCTAATATTGGAGAGGGACTTGCAACAGGTTTGCAATGCTTTGAGGATTTACAATTAAGAAGAGAATCAAATGTTGCAATTCAGAAGCACTGTATTTTAATATGTAACTCATCTCCATATCAAGTTGTAATTCAGGAAGTATACAAATATGCTGGACACACTGTAGATCAATTAGCAGCTTTATACCAAGATGTATGAATATTTTCAACAAATCTCATTAATACTTCTTTATATTGTAGAAAATAACTACTTATTTTTTCAGAGGAATATTAATCTTTCTATATTATCACCAAGAAAAATACCGGCTTTGTACAGTTTGTTTGAGAAAGCTGGAGGAGATTTGCTGTCTTCTCAAACAAAAAACTATGCTAAAGATCCAAGGCATTTGGTTTTATTAAGAAATTATAATTTGAAGGAAAGACCAGTGAGTCCAACAATGGGTGGACTTGCCCATAAAATGATGGTGCCACATTCTGTGCAAATTCCTTCAAGTCCGCTGCAAGGCAATGATAGCCCAAATCCACATCAAGTACAGCAAAATGTAGCTCCAAATAACCAAGTTCAGGGACCAACATATAGAAATCAGACACCACAAATTGTTACGTCGGTGCATCAACCAATAGTACCGAACATGGCTGCTTCAATTAATACAAATAGAGCACCTTACAATGTACAAATAACTACTCCACCAAATTATCATCCAGCAGGCATGACTGTAAGAGCAGCACAACCTAGATGGAGACCAACATTCATGCAAACAGGGTCAAATGGGCCAACAAATACTCAGGGTAGCGCCTTGATAGCACAATTAACTCAGCCTCTATCATTAGGAGGGCTCAATGTTGCTTCTTTTGGACAAAGGATGGATGGTAGGCTTCGAAAAAAACCCAATTGTTTATCATCCGTCCTAACCTTTCATTTAATCACTCATTATTTTACTCTTCTATTCATGCATTTCATTGAGAGCAGCGGCAGTTCCGGTTTTAATCCGAGCAGCTTGAAAATTGGTGGATAATGGATAATGGATAAATCGGATTAAAAAAAGCCAAAGTTAGTGTTTAGGTATATCCGTAATCAAAACGTTATCATTTATCAACTACTAAACTCACACATGTCAATTTCATATGTCTCTAAACACAATTCCGTTATAGCAAGATGTTCTGCGAAAAATGGTTTTATTTTGTTGTAGGAAATACAAATGTGTTGGGAGGAAATTCACAGCAACAACAGCAGCAGCAACAACAGCAGCAGCACCAACAGCAGCAGCACCAACAGCAGCAGCACCAACAGCAGCAGCACCAACAGCAGCAGCAACAACAGCAGCAGCAACAACAGCAGCAGCAGCAACAACATGCACCACAACAACTTGCACCACAACAACTTGCTCCACAGCAACAGCAGCAGCAACTTGCACCACAGCAACAGCAGCTTACATCACAGGAACAGCAACTGAGATTGAACATGCAAATGCAGCAGAATTCCCAACAACAGCAAGCCACAATATCAATGTCTCAGCATCAAAATCATAATCAAACGAGTTCACAACACTCCACTCCTACCAATCAACCAATACCTAATCAAATGCAGCAGTCTGTTCCTATATCCCAGGTTTCGGTTGCAGTTTCGTCTCATAATCTTCAGGCTGCTCCTCAGGCTACATACTCGCAAGCACCGGTAAATTGAAAATTTTCAAATTTTTAATGTGCTGTTAATTTAGTTAAAAAACAGTTTTAACAAAGAAAGCTATATACTTTTAGACAACTATGCAAGGTGGAAACATAGGCAGCCAACAGATTCAGTTAAGAGAACGTCAGGTGATCTGGCAAGGCTATATCGAATGGCTCGATAAAGGAAAGCCTACAGATACTCAGAGATTAACTAGGCAACTACCATGCACAGTCTCTACTAATTCTAAAAACAGCGAGTTTGATTTAAAAGCTGATACATGGCCAACAAAATTAATAATGCAACTGATGCCTAAACAACTGATAGGAAATATTGGAGCATATCTAAAAAATTTTAAATCTGTATTTTTTCACCCAACATCTTGCGAGGCCCTTGAGTCCTTAACGAAAATGATGTCATCTGGCTATGTAAGTATTTTTATATAATAAATTTAATTAGTACTAATATCTACTTTGATATTTTAGGTAGGCTGTGTTCATTTTAGTTCTATGCAATCGAGTTCGCCCTGTGACATAAAAGTTCTAATTCTTGTCTACACTGCGGAAAAACGATCGTACGTAGGGTGCATACCGAGTGATCAAACTGCATTTGTTGATCGTCTACGAAAAATAATTCAACAACAAAAAACGTCGCAGGTTTCCATGAGACAAGGACAATTAACTGTAATAATTAATCTACAATTTTTAACATTATATAATAGGTTGAATCTTAATGAATAATTTGTTACTTTGAATTAGGGCGCACCTGGATCAAATAATCCGATGCCAAGTGGAATACAGGCTCCCACGCCAAGTATACCGCAAAGTGGCATTCTTCTTTCCCAAACAAATACAATGGCGATGGGGGGAGGTCAAATTACGCAGAACATGAGGCAAAATAATCAACAACAGCAATCGATGGTAGGCGGCACACACACTGTAAATTCATTTACTTATATTTTAATAATAGACAAACGAAATGTATTCATAGATTAGCTTAATGCCTTGATGAATTAATATTTTAGCAAAACGTTGGCTTGGTACCACAAGGAAATACAGCAGGTATGCTTGGTCAGCAACGTCCGCTTTTTGACGAATTGGAAATGGCCAGGCAACAAAATTTATTAAAGATTCACCAGCTGCGCCAAACATTGGAAGCGGCTCAACAACAGGAGGCTCAGTACAAATCGCAATTAGAAGTTAATGTAAGTGTTATCATTATAGTAATTTCCGAAGAATGTATTATATTAATTGGAAAGCTATTGGTATAGATTCAGCACAATTTGGAAATTGCACAGCAACAGGAAATGCAGTATAAACAACAAATGGAGGTAATTCAGTGAAAAAACAATTCTAAAGTATATTAATTAGATATTAATGTAAACCATATCTGTAGCAGTCACAACAAGCGCAAAGGAATATGAACCAGCAACAAGCTTTAGCGAATCAACAGGCAAATGCTCAAAGAGTAATGCGGCCTGTTCCGACAAATAATCTAGGACTAAGACATCTGTTGCAACAGGTAAAAAATAAATACTAAGTAATTATTGCTTTAATGCTTTTATAAAGAATAATAATAGTAAACTTCGTTTCTCAGCAACAGCCTCAATACAGGCAGCAATTGCTTAACATGCAACAGCAAATGGTACCAAGGGGCCAAATGCCAGTGAGATCAGTGACACCAAACAATCAACCAAACCAACAATTCGAGGACGGCCAAAACTATACTTTCCTCGGTTAATTGAGATATCAATATTAGTCTTCTTGTTTATAAAAGTTTATAAATCATATTTCCATTAGCCTTTTATATACCTTTGTATATTGTTATAAATAGTGCAATTGATAGTTCATGCTTACGATTAGAGAAGAAGACGAGCTGTGACCCGATGGAGGGTTGACGTGAGATTCATTGGAGAGGTTGCAAGTGATTATTGTAACCAGCTAGTGATGTAACTTTAATTCCTTGGACCGATCAAATTGTTTGCACAGACGAAGAAGGAATATGAAAAACTTTTTATTAATAAAATGCCATTCCACTTGAAATTCAAATCCAACCTTCCATTGGTAATATTAATTTATTATTTATTAACTTAACGACAAATGATCAAGGGGTTCGATTAACGTCCCTTTGCAACTCTTGACAATAGATACAATTTATCTTTACTTACTAAACACGCTCATTTATTGTCACTAATTTATTGCAAGCTCTTTATTAACAAATAAATAGGACAATAAAATATATATACAAAAAATAAATAGGAAAATTTTTGAACGTCTCATGATCAAGTACATGTCGCATATGATCGCATAATTTGATCGTCATGTAGATCAGATACACAAACACCTCGATTAACTCATAATGGTGATATGCATTGTGTAAAATAAAAAACGCATTTTCAGAACTTCAATATATATATATATATATATATATATATATATATAATAGATAGATAAGGTCGATATTAAACTTTCCACGCAGAAAAAATTGAAATTGCGTTTGCGTGTCGTCTAAGCTGACAATAAATGTTTCGTTTAGCTTACTTTTGGATCCAATGATTGGCGATTGAGATTCATACAGGTGAAGAGACATTACTGAAATTCAGGTTGGTTTTATTCGAGTAATTTTTAACAATACTTATTGTACTCGGCAAAAAAGAAAAAAGCTGTGGCCTGTGAGAGCACATGTGTATTTATCATATATAAAATGAAATATTTGTACAAGAAATGTTCCTGGACAAATAAACAGAATAAATAAGAGGTCATAAAGCATTTTACAAAATAGTGCATTACATAGATAGAACATTCGTTGAAACCGAAAGGAGAGTGGTGGGAATGGCATAATTTGCAATAAGATTTGTAAAAGGAAGAGCCAAGGATGGAAATTTGAAAAAATTACTACTTCTCGCTACTATAGAAAATAAAAATTGGATTTGAAAAAGTTGGAAATCTTTGTCCAATAGCGTTCAGCCAGCGTCTTTTCATTTTGCACAATTTTCAATTTTTTACACGCTTCTATCTACATTGCATGTATACAAAGTTCGTATTAAAAAATAGTCTCCGCAATCCACGATTTAGAGATGGGCCATATTGAATTCGTTAAGGTTCGTGTTTAAGAACTTGACACGAATTTTCTGTGACTGGGCGAGGACCTGTGGAGAGCATTCGATTTTTCCACAGCTTCGCCTTCACAGATCTTGACTTTTTGGAAAAACAGAGAAACACAAAGAAGACGTAGCGAAAAATCTCAGCTATAAAAAGCTCTTACAAACATTATTCGGCTATTTGGACGCACTGACAAAATAATATTTGTGTTACTTCTTGTTTCAATCCCATTGCAATCAAAGGTTCAAATATGTTTTCTGTTATACGAAATTCTCTTTTTCGCTCTCGCTCGTTGATACAGAAATCCGGCCTTGAAAAGGCTCGTGAAGTTTTACAATTAACATCCAATTGATTAACGATTCGCAGATACAATTTCTCACGCACGCACAGATTCTCCATCATCACACGAGCGTTTCACAGAATAATTCTCACGTCGTTGAAAATTCTTACGGCGATTATACTTGAGTCCTTAAAATTATTTACACACTACAGGATTTTTCAAGCTATAGGCCTAAATTAATATAAATAGCGGCGAGAAATGAGCTAGTTTAGTTTTGTTGCCTTTTCTTCATCTTCTCTTATCTACTTCTGAAACCTCCCTTGCGTGATATAAAGAGGCAGCAATCGGTGCTTGCCTAGGAAACATTTCTCGTTTTAAACTTATGACACTAGACTTTTCTTCGCATAATAACGCGTACGTAGCCTTAAGCGATAAACTGTTTTTATACTGAATACTTCAGAATACGAGCGAGGTTTTCTTATCATTATAATACGCATTACCGCACCGTTTTTCCCTTCCCATTCTTATCATTGTTGTTCGAGCATTGAAATTACCGGTTCTCCTTTTCACTATGTGCGCTGGAAGATTTTTATCAAATGGAGCGGCGTCGATTAAAAGGAGAAACAAATCGAAAGGTACAGAAGGCACATAAAGATAGAAAAAACAAATAAACGCAGAAGAAAGGGAAATCGAAAGTGAGTGAAAATTCATGGTAAAAGTTTAGCGGACAAATCGTCGGTCGCTGAAATAACGTTTGTGTATCAAGGCGCGAATAAAACGGTTCTACGTTTTGTTTAACTTGGCGTTTAAAGTAAAATAAGTTTAAACAAAATCAGTTTCGTATTACTATACAAATGTGCAATTCATATATATATATATATATATATATATATATATATATATATACATATATTTCTGTATGTCCCTGAACATTGTTGAGAGAAGAACGGTAATATCTGTAATAAAAATGACTTTTTGCCACGCGAGAAAACAAAAGAAATTACGGGAAAATGATTGAAGCAAACGCTTTATTAAGCACTTCGGATATAACTGCTTTTCCTAAGGATAATTGTTTTTTTCTCGTCGGTACAGTTCTTTTCTCTTCTCTTCAACCAGCACAAGCATCTTAACTATACAAAAATCGTCTATTACCGCGGCATTCGAAACGCGATGCCGTAAAAAATATAGTAATAAATTAGGTACTTTTCATTAGGTCATCATCGAATTTCAATGGATCTCCTTACACGACATTTACAGATCTAGCTTTCGACATACGCTGCCCAACCAGAAATTGTCTTATCCATCGCGCGGTACCTCAAGTCAACTTCCGGTTTACGCAGGGAGTTTTCCAAACGAGTCGATTAATTACCTTAGGCGGATATAACAGTACGTGTCGCAAAGGTGACTGAAAACGTGGCCTTACAGATGAGAAAAACTTTGGAACTTCTACCATTTTATTTTAAAGCTTTAAACTTACGGAAAGATTATGGATTCATAATGGGATTAGCTTATCAGTCTTATATTTGAGGCTCGTTAATGTATAAACTAAACTGTATTGCGTTACTCGTACACAGGCATACACACGCAGACGAACCAGAACGCACGCACACAGGTACACGCAGCATAAAAAAGCACGTGCAAACTTATTCCTATCGGATATTCCTCGGAAATTCACCAATGCGGACTTTGCCTGGCTAACAAGGATACGCGTTCTATCGCGTTTTTCCCGTTTAGTGAACTTGACTCTTTGCACAGGCAATGGCAGTCTACTTTCTCTCTCTCTCTCTCTCTCTCTCTTTCTCTCTATCTTACTCTCACTCACTCTCTCCCTGTACTCGAAAAAGCATAGTTTTCCTCTTTCTTGAAATTTCGTGGAGCCTTATTGTAAACATTCGGTTGAAATTATCATTTTACGCTAGCACCAACAAGCACAGTCGGGTAAATTCCCTAGCGCATTTCGCACTTGCATTGCACAATCTTCATGAGAGTTAAGTTAACTTAATCAGCTCGACTGATTCAATTGCTCCGCCTCCATATTGCCAAGCGTTTTTTTAACAATAAAAGCAAGAAAAATTGCATCGGGCAAGCTGATCAGAGATAAATGCCAAAACAGTATGTATATGCTTTTTTTCAGTCGGTAGTTCGTTTAGTATAGATAAATACTTTATGGCTCGATTGAAAATTATTCAGTAATACTTGTTTCTCTCCACGAAATAGCACGGTTTCTCTATGTAGCCTACGTAAACGAGTTTGCTTTTGTAGCTTGGATTCAGAATATTTGGTTCGGCTGTTTTAAGGAATATACATAATATCGTTGCGTTAACTTGAAAAATTCGAGTAAAAAGAACAATAAGAAATGAGAGGAACGCGGAGATAGCATTTTGTTTACCGAGTTTACGCAATTCTGAGTCCTAGTCCCAGCACGTATTGTTTTTAAGAGATAATAAATCTATGTGTTTATATCATTTTGGTAGCGCCAGACCTTGGTGACTAGGCGTTATTCAGTTGTTCCAATACTTTGCCGTGAGAAAAAAATATAGCAACCATTGTTGGTTCGCAACGCGGAAATTGCAGTGGCTGGTGAAAGCAGAAACAGACAAAGATTCTTTTCAAGAATTCATTGGCAATCTCAGCTGCCACAAAATCAGGCTTATAAGAAAAACTTGCATTTCATTAAATGATACCTAGCACAAATTGAATAAAACCGACAAAGATTTGCGATTGTTTGTAGAATAACATTCAAAAAGGCAGTATCTGTTGTTAGTCTATATGCGACGTAGCACGAGAAAATTATAAATGTAGACGTGTGACGGAGAATAAAATGCAATAGATGTAAAATTATAAAAATGTATATTAGCACTGAGCGAAGGATGATTCTTGAATGGAGAATAGAATTGCCAATGAAAAACGAAAGAAAATCAGCAATCACGCGTTTTTTTTATTTTAATGGGCTGGCGCGTATCGAGCGATCATTAATTCTAGAGAGACGGAATAAACGTCGTTAACACTCACTTGAGAAGGCGAGGAGTACGTCTAATTATTTAAAATATATATATATATGTATATATATCTAGTTTACAACTTAAGGTTTAAACGTTAGCCCTTCGTATTCGTAAAATAACGTTCGGTTTCTCACCTACCCCTTAATAGGATGGCTCGCAGACACTGCCTTTTTGCTGAAGCAGTTAAAAGAGCGCCGAAGGATCCTTAAAGTTCCTCATAAGAGGCAAATATCTTATACTACAACCATAGGAAATTTCCCGTGTTGAGATTAACGTTAAAAAATATTCCCAATACGATGGCGATTTAACAGGGTCTTCTCCAATTTGTTCACGCAATTTACTTAAAAAAATCCTCAGCGAGTAGTATCAGCATCCACTTTATCCGCTGCGAACACTATGCTCAGTCGAAATCAAATTTTCAAGGTTACGTGGTGTTACTGATGTATCCGTTGTTCAAGGTCTCCGATTTGTTCACATAATCAGCCAAGGGTTTGCTTTCCTTCTTGTCGTCACTATCTTCCGTAGCATCCATCGATGGGAAATCTACATTCAGAGGAATTACTTCATTTTTCTCTAATAATACTTCGGGTCTTCTGTTCTCGTAATCGGGGCTTCGGGACTTGGTGATAATGGGACTTTCGATGCTCTTCTTGTTTTGGGGACTAATGGATTTGCCACCTGAAGTCTGACTGATGTCGCTCTTAGATCCCCCCTTGTTTTGAATGAACGGTGAGGTTTTCGTGGACTTCAAGCTATCCTCAGCGTAGGGTAGGTTCAGGGTATCCTTGCTGGAGGTCACCGAATCGCCAGAGACGCCCTCGAAGTCGTCAAAACCAGCCTTCAACGCGATCTTTGACGAGCTCATCACGCGAAATGGTAAAGTTCTTGGATGCTCTTGATAGGAACCAATCGGATATCGGGGACTTAATCGCTTCTTCAAACTACTCGGTTCGAAGCTCGCAAAGTCGCTAAAATCCGGTTTGAGTGGGGAACATTCCTCTATGCCACCTTCGGCATCACGAAACTCTTGCAGAGTAATCATTTCCAATCCCCTGTAGCTGTTGAGAAAATTACGTTCAAATTAAATTTAAAATTTGGTCAACTATTGGTACTCTAGCAAGTTATCCAATTTCTTACCTATCGCTCAGAGGTGAGTGAGAAAGGTTTTGATTACGCGCTTCGATTCCTTCAGGACTGTGATAGAAGCTAACTTTTTCGAAATTGTCCAACTTCACCTCTTGCAATAAGATTGTTGCAATGTCTATGAACGTTGGCCTTCTAGTTGTTTTACGATTCCAGGTGCGTCTCATCAAGTTGTAAAGCAAGTCTGGACAATTTTCTGGACGCTCCATTACACCGCCATCGATCACGTATCGCAGTACCTGATAAATTAACAGACAGTATAAAATTAAAAGAATGAGCTAATACTTTGACGAGTACTTTGTCAATCATTTTGTTATAATAGCAACCTGATCGTTAGAAAGTCCGAGGTAAGGTTGCGATCCTAGAGTGACCATTTCCCACAAGACCACTCCGAAACTCCAAACATCGGAGAAACTGGTAAACACACCATCCTTCAAACTCTCGGGAGCCATCCATCTGACGGGTAATAATCCTTTGGTACCTTTACGATAGTATTCAGTCTCATAAATATCTCTGGTCATCCCAAAATCACCGATTTTCACGGTGAGGTCCTCGGCAACCATGCAATTTCGTGCAGCCAAGTCTCTATGGACGAATTTTTTCGCCGACAAATACGACATGCCATCGGCAATTTCTATTGCCATTTGCAGAATTCTTCTTAAAGTTGGTGGCGTTTTCGTGGTGTCTGGACGTTGACTTCTCAGATAAGACTTCAGGTCTCCGTTCACCATCAGTTCCATGACTACTAAAGTCGGATGACCTTTGGACACTACTCCCAATAATTTTACTACATGATGTGTTTTGAAAGCCCTGAAAACAATTTGTTTGTTAATTAGATTACCTTCAATAAATGCTACTCCGTAAATAATTGGATAACTTACTTCATGACAGATGCTTCATTTAGGAATTCCATCCTTTGTCTCTCGCTGGCTTCTTCGTTAACAGTTTTCACGGCGCAACGGACTTCCGGTTTGCCTTTGATGACATTTTTGGCAAGACCTT
Source organism: Prorops nasuta (assembly GCF_024137725.1). Taxonomy (NCBI): domain Eukaryota; kingdom Metazoa; phylum Arthropoda; class Insecta; order Hymenoptera; family Bethylidae; genus Prorops; species Prorops nasuta. The sequence continues at coordinate 2,158,120 of NW_027116808.1, forward strand.
CGTAGACCATCCCGAAAGATCCATTGCCCAATTCCTTTATTAGTTGAATCTGCGTTCTGCATACTTCCCACTCATCAGCGACGTAGGTAGTACTCACGTACTCGGGATTACAAGTAGCGATTAACCTTGAGCTAGGGACCCTTCTCATTCCGAATTTTCGTTTAATAACATAGAAGGTCCCGAGGGATAATAACGCCAGGGCAATGAACAATATTGTGCAGTATAGGAACCACAAAGTGTCTGTCGTACTGTACTCTTCGAGAAAAAAATATTTCACTTCAGTATAAGCACCGTTCCCCGCCAGACTCGTAGCTCTCACTTTCACGGAATAATTTCCTGCTGGCAGGTCTTTCAGAAGATATGAATATCCGGCATTGACGAAATCACGTCTGATAATGCACACTACGGTAGCTTTTATCTGCAATAATACGGTTAATCACAATATGAGTAAAAATAAATGATAATTAGAGAGAAAAATTGCAATTGTTTGCTCTTACGTTCTGTATATCAACTCTTTTGTATTCTATTTGATAGGTGACTATCAGTCCATTCGGCTGCGGAGGCTCATTCCAACGCAACTTTACAGTAGCAAGACTGTTATTTCCACCAATGACGCTGAGTTTCAGTGAATTCACAGGAATATCATCAGCATTCTCCAATGGCAGTGTCCTATACGTTCTCATACTCTTCGTGGAACAATTGTTCTTAGTATCGTTTTCCACCTGTTCCCTGCATGCTTGCACCTCGATATTATAAACAGCAAAATGCCTGAGGCTCTTCATAACAAACGTTAAATTAGTGCTGGGAATGAGACGCTCAAATTCGGTGTAGGTTCCATTAATAATTTTGTCGCTGCCCTGCTGGTCCTCCTGGGTATGATTCATGTATTTTTCATGGGGCTCCTCCAACATCTCACTGACGTCCCTCCTTCTACGAGAATTCATGCGTTTAATGTAGACTTGGTTATGGAGAGCATCCTCAAACGCTATAGAGCTGGAAACTTCCTTTTCGCGCATCGACTGATCCGGCTCTCGATCGACACAGTCGCAAGATGTTTTTGGTACCTTGGCCATTTCATTTTCAGCCTCAGCCCGTTTCCTTTCCTCCTCTGCCATAACGGAAATCGGCTTTTTTTCTGGCAGTAACATAGCTGAAGAACAATAAATTTTATCATGAAATAAAATGGTAATTTGGAATGAAAACTAATAAAGCTATTACTTACGTTCGTCGCAATAATTCCTCTGAGCAAGAAAACTTGGATCGTCCGGCTCCCATCTTCCAACAATTCTATAGTGAGTTAGATTACCATTCTTTCTGAGAGGAGGATGCCAGGTCATGACCAGCTCGCTGCTAGCGTTACTCCAGGTGGAGAGTGCTCTGGGAGCACTCGGAGCGTCCGGCAAAGTGGTGAAATATCTTACTTTACTTTGAGCACCGGATCTTTCAGTAGCAATGGTATAAGTCTTGACGTAAAAAGCGTATTGAGTGTAGGGTTTAAGCTGGGTAAGGATATGGATGAGATAAACGGGTTCTTTGGGGACACTGGAGTTGAATTTGTCATTAGTATCGGCATTCGAGTTATCTGTGCTTTCTGTGGCTGAAACGTCGTCGACCCTCCAGCCATCCCCACCGCAAGCGTCTCTGCCATCGTACATCGTAACGTTTTCATTGGGTGCTTCGATAAAATACACCACGTAGCCAAGAAGCGATCTCGGATCGTGATGAGTGAAAGCCTCCCATTCTATCAAAACAGCCTCTGGCATGTATTTGGTCACACGACTCTGCAATTCGGTCACGTTACAAGCAACCTTATCTCCGTTACTGTTGGAAGCAACCTCTAATTCAGTGAATTTTCCCAAACCAGCCTTGTCCCTGAGTTTCTCGATCTTGTGCAGGCAAAGTTTAGGATTGAAGTGAAAAAAGATCTTAGCTGGACCGTCTTTCGATAGGATCTTTATGGTAGGATGAGTCTCCCAGTCCCATAATTCTTGCAGATTCTGATTATCAAACACAGCCAGGGTGTACTTTCCATTGTCCAAGGACTTTCCGTGAATGACTTTGAGGCTTTTCAAGAAGTTAAGGGAGATAAGCGGGAAGCACCTGACAATTTTCAGATATCCATCGATTTCCACGATCATGTTTAAACTGTCTTCCAGCTCCTTAACGATGTTCTTGCCACCGCGAATTTGTATCTCGAGGCTTCCCCTGATATGGGTGCATCCTCTGAGTCTTTGAGCCGATGCGATACTGTCCACACTAGCACCGGGACACTCCTTCAGACAGGGACCATCGCATTTCACACAGGAAGACTTGCCGCTTCTCTCCTCCTCCATGAATCCCGCGGGACACTCCATTACGCAGCTTCCGTTGAACGGTTTATACGGGTAGTTCTTAACGGTGCTCAAAGCTTCCCGGGGTCTCTTCATATTCCTGCATTCATCCTCCTTTACGCAACGGCGATTCATAAAGACGTACATGCCTGGCGGACAACTCTGCACGCACTGATTGCTCTCCAGCATGACTTCCTTGCAGATTTTGCATTGATCGTCGCGTGGACCAATGCAGCTGCCCAAACAAGATGGATGACAACACTCCCCATCGACGTTGCATGCTTTCTCCTCGCATTTCCGTTCACACACTGAAAGTTCATAGGTCGTTTAGAGGATTTATTAGGCTTTTACTTTTTATTACTACATTTTACCGGGCTTACTTTGTTGACAATCCTGTCGATTCCAGCACAAATTCTCGTCTAGCTTAGTCGGACGCGTCGGACAGCTCTTGCTGCACACAGGACATCCGTTTTTTGGCTTGTTCCCCTACAAACATTAATTAAACGTGTCGTTAGCCAAGCAGTAATTCATCATCAAAATCCACTGTAAAGTCAATTCTATTGATATATCTGTTCCATTGTATTGCAGAATTAAAATTTTACCGAGATTACGTGTTCGCCTTTGCCAGCTTTGGCGATTACGTCCCACTCGATGGTATCCACGTAGCAAAGCGCTGGATTTTTTTCAAACCTCACCGAGCCCCTCTGGATATCGGTCAGCGAGGTAAGTCCGATCTCCTGCAGGTGCATCATTTCGAACGCGACCAGGGCGTAATTTATAAACAAGGAGTGACCTCTGATGACCGTCAAATTTGGAAATAAATGGCCCACGCTCCTAAGTCCGTTTACCCTGCAACGATAAATGTTCTAGAATGCGTTCAAGGAGAATGATGGATTAAAAATAAAGGAAGAAGTTGAGTTAAAGGTATAAAATTGTTGTTTGTTTTTTTCCGAAGCATAACATTAATTAAGATAAGATTACCTGTAAAGTACGAGATATCCAGTGATTTCTACGAGTTCTGGGAAAGTGAGATTAGCGTATGCAGAGTCGTCCGCTCTGTCGATCAAGAGAATTTGCACAAATCCTTCGACGACCCTGCATCCTTTCAGCCTTGAGAACTGATTGACGCTGTTCCTTATATCTATGCTTTGGCAGACTGCAACAAAAATTGTAATCATATATCCCAGATAGCCAGTCCATCTCCGTTTAGATATCGAATATTTATCTCGCAGGTAGAAACCGAGTAAGGACAGCAACCCCCAATTATCTGTATTAGCTTTATCGCTAAAGATAAGTCTCGAGCGTGCTGGCTAAAGGGAGTCTTATTGTTTAAAGCATTCGGATAAGCGTTCTAAATTAATAAAGCTTCGGAAACTCATTGCTGGTTCCAGACACCCAGCTATAGTTGCTAAAAGGGTGCTTACTACCATCTCTCTCTTTCCTTCTCCAAGAATCCCAAATATAATATATATCGAAAATCGGTCAAAAACTTTGAGTCTATCCGAAAATCGATCTACTCTTTCTCAGTTTGCTATAATTGAAGTTCGAACTGTAAAAATTTTTCGATCTTCAGGGTATGGAAAGGTTTGAGTTTGAGTCTTGTATTAGCAGAGTTTTTACCCAGATACGAATGGCTACTCACCTTTTCCGGTCGAGGGACCAAGAGTGTAATTATTCGGTGATTCGGCGAGTGCTGATGCGGCGATCGCTAAGAGGAAGACGAGTATCGCGACCTTTCGAAGTGGACCAAGCGCCAAGGTACCGTGTTTCCTCCTACGACTCGAGAGGGGCCATCGTACGACGCTGGACGCGCATCTTGTTCCGGATATGTCGGCGTTTTCGCACTCGATAGTTCTGCAGGGCTTCCCGGCCCTGATAACCCCTTGACCTTGAAACTCACGACCCTGAAGAGAGGGATCCTTGGGCTCTTCGGCAAGCGGCTGCTGCAGCCTCTCGTTTGAGCGCCAATCCGGACTGATCCTGCCGTGACCTTGACACCCTGAAGAGTGCTCCTCGACCCTGTGACCTTCAGCCGTACGATTTTCGGCCGGCAGACGCATCTTCGAGCACGTGGGACGTGACCTTCGGTCGCGCTCCGCTCTCCTTATCGCGGCTTCGTTCTCCAGAGTCAACACCATGACCTTGACCTTGAAACGAACTGGACGAAAATATCCCGGAGAGCTGCTGTTGTCAGAGAACTACCGGCGGCGGCACCGATGCACGAAGCGACATATATCGAGACATGCTTCTTCAAGATTCGCCTCTGCGTGACCTTGGACTGGAAAGGTCATCGGTGGCCGGCCAGAGAAGAAAGAAGATGGTACTCTTCGGTGACAGAGGCATAGTTGTGTGGTTTACAATTTTTTTACTCAATTACTGATTCCGGAATTACACATGTGGATCCGCGAGAAGATGTTGAGGATCCCTTGGTCCGGATTAGACGAACCCCGTTAGGACATCAACGCGAGGTCGAAATAAGTGGATCAGTTGAGATTCCGAGTGGAGATCAGCAGCGGAGGAGCTCTCGTGCTTCCTTGGCGTGCTCCCGATGAGAACTGAAGCTTCGTTGATGCAATGTCACTGATCTGGATCTCTGTCCTCCCCCCTCCCCCCTCTTTGGCCGAGAGGGGTCTGGTGAATTAGCGAGGGAGGCCCAGGACGCGTTACCAGATTCCCCTGCTGGAGGGCCAATGCGGCATCGCGCCTGCGACGAGCCGTCTTCACAACGTCCAATGCAATTCGATCGATTCTCTCCAATCAAAAAAACAATTCCTGTTTCTCTATTTCTATTCTTCTCTTTGCTATAGTACCTCTCTCTCTCTCTTTCTCTCTGTTTATTTATTATCCGTGTATATCCTCCAGCTTCTATCCCGCACAAACTCTCCAGGCCCTCATCCAAAGTCGTTTATATTCCACGGCAAAGAATGCGATGGAACTCGGGAGTCAGTTGGATTTCAGTCCTTGGCCCGCGGCCTCAGTCATCCTGCAAAAGAGGAAATTCGTATCGATGAGCTTTTCTATTCTAGAAACGGGTCGTTACGTCCAATTTAGCGTTCCTTATTTTACGTAACCTCGTTCGAGGATCTTTGCATCCCTGATCTCTTTTCAGATAATTTCATGAGTATATTACAGTACGTACCTATAAATAATACGGGCATTTGTGCGATTCTGATTTTTGTTATATCGACGCGCATTATCGTGCATCGATCGGGTTCCCGAGACTCGAGTTTCATGATAAAGCAAATTAAAATTACAGAGTTTATCCGTTGCGTTTTCCTTTTTTATCGGAATCGATGCTGTTTCAATTGAATTAACATTGTTTGTAAAAACTGCGACGTAATTTCCCGCTGAATTCGAGGGAACTAGAGGGAGCTACGGTATGGAAAATGGCGGAGCGGAAGTGCTAGGATTTCTGAGCGAATCGCCGAGGGGAGAAGAAATAAATGTTGTTACGACGCGAGCGAACAACGGGAGACCTAAATGTGACCTAAATAAGAAATTTTCTCTGATCGCTAATCGGCATAATTCCGCAAGTTGTTTACTGTGTATCGCTCTAGCATCGAAGCTTGGTATTCGCGAGGCGAACGATGACATTCCGGAAACGACGATTCTTATCTGTCCCTACTTCCGGCGAAATGTAAGGCTGCTTTCACATGCGGTGTAAGGTGCGTAAACGTACATAACTTACGCTAAAATGTATTAACCAATCAAATCATTTTCGCGATAATACGCAAGCATGCTGCTGGGTGCTGGCGTAGTACGCCGTACATATCTTGCACCGCATGTGAAGGCAGCCTGAGGGTACATCGCCGAATCGAATGCAGCAGTTTTGGCAGCCTGAAGTCGGCAGTGAACTTCGATCCGTTCCAATTAAGATGAGATAACCCAGGCTTATCTTATTGAGAAAAGAAAGAAAAGCAAATAAAACGCAGCGTGATTCGTATTTACATTAAGGATAACTCGAGATGCTCGTTGCTGTTACACGAGTAGCGGATTGGACGGGTGAAAAACGATTAGGCGCCATCTTTGGTCAAGTGAGAGAACTAACGAGAAAGACAAGGCGATTTGAGGTTAGAACCAATGATATCGCGGTTACCCTCGTTGAGCCAACGTAGCATACGTGAAAAGCCATTATGAATGACTAAACTACAATCGTGTCGCATTCATAGAAGCTTTTCAATGAAAAGCCTGACAATGGCGTTCAGGGAAATCCCGTGCGAATTTCGAGTGAGAAAAACACGTTTCGCACATTTTCCGCCACGCGAGTCGAAACAATGAAATGCCTCTTGACGTGGCCGCTCGATTCAGCGTGTGTTTACCATTGATACATCGACTATTCATGTCAGTTGCGTTACTTATTATTATGAGCGTGTTAAATACCGACGGACTCGTTATACGCTTCGCATTCCTGCAGCTAATATAATACAATATCTCAATATCAAAACAAATTAGCACAGTGCGAATCGGTCGGAAGACTGGGTTAAAAAAAGAAGGGCTTTTGGCCACGTTTCTATTTCAATTGTTACAGTTTGGAAAGTAAGCTTGTTTTCTTCGCTCGATAGTCGAGTCGTGCGACGTCAACGATTTCGCCATATAAATTCCTGGAAGGCTCGTAAACAGTCAGATGTTCCATTTGAAAGTCTAATGTACTAGCAGCAAATGGTTCACGAACAAATCCGGTTGTGTGCGTTTTGAAGGTTGAGGGGAAATGGTGAGAAGCGAGGCGCGCGTGGACACACCAAAGTCGCCATATTTTTCTCCAACGACGAATGTCTCTCTATCTCTTTCTTTCGGTATACAAAAATCCTATAGGTTTAGAAAGCGACTGTGACTAGTGTGATCGGTAAAAAAGCAGCACGCTGTGTGGCAAATGCGCCAAGCTTCTTCGAACAATGAAGATATTTCTCAAATGTGGCGTGAAATTGTAGCGGACTTTCTAACCTAAAAAAATGGGGAAAGACAGAAAGAAAGGAAGGAAGGAAGGAAGGAAGATAACCGTTACACGTGCCAGGATCCGGAATTAGCGGAAATCTGATACGTGACAAAGCTAGGCTCCTGGGCCGTTTTATCTCATCTATTACGTAATATAATCTGAAATTGCGATCTACGGACTCGATCGCGCGTCTTGCTTTTGGATGGCGAAACACAAAAGCTCCACAAAAACGCTGATGCGAAGCGATTTTTACGAGGTTACGCGCACCGTTGCTCCTCCGAATTAACGCAAAGAAAACTCTCTCCGAGCTGGACGAGGTCAAAAGACGCTAGTGGAATTTTCATAGGAATTTCCATTCACTATCGGCAGCTCTCACGCTCGCGCGTAATTGATCTTCGCGCACGTGCAGCACGCCCACTCGCGTATAAACGACAAATAAATAGACAAAGTTACTTAGCGTAGTGCTAGAGTCACGGAGTAATGAAAAATACGTAGATTCAATGGAGAGACGGTGGTTCCCCGTGCTAGTGCGCAGAGGGCCCCACCGTACGGTGGAGGGGGAAGAGTTCGTTCTAGACGACGATAATTCAAAGTTGACAAGTTTCACAAGCGGTTTATTGAGAGAAATCGATTCCAGGCGGCTGTTGGGCTCGCAAGAAAGGGCCAGGGAGCAGTTTGGGATTTAATAAGCCGCATGCCTGCGCATCCACGGCCTCCGATCCGACCCCGTCACTGACCCCGGGACCCAAATGCAATAAATCAATTATCCAGCAGGTTATTGAGAAAAATCTACGTTTCATCGAATCATGCTAGTTAACCCGTTGATGGTGGGCGATCGCCTTAAGTGGGCCAGTGCACATGTAGCGACCAATCAGCGAAGAGTGCGCTACCCTTGAGCGCACTTCATTTGTTATTGTTGTTGTCGTCGATTATCCGTCTTGTTTACGCACACGCAACAACCCCCTGTCGTAGCCCACGCGAGTTTCATCGTCTCCCAATCGTACAGTGCTACGCCATATTGTTTCTTCCCAGCCTACCAACGACAAGACTCACGTATTTGCTCTTTGCTTTTGCCAAGCGATTGCAAATTCCACTATCGTTATTTACTTATAGCTAGGTACAATTTATTACTTTTTTACGCAGAATTTTAAGCAGCGAAGAAGAGAAGGTATAAATACGGTTGTTTTGCCCAGAGGCAATCGCGATAAGCTTTATACCAGTCACTGTTAATTTCCAAGTATCATCAGCGATGCTTACTTGATGTCAAATTATGATGTATGTTAAGATCAATCCTTGATTGAGGCCGCTCGGTCCGTGACGGGGTCTTCTAAATTGTTTATCGGTTCAAGCTCCAAGTGGCGCCAACTTTGTTTACCATGGTGAAACTCCATGTATAACGAAGCCTGATTATTGAAGCGCCAGTCATGAAAGTCACTTATTAGTCCCCTCGGCTCGGGGAATGAAAATTTTGCCAGACCGAACTTTTATTGAATTACGACGCAATAACGGCTAACCCAGCCAACCAGCCAAACTCGATGTTTCGGAATTGTTTTTAATGGAACAAATCCAACGAATCTGGTAGCACGGAATTCTTTTCCCGCCAGTAATAAAAGACTGCTCGATTTTCGGATCATTCTTCGTGGCGTATGGTTTGTTTATTGATCAGCGAGGTGTGACACGTGGTTGTCGTGGCACGTGAACCAAGTAAACAATTGCAAGATGTCGCGCGATACGGTAAGCGTGACGCGTGTGCGCATTTTTGAGTGGCGATAATTTTAGACCAACTCGCTAATCCGTAGGTGTGTAACCTTCGCCTGTAATAGCCACGCTCGTATACCTACTTGCTTCTGTGTTTATTGCCAGTTTTTCTTTGCTTATCACCGGAGCAGCGACTCGATCGATCAACCAAAATACACCTAACCTCAAATTCCTTCGCTTCTCTCTGTACACTTATCGCTTACAGCGTATCAACTCGATCGATCTTAATAATATCGAGTTCGTTCGCGAGCAGACTTTTCTCTCTCTCTCTCTTTCTCTCTTGAGTTTACTCGCACTCGCCACACTCTGTTCTCGCTTCTTTTTTCTCCCGCCCTCGAGAGGACGCTGCATGGCGTATTTGGTTTTCGGATCTTAGAGGGCGTTGCTCCGAGGCTTCTCGTCACGGAAAGCTCGGGGAAATGTGGAGAGAAGAGTCTGTACCGTAGTTTGGCTCGTGGTTATAGCTGAATTTACTACGCCGTACGTGCGGAGAAGAGCAGAGCAGGCGTGCGCCGTTCACGTCGACCATTGGCCACCGCCAACGGCGTCGTCGTCGCAACGCTGGGGGAGCGACGCAGAGGGAAACCTACGTAGACATTCGAGGTGGGGGTGGAATATCGACCATGTCCTCCCATTCACATCTACGCCGAGAAAATCTCCCCCGCAGGAAAAACGCCGGCACGCGCTAAAATACCCACAACCTCCAATTTCAAACTGCTCCCCCCCCCCCTATTTCTATCAGTCTCAATTTACAAAATACCAACGCGTTTCCCATAAACTCCCATCGGACCCGGTCCAAATAATACAGTTTAACGTTCGCGTAGCTAGACTCTGTCCGAAGAACCGATCTTTCTATCGACGTAAATATTGACAAAAGAAAGAAATAACTTGAAAAATGCAAACAGTCGTCCACTCGTGTAGTTTGGAAATTATCGATACCGCCTGACAAATGGCTTTTGCGTCAACGCAATGAAATTTTCTAATTGCGCAAATATATTGGTCGCGCTGAACATAAATCAATATTAGCGAGGGGGAAATTGTCATGGCTTGTATCGCTCGGCTCTGATAACCATAAAAACAAAAGGAAAAAGGAAGAAGAACTGCGAATTGGACGTTTTACGTGTCGAGAGCCCACGGACCACGGCTTATCATTATTATTATTATTTTTCTATTTCTTATCGCGCTTTACTTCGCACTTGTCTCTATTTCGGCTAGAAACTGGTTTGCCAATTGGCACTTGGGTCGCTTTTAAACGGTTCAGCAGCGCTCACTGGCCAATTTTCTCAATCGTTCGGAAAGACGATTGCTTTCTCACAGTGGACGTTGCAGAAAAGAGTCCATATCGTGGAATCGTTTGATAGGGATACTCGTAGACGAAAATGGGCTATTATTAGTTTTGAATAACTGGTAATTTGAGGACGCTCGGTTTAATCTGGATCACAGGCGTTCTCTTCGACGAGGTGAGAACCACGGACGGTAAAATTCTCAATGCGGTCTCGATCGGTGGGGAAGCCTCGGGTCAGCCGTAGAGCCTTGGAGTACTTACCGCAATATTGCGCATCAAAATTTATACCAATGAAAACAGCGGCGGCCGGCGCAAAGACGGAAAAATTTCGGGAAACAAACGACGCGAGTCTTCGGCAAAGCACAACAAGGCGAGCGAGATTCGAACAAAGCTGAATTGTTCACGGCTAAAATGGAGGGATGGGTTTGATAGCGTTGCTTTTTTTTAGGTTAGACGGTTAAAAATAGATTGTTTTTTCTTGGAAGGATATGGCTTTAGGCGTCATACGGCTGAGAGCCACTACTGTCTGAGGACGGCTAAGGGAACCAGGGCGTGGGTGGCTTATGCAGGTGGTGGGGGTGGCAAGGGGAAGGAGGATGGCATGATACTACCCTGCAGTGTAAGGGCTGCTCGATCGATGCTGGCCAAAACATTGCCACATGCCTAGCTCGTGCGCAACCTGCCTTTTCCTTCCTTCCTCTTTCCCACAAACTCTCTCTCTCTCTCTCTCTCTCTCGTATCTTCTTACAAGTGTCATAATATTTAGCTGCACACTGCTTCTCTTCCACTCATTCACTCCTTCTTCATTCAGAAATTTTCTTTTTATTTATCCACTTGCTGTCTTTTTATAAAATCCCCGCCATGACGCGCTACTGTCGCTCATATTCTAAAGAGAGAGAGAGAGAGAGAGAGAGAGAACAGCTTAGTCTACTAAATCACGAATATTCCCAGAAAGCGGAAGTGCAAAGCTTCATCTGCAGAATCGGAAGCCATAGAAACGCACGAACTACCTTTTCCGGCCAACTGTATTCTCTCTCTCTCTCTCTCTCTCTCTCTCTCTCTCTCTTGGATGAAGAAGAGGAGGAGGATTCATCCATGGAATGCGAATCTGGTCTTCCGTCTGATTTTTTCACGTAGGAAGTACACCGAGTCATGAATAGATTGACACTATTTTCTCTAAAATTGGCGTCACGTGGGCGGGCTTATTTACTGCGTAGGAATCGCACGGGGAGATTATTGCACTCGGCATTAAAGAGGCACAAAAAAAAACGAACGATTGACGTTCGTTAGTCAATTATCCGACGAGGTCCGACGCCTAATCGACGCCTAATTCGAGGTCAATCAATTCGTCCATTGTTCCACTCTTGCGAGAGGAATAAAAATGGAAGATTGAATTCTGCGTAGCCAATCGAGGCAAATTCTCGCGTGGGTTTCTGCTTCTTTCCAGTAAATAAACCCACCGGCGCGAAACTAAAAGGCAAAAACAAGTCTCTTGTTTGTCGCGATTGAAGCCGAGAAAGAGTTAAAAAAATTGAAGGGGGGGGGGGAAGATGAAAGCTAGAAGAAAGCAAGAGAATAAACGAAAATTCCTATAAACAGATGTATGACGTATTATTGCAAGGGCTGTGGCAACTGGAAGCATTGAATTGGCGCAAACAACAACGGCGTGGGCAAGCTCATCTCTGAATGTCGTGGAAATGGAATTATAGCTGCACAAGGCTTCGCCGAGATTTCTATGAATCATCTCGTGTTTGTAATACACTATTTGCGTCGCTTTTTACATTTCCTTAGAATGATAAACATCGCGTCCATTAACTGTTCGAACGGTAAGCTGAAAAACAGCCCTAGAGTATCCATGTCTTTTCTGGGTAATTATTATTTTCGGAAAGCCATTGTGTATGTTTGTAAACACCAAGCGTCGTTTCTCGGAACGAGGTCTATTGAGACGCTCGAGGAGTGGAAAAAAATTTCCACGAAACGACAAGTGGGGCATTAATTGGTTTTACGCGAATCGAAAGAGGCGAATTCTCTCTTTTGAGTGCGACGATATTTGCTTATGGCTGCAGGAAGGTTGAGCCGCACGTGTGGCTGCTCGTTGACGTCACTGATAGCGCCTGATTGCTGAATTTTTTTACGGTCTAAGCGTCGTCGTCGTGTTACGCTCCTCTGACATTTTTACACGCTGCGATGGAACACGGGCGTCACTCCATTTTCCATCTCGCACCCCGCGCCACGCCACGCACGTCACTATAGGAAACCTTGAACTTTTCATTTCATAATACGCCATTCGATGAAATAGCTCAATATTGTCGAGAGACCTCGCTACTTACCGAGTTCGACTCTATTATATAATTTTATTGTATTCCAGCATTTTCTCATTACGAAATTCCCGCGTCTTCGGTCGTCGCCATTTTGAGAGAGCATTCGCGATTATTCTTACGCAAGCGAGAGAGAAGCCTCGTGGATATTGTCTCTTTCCTCGAAAAACCTACGGTGAAAAGCTCCTGGTTCTTTTTTAATCGTGAACGATCGAAGTCTACGTGCTTCGGTCACTGGCCGGTTTACCGGAAATGACGCTTGGTGACGCCACTATTGACGTCACGTGACACCGTATTTTGTCGTCGCCGTCGACGCCGAACAGCGATCGGTGCGAAGTGGGCCGCGAAAGATGGATGGAGAAACAGTGGTTCTTCCCACGGTTGACGTGGAACGGGCCGAAGTTAGCCGCAGATTCCAGGTCGATCGGGCCCAATCTTGAAAGAAGCCTCGATTTTTGTCTCACGAAACTTCGATTGAAATTCGAAAGCTTCAATCGCGATCAATGTTTATCAATTTCTCTCCGCAACCTTGCTTGGCCTGACTTTTTCACTAGTTTTATTCCCCCCCCCCCCCCTACTGTCCCGCCTAATAAATTTGATCGGTTGCGCCATCTAATCGTATTTTCAATTCGAGAAGCGTGAAAGTTGCTCCGGGACGCCGCGTAGCTCGCGCCTTGGAATTCTTGGCCAGTGGTATATAAATTCGATAGAGTTGCAGAGAAAGTAGCTTTTTACGTGCGAGAAGTGCCAAAACAAAAATCATCCGTGTTCTCGCGAGCGATCACATTCTCACAGAGCGACAACTGACCTTTCACGTACAGCATGACTTTGTGCAGCGAGCTGAATCTTTGTTACATATCGATGCTAGCTTCGAGCTGCAAGAATCATTTGGAATATCCATGTGTGTATATATATATATATATATATATACTTTATGTCGGTCGCGATTTCGTTCCACTCACTCGATAAAAGGATTTGTTCCTCGCACCTACATTGAGCAGACGTGAATTTTTCGAGCAAAAACTTCTTTTCCAGAGAGGAGAATCGCGATGAAACAAAATCAAGCGGAAGTGCGGGGGTGTGCAGAGGGTGGAGAAAGGGTTCGGGTAGGCCGACATCCGCCGTGGAAGGATAAACGACTTTGCAGCTGTATCCGGTCAAGTTTATTCCCACGGCTCAGTTGCATTAAGCCGAGCAATCTCAGATTGACTAAAAACTGCGAATCCACCAATCCACGCCATACAATGAACGAAGCTTCGACAAAAGCACCCCGTGTGTAGTCGGCTTTCCTACCAACATCCGGCTTTTTCTCTTTCTCGAACGATGCTTTTCTTGCACGATTCGCAAATCCACCAAGAAATTTCCGTTTCTCCGTTCTCGTTCTTTGCTTCGTTCCCTCAAAATACGATCGAGTTATATTCGTTTAGACTCTTGCTATCGTCCCAATTGTAACTCCATCGAGGGTAAATTATCTCTTCGATTTTATCGCCGGATCTGTTTATTTTGTTTTTTTAGGCGGGCGAGAAGCGGTCCGCCATGTTTTTCTCCCCCTAGCGTGCGTAACGCGAACTAACAGTCTACATCGGAGATCGAATAAGGTAATTAACGTTATCGCACGGACGATTTACGGACTACATGGCGCAGATATCATTCGAGATAACCATTCACCGAATTGCATTGTTGTTGAGTCGCATGTTCGATTGATCGAATTAAATTCTAATGCGCGAAAGAACGTTCCCTTTTATCTGGATCGGAGGTTACGTAAAAACCTTTTCGCGGGAAGTCAGATATCGATATGCAACCAGCAACAGTGCAATTTTAGTATCGCAAGGTTTTCTCGGTACCCTTCACATTACATGACATAGTTTAGTATCTGAGTAGGTCTACGCGGTATCAGAGTCAGGGATATATGACTATCTATAAATACATTGCGCGATAATTGTTTCATATGGCACTACTATTTTTAGCACAGAGCACAAAAGCAGTGGTAAAATAAATCCTAGTTATTTTACATATTTTTCACGAAGCTGTGTCTGGTTATTTAAGACGTTGTTATTATTCGGTTCTACAAAGTCCATACTAATTACACCATTAATATCCCCCCTTCCCCCCTTCTTTCTCTCGCTATCCCATTATTCTGTTACGCTTTTGTAAATGGCCCATCGCCACTTCAGCTTCCGCTGTTCATGACGTCCTTTAGGAGTAAAATGTGCTGAAAATAAATTCAAACATGCTTCTCTCCCTTTTTCTACGTCCGAACACTAATGTCTCTTGGTACTTCTCCCCCGACTAGTTTCTCCACGCGCGCGCGCGAGCACAAATATTTTTCTCGTCTCCGATTAAACTCGTTGGATTCTTGCCACTCGATGATTCATGGGTTTTACAGTAGCAGAGAATTTCTCTAAACTGATCTCGAGATATGGCAATTATAATTTTCTAATTGAGACGAAAAGTGAGCTAGAGTCGCGGGTATCTTCAATTACAATCTCAAGTACGATCTCGTTTAATATTCTACGACCGTGGCTGCAACCGCCTTTTTTCCTAACAAGTGCTTTATACGAGGCTGACGTTTGGGTCGTTCGCCTTTTCTTTAAAACGTCGATTGGCTTCGTTCATCGCGAAACACGTAAAAAAAATAACGGATACGCCATTTCCACATGAAACAGAAATTAGAGTCGGTCAAATAACATCTCTCTCCCTATCTCGAGGCGCACAATTATTATTAATATTGTCATTTTAAGCTGCGCACGCAGACTTTACGTAACGTCTGTTATTGTTTGCATCACAAGTGTTTACAGCTCTTCTGCATTCCCACGGATCTATATGCAAATCGAAAAATTCGGGTTAGCAAAATTCCACTTTCCGAATGAGGATCAGGTTTGTGCGAAAAAGTGTGTGCTCGACCGGATGGAATTCAGCCAAATAAATCAGGCCCCGTCAAGGGACTCGCGGCCTTTTAGCATTAATTCCACACGGCGAGATTAACATAATCGTGAAAAAATGTTAATAAATCGAAACGGGCGAATCTAACGCGAATGATTAAGCGCACACGCTCGATTTTCTTCTCCACCGGGGACTTTTTGTCCGATTCGAAGAAATGACTCAATTGGGGCAGGATTTGTAATCCCGTGCCATCAAATTGGTTCGTTGCTCCGGCGAGTTTTGGCCGGGCTAAATAGCTTCGTCATTGAAACACGAGTTGACACCAAGCGAGAATTTCTCAACCGCCTCGAGTTGCCGATCGAGCGCACGTCCATCCGACATTTGTATTGACGTTCGAGGCCGTTTCGAAAGATCTCGCGGAAGATTTACGGAATTCTTTGGATGACTCTACCCCCCCCCCCCCCCTCCCCGGACAACAGCAACAAACTCCTCGGTCATTGATAAGCACGCGTGTGGGGGTGAAGAGGACGAGACGAACGGTCTTCCGATCGAAACAGGCATCTCTTCTGGCCGATTTCTGATTTTTCGGGCAGAGCATAAAATTCAGGATCGAGAGAGAGAAGGTTCGCGGTAAGGAGGAGGGGGATAAGAAGGCGAGGAGGGGGGGGGGGGGTAGAATGGTATGTCTGGCCCTTCCAAGAATACAACGCGAGGCAAATAGCGGATCGGTGGGGAGGAGAGACGAGAGAGAAGAGGGGGGAGTCGAGGGAAGGGGGCAGACAGACGTAAAAAGAGAGTAAAAGAACGCACGAAGGTGGGGGAATTGAACGGGAGGACCGTGGCTGACAGAGAGGCGCGCTGGAACGCTGGAAGTAGGTAAAAACGCGTTTAGGTCAGCATTTGCGCATCGAGAAGCTGAAAAATCTCAGTCTTGAGATTATTTCATCGTTTTCCCGTGGACTTCGACAGAGAGGTTGCTTCGATGAGGAATATTACGTCGCAGCTGCGAAATAGAGCGTATTTCTGTGTGTGTATGTATGTGTGTGGGTGCGCGCGCGCGCTCTCCGCCGCCGCCGGTGATGCACGTACGTGTCTGCCACGGTTTGGGAGTACCTGAGGAACGTCGAAAAACACGTAGACGCACACATTGACGCGCATGCACGAACTCCGGGCAAAACAAATCTCTGCTAAGGGAACACGCTGGGCCAAGGAGAGATACTTACCAGGAAAATTCCAGGAGCTCGGGCCTATTTCTCGCGCACAAACACCGGTGTCCGGGAAATGTACGTGCGCTATTCGAACTCACATGCGTCAGAACAACATTTATACATACAATGTATGTAGTATAGGCACGCACACTATCTAGCACATCATAGCTTCGGAGAGCGAGAGAGACGGGCACGAGGTGGCAGCGTTGCCTTCGTTTTGCGTTCCTCTCGTGCACACCAGCAGCTCTCTTTTCTCTTTTGTGTTCGCCTACGAAGAAACGCACATATACACTTCAACATGCACGCACTCTCCTACGGACGACGCATGCACACGCGCGCGTGTGGCAAGACGAATTTTACAAGTGTCTCTCTGTCTCTCTTTCTTCCCCTCCCCCTCCTCTCGCTCGCTCTCTCTCTCTCTCTCTTTCCGTCTATCTCGATACTCGCGTATCTGCTGTCTTTTGGTCGCGCGCGCAGATTGCGAAGGTTTTTCCTGGCAGGTTTATCCTTGGGCGCAGGTAGAAGAGACGACTACTCCTTGTCGAGCAATGGCCGCTTTTCAGACGGATTTGTTGAAGGTGGAGGCGCCCACCGGAAGAAATTGTGCCGTTCCGGCGACGAGTCGTAGATTCTCAGCACGGGCCGCACACAACTTGTTTACTAGAACGCGCAGCACGCCATGCCCCGTCCACGAGAGCCCGCGTCCTCCCCCCTCCCCCTAGCTTCTCCCGCGGAGCAAAACAAGACCCTGCGCACGAGCCCAGTGCGCACCTTCCGGGCCATGTTTTCCTACACGAATATGTACTAGAGATACTCTCTCCGTAGGTGTATCGGTGTGTCGTTCGCCTCGTGGCCGAACAACCCCCACCCCTTCGACCGTTTCCCCCACTACGAAACCAGCCGGTCACATCATCTTATGTACACACTATGGTATATACATGAACATGGGCTCTCGCCCCCGTTTCCCCGCCAGATTCCAAACCGAGCACACGAGTCCAATTCTATCCGATCCTCACTCTTCGTGCTGACTTTACCGATCAAGCTAACCGATGATACCCGGACAATCGTCACCTTTCCTCTCTTGTGATTTTCAGGCAACCAGTAACACGTGTTGTTGAGACACCACCGAGATTCGCCACGTAGCGTGGAAATCGAACGGGTCATCGTACCCGCAGATCGTGGTCGCGCAGATGCGGACCTGACAGACCAGTGTCTGGTGGAGACACCTGGTGGTCGTTCTTGCAAATTATTGCAACAAAAATCGAGTATCGATAAAACAGAGCTCACCTTGAGGGTCTTCCTCTCTCTTTCGCACTTTCTCTCTCTTTCTTTCTCTTTCTCTTGAATTATAATCAACAAGACCGTATTTTTTTTATAAACTTTTCACTTTATTAAAGATGCAGTATAAATAGATGCTTACGCTTGATTAAAATAGCTAGTTTTGCTTATATATACATGATGTTTTTTTCACAAAACAGACTCCTTATCTCAAGCAACGCGTGACCGATATTAAAGTAATTAATCCTAGAATCATTGACGACGAACAAACTATGGATAAAGTGTCTCTGTTGTAATTGGGGCACAATTCTTTTTCACGGCATCTCCTGTAAATAATTAATTGCGGGATTAATAAAGAAGAGTCGTGATAGATATGAGAATCAAAGTCTTACCAATTTTCAATTAAAATTACGACTACGCCTGTAACCACCTTGTCCAGGAAAGTTACTACAGAATAGACGAAGGCGCTTTTCTCGGTTTGGGAACCAATAATTTCAGCTGTGACGCTTAAGGCGGTAACCATCGTGATGGAGCTTCCGGCTCCGATCAATGCAGCCACTGTGTATACCACACCCACGTTACTTCCAGCAAATTCAGTGATTACAGCTGCTGCTATGCCGATCAAACCTCCCAGAAAATAGCACATCTACAATTTATCGTATCATTGTTCTCCATTAATAACAAGAATTTTTCAAAAAGTACAAATAATACTTGTTTTATTACCTTGGTACCGCATGATCGATTGATATATTTTAGCAAGAGTGCTGCGGCGAAAGAGGATAAGTAAGAAACGAGAGGAACAGTGGCCAATGCCTGTTTACCTCCCACTTCGGATTCCTCTATGTACAGTGGTAAATAAACTGTAGCCAAAGTAATGAATAATCTACTAGCTACATAAAGTAAAGCAACGCTCAACAGAATACTCAGACTAAGTTTGTTTCTAGTTTCACTCCTATCAGTTCCCAAATCATTTTCCTGTTCCTCCAGCAGTCTCGTTGTTTCCGAATTCGATTTACCGGAAGTTGTAGTTTTTTCCGATTCTAGTAGATGTGCCTTCAAGAACAAATGGAAGAAAAATGTCGCTGTCAAGCCTAGAGACGTTAAAACCAGCACTATATTCTGTAAAAAATATAATAGAATATTGAATAGTATAATATAGTTTGCTTTTTTTGAATGTTAGAATTTAATGTTTACGCGGAATTTGTAATCGTCCTGTGGGCCCAATTGTACAACAACTTCCTCGTTGGTTGGTAAGACTATCCAAGTAACTATAAATACAATGACTGCTGCAGCTACTTGTGCGGAATATCTGTAAATCAAGAATAATGAGAAATATGATGTATTTATTATTAAAAAAAAAGAATCTACCTTATAGCAGTAAGTTCTGCACGACCCAGCAAGGATCTAGCCAGGGATGGTATCATGGACAGATGTGAAATTTGAACGGCTGCCCACCCAATCTGGAAGAGTGTGATACTAAATACATAAACGATCATCACTGCTGAGCTGGAAGGTTCCATAAAGCCGCCAAAAATCACGGGAAAGCTCAAGGTCACCATTACTGATCCAATAACGTGCCAGATCTTTTTCTTATTGTAACGATCCACCAGGATCCCGAATACTGGGGTCATTAGGGCGTCCACGATTTGTCCTTAAAAAAATAGACAAATAAGTAAATGAAGACACACACAGGGATGAAATTAAAATAAAAATAAAATTTACCCAATAATAACAAAGCACCAGCCGTCACAGGTTCCAAAAGTGCTACTCTTTGCAAATAAATCAATGTGTATGAAAACCACATGGCCGCCGCGAGGTCATTGAAGATATGACCCAAAGAGTAAGCCAATTTTGTAGACGTTGAAACTTTCCCTTCTACGAGGGGTAAATTCTCTATGACGCTCGCTGTTCCTGCCATTTTTGCTTTGTTTTTCCTTCTCAAATAACCAACCCTTTTCAATCCTAAGTCTCGCAAGAAGAAGCCCTCCTTCTCGTCATCGTTAGTTAAAACTGATCTGAAATTAAAAAAAAAAACAGGTGATTAGTGGGAGAAAAATTAATAGGAGACAGAAGAAAAGTTATTGGTAATTTTAGGTAGGAGTTCATTATTAAGTGAAATAGTACGATTAGTGAAAGTTATTGGTGAGACGATACCAGAAAATATGTTTCTTACCCCACCGGAAGCTTCAATGATAACAGAATTTTTCGTCTTGTTCTAGCACCGTCAGAGGATGGCAATTGATAATATTGAATCGTTCAGTCAAACCTTCGTGATGACTTTTAATCCACTGAGATATTTGAGAAGAGTTACTATCCTAAGCGAACACCTCACAGTTTTATTCTAAGCCTAATACCATCCGATCCTTAAGGAAATGACGTGCGCGACTAACAGTCGTGACTCAACACTCATAATCCAATAATTAATTTTAAACAAAAAACTAATTATATGTGAACAGAAATCGATATTCCCAGTAGATCATACGTTTGAATAAGCAATTGAATTAATTTAGGATAATTTTCATTCAGAATTGAATATTTGCAATGGCTTAACAATTAACGCATCGTTGATGAAAATTGAAATTGGGTCAGCAGTTGTATAAGAAACATCTGTCACGTTTTAACAAGTATTAATAACCCGAGTCGAGTTTCAGTTGCAGTTAGTAATTTTTCCACCTGAGGGGCTGACGGTATCGAATTCCAAGGCTCCTCGACCACGTCTGATCGAATATTTTACAAAGCAAAGGTATCACTGATGCGAGTTTTAATAAAATTATTTTTGATGTAATCAGTGATTTTGCTAATGTTCATCTCTATTAATTCTAGCAGATTTTGCACTAGACAAACGTAACTTTTCCTTTCTAGCTGGGAGCGAGAATTGCAGATTCAGCCCGGGGCAATCGCCTTCTTGGGTATCACAGAATTTAGAGCACATGTAACTTTCTTGGATAAACCAGTATCGACGAGATTTGTAATGAGAATACGCTGTTTCGCAATTTCTACGTCACTCTTTAAGTCCCTTTATTTACCATTACGAAGGTAAAAGAATAATGTCAGAACTATCACGTTTGTCATTAAAACACATTGCTCGTTATCTCGAATTAAAAACTTTCAATATTTAAAACAATTTTCACAATTCTATCAACTTTTGAACATGATTTGCAAATTTACAGATATTTAACGATTGAAAGTGATTTTCAATATCGATTTCACGTGCAGATTGTTTTCGTTATGAAATTTAAAGCGAATGTTAGCAACCACGATTAACACGTAACTTAAGCGATAAAGGTACACTTGTATTATCGCGAGAGATCTGGAAAAGTAGAATAGATAAGATTCATCGGGCGTGGAAATTTTGCTGTCTGTTCTGATGATCAACTAAGCGAAAAACGCATTTGACAAATTCCAATTGACAAATATTACAAAATTATTCCTGCTAATTCTAATCTAGTTATCTAATTGAGTCAAAATAAAAAAGACTGATCTTTATTCGGAGATTCCTCGACTTAAACGATTCCTAGATCTATCTGTACGTGGAGATTACGAGAAACGTGATTTTCTTTTATCGAACAGCCACGTCATAATTTCAAAGTCTTTCTTACCTAAGCAAAGTTTTCACAAAGTATTTTCTATCACTTCACATTTTGTTTAAGAAAAATGCAGCACCAATAGTCAAGCTGAAACGCCGTTGGTCGTGAAAGGCTTTGAACGCTTGAACTTAAAGCTACGATGAGTCGATTACGAGTGATGGAGAAGAACGATTTGTGTTTAAAGTTGGTAAAGTTTGCAGAGACTTGTTCTGGTAGGTTCGAGCACGAGCTTATCTTGCAGAGAATGCAGAGAGTGGACGTTCTGTAACCGGAGATCGGCAAGAGTAGCACCCACAGCAATCGATACTTCCGGCGAAAGTTCTTGTATGGTCTCTTCCAGTTGGCAGGCAGCTCGCCCTCAAGTTCATTCAACTCTCCCGCACGCCCGTCTCACCTACAGAATCATCAAACGAGAAATTCATCCAGCATTGTTCAATAGCAAACAAACATGAATGATTAACGTATCATAAAAACTAACAAAAAGAGATCAAACAATGATAAAACCTTCGAATGGATGAGCATTAAGAAGCTAATTTGGAATAAACAAACATTACCTTAATTTGAAAATAAAAGAATATATGATTCAACAAAACTTTATTTCTCGCCGTTTAATCTCTTATCAGTAGTGATTTACATGAGTGACTGGAAGTATATCAGTAAATGATTTCATTTCTACGACTTGCATGAGAATGTAAAAATATAATCTGCGACGCAACATTGACAATCTATTCATAGAATCACAGGCCATGTATCGCATTTTTCTGTAATATAATAACAGGCACGATTGGCTTTTTATACGCATCTCGTTGAAATATACGTTAATTTTCTTGTAAATTATAAGTCTTTTTTCTATAGCAGTCTTGAGTGCGCAAGAAATCAATAATGGCTCTTAAAGAATAACTTATTTAATAGTCCTCGTTGATCTTGTAAGTATAGATTAACCATTTCTTTGTAACAAATGTAAGAAGTACTTGTAATATCGTTATTAAAGCTCGAGCAACTCTTATTTGGGGAATTTGGCAGAGTATTCCGTGTCATCGAATTGCCTCAGGTGTATCTACAAGAGGAAATCAGATGTTTATATATTATTTGGTGGAGAAAAAACTGAGTTTTTATTCTTAATCCTAACCTGTAAGTATAGATTTACTTCGGCAGCTCGACTGAGGTAAGGAAAGTTCCCTCCACTTTTCAAATGTGCCAATTTAGCATTTGGGTAACATTTGTAAACTTCCTCCCTTACTGTATTCGACAGTGCATATTCATCGAAAACGTCTATAATAGTCGTTGGCAAGTGGCAAATCTTTTGTGGCTGAATGTAGCAATTCACACAATTCATTGTCAAACGTGAAGCTAATTCTGGCTGCGACAAACTCTCGAGCTAAAAAGAATAATCAAATTATAACCAGTAACGTTTCTCTGTTATTTCATCATCTTGCACGAACATTTAAAAAGGCCAAAGTTATCAAATAGGCGACCAGTAATAAAATTACAGTTTGCATACATCATATAGGTTACACATAGTGACTATTAAAAAGGGCGTTTTTTTATTTGGATCGAGGCATCCACAAATCTATTCCAAATAAATAAAAAAAAATCCTAAAGCGCCTCCTGAGCTACTCACTTTTTTCTATCAATTGTTAAATAATATGGGATTTCTTATGCGCTTTGGAAATTAAGTTTGGATTTTTTGTATTCAATTATCTTAACAATATTTAAACTGCAAAACTGAAATATAAGTATCAGTATTTGTAAAAATTTTTAGCAAATTTTTAATACAATTGTAGTTCCGCACATAGGCAGAAACAAGCTTTCGGGTCGATTTCAATGATGTGCCAATATTTATGTATATAAATGAAAATTCGTTCCAATATTTACAAATACTAGTATTTATACTTAATAGCTAAACACAGCTTAAGAATTTTAAAGTAATAAATATCCAAAATCCAAAGTTAATTTCTAAAGTCTATCAGAATCGTATTTTATTTACATGGGAGGAGGGAAATGGCTCTTGGACCGTTTTAGAACTGTTTTCAGAGACTAAACTTCAGGAATATTTTTTTTTTTTTTTTTTGGTGTAAATTTAAGGGCGAATCAGTAAAACTAAGGAAGTACTCTTTATAATGGTCACTCTAAGGCTGCATATATGTATAAATTTAATTTGAAAAAATGCTAAATTTATG
Source organism: Prorops nasuta (assembly GCF_024137725.1). Lineage (NCBI taxonomy): Eukaryota > Metazoa > Arthropoda > Insecta > Hymenoptera > Bethylidae > Prorops > Prorops nasuta. The sequence goes on from NW_027116808.1 coordinate 2,181,880, forward strand.
TATAGAAAAATATCAGCTCTCTACAGGTCAATGTTGTAAACTTACTCGTTCCACCATAAAGTCAACTGCTTCAATGATTTCAGAGTCCACTTTATTTGTTGTGAAATTTCCCATCACCATTTTTTTCAGGACCATTGATGGCAAAATCCAAAAGCTAAAAGTATTCAGTGAATTAGATAATTTAAAAAAAAGAATAATCCTATAGTATTGTAACTATTTGAACAATAACAGTATTTTTTCAAAAAAGAGCAAAGAGACTTACTTACACTGCTGCAGAATCATTGTAGCTGAACACAGAAGTGTCAGTGAATGTATTGCAAAGAACAAGGGAGACTACCCTTGGACAGTGAGAGTTTACTTCTGTGAATTTCTGGGCAAGAAATCCGCCTAGGGAAGCTCCGAAGAGGTGAACTCTGTCAAGCTCCATGTAATCCAAAAGCTTTCGAAACCCATCACACCATTCCTTCACATTCCAATAAACAGGTGGTTCTGCCTGCAATATTTATTATTACTTTGTGGAATGAAAGTTATTAAAAAATATATTTTCATCTAATTTCTTTATCAACTCACCGCTATTACCCTGTATCCTTTTGCCGCAAGACCCATTATTTGTCGAAAAAAAATATCTGCAGTCCCGCTGACGGGTGGAAGACACACCAAAGGGCATTTCACCGTCTTCGGACTTGAGTCGTAAACCTTCCATCCCTGTAAATAAATCCAAGTATTTTGTAATTCTTTAGTAAATTCATGAATAATATAACTTGTAAATTCGGTGGTAACGAAGACATTCCCTGATAACGAAAGGCCAGGTTGATAAGATTGAAATTAATTCCACGCGTTCTCAACTTGTTTTGATTTTGACGCTCTTGCTACTAATTTTCGTATCGATTAAATTGTAACTTTCCAATTGGCTGGCGATGGAGAACCAACTTCTGCTTTGATAATAGATTAATGGAATTTGCAACAGAAAAATGTGTTCGAGCGAATCGAGATGGAAATTTAAAATTTTAGCGTTGGAGAACTAAATGTAAACAAAAACATTTGATGAAGAATGGTACAAGTATATTCTTTTTTATTTAGAGATAGTTCTCTTTAAGTTTTTTTCCAATCGACTATAAAATGGGATTATTAAAATGTTTATGGCAACAGAAAGACTACTAAAAATATTTATCTTCATTTCATCTGCCTTGAATTGACAATGTTATTGGAACTATTAATTGCATCGAATGTTTGATTGGTAATGTAAATTTTAAGTTATTTAATATCAGTTCTGTGTATTTTGTTTTTAATCGTAATTAATTATATTATTATTTGAAATAATTACCTTGCTGCCATCTGAATCGACGACAATTTTTCTTAATGGTACGGAACTTCGAAAACTTAGGTATTCCTTTGAACGAGAGAGTTCACTGGTATTCGAGGACATCTTATTATATTATACCCTAGGCCGGCTATTGTTGTTATGCGCTGCCTCTTATCTGTGATACATAATCGTAACGACAACAGATATTTACTGGTGTGATTCAGTGTGATTCCGTCTTGCTTGACTGTCTGTCAACCACAGGCTTAAGAAACCAATTGTAAATGAGTGTATATTAGGTAGAGAAGGAAAGAGAGAAAAAGAGACTTGAAAAAAAGTAAAGATAGAGGGAGTGGAGAAATAAATCGAGACAGGGAGAGAGTTAAAAACAACGAAGGAAAGAGAAAATATCGAATCGCGCAGCACAAGATTTGACAGTTGTTTAAAATTCTAATGTGTTTAGAATGGAACATAATATGTTTATATAATGAAAAAAAGGAGCGTGCTTACAATAAATTTCGACAATGCTTGGTTCTTTAATAGAATCGAATTAAGATTTAGTAAACTATAAAATGCTCTACAAAGCTGATAAAAACAAGCTAGACTCGATGGGTAAAACCTTAAGAATCACGTGTATGGTAAGTTTAGAATTTGCTCTTGCTACCTGGACTTTCCGACCGATTGAGGCATTTTTCTATCAAACTCGTTGAAGGTCAGAGTTTTTCAGATATGTAGGGAATATTTTTCTTGCTACAATTAGCACTTATGAGATGCAAGCAATGGTTCACTCGCGATCACTTGTAGTCTTGCAAATGCACTTTCGTAATCTCGTGATGGACGCCACTGTCGTCCAGTCGCCACTCTACTCACTACTGTGCTATAGGTAGGCCTTCAGCTGCCTGCGCCCTGCTGCAGTGCTGTGTAGTCAGTATGGTGTGCAGTGTGCAGTGTGCAGTGTGCACTACATTGATGAGTAGGAAAATGATCTAACAATAAAATGTGTCCCAATGAAAAAATTTACCTAAAAACTATAGGTTCGACTTATGGAAAGTAATGGTTTTATCGGTAGAGATTTAGCACACACCACCCATTTAATAATCTATGGATAAAACAGACTACTTTGAAAAATATTTTAAAACTTGCCGCTAGATAACACCACCGTTTCGAAAGGTAGAATTTCAAGAAAATAAAGAAAGTTGTGATCTCTGACTTTCCAGTGCTAGTGACATTTGCTAAAAAATTTTGTCAGTTGCTTGCAAGCAAACAAATAATGCAAGACAGAAAGTCGGAACATCGAAGCTATTATATGATCATTTAAAATTAATTTTACGTTATTGCAACTATATCATTGTCTTGATTTACTATAATCCAATTAACGTCAGTTCTACTCTTTTGTATTAGCTTACAAAAAATCCAATTGGGAAATACGTTACGTTACGTGCTTGAATTGCTACAAATATTTTTTGTCCTTGATGTGAATCAACGTTGTTTATTTCTTGCAATGACAGTGTTCCAAATAATGACGACTGCTGCAAGACTTTCTTGCAAGACATAACCTATAAGACGAAAATATTTTTATGCAAATTTCTGTCCTGTTTTCGTTGTTTGGCTCTCGATTTATTCTCTGAACACAATTGTCAAAAATGCAGTGGCAGAACTTTTTGGAAGCCCTCAATAGGAGATTATGTGTCTCACCAAGATTTGCTAGTGAAGTCAGGGCTAAAATGAGCAATGAGAATGAATTAATGACTTATTTATTGAATGATCAACATGTGAGGTGTGTTGTGCTCTACTAATTCTTTGTTGTTCATTTGCAAGTTTTGATATAATTTTGCAATACCTATATCTCATGTTTTATTTTTACTAGATTTTTTGTATCTCTATGGCTACAGAAAAGGAATAATAGTAAGGAAGGCAAATCTTTGGAGAAAGCAAAATTGATTAAGACTTTGGGCAATAAGGAATTTCAGGGTAAAAATTATTTATCAAGCATTCATTCGTATACAAAGAGTGCATTGTATGCACCAGCAGATAGCGAGGACTTGCCAGTAGCTATAGCAAATAGATCTGCTGCTCTTTATTATTTAGGTAAATATGAGGTAAGTAGTATATAGCATTATATGTTGGAAACATTTTTGACCTTTGAATAAGGTGATATAATATGAACTATATCAACAGGACTGCTTGAAAGATATTAATTTAGCAATTGAACTAGATTACCCTGAAAAGTTAAGATTTAAATTGTATTTAAGAGCTGTTGAGTGTCACTTAAAATTAGGTAAGAAAAAATTGGCTGAAGAATCTCTTCAGAGAGTACATGAAACCATAAATAAATTTGATGACTCTTTTAACATACGGAAAGGTATGTTTATGTTTTTGTAATTTCTGCATTCTTAATTTAAAGTATTTTTTAAATATTTCCTACTTTAATATTTTAGCAGAAATAAACCAGCATATAGAACAGCTAACATTAGAAGTATCATCAATGCAAAATGATGAAGATGAAGCTGCTGGTGCAAATTTTTCTATTAAGCCTGAGCCAGCATTTGGGTTAAATCCAAATTTTCTGTCTGCTTCTGCAGGTATAGATAGAAAATACTCTCAGGATAAAGGGAGATATGTTGTGGCTAATAGAGATATAAAAAAAGGTCAAATTTTGTTTGTTGAAAAGCCCTTTGCTTTTGTATTGTTAGATCATGATAAGTCAAATTCATTATGTGAAAATTGTTGTCGCTCCTATGGAGATGTGCCTGTACCGTAAGTATTGGCTAATGGATAAAGGGATGATAAAAGATATTGAGCCTTAATGAAATATTGTTTAATTTTTATAGGTGTACACAGTGTTCAGACACTTTTTATTGTAGTGTGGAATGTTCAAAGGAAGGCTGGTCATCTTTTCACCGTTGGGAGTGTGCAGGATGTCAAATGGGACTTTGGCAACAAATTGGCATAGCTCATTTAGCTTTGAAAGTTCTTGTAATCTCCACTACAACGTCAGATATAATTACATTTAATGAGGTACAAAAGTTAGTGACCAATTTTGATAAATTGTCACCTAGTGATCTGATTATTTATGGAATTGTAAGTTCTCCCTGTATAATTATTAAAAAGTGTTACTAGTATGGTTAATACTTATATAACATTTGTTCTTTTCAGACAGCAACTATGCTTACTCTTTATCTTTCTAAGTATACTGATTATTTTAAATCTAACGATATTAAACAATGCCTAGTAGATAAATTTTGCGACGGGACTAGTAATTTCGATCATGAATTTTTATCCGATGATGATAAACGAGTTTACATAAGCTCTCTTCTCCTAAGACACATTCTGCAGCTTGTTTCTAATGGTCATGCAATTACCAAATTAAATACAGTAGCCTCAGAGAAAGATAAGGTAGCCACTGAGCAACAGGATAGAGTAGCTACAGCCATTTATCCTTCTGCAAGTATGATGAATCATTCTTGCGATCCAAGCATAATTAATAGGTGAAATTCTCTTAATTTTTTTACCTAATATAAACATTTTACAAACGATTATTCGGTTATTCTACACGGTTATTATGTTACAGTTTTATGGACCAACATCTTATTGTTAAAGCTACAAAAGATATAGCTGCTGGCGAGGAAGTATTTCACTGCTATGGTTTGTTAACAAATCCTTTTAAAATTGTACTGTTTCTTATAAATTTTTTAAATCACCCTTTAATTTTACCAGGACCTCATTTTAGAAGAATGTCAAAGGATCAAAGACAAGAAATTCTTAAAAATCAGTATTGCTTTACGTGCACTTGCGAACCATGCACTAGTCCAGAGCTCCAATTTTTTGTTGTAAGAAAATAAACGTTATTTTTGGGAATAATGAAGTGAAAATATTGTATTTATAATAATTATTTAAATAATTTATAGGAAAGATTCCGAGCTAAAAAATGCCCAGAATGTAGCGGAGCCTTATACGCTATTAACAGTCATTCTTTGCACTGCTTGGACTGCGGTGCTGTGCCCAATGTAAATTATCAAGCAGAGCTGGATGAGGCTCAAGATTTTTTCGATGCGGGTCAAGTTTATATTGATTTGGAGAGAGAGAAAGAGGCTTTAGATATTTTAAAAATTTGCTTGAATAAGCGAAGAAATGTTTTATATAAATATCATGAGGATATTACTGTTACCTTGGATCTCATAGGAAAAGTGTATGCAATTATGGGTTGGTATTGCATTAATAAAGAAACTTGTTAAACGACAATCATTATACCGAAGTTTTAATTATTTATAGGTCGGTGGTTAGAGTCTATTTCTTATTTAGAACATAGCTTAACGGCAATAGAGGAGAGATATGGTTCTTCCAGTATTGAGCTGGCAAACGAATTAAATAAAGTAACAGATGTTTGTATTAGATATTTGCAGGAAGAACCTAATACAACAACGAAGTGGTACAAGTAAGTAGAGGAGTGTGTATACTATAGAATTGAAAATAAACTATAACTCAAAATGTTATACCATCATTATTATTTCAGAAACACCTTGAAAAAGACAAGGAGATATTTGGATCGTGCAGAGGAAATAATGAATTTAAATTATGGACCATGGAATGGTTCCTATGAAGATATAAATGATAAGAAGAAAACTTTATCTACCTTGTTGAAAGATTTTAACATCTAATATCAAGGAAGCATGCAAAGAATAGAACATAAAACTTGTGTATTATTTAAGGCTCGTATAAAATGTAACTCAATAAAAATCACGTGTGCGTATCGCAGAATAGGTAGCTCGTATAATCACTGCTGCTTTACACATATAAATGATCAACCACTGCGTTTCGTTATAATTAAATCATGTAAAAATGAGATTATAAATTTTTATATGTATATAATAAAAATCTTTAGACCAAAGTCACACAGCAACTTTATTATCAATTAACAATATTACTTTTTAATTTTGCACTAATTTATAATTAACCTTTTTACCAAACTATATTGATATTTACTATTTTCAAAATCAATGCTTTGTTTAGTTTGTTTATTTCAACTTTAATCTGATAATATAACACAGTTTTGATAGATGGCTTGACCCATCACAATTTTTAACAAGGTCGAGTATCTACTCTACTGGAATTTGAGCTGGTTTTGTGAAAAAATACGAATTTCATAGGGTAAATTAAATTAATCGGCTTAAAGTTTGGCAGAATGCAGCAAAGCTTCAACTAATTAAAGTTATTTCATTATGGAGTATAGAGAAATTACCAACTTTTAAATCAACTCTAAAGCTCAAAGGGGATAATTTTCATTCTATTCTCTATATTCCTAGGAGATGGAGCTCCATTTTACTTGGATTGTTCATTCAACTTGTCTTTCCATATCATACTTTGTCTACTGGCTACTTTTGTCCCTGTGTCAAAGCTAGTATGCATGCTCCATTCCATATTTAATCGTTAATCCAACGTTAATTAGGTGAGTTGGATGAAAAACGAGCATTTTCGACTTTCCAGGTATATTAATAAGGATGAGGTACAGATGAAAATGTGATTTATAGAAGAAAGAGAGGAGAGTGCCAAACACAATGGTTAAGCAAGCTTATGTGTTTCCATTATGATGGACAGGTGGGTGCAGTTTATCATTGTTCTGATAGAGTGTGCCCTTCGAGGAACCTTAATTTACAGGTCCTCGTGTCCTGTCAGTTTTCATAGATTTATCGCCGACCCATAAATCCCATTGCCATCGATTATACGAGCTTTATCTTTCTCTTCTGCCAGGACAAGCTTGAAACTGACCAAAAGCAAGCTTAATTCTAAAAAGAGAGGTCGAAGATCCATCCAAGGATCTGCAAAGAAAATAAATAAGGATATAAAATTATCGTGATTTTCAGGCAAGGAAGAAGGGAAATTTTCTCGCAAAGACCTTCCGATAATTTCAGTTTAATACGTTTGGAAATTGCGTGCCATAAATTGTATCCTGGCCAAAGGTATATTAGTATTCAACGGGAGTACGAGAATGGATTTAGCCAGTAACGATAAATAATACGATTGGATATAGTTAGTGCAAATAGGCTGATATTAAGCTATTTCGTATCCGCGTACCAATTAGGCGATCACAATCACGTAAGATTTAATTTTGCCTCGCCTATCTGTTATTGCTAGATAAGGAAATTGTTATATTCCACTCTGAATATGTAAATTTCTCACCACACACCTTCGGTGATAATAAAATATCATCCCTTAACGTTTTGCAATTTAAATATCGATAAAGATTTCTTTTTAAAATTTTGCAAAAATTATCGATACACCGGAGAAGACTATTTTATCTTTACCACAAACTCTACTATTCCTGTGAATTCTACAGGTTGATTTTAAACCACTCGCTAATGGCGTCAGATAAGGAGATTTTAATGTTTCTAAATATGTAAATTTTCCCCAACATCCTTTCAGTGATCGTAAATAAATCGTCCTCCTTTAACGTGCCGCAATTTAAATCTCAATGAAAATTTTGCAAAAATTATCAATACACTGGAAGACTATTATTCCCACGGAGCTACTATTCCTGCGAATTCTACGGGTTAATTTTAAACCACTCGCTAATAACGTCAGATAAGGAAATTTTAGCGTTTCTGAATATGTAAATTTGCAAAACCTTCCCATCGCAGCAACGCGAAATTCCAGTTTCAACGACGAATTAAATTTAATCGACAAGTTGTATATTTCGCCCGCACCGAGCATTTTTTTTCATCGAGAAGGATCGAGGAATTTGTCCAAAGTCTCAGGATCAATTTCTGGAAAAAAAATCGTATTCGAAATTAACCTCACTTGGCATTGTTTGTACGGAAATCGAATTACCCAAGAATAGATTGCTTCTCCGCAGAAGCCAGCATGAATATTTATCGTTGCTGTATTATCTTCCATTGCTATTACATTCATGAATATTTGCCTCGAATTGTTCGAGTTGTTTGTCAACAGTTCCGAATTTTGCCACACGTTCCGATAAATAATATGTTTCCTCGAATCCAACAAAAGCTTCCTAAGCGCGAGCGTTGCTGGAATAAGACAAAAAAAAAAAATGTAAACAGAATAAAAACTCACATTCGCGCACAGAAATGCTTAATTTCGTATCCAAAACTGCAGTGTTGAATCTATTAGGGAAAATACATCCTTTTATCTTTGACGTTGCTCGACACAGAGACTCGCAAAAGGACGAAAATTCGTTTCCTCGTATATTACTTTGTTGGAGTTGCGAAAATTTTCCCTCTGCATTATCGAATTGATTATCAGATAGAGAAAAGTGCTTTGTGGAAGGCGGAAGATTATTCGTATAATACAGAACTGAATAAATAACATTTGCAAGAGCGAAGGGATATTCCACTGTATCCCGCTGAAAGCAAATGGATTCTGGTAGTGAGTAGAAAAGATCGGAAATTAAACCGACAGATCGGCAAAGCATACGCATTGGTAATATTATCGTTTAAATTCTCTTTTCCACAAGGCTACCTCTTATTCTCTCTTCGATGGAATTCAATAGCTTTTATCGTGTCCTTACTATATCTGCCTCTGCATATACTTAAGCGCTTATCTTTCTCCTTCGCGTATTTTCAAATCGATCCTCAACGAGGATAATACATATATATGTATATACTATTTAGTTTCCGTGATAATTAAAGGTAGCCCGTTCTTTCCACTCGCACGAGTACAACTTTGCGAGAAAAAAATGAGGATTGGTGTTTTTTGGTTGTTTACCTTTAAGAGGATGTCTTCTTGCTCCGGAGAAGTCGAGCAAGGTATAGACGCGAGGCGTGAATAGAAAAAGTAAAATTGTGTGTATGCATGTGAGAGAGAGAGAGAGAGATGATGATATCGGAGAAAGAATTGTGGTAGATGGGTCGTGTATGCATGGCTGTATGGCGAGTAATAAAAAGCCGGATACGTATGAATTCGTGCGGCAGAAGTTACTGCTAACGGGAAGTGGAATATCATCGACTGCATCTGCAGTAATGCGACCATTTAAATTCTCCCTCTCGCCCTTCCGTCCCCCCGCATAATTTTCCTCCGTCCCAGAAGTTTATTCTCAAAAATTCACGCTTGGTTCCATCGAGTCTCGATGAACGAGTTCGTCAGCACCGGAAGTGTACGGAGAACCGTATATATAATACTGGTTGGCAACGCAATGATCTCGCTTTTAATCATGATGATAAAGAAATTTGTGAAAACAGCTTGAAAATTCAAAATACGAAAGTGTTTATATATGTGTGTGTGTGTAAGTTTAGAGAGGATATCGAGGTTGCTGCGTGTGTAATTATGGGAATTCTGTACCAAACATTCGCGATAAAAGGTACGCGCACACTGACGCAAACAAAGCAGAGTCCCCCCCCCCTTTCCCCCCTCAAGCATAGAGGAAGGATTTGCCTGTCGAATTTACGATATCCGCTTAGAGCGCCGGCTATCAAGGCTGATAAAAGAGGACGAAGCTGGTAGGACGAAAATTATATCTTCCTGAGAATTTACGAGGTTGACTCGTTATCTCGATTAGTCTAGCCCAATCATAGACCAGTATAGCGTTTGGGATGAAAAATTACCGGTCACGGATACCCAGCAGCCAATTATCGAGCAAAGCTGTTAATAATATAATAGGCGTTAAATAGGAATTTGTTGGATTTGATTAGAGCACGAATAAGCTGGTAATCTCATAAATCGAGTATAAACGAGTGTTGGCAAAATAAACGTTGATATTTAGATATATAAACACAAGCTGGCTGGGTTTGGAGTGTTTACACTCAAGGAGGGGGGAGAAGGGTGGCACACAAGACGTATAATGACAAAGTACAGGAATGGTGTGCGTAGTATAATAATGTACGAGGAATACGTGGAATACGATTCATGTGGAATGGAGATGTCTTACTGCTTTCACGCTTTTATAAGCCGATGAGAGATCGTATTTACCCGGCATCAAAGCTACACGGCTACAAATACAATATACGTAGTATATTTACAGCCTGAAAGCTTACACCCGAAAGCCCGTTATACTCTGGATCCTTTTCCATAACTGCATTGCGCATTTATTCACATTTGTCAACATATCATTATTAATAACCGGTTTAAATGTAAAAATCCACCTGACTCTGCTAATATTCGACCGTGCGCTTCGTTTGCCTCGTTTATTAATATTTACAAAAGCGCCGTTTATAACAATTGTATATTGCTTAATATTGGACGATAAACCCATTTGACGTTATTGCGCGAAATATTTTATTATCGCTGCAGCTGATTCGTCGTTCCTGTAGGACTGCGGGTTGGAGCTGCTTTGCTCAAGTTTAGTCGTGGTTCAGCGTGATATTTATATATATATATATATATATATATATATACGTATGTATGACGTATAAATATAGTTTGTTACAAACGTTTGTCATTCCTCTTCTCTCGATGCGACAAACGAGACTGGATACGCGCGCGTACATCAGTTTAAAGCATGTTCTTAGTTCGACTGCAAAGATTGCAGCACCAAGTGACTTAAAGACATCTTTTAGACGTCTCTTAGACAAATGTGCTGTAAGGATGAGCGCTGCAACTAGTCGTTAAGTTTTCAATATGTCTCCAATTACATCCGATTGGTGGAAGATTGTCGCATCGATCGGCAGCTTGAAAATCCAGGTGGCGCTAGCGTAGTTTGATGGAGCTCGCATTCTGAGAATAATAATGCCAGAGGTTTATTCGTGGAGCGTTGCGAATTCCAACCGGAAGTGCCTGTCTCTTTTACGCCAGTTGCTCGATGCCTCATTTAAGTAAAAGCATGCAGCTTTGTCTCCGTCAAAATTGTTTCGCGAATTTGCGCGCACTTAGCTCTAATTAAACGTCGCAATAATAAATGCACTTACCTGCCGCAAGGAGAGTAAAAAAAAACCCTCTATATTTCTTGCTCCTCCGTGGCTGCTCCCTTTCGCCATTAATCGCGAGGATCCACCAACGCAACGATTTATCATCCTTTTCGAGACTCGATGATATCGAAACGCGACGGCGGAGAATTCATCATGAGAATCGTTAGGGAAAAAGTCAATATTTAATTTATATAAGCGAAACGTCATACATTGGTATCTCTCTTCTTACCGACGAAGAACAAAAATTGTAGATTATATAGAATTTACGTATGGCGTAATATTGTAAATGATCACAATGCAACGAATAATAGATACCTATATATATGTATATGTATACAAAATGTAATATAATTATTTGTAAATGGAGCAGGTAGAAAAAGGTAGTTTCCTTTGCGTTTATATTTATATATCTATATATATATATAATTTTTATTATATATATATATGTATATAATATATGTATATATTTGTAATCGCGTCATCATAAAAGTACAATAATAGCATTATATAAAATCACGAGGAGAAATTCAATATTCGCACGATAAGTGCAAAAAGGTATAGTGTGGCTCTCTACACAATATCGATTAACTGTTGATCGTTTCCGTCTTTTTTATTATATTACTCTCATGGTTCTTGCTCCTCCCACTCTCTTCTTATACATTTTGTAGTAAAGCGATTGCAAAAGAGGCCATTTTGTGGAAAATATCGGATATAGCGCTATAAAGCTCCATAAAAAATAAAAAAGAAAAATATGGTAGGTCGTAAGAACGAGAAATAATTGGGAAATTAGATGATACATCCTGGCATGTTTCTTCGTGGATCTTGGAACAGCGGTAACATTTGATTCTGAACAAAATTCGATAATCCGTTGGTTCCTTCGATTTACAAAAGTAGAGAAAGCTCGCTTCGCACATCCTCGCCTTCTTTCTCTATCTCACTCTCTCCCTCCACATTCTATTTAAACCTCTTTACTCACTTTCGTCCTTCCTCTCACTTTATAGTATATTTTTTGCACAGCTTCCCCCCCCCCCCCCCCACCTAGTCCTCTAGAATTCTTTCTGGTCATCACTCTCGCGCGTCATTTGTACAAATATATAACAACGTCGAACAGTTCTAGGAATTGGTTAGCTAGGATTACACTACAATTACGTGGTCCGTGATATATCTTGATCGCTAATTCATACGGAGCACACGCCTCGTGAGAAAAATCGACCAACGCGTCTCTCTCTCTCTCTCTCTTTCTCTTTCTATCCTGCTATCAACATGACTCTAGTTCGGAGAAAACCGGTGCTTCTGAATTGTAGGAACAGCCAAAATTACACATTTTTACTCGCAGAAATCTTAACAAAAGCCCTCACTCTCCGCACAATTGTAAGGTGAATACAATAAATTAGCATATCAGGCTCGAGTTCCTTACAAGGTTATAAAACTGTTGAAAAAAAAATAACTTACAAAAAAAAGGTAGTAGCTTCCAACGTTCGAGTCAGACTCGAGTGCAGTGAATAAATTTTGTTGCAGCAATTTGACATTCTTGGGTAAACCAAGAAGAGGACGCTCTGATGTTTTCCAGTATATTAAATTTTGCAAAACGTCGTAGGTGCAACTCGTGGCAAATATTGTTGAAGAGGGTCTACGTATCACGTTAATGGATCGTCTGGTGCAACGATACAGCGGCTTAGCTAAGTGAGAAAGCTCCTGGAGCTTTTCGATAAGTAATTCACGAACCACAAAGTACGTAATTAAGTCTCCATATCGAGGACGGGGGATCGTGGAAGGGGAAGACGCATTAGGGCGGGATCAAGGGCGTCACTAATCAGGCACTTTATAACGTCCTTCACCCTTTTCCGGTCTTTTCCACTGCGCTTCGACGTAGTCGAGGACTCCAATGATTCTCACACCAGCATGAAAGGCAGGCTACCAGCCTGATCGTTAAAGTTTCCTAGCTAAACACACCTTGCTTGCCGCCAGTTTCACATACCTTTCTCTATCTCGCACACACACACACACGCACACAATATTCAATATTTCACACATTACTCATACAAGGTTCTTTCTACTATCACGTTTTGAACGAATCATCACCCTCCAGCGTTACAACGAGTCTCTCCTATTCCCAGGGCAATCTGGATTGTTCTCACAGAACAAAGTTAGATCCGGCGCACTTACACGCACAATCTTCTTGGCGAGAGGTGCTGGCTTCCTGTTATTATTTACAAGGATGACAAAGGGCTTAGGTCATCAGTTCTGTCGTGTCATCGGCGTCAACCTCGTCCGAGGGCTCCACTCTCACTGCTAGTTGGGTGTAGCCCATGTTGGACTCTTTCCTCCCAGACATTGACTGAAAATATACAGGTACAGGTGTGAAAGAACAGAAGAGGAATTGTTATTGAATAAGTGAGAAAATAATTAATAAAATGTCACTGAAATTCCTCTATCCCCTGATGGCTCCTGTCATTTCTAGGAAACAATTAAGTCCAATGCTAAGATATGAAATAGCATCTAATTTTGCCAAAAGAGAAGCTACGAGGTGGATAGTTAGGAAACTCCGAGACTGCTTATGATTGATGATCACCTGAAGGGCAATGAATATCGTGGCGAACAAGGCGACAGATGCCAGACAAATAGCTACAGCTAAAGTTGTGGCTGCTGTAACAGCGAGGGATGCCGAGTCTGCGTTGCCACTGCTACTGCTGATACTACTGCTACTACTACTACTACTGTCCATGTAACCCTCGAACTCCCCAGGATTAGACGCTGAAAACTCAGAGCCTGGTACTCTCCTTTTTCCTGCTGGTGAGCTGTTCCTGCAGCCACCTGTGAATGGACATTTTTAATTAATATCTTTAGCATTTTTTTTTATGTTTATATATTAGGAAAATCCTGACTCACCGGTCTCTGGATCACAAAGACAACATTCCTCAGAGTGTTGTCCCTTTTCCAGACCAGTGCAACAGGGAACACACTGATTGTTGAGTTTGTCCAGATGCAAGGGGGGTGAGCAAGCAGCACAGCTGAATTTGCCTGGCCCTGTACATCTTTTGCAATTTCCATCGCAATTCTTGCATAATTGTGTCAAAGGGTCGTAATACTGAGCACCCAGACACTCCATGCAGAGACCACCCTCCAGCATCGAATGTGCTGGACAAGAAGTGCACTCTAATGGTCCTTCCCCTAAAACACAATTTATAACATTCTTTTACGTCGAATTTATCTCGTTTCATTCTTCCTACACTGTTTCCAAAGATCTTATCCTCCACATGGAGGAACTAGAGAAAACTCGGTACCTTTGCAAGTACGACAATAGTGGTGGCATTTCTGACATCCGAAATTCGATTTAAAGAATCCCTCGGGACACTCCGGATGACATTCGCCGTCTGCCAATTGCCAGCCCTTCGGGCACGTGACGCACTGGTCCCTTCTTGGCCCGGAACACGTTTTACACGACAAGTAGCACTTGGCACATTGCCCCCTATCACTGTAATAGCTGCAACAAAAACAGTAGCACCGAGTTTAGCTTTATCCAACGGTGTTAATTAATTGCAAAAAGTCTCTTGGTACCACTCGACCCTTACTCATCATCAACAATTATACAATTTATTCTTTTTAATTTCTACAATTTATCAGAACCCTATGGTACAGACAGAGACAACTCGTTGGTACCAGAATTAAGAGCTCACCCCTTGGCACAGGAGGACCTGCACTCTCCACTCTGCAATTGAAGGCCATCTTGGCAGGCTGTACAATTCAGTCTGGACACGCAAGTCTTGCAGGTGTGCAAGCAAGGAACACAGAGTGGTCTGGAGGGCTGAACGACCGAGTAGAATCCATCGTCGCACTGTGATACGCAGCGTTTGCTTTGGAGGAGCAAAGAACCTTGGCAGGAGATGCAGAAGTCCTCGGTGGGACCGGAACAGGTCTCGCAGGTGGAGTGGCAGGGCTTGCAGTGTCCATCCTCGTAGTACTCGGTGTTGTCGCAGCGACTGCGACTCTCAGGGGCGCAGAGACTCTTCTTGTTCAGGCTCCAGCCTTGGATGCAGCTGGTGCAACCGGAAGTGGCGCAGGTCGCGCATCCTGGAGGACAAGGAACGCACTCGCGACGCTTTTTATCAGCACTGTAGCCTGCTGGACAGGAGGTACGACAGTATCCTGAAAAGGACAAAGGATGAGGAATTATTTAATTCTGTTTTAGTGGATGGAGAACTGGTTAAATTATTAAATATACATATATATAATAGCAGCCCTTACCGTCCAAGGAGAACAATCCTGTTCTACAGCTTATGCAATGATTTTCCGCGGTACCATTGCAGGTCTCGCAGGTCGAATGGCATGGTGCACAATTGTAGTCCTGCGTTTCGTACGTGTTAAGAGGGCAAGCAGCGTAACACTTGTTCTCGTACATTACTAGATGATGCTCGCAGCTGGTGCACCTGTCCGGCCTGTCCTGACAGCTGCCGCAATTGGCCTCGCAAGGTACGCACGTACTATTCTCCGTGTCTACAGGGTCAAACGATATAAATTACTTTTTTTTCCCATGACACTTTTCTAATTGTTGAGGTGTGGATTAAATTTATTCAAATGCTATTAAGGTCCTACTTGCACGATTTTACTCACTCTCGTAATAACCCTCCGGACATTGCTGGAGGCAAACGGCGAGATCGGTGACTCGCAAGTGTGCAGGAGCGCAGGATAAGCAGGAATCTTGACCTGCCCCAGCGCATATCTCGCAGGACTCGTGGCAAGGCCAACAAACTCCACCTTGATTAGGAAAACTTCGTGGGGGACATCGACTGACGCAAGTACTGAAATGAAAGGAGATTTTGTTAATACATTACAGAATTTGGAAGATATATAATTTTTAATAATAATTTATTGTTCCAAAATTAATTGGCGATTTTTTTTTAGTTTAGTCCATTCTGTGACCAGTTAGAAAGATATTACAGAATATTGATTTAGTTTGAAGTAGTTTTCAAAGTAATGTGATATAAACAGTCTTCGTATCTGTATTCATTGCCTTGCATTTAAAATTCTTTTGATCAAATGCACTAATACAGTTTACTTGTGACATTATGCTGTGTTCTAGCTATTTTTATCGTTTGATTAATTTCGAAGCTTTCTACATATTACCTCTTATCGAGTTCATTAATTAAATTCCCCATTTCTCTTTTACTTTTATACTCATGTCGCTTCAGGTTTCAATACATAATAAATAAACATTGTTTTTATAATGAAAAGCAGTTTTTTCGTATTCCGTGCACAGCACTCTCACAAAAATTAAAATCTATTACCTCGTATCCAGCTCAGAGGCGTAAAGAGTCGAAAGAAATCCTTCATTAGTGACGTGATTAGATTTTAATTATCACAACTCTGTATATTATTCGAAGCACCAATAGTTTGTCATATATATACGAACAGCTTCTATGTGTATATGTATCTGTTCGTTTCACTTTTAAATAATAAATTACAGAGCAACTTAAAAAGTATTGACAATACTAAACAAAAAATAAAAATAAAAATCTATAAATGTCTGAGAAAACGTCGAGTTTTCCACTGACTTCTTACTAAATTGCAATTTGAGGACTGAGCTTCTTTAAAAACTTATTGCATTGGTTACACAATTATCGATTATACTCCTAAAATACTAACTTGTCTAGTCTGTAGCTTTTGCAACCAACGCACTGGGTCGGTCCTTTACCATAGCAGCCTTGCTCGTCGCACTGAGGATCGCAGTCGTGCCTGATCCTTCTGGTGGGGTCAAGGGAGCCAGCTGCGATTTGGGATGACGAGGGGGCAGAGGGTGAGTCGAAGGTCGCAGCTGCTCCAGTGTCCCCTGGCAGGCGATTCGTCAGCAGTGGTGCTGAGGAACCGTCTAGGGTGGCCACCGACGCCTCAATGTTAGAGGCTGCAGCCGCATACGGGCCCTGGTAGCCCTGAAACGTGGACGGAGGAAAGAAATCGTGCTCGCCCCGATCGGAATTGAACGGGTATTGCACGTATGGGTACGAAGAATGCGATTGTACCGGATTAAACTGCCTCGTCCTCGTTCGGATCGGATTCGTCGATGTTCCATAAAAGATCAGCTGCCACTTCTTCAAGATACCTGCGGGATAAACGGAATATTTTTTTTATCCAATCAAACACTGACAAATAAAATTACATATGTATGTAAATTATTTAATTAAAAATAATTATCCTCCTACCTGGTGAATTTACTCGTCTGGTACCAGCATTAATAACTTGCAACGTCCACCGGCCATCAGCCTTCTCACCCCAGAAGTGGACGCTGAGGAAGGGCCAGTCATCGAAGTTCGAACTGAGGACATCCCGTGGACGTTCGAATAACAACGTTGACGTGGTACCCATTGGTGACGTAAGGAGCAACCTGAGATTCCCTCGAGGGAAGAACCTCAAGGAGACCTTGAGAAAGGGAAGAAAAAGAATACATATATATATATATATATAAGGTAGAAAGTAAGATAGCAAGTAGTGGAAAAGATGAAAAATGGACGAAATAAGGAGGAGACGTTGAGAGGAAGAATAATTGAACATACGTCGAATGAATAATGTAAACTGCTCTAAAGGGTGGAGGGGGGGGGGGGGAGGGGGGTGTTAGCTTACCTTGCACTGTACGTGCTCAAGGAACCTAACTTCGTTGAGTGATCCAGCACAGCCACTGACATCCATGTAGACACTGAGGGAGTATCCGTAAGTGGGATCAATGGGTCTTTCCTCGCTGATCTCCTGGGATTTGCAGATGTGCTGAGGTGGCACATTGGTCCACTGCTCGGCGAGGTTGACCATTCCACCGGCGTCCATCAATCCGTAACCGAATTTGTGGCTGACCTTTCTCTTCACTCCGTTCAATATCCACCCTGGCTCCTTCTCCAAGGGCCCAGGTCTCGAGGTCAGTACCACCAGGTATTGCATATCCCTCCAAGTTAGACTCGGATTGGCCTCCAAGGCCAAAGCAGCAATTCCAGCTGCCAGAGGGGCGGAGGCCGAAGTTCCGGTGTGCTCCACCGTGCAGATGTGGTCCGGGCGTAGTTTTGCGTCCATGTCGACGGTAGCCACGCTTTTGTCGTTGCCCGGAGTGCCCGATGAGTAGGTCGAGGCCAGCGTTGAGCTGCACTCCTCGAGGTACCAGGGCTTGTAACCACCCTGGGTCGCGCTGGATATCGACAGGGTGAATATGCTGTTCGTGTATCCATCGCAATTACAGCTGTCCGTGTGACGACCTCCGTTACCCGAAGCCCACACGAATATCGAGCCTTTGCCCTTTCGACCCTGAAATAACAGCGTCGGGTTAATTATATGGCTATACTACTGAAATAATTTTAATCTACGTTTAAACTCGAAATCGGCGGTTGTACTACTCACAGTGGTGACTCCGTAAATAAAGGCTCTTCTCGCGAGGGGTCCTGGACCATCGACGGTTTTACCATCGTCCTCTGGACCCCAGGATGCGCTGTAGATGTCGATATGGTCAGGGTTTAATCCCAATGCCCTCGCCTCCACAGCGTCGTTTACTGGCCCATCGAGCATTCTAACTCCTGTATATTCCAAACAGACAAATTCGAGTTTTAACCTTTCGTTATTTAGTATTTATTTTTTGTTATTTAAGGCTATAGAAAAATCTCAAATTTTATTTAATTTTTCTAAAAACTAGTGTAATGATAAAGCACAAACCTCCTATACTGGAATTGTACGCAACACCAATACCACAATACTGGTTGAAAGCCACTGCAGCCACTTCCCCAGCACACCTAGTTCCATGTTTGTTATCCCCATTGTCCCTTGGCATAGGGTCATCGTCGTTATCATTGATATCAGTGCTGGCCTTGTGATCGTAGTTTGGCGCCAGGTCAGGATGATTCGTCTGGATACCATCATCCAAAATCGACACCACTACGTTCTTCCCTGTGTAACCCTTCTGCCACGCTGGCCCCAAATTCATGTCGAAACCATCCTTGGCCCCTCCGTTCTGTAAAAATACATTTGATTCTCTTTTCAATTTTCATTGTTTTTTTTTTGTTTTTGGTAACACACCTTTCACGAGAGTAACACGTAGAAATTTATTCCTATAAACTCCACCTCAATATTTAATCGGACGCTCGTGGAATTATTATCGAATTTTTTCTCGATAATCCACGTGAATTCTCCGAAGTGGAAAATTCTTAAATGGTCTCGGATTAAACGCATTTATGTTTCATCATTAGAGCAAAGTGGATGGATCTTTTTTCCTTGGTAAAGTTCGCGAACCCGAGACTGCGAAATGGATTAATGCGGCGATTTATTACCCAAAGGCGAGCTTTTCGTGTCCGTACAGCTCGAAACTTATGATGCATTCTTACCTTCAACGTAAAAACGTAATAATAGTAAATAAATTTCGCGAATCTTACGTAGGAACTTTCAGCCTGGCGCAAAACTCGCTTTCAAAATATACGCAAATGGATTAATGCGGCAATTTATTGCGGCCAGGAAGTTCTTTGCCTTTGGAGGTAAAATGTATCCAGAGCTAGGTGGCACGTATACCTCCCCCTGGGGAAAAACTCATAATCCTGGGACTTGGGGGAATGGCAGTGCTCTCCGAAATGAATTGAGGCTAATCAATATGCGTAAACAATCAAGATCAGAAAACTGGCGTAAATTTTACCACGCGGTTCTATTTATAGAACCTTGTATCAGTGGCATTCATAAGACTTATCCTTGCCTTGTGTAATTTAGCACCAAGAGAAAAAAAAACACGA
This sequence comes from Prorops nasuta, assembly GCF_024137725.1. Taxonomy (NCBI): domain Eukaryota; kingdom Metazoa; phylum Arthropoda; class Insecta; order Hymenoptera; family Bethylidae; genus Prorops; species Prorops nasuta. Next base: position 2,201,778 of record NW_027116808.1, read on the forward strand.
CGATTTATAGTTTCTATTAGTCAATGAAATAGGCAGAGAAATTCTTGAAAATCGCAGTAGTACGACTAAAAGATTGTTCCTCCGTTGTTTTTCTCCTTCTTCACCTTCCTGATCCTTGAAATTAAGATATGTTCCCAACACGAATTAATTAGTGTGTTTAAACAATGAAGATCAGAAAAACTACGTAAACTTAAAAACGCGATTCTATTTATAGATCCTTGTATGTGAGTATCGTCCATAAATCTCATGGTTGCGTCGTGTTGTTCAGCACCAAGAGAGAAAACAGCGATGCATTTATGTGGTCTATTCGTCAATGAAATGGGCAGAGATTCTTGCTGCAAATCGCTTTGGTACAGCCAAGAGATTTTCTCCACTGTCTGGCCCGTTCTCCACATTTTCCCTTGCTATCCTGCGCGCTTCTTCGATATTTTTTATTCTCGCCATTTGTATCCTCGGATATCGCAATGAAAGATTTTTTTCAACGCTTTGTCTTCAATATTCCTCCTCGACAACGGGAAATCCCACGTCTTCATTGTTCCCACGACAGCTGACGAGTGATGCGTTAAACGAGAATCGTTATTATATCGTAATTTCTTCTCACCTGCTTCCAATGTGATTTCTCCATTTGATAGCCGAATATACACGAGAAAACACGAGTGCTTCGATGATTCATTAATTTTCGTCTGGTTAGAAAAACTGAAATTATTGCATTGTGTTGTTCGATTTAAAAGAAGGGGAAGGGGGGAGTACCAAAAGGTCCTCTGTTTGAAATTCAAATATATTCCTATCGCGAAATGATACAATAAATATGAAGAAGAGACAAAAATGATGTTTCGATTGAAATTCATTTATTCTCGTTATGAAAAAAGGAGAATTATATTAAAATATGCCCGGCGGTAAAAGTATGTCTTGCTTGAAAATTCATTTATTCTCATTACTGAAATAACGATCCGTTGGAATGGAATTTTTTGGTAATTTTGCGCGTATTATCGAGCACGCGATTGAGAAAATTAAATCGGCCGATATAATTGATTTAGAATATTAATTAAATATTACTGACACGTTTCCAGTATAATGCTTCGCTCACGTACGATTATTCGCTACGCGAAAATTAACTCGATGATTTAGAAGGGCTTCAAATATAATAAAGAGCTCACGAGGCCCTACAAAATTAATTCTAACGTTAAAGTTTCAGTGTCCAATTCAAAAATTAAATGTCAGTGATATCGGATGAAGCTTTGCAATGTTGGAGTGTATTTTAATTAGTTCGATTAAAAAATTAATTCGTGAAAACTAAAGTAGAGTATTGAAAAATACTCTGATATATATATATTATTCGTCTGGGTTAATGAAGCCTGGATGGCAATTAATTCGTGCAATCGATAAAAGCTCCGATCTGACCAGACAAATTTTCCCCGGAACAAAACGGCCGTCAAATATTTTCATTAAGCCAAATTCGCGTTATTACAATATCCGATGTTTCGATAATAATACGAGTATCTCGCCACGTTGCTTCGACGCTATTTATTCGCGGCTTCTAGGCGATTATCGGCCGTGAAAAATGTTTAACTAAATTCTATACGCTGTGTGATATAACGCGAATCGAGTTAATCCGAGGAAAAGAAAATGATAAGTAAAAATTAACAGAAAATTAAAAGCACATTTATTCCCATTAACTCGACTTTCGTATATGTAAAACGCGCGATTATATAAAATACCAGGCATTAAAAGCTTTATAAATACTTCTGTCCTAACGAATACTTCAACGACAGAATTAAAAAAGCATTAAATACAGATGAGCATTAGGTATATGTAAATAGTCCTGGTTCGAACGTTTATATAAATTAAAAAAATATTTTTCTGAGAAAAAAACATTATTCATTACAATAACGAATAATTTTTATCGATATGACGAAATCATAAATAATTTTATTATTAAAGTGAATTATTTATCGAGTAAAATAAATTTTATTCATTATTGTAATGGAAAATATTCATTGGATGAAAGTTTTTTTCAGTTTAACGTATATCGCCCTGTCTTATTTGTTTCAGAGAAAGAGGATCGCGTTAAGAGGGGGAGAATTAATTTTGGATAGTGGCGCAGTATTGTTTTTCGATGAACGCGTTATGTTTCTTGTAGTGAGATAAAGGGGTCGAAGTAAACAATACTGGCTATTGTCTGTTTCGACGTGGCAGATTTCTCGAGCGGAGAAGCAAAAAGCTACGTGGACGTCTGAGAAGCTTCGTGAGAAAAGCTCGTGAAGAAAACTCGAAATCTAAACGTCTGGCGGCTCGTCGTCGCGACGCCAAATAAAAATTCTGTCGTCAGAAGGAGCTTTCGAGCTTTCTTACTTCTCGTTGGCATACGTCGCTTCTGTACTTTTTCTTGAATTAATCGGAGCTTTTCCAACCCTCCTGCGCGTTAGCTTTCGATATTTAGCTTCCCTAACGAACGAGGTGAAATCATTATTCCCCCTCCAGCGAGCAATGTCACTAATATCGATACATTTGGATCTTGTGAAACGTGGATTAAAGTTATAGGAGGATAAAGCTCAATTTTAAAAAATTTTAATTTTCACTTTTCCATACGAACGTATTAATAAACATATAAGTATCGATATATTTTTGTAAATGTATCAGTAAATTAATTTTAAAACCTCCCCATTCATATATAAAAAGCTTTAAGATAACAAAAACCGATAGTCGAGTGCTTTAAGTAGTACAAGTCAATGTAATCTCAGCCTTCCTCCCAACGCAGCTATAACAGCAATAAGCAATCGAGGAGCAGGGATTTTCTACTCACCAGGTACCATTGTTCCTTGAAAAGTGGATCGGTGAAAAGGTTTTGGTACGGGACGCCTCGGTTTCGTTGCCGGTGAAACGCGTTTTGCCTCGGGCGAGGCCCGAAATCATCCAAAAATGGCACGTAATCGCTGAATGCGAAAGACGTGTCACCGAAATCCCTCTTTTTCCGCTTTTTCTCGTGCTGCTGCTGGAACCATTGGACCTGAAAAAAGCGCGGGAAAAAAGCTCGTGATATTAATATGTTTTTTCTGTGTTGGATTTCCCTACGTAAGGAGACCAACGTAAGCGGTGGTAGGATTTCTCCAGTGGAGCGTAGGAGGGATTTTAGGACGAGTATTATCGCGAAATTTATCGTAGAGTCCTGTAGATAAATTGGAGTGGATTCAAGAGAATTTTATGGATGGATAGTGGCGGCCAATGGACAAATAACGCTCGACTCTTGCACGAGCAACTTCTCGTCTTCTTCTGCTTCTTAAGAGCGACCAGGGAGGATAAACGAGTCGTTTCTTTGGCGCAAATCGTGACTATTAAGCCGAGCGTGGTCAGAAGAGTTCGTAAATTGTGCAATCAGGGAAAAACGCTTCCGGGAGCGGCATTTAACTAGGCGGCTGAGCATGCGTACGCTCGCACCCCTTGTCGTGCTTTCTGCTCGCTTCATTCATATGAAAACCGAACGCGATACCTCCTCTCAACGGCTAGATTCACGCTCTTTGCATTTTGGCCCTAGGCCAGAATCTCCAGAATCCTACTGGAAAGCTCCTGGTCTCATCCCATCCTAGCACTTCCCTTCACTCTGTTGCCCCTTGTGTTTCCCAAAACTCTCAACAAACTAAGCTTAAATCACCAGAATCATATTTAAGCAAAGTTTCTTTTCCACTGAATTTTCCTATCAGTATAATATAACGAAGAAGATATTCAGAGTTTTACACGAAGTTTTCATGCGGCGGTTTAAAATTCAGCTGTTCTACTTAGGTTTGTCAAAAGGCTCGTACAAGGGAAATTGAAAACGAAGGAGACGTTATTATTTTTGGAATGATTGCTATGTCCGAGACGGTGAGCTATATTATATTCAACTTGTATTTCATTATGGTTCTTGCAAAGGATGGTCAAGATATATATTTCTATCCTAGTAATGGTATAACAGCGAATTTTCATAGTTGAATTATTTTGTTTTGTATCGATTTAACCAAGACAATGTTCGGAGTGAATTAAAGCTCGGGGGATTAAAATTGAGCATTTTTTAATAGATTCTGTGAAAAGCTTGTTAGAGGAAAGATCGAAAGATTGAAAATAAGAGAGACGTTATTATTTAGAACGGTTGGTTTGTCTAAGCCGGTGAACCCCTTTATTATCGTATTTCTCCGGGACGAATTAAGTTTCTCGCTTAATCCTTTATTAATTTCAAAAATGCTAGGCTAATCCAGCGTTTATCCCAAGTGGCGCGTAATAATCTGGCTTTAACTATTAATCCGCTAAGTAGTTTAATAAATGCACCATTAAATTCTAACTTTCTCCATTCCATTATAACTCAAATTCTATAGTAATCGCCCCTGCGGATGGCCAATATCATTTCTATCCTTGTACAGAGACAGCGAATACTCGTAACCAAATTATTTTCCAATGTAAAAATTTGCACACGACTCTGCTGTGTATCTATGATAATAATCTTATCGGTGAATTTCTAGACCGTACTGCAAGTAAACCGATTCTAAGATAAGACTGACCAATGACCGATTTATTCCACTTGCTACTTTCATAAATTTCGCAATAATCGAAAAGTGAACATCCAATGATTGACCCGTTTCACTGATTTTGTTAAATTTACACCAAAGACTGCTTTCAAGCATCGATCGAGGTAATTTTATCGAAAAGCTTCTGAAAAACTGTTCATAGCGAAATAGGCAATGGGAGGATTTGGGATTTTCGCCGAAGGAAAATCTGCTGAAATATAGGGTTGTTCTACTAGCAGCACCTGTTACGGTGGCTTGTAAAAATTTCACCAAAAAGACGTTGCGTGAGTATCGAGAGCAGGATATTTCTATTGGCATATTTCATCGATAAATTCCTGATGCATAAAATCTGGCGAAAGAATGATTGCGAATTTTTTTATTGTTCAAGTCGCATGAAATACAGGGTTGTTCCACTTGCATATTAAGACTCGAGCAGGATATCGGACAGAGATGGAACAGAACAATGCATGTTGAACGAGGTTCGTTAATGGATTCACGATGTACTCGTAAGCTGATTCAGCAGTGATAGACAAGATCGATTGTGATCGAGTGTTAGTTCAAAGATGCACTCACCCGTGGGTCGTCCTGTAACAGCTTGTGATGCGTCTCGCTGACAGACAAGGATCTCTTGTGCACGTGCTTGTGCGACAGGAGGTAGTATCCTTTCAAGGAGCCAATCTGCAACAATAAGAAAAAAAGGAACAAAAATTATTAACAATTTCCTCGAATCACACACAGACTTAAATCGATCCTTCTCAATAATTCTCTATGAACAATATGTCTGATCATACACTGACATTTCCCCTTAAAATTTTTTTCCACTCGATCCCTCACCGCAAAAATTACAAATTTACATCGTTCCCCACCATTCGATAACTATTTTTGAAGCTCCAAAAAGTTTCTTCCCTTCATTTTCCTCCTTTCCATGCCTTACGAACCATCATACTCCTCTTCATCATTCCACTGATCATCAGACACTCGTTCCTACACCGTTACATCTCACATCCCTCCCTTTTATCCCCGCTCCTTTCTCGCACTTATCGAAATTAATCATTTTCCCCCCAAAATTCCTTCTTTTTCCCAAAATACCAGGACGAGGAATCTCTCCAAGGTCACCTCGACAAAATTAGCCAAATTTCAGATTATTCAGACTCTCGCAGTAATCTCTCCTCCTGCAGTATTCTCGGAGCTTTTCGCGGTGAAAGCAAATGTCGCGGTGCGAGTTCACAGTCTGTCACGACGACTTAACGAGATTATGAACGCGGCGATGGCGACAATTCAACGAATTTACCGTGTGTAACGCGAAATGACAGATTTAATAATGCAGCGCGTACAAACGTGCCGTTTAAAGCCTGACAGGCGGCCTCGTTTAAACTCAAATATCAATTTTTCGCATCGGCTGCGCTCCGTTGTTACAACCGGCGGTGCGCTCGTAAATAATATTTTCTCCCGTTGCTCCATCCTATAATTCAGCACTGGATCCCTGCGATTCGTGCAGCGAGGAAGACTGGAGGGAAAAAAAAAAAAATCATCCAAGATTTCCATCAACCAAATGACGCGAGATTTCATTACCAATCAATCCAGCGATTTTCGTTAAAATATTCCAACCCCTCTCCGCTTAACGTTCCGCAATTAAAACGAATCCGCTTCCAATTATAAATTTCACGTTTTTGTTGCAAAACCCTTATTATTATTTTCCAGCGATTTCCTTCGTGATAAAAATTAAATTTTTAACTCCAAATGAATGTTATTGGTTATGTATGTGTGTGTGTCTATACGAAGCGGTGAGTTTTAGCGATGGAAGCAGACCTGCAGGAGCAAATAGATATCGGATAGTCAAACGTTTATCCGATCCTGGCAAACACGAAACTGCGGTTTGAAGTCTCTTCCCAAAGGGATTTCGTTGCATACATCGAACTCATGTTCGAATGAAATGGCTTTCTTGCAGTCCTTCATTCGCTCCGTCATGAATCGGGACCAGAAGACGCGACGACCCAGTCCTCCTCCCGAAATGAGACTCTTCAGGATTTATACCTCGAGTTATTATTCCGATCGTTCGAATCCTTGGGAAATTTATGACGATTCGCTTATTGGTAACTGGGGATAAAAAATTGCCGGGACAATAGTTTTACTTTCGGAAAGCGTCGTTGGTGAAAAGGACGAGGGAATAATGTAACGTGAGGATGAATTTAAAGGATAAGGGTCGTGTATTGAATATCCTTGATCCTCGATAGAGGTTTGCTGAAGGCTCCGGAGTTATACGGTCGTCCTGCAGGAAAACTATCGGAGCATGCCCCATCACGCCTTGGGAATATTTCAAGATAGTGCTGCTTGACACACGGTCGTGGTGGTGGTGGTGGTGGGTACCTGGTAAGAAAAGTGAGAGAGGGGTTTCCATCCACCCCCTCCCCTCCCTCGTCCCTGTGGAATGTCCCGAGGAACGTAAGCCACTGTCAGGCCAATTTTACCCGAAGACATCGTCGCCATCTTGCGCGAATGTAGCAGCCCGAATTTCGCGAGTAATGTACCATTCGATACTCTTCTTCACCCTCTCCCCCCCCCCCCCAACCCCACCTCCACACCACGCGATATCGCAGTTACATATTGAACTTTCCCCGATAACATTTTCGGCCATTTTGTCAGGCTTCTGAATTTCAAATTTACACGCCCCGGGAAGTTTTCTCTGCCGGATCGATACATCGGGCTACTCCACTATCTTTGCCAGGACGACGTAGCCGTCCGAAATTTAAGGGTGAGTCTTCTGAGATTGGGTAAAATCGATAACGTGGGAAAAATTCAATTGCCAGCTGTGGTAGGACTCAAACTCTTCGAAAAGTTGCAAGTGTTAATTGCACGAGGAAATAAACGCGTGCTTGGGAAATAATGGTAAGAAATGGGGTGAATTTTCAATTCGTAATAAAGTTGGGTGAAATATGGAGGGGGAGGGGGGGGGGGGGGACTATAGAATAAGAGGTAGAGAGAAAAGTGAGAATAGTGGAAGGGTGAAACATCCAAGATTGGTTGAAATCGAAAACTTTGAAAAAATTCAATTGTTAAACATTTGCAAGCATTAATTGCACGAGGAATAAACGCGTACTTGGGAAAGAATGGTAAGAAATGGGGTGAATTTTGAATTCGTAATAAAGCTGGATGAAATAGGGGGAGGGGGGGGGGGACTGTAGAATTAGAGAGGGAGAGAGAAAGGTAAACAACGAGGAAGGGTGAGTCTCGTAGAGAGAGTATTTAACAATGGTGTGTAAGATGGATTGGGTGGGTGTAACAAGAGTTGTCATACTCAGCAATGTGCAAATACATGTAAGAGAGAGGCACATTCGCATGCATATAGGGCAGGTGGAGGATACACGGAATTCGCACACAATAAACGGACACTGGTCCATGTCCATGAGTACACACGGCGTATACACATTATTTAGATGCTCCTGGAGCACACACACACACACACACGTACAGGAGCACCCCACCCATCCCCATTAATGCCGGCACGAGCATACTTCATCAACAAATACACACGCACGGCTGTACACGGATATACGTGTTTTGCCTCGTTCCTACAGGCGTATGTCGTTTCTAGGAGCCCCAATGCCTTTTGCGTCTGTGTGGGTGCGTGCGAGCTTTTCCACCACCAGCTCCTCTTCCTACAAACTCCTTTAGTTGTGTTGGTAGTCGCCACGTACGTGTTTCTTGGGAATGTGTTTGCGGTGACATTTGCATTCTCGCAGTTACGCTTCGCGTACGTACGTGTGCTGTATTTTTTTAAATATGTATGTGGCTACCATTTATGAGCTTAGAGTGTTTTTGATATAAACGCGGGGCCATTTGTATATGTGTGTGTGTGTGTGTGTGTGAATGCTCTTTTGGCGGAGGCGACGTTGACGTTACGTGTGATACATTTCGCGATTATGCGTTTGCCCTTCTTGTATGTGTGTGTGTGCGTGTTGGATGTACGTGGGAGTGCTACACACTCGCTCGAATGCCACTGACTTTGATCCATTTGATTCGTGTGTTAGTTATAGCGGGCTCTGTAGTATGGGCGTTTCCAAATGTGGATAATCGTATCATTTATACGAGTACACACACGTGTAACTCACGCACGTCGCAGTTTGCACAATATAACTCCTGCGATGGAGAGACGTGTGTCGAGGAATATACGTGTGTATACGATTTTATGTTCGAAGCTTCGCTTCTCTTTCTCTTTTTACCTTTTACGCACCCCCTCCTCTCCCCTCTCTCCCCCTCCCCCACCTGCCCCCTCGACCAGTGATAAATCGCCCTTGTCCAGTACAGCTATTCTCTTTTCCTTCCACCGACAACCCCCATACACCTCTTTGTATGTTCATTTCTGCCCCCTTCATAAATTTCTCCTCGCAATTCTATAAATTATTAATGCCCCTTGCAAAATCATTTTGCAGCTCTTTTCTCTCGACAGATAAATTAATCCTTCAGGAGTTCCTCCAGTTCGTCGACAGATTTTCCTGAGAAAACTGCGAGTATCCGACTGGACTATGTGAAAGCGTTCCACAGAGTCGAGTTGGGATTTTTCAGGAAAATTTTCCTGGCCAAACGGTTATTGGAACGACGATTAAAGGACCGAGTCACGAAGTGGCGAACATTTTCAAATCGAGCGTCGAGTGGTCAAAGGTGTGAAAGAAACATGAGAGGCAGAGGGATATTAATTCTTGTATAGAAATTTGATTGGTTCTTCTGTTTAGGGGGGGGGGGGGGGGGGGTAAAAATTTCCCTGGACAGTTCTATGGCGAATTTCGGAGTGTCCCAGGACACGTGGAATTTCTTAACCTCGTCAAGAGAAATTTTTAAAAGCACCTATAAGAAGACGTACCTCGGTACCATCAGCTATAAGACGCGTGAGCGGATCCCCGGGGATTTCCGCGGTCAGGCAACTTCCGGTGGGATCTCCTCGGAGGAACAAAGTAAATCTCGCCTCTGACACGAGCCTCAACCGAACCGTACGATGATTAACGGACGAAATCGTCGTTGCGAGCCGATGGTAAGCAGTTTCAGTGATATGAGCATATAATTGGTCAGACGTGGTTCGAAGAAGCGACGAAATTCGCGTTTCCAGACTGCGTACGAGATCTTCCGCAATATTTTCGCGGGGCGGGTTGATTCCCAGGAGGGGGGAGGAAATTATATGCCGCTATTCGATCGAGCTTGCGTTTACAGTCGCGACTTTTATTTCCCGGAAGCTGTGAAGTGTCGTGATATATAGAATCGTGCATCGGGGCGGAAATAAAAGAAATTTAACGAAGACTTAAAATCAAGAACAAGCAGCAAGTTCGGATTTAACGACGTCGAAGAAATATCGTTCCGGTTGCCCGGTGGCAATATCTCCTTTCGGGTAGTGGGGGGGGGGGGGAGGGTTGGAAGGGATCGGTAGGAGGGAGGGGGTGGGTGGGGAGAGGAGATGAGGTAGCCCCAGGGCCAAGCTAGTTTTCCGATCCAGTAATTTACGGTCTCCATATTCCACCGGTTGACACGCCGCATTGTTTCCCACAGAAAACACTATATTCCCGCCGTTCCACGACCCATATTCCAGTCTTGAAAACAAGTGGACGTGGAAACGCTCGGGTTCTTAGCTACCCGGATCGTTTTATGCATCTGGCTATCAATCATCATTCTTATTTCTCAATGCGTATGCACGCTTGCCTTCCTTTCTCTCGAGACTGTACAGTCGACTCCTTCCTCACTCTTCTGCATCAATTATATATATAGCATACAGTGTGTATATTCGCCAGGTGATTTATACGACTACATTAAATCCTTTTTTACAGCCACTGTAAAAAGTCCAGTCATGTTTTATCGTTCGATGTCCAAGCAGTAAAATGCGAAATAGAAAAGTCATGAGGAGTGAAAAATATTAATGATCGTGGAGTGGGATGTCGATGGTAGGTTTCTGGCTCAATGATGGTCCAAATGATATCCGTTGGGAAGTATCGTGTGGATTTTTTGCTCCCTCGGACCCTGGGACAGGTTTCTTTCCTCGCGACGTTAAAAGAGGGGTGGAAATGGGTCGAGAGAGTCGAGTTATTTTTCTTCGCAAAGATTATATCGATTGGTATATATTCAGCATCTCGCGTCAACGACCGGTAACGACGTCGTCGTCGTCGTCTTCGTAACTATCTCAAATCCATTCAGGTACTTTCTGGAGTTTGGTAAGTTCGCTTACAATGGGGAGCCCCGATGTTCGTCAGGATGCTACAAAGGGACCGTGAACGACCAGAAATTCAACGTCGCGGCTGCAGCTACCTTCACCCCCCTCCCCTCCTTCCCCACCCCCTCTCTCATTTCACCTCACTCACTTCACCATCAACGAGTCAATTTCCAAAATGAAAATTGTCTCGTAGACGTATAATTGTATACTTAGGTCCAATTTTGCCAACCTCTCCTTATCACCCAAGCCTTAATGTATTTTCAACATTGCATCCTCTTCGAAACTTTCTCCTCGAGCGAGAATAACGCACATTTCCCATGCATAAAGCACCTTGAATTAGAAATTACGATCGGGCTGAAGGAATAGCGTTTAGTCCATATTAATTATTCACCTGTGGAGCGCGTATGATTCATTTATCTCCTGAAATTTTGCCTCGGTATTTTCTTCGGTGGCTGTACTACTAGAAAGTAGTATGAACGTTAATAGTGCTATTATTGATATTCTAAAATGTGTTGAAGGGGGGGGGGGATTTGGCGAGGTTTTAAAATATTCCTGCGATATCTTTTCGCACGATATCTCTTATTGAGAGTACGAAGAAGGTTCCAGCAAGGTCGAGGCGGGGTATACCCGTAGAATTGCCAATTCTTGCCGAATCGTGGAATCTTTTGTTTCGAAAGAAAGGGTAGTTTTCACACGAGCCAGGGAGGAATCGTGTAGGTGGCCAGGAGAGAGGTTCGAGATAAGAGGTGGCGGTAAATCAAAGCTCCAAAGGGGATGCCTTACGATAACCTTTCTTGGCGCTAGGGTCATCGGCTTGACTCTTTCCATTTTGTGTTGTATTTCTGGTGCTACAACTATATTTGGTAGCCGCAATATCCAAGGTTCTAGTATTATTCTTTTTCTTTGGCTCCTATTTACCTCTCTTTCCACCTCGAACGTCCATTTCGAGATTTTACCCCCCTCCCTTCGTCCTTGCCACATTCCTCGCTTTCCCGCCCTTTTTCACTCTAACCCACACAACTCCCTGCAGGTTTTTCGTCCCGCAATGCCATCCACGTAACATCGATATCGTAAGGAAAAAACAAAAGCTTCGATATAGTTTCCTTTGAAATTTTTACTCCCAGCTTACACACCACCTTAACTTCTCTTCTACGTTAACCCTGTTCAATGATTATTCCACTGTACACGAGTCTGGCATATATTTGAACAACCATTATGCGTTGGATCGAAATTTTATTTTCACCTCGCCAGAATATAATCTTCGAATTTTGCCTGCCGCTTGTAACGACAATCCGGAAATATCGGAGCTACTCGACATCCATTTTGCTCCGCGAAGGATATGACTGATCGTAGGAGGGGGGAATGAAAAACTGCAGACCGGAAACGGGGGATGATGATCCGGGCCGAAGAGCAAAGTTTGTCTCTGCAAAAAGCAGAGACAGGAAGTCCATCGATATCGGCAGGGATCGAAGGGTTTTTGTCCCAAAACCGACGCGAGGGGCAAAAAAAGTGCTGCTTGGAAACCTGCCCTAAATAGAAGTCCTCCATTCGTCGACATTGGCGAATAAATTTTTCCCAAACCTCTATATCTATATATATATATGTATTATTGCCAAGTAATCGATCCGTTAAAAAAATCGCATCCAGAGTTTTGGATCCAAGGACCCAGCGTCCACCCCGAGGCCCAAATGGAGCCCGAAGAAGGGGACGAAGAGGAAGACGACAAAACGCGTCGAACCGGAAGTGAATCTGCTGCGCGGTTGTCTTTTTGACGAACTTCCTGGACGGGGGTAATTTGGGGAGAGGCGAAACTGCGAGTAACGAGCGGATGCGGAGGAACGGAGGATCCGCTTCGAACCATCCTGGAAGTTTAGAGCCAAGTCGAATTTTCCGTTAGTCCGGATCCAAATGATCGATCGCGTCCAAGGAAAAAGAGAAACGGAGTAAGGGGGGGGGGGGGTAAAATAGAGACCAGGGATGCAGAGAGAGAGAGAGAGAGATAGAATGGACGAAATAGTTGGGGATGGTAGAATTTTGCAAAACGGAAGGGAGGATTCCGGGGGGGGGGGGGGGGGAGGAGTTGGTGAACCGCAATAGCGACGAGAATAGCGAAGGTAAAAATGGAAATTGGCTTGGAGTAACATTGTTGCGAAGGGACCGCGAGTTTTAAATATAACTGTATTGTTTTTCCATTTCGGTTTTCTTTTTTTTTTTAAATGTATACTCGGTGACGACGAGGGACCAGCCATTGGGAAATGGCTGTCGAAAAGTGTGGCGTGACAAAAATGTTCAGCTTCGAGCAGTTGTGGTATTGTTACCTAAAAGGTCTCTCTCTCTCTCTCTCTTTCGTTGGCAAGGCTCGACCATAGATTCCATGCGAGTTTGCGGTCACGCTCGTAGTTGTAGCGAAAAAATGATTGATGCCAGTGCTCGAAAACCATCATCGATTTTCTTCCGGGAATTTGATCAATCTCATCAGCCACCGCGAACCGATTTACCAGAGCCGCACCATCCCCTCCCCCTCCTTCTTCCCATTCGTTCCAGCAAACTTAGCTCCGCTCCATTTCCGTTTCTTAATTCGCAGCTTCGTTCCAAACTTTCCCCCAGGAACCAGCTTTTCGTGCTTTATTTTTCTACGTGGAAAATGCAACGCTGGGCTGGCATAAATAAAAATTGGCTGAAAGGGGAGAGGGGGGGGGGGGGGTTAAAAAACTTTGTCGAGCCAAAGGGAGATCGTATATATATATATAGGATCTCTCGTGTAAAAACGTGTAGCTTTCCGGTTGGGGGAGGGTTGGATAGAAAAAATATTGAATTCTGAACGTGCATCGACGGATGGATCGAGTTGTTCCCTATTTCTAGTCGCGCTGTTTGTTTACGGATATAAATTATATTTGTGCAAATAACATTTACCTTTTAAAGTTGGCTCGTCGGGTCGAACTCTGTTTGTACAAGCCTGTTTTCTTGGGGACGAATATTTGATATTCGCCGCCTCCGCTCGCAGGACGCGAAGCATAATATTCGTTTCCCGCTAACGCGCCCCACCAAAGGTCACAAGGTTAATAAAATAGACCTCTGTGTGAACGGGTAAAGCTATATTATTGGTGCTGTCCGAACGGAACGAGGTAATCTTCGACAGCTTTTTTCCGGAAGCTCTACAGGGTTAAAAGCTGTACCTCGGTATTTCTTAGTACACGAAGCGTCTATTGGTACAAAGAATTTTCTTAATGCCGAATATTTGATATTTTTCACCTTATTAGTTATATAGCGGGACGCGAATCATAATATTCGTCTCCCGCTAACATCCCCCATCAAAGGTCACAAGGTTAATAAAACCAAACTCCACGACCTAACAAAGCTATAGAGTATTAGTGCTGTCCGAACGAAGCAACGTAATCTTCGACTGGTTTCTTCAGAGAACTCTGCAGGGCCAGAGAGTCTGTTCTGTATTTCTTAGTACAGCTAGTGTGTATTGGTGCGAAAGAATATAAGATGGCAGGAGCTTTAAAGCTTCTGAGAGGGGGGGGGGGGGAGAGAGAGAGAGTCACGGGTCGAGCCCGTCGAGCGAGTCTCGTAAAAAGTCTGTTAGCTTTAAAGCAGCGAGAAGATGGGTGGAATTGTTCAGTATGTGCGCGCAGTTTTAGGGTCACCCGAGCAAGGCGCGCTATATTAAGAATACTATGGCGCTTTTCAGGGGAGGGTGATGGTATAGGAGGGGGGGGGGGGGTGGAGAGGAAAGGAGTAAAAAGTAGCGGAGCACGTGCCGCCATAAACGTTCTTTCATCAGCGTAAATCCATCCCCTGATAACTCAATATGCGCCGCGTGCTAAAGCCACCGCCGCGCGCGTCTCTTCAACATTTTCAACAGCTGCGCGCGCTTGTACCGGAAATCGCCATTCCGCGATACACTCTCAAACCTTAATGCCACTGAATTTTTAATCGAACCTGAGAGAACCGTCGTAAAAACCCTACGAGGAAATCATTGTAACGAGGTATTTCGAGAAAAGATTCTTATCTGCGAAAGAACTAGTTAAACTAGTTGGATTAACCCGAGGGGGGGGGATTAAATTTTAAACGAGAAATTGTTTAAAATTTTCTTTTTTTTTTCTTTGGGTGGAGATTGTAATTTTAGGGATTTTTAAGACATTTTCCTCGAGAGTGTGTATATATATATGTATATAGAGGGATTGATAGAGTAATAGGGGTGGGGGAGTAGTTTTCGCTACGTTGAATTGCAATTAAGTAGATTTGGCATGGATATGTCAGACGCTTTAAGAGATGTAACCTCATTAGTGGATCATTACCGACTAGGACTAAGCAAAGATCCACGAGTCTCTCTGCTCCCTCAACCTCACCCCCTCCTTCTCATTTGCCTGCCAGACCTCGTCAAACTATGCAAGCAGGGACATCTCATTACTGCCAGGTAAAAAGTGGCGTTTTATCGGCTACGCATCGCACTAATTGCTCTCGCCATATTAAATTCACGCATTCTTCCTTCCACCTTGTCATTCCGGTACATCCAAACGACTTATCAATAATAATGCAAAAACTCGACGAACCTCTCGATAATTCAATACAAATTTCATATAAACAAATAACGGAGACCGACAAAAGAGAGGTGCGAGCATTCGCTCCCGTTAAACCCACTAACGATCTGATTCGAAATTGCTGAATAAACAAGCCTTTTGTGCAAATGCCTTTTTGTCCAATATGAAAAACAAATTGTGCACAACAAAGACAAATCCAGGATACTTCTGAAATTGAAAAACAGTTTCAAGCACCGTTATCGTTATTTTCCTGTACTGTATAATTCCACGTGTTTCTCATTCACCCCCTCCCCTCTTTTGCCATTGATTATAATCGCTTTTGAATAATCAGCAGTCCAGCTATTATGGTTATTTGTTTTTTTTCTCTATTCAATCATCATCGGATCACCAGTGATTTACTCGTTCCACTTGCTAGTTTATTTGTTCCCTCGTCGGATTTTGTTAATAATCCAATATAATCCCCTGTTTTATCATTGCACTTGAAAAAACTTTCGTCTCTTCAATTTCCCCTAATACTACTGCCGAGGATTTTCCATGAAATTTCGTATAGTGATCGATTTTACTACTTGCAACAATCTTCACTGTTTTTTTTTCAAATTTGCAGGGTGATAATTTCGCGGAAAATTCGAGCAGGGATAAGCGCACGAATGAACAAGGTCAGAGTGGGAAACATTTGAACTGAGCAAGAAGAAGAAAAAGAAGAACAACAAGAAGAAGGCACTTCTTAGGCGTCCCGCATCACGGGAATTTGTGGTGGAGGAATCCGAGATGGGGTGAGATGCAGCTATGGGGAGATTCCAGGATGATTTCAGGACGATTTCAAGACGATTTCCGGACTATTCCAGTAATGCCAGCCTGTTTTACGCGCAATCCTAGCAAAATGGCAACTGCTACCTCCAAAGGACCCCTCGTACACCCCTAGACGATGAGTGGAAGGAGTCCCAGTAAAATCGCTGGAACAACTGAAGTAACCATAAAGAGAGAGAGAGAGAGAGAGAATGGAAAAATTTTCGTTTATCGTTCCTCGATGGTCCCCCCCCCCCCCCCTCCAACTCTTTAAAAAGAGAAAATACTGAATGACGCTTTGATGTCCAGACTGAAATAAGAACGAGTGTACCGTGTCATTGGCGAGAGTCAAAGGAGGAACTTTCGGACGAGAATAAATGGTAAGAAGAGGGAGGGGCAGTATTACATATATATATATATAGAAGGGCGAGCAAAGAATAGAAGAAGAAAAAAAAAGGACAGAGAGAGAGAGAGAGAGAGAGGACTGCATGGGACGATGTTGGAACCAGGAGGAATAAAAAGGATATCACGAGTCCTCGTTTCTGTCCGGACAAATTTTTTTCTCCAAATCCTCAGATTCCACGCTCACGTGGAAGGACGAGGAAAAAGCGAAGGGTGGAAGAGGGTGGCCGTTGGAAATCTCGCAGCACGGGAAACTTTTTCCAGTCATTAGGTTCCTGTTCTGCCTTTCATTCCGGGACTTCTGCCGCAATAAGCGCCGGTCTGCGGGTTGTTAGAAGAACGTTTGCCCTCTCTCCCGCACCCTCCCTATCCCTTCCACTACAACCCCCACCCCCTACGATCCGCCAAGCCGCGAGTCCCACGGGATATACGGGATTAGCCCGGATTTAATCGACCAACCGCGTTGCTCCAACTCGTTCCAAAGTCCCTTGAAATCGCTAATTTATTAATATCATTCCGTATCGATCCAATTTCGTCATCCTTAATCACTCTTCTTGCTATATCTTTGCTTTTTTTAGCCCTCCGCTCTTTGCAACCCCTTTAATCAATCGGAAAACGAGACACAAAAATTATTCCCTGTCTCTCGTGAAATTCATTCGTTTTGCGAATACAAAAAGCGTTTTCAAGGGAGGGGGGGGGGGGGTGAAGGGGTGGAGGAATATTTGCATAGCTTAATTCGTTTCTTTATTGCGCCGAGCTGCTTCTGCACGGAATGTTTAAGGAGAGGATTCGCGTTTGGCTGCCGCGAATTTGCCTGAAATTTCATCTCTCCTCTTTCTCTTCTTTATATATATATATATACACACTTACAGACTCACGAGACTCGCCGATCCACGTCTAGCCGGATGGGAAATTCCAGAAGAAGTCGTTCCCGGCGCGAAACTATCACGTATAATCGTAAAATTGCAAATGTCGTAATTGTAACTGTGAGACATCGTCCAGAAGTACTAAGCCGGTTCCATCCTCCCCCTTCTCGAGGGCTCGCCGGTATAAAAGGGGAGTGTACTACTTCCGGCAGGAATTGCAGGACACTGGGTCATTAAGCTTGTTACAACGCTGTAACCCGCCAGTTATTCTAAATAGAAGTCTGAATTAGTCGAGCAACTTGTTCCGGCTGAAAATTTACCACTGTATTATCGTCGCCACTACCCCCCCCCCCCCCCCCCTCCCGGCGTGAAACCCTCCATTTCATTCAACGGTCGTGACGAGTCGAAAAAACCTCGCGAGAGAATAAAAATTCAACATGGTCCTTTCCTAACGCTTACTGCGTTCCAGCATTCGTGTAAAGAGAGAGAGAGAGAGAAAGAAAAACTTGACACGATAAATTCGGAGCTTTGCGAGCTTTTAATGAGATGGTAGCTTCAGGGTTTTTTTTCCTAGCTCCTCGCGAGTCACGGATAAATTAGGGAAACGGTCAAGCCTTTAGCGATAAATTCGCAAAGGCTTACCGATATCCCGCGTATACCCCCAAAGGATTGCGGAAAGGCAATTTGTCCCACTAAATGGATACACTTTTACGACATCCAGGAAACACTTTGGCCAGTTATAAACCCCCCCCCCCCCCACACTAGGTTTTACCACCTCGTTTTCATTTATCGACTTTGACAAAATCAGTCGCGATTCGTTCGACGAAAATTTATGAAAGCGAATAAACGCTTTATTGGCAGGATTGACTTTGCTGCCTTTGGAGCTTCATACCACGCGAAGGAGAGGCTAAAATTAACGGTACGATTTTCATGGCTGCTGCTCGAATTGTAAATCGATTGACACTCCGGCGGTTTTCCAGTTGTGGCATTGGGGGAAATTTAGAAACAACCGGCAGTGGCGTCTCACCATTATTGGATTTCCGCTGGCGGAACGATCAATCGGAACGTCGCAATAGCAATTTTGCAGACTGCACACGTACTCGAGGATTCGCGTGGGTGGTGGTGGAATCAAGGGGGGAGGGGACCTACGAGGGCCTCGTGAAAACAATTCGAAAGTGATGAGCAAGGAAAACCACGATTCTCTCTCTCTCTCTCTCTCTCTCTCTCTCTCTCTCTCGCACCCTCATCCTGAAATTCCACTGAATTCTCCGGAATCATTTCGGTTCCTGCAGAGAACGTTAGAAATATGGCTTCACCCTGGATCTCCACTGTCGGAATTATCCAACTGCTACTCCCCTTCCTCCCTCCCGAGTTACACTACTGATCTCGCGCAAAGATATCAGAGAGGGAAATATTGCAATTTTCCGGGGGGAAAACAAGAGTGGAAAAAGTGAATTTCAGCCGAAAGTTATCTCTTCTTGACTCTGGGCGCTGATACTGCGTCGACCAAAGGCGCCACGGCGCAAAGGGCGAAGGAAAATGAGCTGAGCTTGCAAGTCGAGAGTCGAGAGCTTTTAAGTCTAGCTTAATTGTTCGGCTAGGAAAATCCAATAAGGGGAAAACGCTTTGGCCAACCACACGCGAGTCTCGTGCCTCGGTGTGAATTCCACTTTTGCCGCTTTGTGCTTGCCAAGGAATCGGGACCGCCGCGCACGTGGTATGCATTTTCTACTTGAGATTCCGGAGTTCGAGTAGCTTCGCAGGGGAACGAGTCAAAAATTCATCGGACTTGCCTTATCGCGTGTATATATATATATATATAGTGTTTGCATTGAAATTCATCGAGCAAGTGAATTAATCGTCCACCGGCACTTCGAGAAGCTTATCAAAATTGGAAGCTCCGGAAAAACCGTAATAAATTTCCAATAGTTTATCAGTCGAGTCCTCCACACACACGCACACACACAAAGTCCCGTTAGTTATATTTTCCAAGTAGATCTTCCAAGTTCTTTCTTCTGCTTCTCTTATATAAACTTCACTCGTGGCCCAATTTCCTTTTCCTACCAGTTTTGTCTCCTCCATATATATATATATATACTTTCCGGACGCACGGAAAAATTTGTTGGCAGGATTAAGTTTCAGCTGGATCGAGCTTGCCAATTGGGGCTAATATGCTCTCGAATTAGAAAAAGGTAAGGTTTTTCGTTATTATATATATATGCGAGTGTGTAGAGTTAGAAAGGGAAGGAGAGTGGGGGATAAATTACTAAGCAGCTGTACGGAGGTCGAGAGGGAAAAATAAATATTGGAAGCTTGCAAAGCGTCCGGTTGAATTTGCTCGAATCAACGTTTAAACGTTCTAGGAAGAACAGTGTGGAATATTTGCACGTGGCGAGGAGGTTCTTTTTTTATAGCTGGCCCTATTTTTCGTTTATTTCGAGTGGCTCCCGGTGGTACGAGGGGAGGGAAGGGGGGGGGGGATAGACGGAAGGAGTGCTTTAGCAGCAGTGGCGAAGCTTTTAAGTCCGAGCCAAACTCTTCTTGCAAGCTTCGCGTTAGTCTCCCTTAACTTTGTTTCACGCTTGAACGTCCGGGCACGCGTTTGGCTCGCGCTCGACTTAGCGTGAATCTGGCAAAAAAGAGATGCCGATACGATCCGATTTGACCGCAGAGCCGAGGGAGGCATTCGCCGAAGAGGTCAAACATGAATGATCGATAGAATCCCAGCACCGGTAAAAAGCTCCAAACATTTTATCTCGATCCGCATGACCACAGCTTTGATAACCGTTCGTTCATTTGATATATATATATATATATATATACATGGCAAGAACAAATTCCTGAAACCAAGGACGAGAATGTTGATTTCGAGAAAAACTAAAAGGCCGAATTTTTTTGTTCCACAATTTTTTCCTCGCAATGCGAAGCCTATTATCGACCGATGTGTTTCTTGCCTCATCAATTTCGTCCCATTCCCAATAGAACACAGGACTAATGACCGGAAAAACACAGCTTCCTAAGGATATCCTCCATCGACTCTTCTTCCTACGAATTTTACAGGAGTTCGATCGATGATTTCTCAGCCTTTTTAATTCCTTCCAAAGGATCAGTGCCTAAGTTTCGATTACCAAAGGTTTTAAAGGTACACCGTAGGACATATTATTCACCAAGATTTTTCATCAGCATACATATATATACATACAGTATCCAGAGCTAAAAACGATAGACAAAAACTGAGTATCAACGCTGGGATGGGCTTGTCTTTCAGCAAAAAGGGACTGGAAAGAAAATTCAAGGCAGACTGGCAGTGCTCGTGTCTAACATTCAGCGCTTATTCCGCGTGGGACGACAGAAATTGATTTTAGATTTCGCATCCTGGAAGTGACACACGCGACGTAGCTATGGCCTCGCCGGGGAATTTCCCGGAGAGAAAATTGTCTGCTGGACTTCTCGAGGCTTTCTCCTATTTTAGACATCCTGCTACCTTACGGCTTCCCCCCACCCTCTTTCACCAGATATCTCCCTCATTCTACCCCCTCCCCTATTCCCAAGCTTCATTATTACACCTTTACGCCAGATAGTCCCTTCGTTATTAATCTCTGCGATTCTAACAAGACTGAGATTCTCGCGATATTAATCGCTGAAACGACTGATGGATCATTCTCGATCTAATGGGAAATAAATCGAAAAAACGAGTGCGAGTTTCGTTGGTGTAAATCAAGTGATTAATGGAATTATTTTTTGAGAAATAAAATAAATAAAATTACTTAGGTTCGTAGTATAGTTCAGCATGGATTTTTTTTTACTTTTTACTGGCTCTCGGTAAGGTACATCATTAAAGCTGTAACATTTGTAGAGAGAGAGAGAGAGAGAAAGAGAGAGAGAGGTAGTTGATAAAATTGATGAGCCGGAGGAAATACCGCGACATATTAGCAGTCGAAGCGGAGAGATTTGGTCTCGCGTAGTACGATGATTGATACCGTCTAATGATACGCACAGACGAACGTCACTTTTAAAAATCCATACTACGGATGGAGTCCCCTAGGAATATCCAATCGAGCTACGTCGAGTAGTTCAATGGATCGTGCACTAACGAACGCGTTGCATGTTGCTTCCTGTCACACTTAACCGCGTAAAGGCCTCTATTACTCCCCCCCCCCCTCCTTTTAAGGTAATTCTCAAATAACAATCCAACTTCGATCGTATTAACCCAAATTTAAAGTTTCTCCGTTAAAATTTTAATTAACCACTTATCCTTATCTCACCGGAACGTTTCTCGTCGGAAATTCCCTCCAGACTGGATTAAATCTATTTTTTATTAATAGGGGTATTTTGGCAGCTTTGCCAAAATTCCATCGATCGGCCAAATCCGTTGCAAATGGAGCGTGTCGCGTTCAGTTTGGTTTATCGCAAATTCCTGAAATCGGCCTGGACGAGCTCGTTGCAACAGCTATATGTATACATATATATGGATGTACATAAAACGACCCAGAAACCGACAACAAACCGATTTCTATCCCTCATCGAACCTTCCTCCTCCCCGTGTAAGCCCTATGCTTCCAATAGGAAAATCATTCAATGCTTTATTACGTAGAATTTTTTGCACAAATATTTAATCCATCTTTATAAACATTTGGCGAGTCCCACGTAAATAAATTGAAATGGGAAAATAAATATTATTGAATAATCCCAGTTCGCTGCGGAGCAGACGAGAATGTTCATTTGGCAGGATTGGTTTATAAATCGTGCGCTGGAACGTTCTCGCGGATGATCCGTAGCAATTTTAATTAGCGCACGAATATGAACGAACATAACCGATCGTAATCCGGCGTCAAATTTTTGCCAAACAAATTTTCACGATGATCCATCTCGGGGGGTGCAGGCGTAAGCTGGGTGGGTCATGAAATTGTGTCGAGTGAATATATATATAGACATGATAATCGTAAACTTTGGCAAACACACATGGAACGGTTACGTAATCCCCAAACAAGCGAAGCAACGGTGAAACACATTGGACACGCGTCGTTTGAATCGAACCCAGCGATACCATTCAGACTTATCTACTCACAGAATCAAATATCTATTATTAATTCCCCAGCTCAATTACTCCAATTACATAAATCCCCAGGTTGGCCCAATATCATTAATTATATATACAATATACTCCCTCGAAGAATCCTGGGAAAAAGGAGCAAGGAGCATAGTTCCGAAAGTATACATATAAGTGGTGCTGGAGTGACGTGAGAAAAGGGTTGATTCATGAATAAAATTTCGCTGTGAGAATATCAAGAGGCAAAGTTGAAAAGTTGAGGCAAGGTGCGAGGTATTTAGGTGGGGTTTCTTTGGGGAATAGTCGCACCACTTACGTCTCGTACCCCGAGGTTTTCATTCGTTCCATAGATGAGTTCTCGAAAGTTGGTACCGGGGGGGGGGGGGGTGCAGGGGTATGGGAGGAGGATGGTAAACCATGGTAACTGTGGAAGGTAATGCCCCGTTGCTTTTACCATGAGCTACTAGACCGAAGTAATCGAGCGTGCACCCTTCTTAGCTACCCCTCCCCCCACATATCCCTTTAACTCCCTCGCAAGCTACTAAGAACCCATGAACCACCCCTCACCTCTTTCACCCATCGACCTTCATCTTTTAGCGTCCTGGCGTCTCGACGACTACAAGCAACACCACTAACGGTTCCCACTAATAATACACTGGATGCTGCTGCTCCTGCTGGCTCCGCATATCGCTTTTAATTAAGTCTCCCACTACCGATCGATAACCAGCACTCGTGTTATTGGTAACTCGCCCGTTTCCCATTTCCCCAGCTTTTATCTCGAAACAAAGCTTTCTTCCAGTTATTGGAAGCTCCGATAAAAGCTCCTTTGTGGCAGCGAGCATTTACGTTCTTTCTACCTAATTCTCTCGCGTCTAATAAGATTTTTCTCGCCATCCCTCTCCCACCCCCTGAATCGTCCACGGTGAAAGCTTTAAATCTTCCATCCGGACTCTGTAATTTCCAACAGGTTTCATCCCACGATTTGCCTCTTGCACGGGTATTTATTTCGAAATTTTCCCCTTTCATTTTCGAATCTACCGGTCTTTTATCCGGAAATTTGCCCAAAGTCTTTTATCCTCGTGTTACCGGGATATTCTTCAGGCTTTTCCCGGTGTCCTTTTCGCATCGTCTTTCGCCGGGACGAAGACGAGGTTTCGTTCCGGGTACCACCATCCGGAGTACAGTCTTAGCTAAAAGAGAGGAAGAGTGACCTGGAAAGGAGTCTGGATACAAACCTTGGATCCTCTCGGAGGAAAAGGAACTTGAGAAATGGCCGGTGTGGAAGAATGGCAAAGATTCCGCTGTGAGACACGAGGGATGAATTCTTCCAGGGGGGGGGGGGGGCAGAAATTGCAGAGCGGATGTAGTTTGCTCCGGAGGACAGGAGCGATGCGATTTCTGGGACAAGCGCGACGCGAAACTCGATGGAAACACCTGAAATGAATCCTCAGCTTGGAAGATGGAGTAGGGGGGCGGGGGGGGGGGGGGGTGACGAGGAGACGGCAATTTTGCGTGCAGTTCCGCAAGCCGCTTCTCTGATTTATTGCGCGGGGACCCTCGTTTCTGCCTTTGAAATTAGAAGCTCGCGTGCGCGTTCGCCAATTGCTGCTTCTCGACTATCCACTCGCACACGGAGCGTGAATCTCCGCGAAATTGAAATAGCGCACCCTTCCTCGTTATCGATTGGCCCGTTACCGACCAACCCTTTTGCAATTGTGTGTATGTACAGTAATAGAATACTTTGGTTATTGGAATAATTCGCTTCGTTAAGCATATGCGAGATTAGGAATTTTTAGGAAATTGCAATAATTTTCTCCCTGGTATAATCATCATCCTCTAATGATGGCTCGTGCAGCGGATTCTCTTGCAAAACTGGACCTAACAAAAGCCTTCAGCATCGGTATATATATATATATATATATTGAGAATCCTTTGGTTATTCTAATCATTCATGTCATTAAACGCAAGCAGGATCGAGAATTTTTGGAAAATTGCAGCACACCCTTTTACCCTCGTTTAGTCATCATCCTCTGACGAGGACTCTTGTACCAGGTATCTTGCGAAACAGGGCCTAACAACCGAGTAATTAGGGTCGATCCTGTAAACGTATTAGGTACGGTTGGGAGCTAAGTACGCGACAATTACACGTATCTGCTAATGAAGCCACCCCTCCGGTTTGCTGGATCCTTGTTATCTTGACATGGCCACATCGAGTACACGCACGAGCCAGCGGCAGCTTCTAAGGGATGGGCAAAGGGTTGACGGGGAACAACCACCGGGACGATGGAAGATTTCCCGCGGGCCTACTCCTGTCCGGAAGGTCCGTTGGGTCATCGAATCACCGACGAGAATTTCCTACACAGAATTTAATATCTTCTCCCACTCGCTTGGTGAAGACGATTTTTTCCTTATTTATATATGTGTGTGTGTGTATATATAAATAAAAATCCCTGAAAACTCAGGCCCTCCTTATCAAAACTTAACCAGGAACCAATATTTTCCTTCATTTTCCTTCAATCTCGTTATAATTCGAGTTTTCTTCTTTTATTTTCCATCGCTGATGGGCTGGTACGTTCGCTCGGTTTTCGAGAGTTTCATCGATTGGTTTATCAAGAGGTCGTTGAATCAGTGAGTTGGCTTGATTATACGCGGAGTGAAATTTGTCGTGATATATCGGGCTGGTATCGGTGTGCACCGTCCAGGACAGATTTGCGGTCAGCGAGCGCGAACAAAGAATGGAGGAATACTGAAATATCCAGCAGCAATAAACTATCGTCCTACCTTGATAGCCATTATTATTGTCAGCGTGGAGCATTGTTGCAGCTAACAATAACCAGCCTTGCATAACCAATTAGTAATACCTTTCCGTCGCTGATTAATTACCGCTGCCAACCAATACGATCTACTCCACTTTTTTCAACCCCCTATAGAAAATAGCGTTCATTTTCCGTCGCTGGTTTAATCACCTGCTGCTGCATAGTAAATTTAGCGGTTGTAAAGGGAGGATAATGAAAAAT
Organism: Prorops nasuta; assembly: GCF_024137725.1. Classification (NCBI taxonomy): domain Eukaryota; kingdom Metazoa; phylum Arthropoda; class Insecta; order Hymenoptera; family Bethylidae; genus Prorops; species Prorops nasuta. The sequence continues at coordinate 2,227,171 of NW_027116808.1, forward strand.
CAAGTAGTATAGCCACCGCATCGAGTGATGTGGTTGTACTACTAGTTTCACTGAAAATGATGAGGAAACGAGTTTCGATGGGGGTCGAGGGGAGGGGGGGGAGGCGGGGTGGTAGATCGTTGGAAAAAGACGAAAGAACGTGATTAAGACGAAGTCTCAGATGGCGCCATGGTCGAGAAAGAAAACAAGGCTTTGAAATAAGAATGGTAGCGAGGCAGCCAGGCAAGGGTTGTCGAAGTGGAAAATCGTGATTAAAGACCGGCAGCAGCAGGGGAAGTCGGCATAAGTTACGAATGAAACTTTGCTTCTTTGTTGCGGCGAGATTCAAAGGCAATGCGCGCGCGCGCGCAAAGGGAGACCGCAAAAACGACCGGAAGTTTCTCGCAGTATTTCGCTCGCTCGCGCCATTCGGAATAACCGAACGCGAGTTTTCTACAAATTATTTACGAGCCAACCCTTCGACAAAGCTACCGGGGAGTAGGACCGATGGCCGATTAAGGAGCCACGTCACGCTTAATCGAAATTCTAAAGTAAGTTGCCGGAGTGAACTTCTGTACGCTTGGAATTTCCTTTGTGGATGCAACCCCGAAATCTCGTTGGCCAAACTGCGAATGCTCCGAAGAAACTAGGGGGGGGGGGGGGGGAACTGTCCAAAAATTCCCTCAAATATTTTCCCCGAGAGATTCGTCATGAACGAGGAGCAAGGATAATTGGTTGGCTGAATTTTTGGTTGTATCACTGTGGTAAATTTCTAACGATTCGTTTGGTATTGTTTTTTTGGAGTATAAAAATAATAGATTCGTTGAATTGGAAAATTTTTGTGTAATTTTAGATATTTTTACTGTCGGTGAAGCGAGGGAGTTTGTACGAGTGTGCCACATAATGCTGTAGCCATGGTGGTGGGTTTCCGGTGCACGTGTCCTACACTCTTGTCGATCAGCTCTGCTTATTCCTGCCGAAATGGATTATTGGAAATCACTCGAGGTTGCCATCACAGGCACGCCGGAAGCACGTACCATTTCGAGGGACTCATCAATGACTCGTCCCTACACTGTCAATTAAGATTTAACGTTCTTAGAGAAATCAGATGGTGGGGGGGGGGGGGGGGGGGTAATCCTTCGTTGAAGGTAAATCAATCTTTCCATTCGTTAAAAATTTCCAAAGCAAGCCAGTCACTTTGTTTCGCAGATTTTTAAAAATAAGTAGTCCAAAGTTACCAACTAAGCCGGCTTTGGAATACCCTTAAGCATTCATTATCCTCGTATCTTTGTGCAAATACTGATTTACATGCAGCATCTGGCTTTACTAACACTTTAATGAAATATCGTGTCGTGCTTCAATGGACAAAACAGTCTTTATCATTACGACATTAAAAGGTTAAATAATATGCAACAGCCTCTGGCGCTTTAATATCATTACTGCACGACGTTGTACAACCCGCATCTGCTAACCCCGTTAATAATCCGGAACTGAACGAAGGGATATTATTCCGTAAAAATAAGTACCTTCGACTATTTGCACAGCTCAATATTATTATTCAATCTTGAAAATGCCTCGCAGCGGTGGACTAGTCATTTTTATAAACTAATGAAACAGGGGGGGGGGGGGGGGGGATGTATTTCGTCCTAGTATATATATATATCAACACCAAAGTTTCAAAAGTGATTAATTAAATTTTCAGGAGAGTAAAAAGAGAGAGAGAGAGAGAGAGAGAGAGAGAGAGAGAGAGCTGATGAGAAACAATATAGCAAACAGTAATAATAAAATTTAATTTCGTTACGCAAATGGATAAAAAAAGAAAGATGTCAAAAAGTTAATTAATTAATTTACGCAAGCCCCTTTTCGCTGGCCGGAAAACGACGACGAGGTTTTCCCGAAAGCTCCCGATGATTAAAAATCATTTCCTACTTCAAACTTCGCGTTTCTGTCAAATTTACTATAGCTACCGGGGCATGTTTGCCTTGTATCGGATTGGTCGAGGAGCTTTTCAGGTATTCGCCAGTGAAATTGGTTCGATTCATTTCTATGATTAGATCGGTCGATTGTAATTGATGAACTTACATGCGCGCTATTTACCTTTTCATAATGCGATCTGGCTTTTCTGTAATTCCCCACGAATTCCTAGTTATCTATCCGCGCGCTTGTCTGTGTACGTATCGATACTTTTTTCAGCTGGCCAGTTTTTCATTTCATTCGCCGATTGAATCTCACTCGATTACTGCTCGACCGATCCTTCTTTCCACCAGCCAGTTTGCTCCGCTAATGCAATATCGATGAAGACAATCTCGATTAAGGGGATTGCAAAGCCCCGTTAATAATTCACTATGGGAAAATACTGTCAGGCGCAACAAAAACGTTCCACCTTGAACAGTCCCCTGTCTTAACAAATAATTGTTAAATAAACAATCGTTTTTGCAATTGGTTAGTTTATTTCCATTCGAGTGGTGGTGGTGGTTTTGGAGATGAATTGTTGATTTTGCGGCAAGTTTGTTGAGCGAGCAGTTTACTTATCATTGCACTACTGAATTTTAAGGAGAGTAATCACGGTTTCCATCGGACGGTAATTATAATCATTTTATAGGACTGATGAATGAAAAGCTAATATTCTTCGAGTGTACATAATTCTTCTGATAAGTATATATATATATAGGTATATTTTAAGTCCTCCTCAAATACGATAGAACGTTTCGTATAATTTTGCCAAGGGCTTTTCTTGCGTAGTATCGTTCGAGTGACTTTATCAAATGGTGTGCACAATTATAGCATGCTGGAACGTCTAAAAGGAAAAAGCAAAATATTCTCAGAAAACGTATGATTGGATCCTCGGTAAAGTCCGATAATTATTGAATTTAAAACAAATCATAAAAAATTATAAAATTGTCAATTCGGTGTTCTTAAAAATAGGATATTTTCAGCGGAAATAAGTCATGTAAAATAAGGAAAAAATTAAGTGATATCATCTATATAGCAGTCTATAACGAAACCATAAGAATAATTTCTCTAAGAATATTTTGCTTTTTATCAGACGTCCCAGTGGGTCGTAAACGTGTTCACCAATTATAAAAATGATACTTCCACGATATTGCAAAAAACTGCATAAAAAATTATACAAACATTTTTTATCGCATTTAAAGGCTCGAAATATAAGTAAGAGAGATTATGTACGAGAGACAGAGGCTAAATATTACCATGCCGAAAAGTACCTGCTTAAAAAAATGATAAAGAAATTTATCATAGGGGAGTGTAAACAGGACGTAAGCATTTGGAATAACCTCCGTTAACAGTTTATGCTTTTAGTTGCATTATCAACGTTCATCATCCACCTATGATAAAAGCAGCTGGTACTCTTTACCCTGGTAGCATCTAGCATTGACCTATACTACTGAAAAATGAGTTTTAATCGATTTACTGGTATTTTAAAACGATTAAAATTCATTTTAAATAAATGAGTGAAGTATTTACGGTAGGATATTAGAAAGGACGACTAGAAACTCTTCTTTTCAGTCCTGTTATAATCACTTTTGTATAAAACATACCAACAGGGTCTTCTGTCTACGGGCAAATAAATTCGTTTACTAAATGAGGGAGGTGCGAGGGATGCAGGACTCGACGATTATAAACGTGCAAGTGTTTCGCGTTGTTATATCGTTATTAAAACAGTGGGGCTAATTCTGTAAGTAGGGCCGAAGCGTGAGAGCGTAGCTTTGCGAAGCGACCGACGCAAATTTTACCCGGTCGCTCTGTAGATCTCCACCTCACCGCTTATCGATTTAAATTTACACGTTTCGCTGCTCGCCCCTATACGCAACTGACACACCCACGGAAACTCCTCTCGTGTCATTCACCGATGTTTCCATCGACGCGAATTATCCACACGCGTCCTTCTTACCGAAACACCTTCCTGCAACCAAAACTTGACACGAATAGACGACTGGTTTTAAGTAGTATCGAGAAAAACTGGAACAAATCGTTCGAGCATTAATATACACGTATAAACCTACGTTTAAGTGATGAAATAGAGCTTTAATCGAACACTGCATGATAAAAGGGAGGTACTCGAAAATCAACCGCAAGAATCATTGAACGACAGTGGAAACATTGATATCGCGTGCAGGAAGTGGCGTTCAATTACGAGGAAGCGAAAATTCTTGCTCGCGTGATAATCCAGCACGTGGAGAGGCCACTGGGGAAGAAGAAGCCTGGCGGTAATTGGACTGGATATATGGAGAATCGATTCTTCCTCCATTTTTTTTTTCTTCAGTCCTGTGCGAAGGAAGGATTCGAACGAGAAATTCTGGTGTAACGGTTGACTCGTCTCGGTCATTGAGTTCGGTGGAGGAGGGTGGAAGAGGGTGGAGATGAGAAGCTTGGTTGAATTCTTAAGACGACAATCGATTATCGTGATATAACGCTAAGGGATAGAGGTATCGAGAGGCCGGTAGTAGAAAATTGCGTAGTTAGTTTCATTGGTCTCGATTGAATTTCCGGATCGATCGTGCCATGAGCGATTATTTCAGATCGAAAGCCTCGACTGCAGCTTTGTTTATTTTAACACAGATTCCCTCTCTTCCATTCTTCTCGATATAAGTTTTACTCCATCGACCTCTTGTTAATAAATAAGCAGAAAAGATCCGCTTTTATTCACAGATTGGACGACGAAAAAAATAGCACCAATAACAACCCCTCGATTTAAAGCCACACTTTCTGCAAATAATTTTTGTGGATTTCATCGTTGATAGAACCATCGCATCGTAGCTATCATTAACCATGAAACTAGTTAAATATATACAGCTAATTACGAGGATTAGCAAGCTGATTGGCTAAAGCTGTCGTGTGTGGATTGGATGGAAAATCCGCTAAAATTGTGATAAATGACTAATGACGAATCTCGTGATTATAATCACAGCTACAGTGATGATTCATTGGCAAAAATACTCGCGTGATCTATGAAGCATGACTGATCGGATCACGTTTAAACCGTGATCTCTGAGAGAGAAAGAGAGAGAGAGAGAGAGAGAGAGAGGATGGTGATTGAGCGTAGAATTAAACCAAATTGGAAACACGAAATAATACGTTATCGATATAAAATATTGCGGAAAGAGAACGCGTGGAGGAGATTACAGCGAAGAAGATATATTAGCTTGGATCGTAGATATTCCATGTAAATTGTAATTTGAGAGTTACGTACGTGGCTGGTTCGCATAGAGGGGGGGGGGGGGGTGAAGAAGGGGTTGATCGTTGGATAAAAATGACACGTTGAAATGATCAGAGATCAGAGTGCAACGGGGATTCGTTAGTCGACTTTCCCGGTGAGAGATTATGTCGGGAGTTTGCCAATTAGGTTGCGCCATTTCATGCCCTCGTGAACATTAATGCCGCGGCACGGAGGGACAGCGATGAGTAGGGCAGTCTCCTGACAACGGCACGAACTCTGTACCGGCTATGAGACATTTATTACATTCACAAAGTTCCTGCCATCCGAATGCGCGAGGACTTATATGCCCGTTGAATCCACAGTACACTCTCTCGGTCTCCTCCACCCCCTCCCCCTGGTTCTCCGTTCCTTCGAGGAGAACTCAATGCCACGAAACTTTCCAGGATTCCCCCTGTGAACCAACGACGAAACCATCCTTCGAGGGACCATTTCCACCATCCTGAATTATCAATTAACCCACGAAACACCAAGCTAACGTCTCTTCTTCTTCTCACGTCGCTCAATTCCAAATAAAACTACCCGAAACAACTGGTGGAAGAATAATCATTGACCTGTACTACTGAGAGAGAGAGAGAGAGAGAGAGAGAGAGAGAGAGAGAGAGAGAGAGAGAGAGAGAGAGAGAGAATTTCTATTATTTATTCCCGACGACAACAACGAAGCGACCAATTGCAATATTGAGATCGTTTCTTTCACGATGCACGCGAATAAATTACCCGGCTAATCCTATTAACGGCTGGTTAGCAAATTGCCAGGTCGAGCCGTGACTCTGATCAGTTCACTTTTGCAAATCGTGAATCGTTCCTTGTATTTACACAGGGCTTATCGGTAATTAACTGCTCTTGACAGCTCTATAATTGGTCGAAAATAACAGCGAGAATCCGTATCAATTTTAACCTCTGTAATTTACAATTTCACGATTGAAGCTGGTATTTGCCAGCAAATAATTACTGTTCTACGTTTTGTCGTATCAACAATTGCGAGTTTTTTTTTTTTAAAGAATTGTGCGATAATCGTCATTTTGATAAGGGGTTTGTGAATGAAATGTTTTCTTTGGATACGAATGGTGCTTGGGTGACGTAGTTGTTAGTTGGACAGTCATTTTAGGAGCCGTGATATGGAGCGTATGAGAAGAAGTAATAAAAGTGTAGATAAAGGATAACAAATAAGGATGGGTGGGGTTAAATGGTGGGAAAAGAAGATACTCGATGGCAGTCTCCGGGTGTTTTAACGGGTTAGTCCGATAACGAGTTGAAGTTGAATGAACCGGAAGTCTCCAGGTGGGTAATGCAACGGGACCAATGGGTCCTGTGGTGGACAGAGGGTAGTTTTAGGTGGTATACACCCTTGGATAAGACTCGGAATGCGCACCAGGAGTGAATGGCTCCGATCCATTTCCAGCTCAGACGAAAGAGACCAATCCCTTTCGTACCCCTTTCGTTGCCACCCCCTTCTAACCATTACCACCCTTACCGTCCTTTAACACTCGCGGTCACCCCTACGTGCCGCCACATTAATGCTCACGGAGCCACGAAATGGCGCAACCTAATCGAGAAACTCTTCGCGAACAAACGTCGACCCCCCCCCCCCCCCAATATCACTTATTTTTCCACTTGTACCAACTTTCCACGCCGAGTCTGACAAATTCCTTCGAGACTCTCGCGCGATACTAATCGGACGTTTGTCGAATTGTAACTTTTTCAACCCGTCCGACTAATGCTCGATCTTACCACTGATGTTTGCAAAATCGTTGACTCGAACTACTGCAAGCGATATAACAATCGAACAATACTACTGAATCTCGTCGAGATTCAGTTTTTTGAAGCTGCGAGCGTATTCGTGTGTAACACTGTTCTTGTTTGACTGGATATTTTTTAATAGCCCCCCCTTTCAACGACGGAGAATGATACTGGGACAAACGAGCAGCGTGCTAGGAGAAATATTCCTCATAATGCATCCATGCACTCGCTACTCGCGGGCGAGCATCACTCACTACTCATCAGTCTCAGCGTGTGAAAAAGCTTCTTTTTCCCATGTTCAGCGGGCAACACTGAGAATGTTCGCTAAAATTCGACGCATATTGAGGATGTTCAATAGTAAAATGGTTAAATGTTCGGTGAAATTCTAGACGGCAATCGGTAGTTTTCACGATGGACGGATTTCTAAACGGGACGATTCTTTACGGGTGCGGAGTGCTCTTAAAATCCCAGCTTTAGAGAGAGAGAGAGAGAGAGGAGAGAGGAAGCAAAGCTTTTAGGAATCTTTCAAAATTCTCGTCGCTTAAGTTTACCACCCCCTCCCCCTGACGCCGGCCGTGCGCGAACACACTCGCCATTTAATATTCGAGCCAGGCAAAGGTAGGTAAAAGCGTATAACGAAGGACGAAGAAAGGAGAACTTGTCCACCAAACGAGGATTTTTAAGACAGAAAAGGAAGAAGGGGGGGAGGGGGGATCCAGAAGTCGAAAAGCTCGTCTTCCAAGCTTCCTCGCAATTTGTTGTTTTCGCGAGAACCACCGAAACTCCATTTTACAAATCTCCCTCTTCCTTCGGAAAGAGTCCTTCGTTGAAGGACTGAAATTAACGCAACTCCATTACCATCAGAAACTTGGTTGAACGACCTTCAAGCCCAAAATCTGCTCCACTCGATGTACAAAATGATCGAATCAGGACCAAAAGCCTCATTTGCCCTGATAATATCGCGTTTTTACTATTGATTTTCCAAACACCAATGAACCAACTCTACTACTTTTTTTTTACATTAACATTTACAAGTTATGAACGGATTTACAAACGGATAACCGATCGTTAAAACCGAACAAGTTTCAGGCTGAAATTTGCGGAGTATTTTTGTGGATCTTTTGATATATATTATTCCATTAAAAAATGTAAGGGCGAGTTAAAGCGTGTAGTAAAGGGAGTGATGAGTGGTACAGATAAAAGACTAGGCGAACAATAATTTTTCTTGGAACGGACAATGCTGGGAAGGCTTTTCGCATTGAAATTGAAGCGCGTACCCCCACCTGTAGCGGTGAGAGTAGCGGAAAGAGAGAAAAGTTGGGCATAAAAGAGCGCGAGGTGAAATTTTAGCTCGTCCAGACTTTTTCCCTCTGTCCATCTGCTCGCGTTGGATTCCAGCGCGCGAGCCAACGTCCATTCTTCCCGAGTTAGTTACACTTGGCCAAGTGCATTGAAGATTATTATGCACGGACCGTATCGGTGGTACGCGGTCCTCGCAGAATGGGCACACACACATATATATTATAGGCCACTATTCTCTCATTTAAGCCTGCGGCAGAATCGAGCATCCCTCTCTCGCACACCGATCATCGTACCTCGCGTTTCGCGTCAAACCAACGCTGCTGATATAAGTTTTTCTATTCGAAGCACATTGAATTTTGCGAGAGGCAACAGCTTTGTGCTAAATTTTCGAATTATTTTACCGTATACCACTTTTTAATCCGTCTTTATTTTTTCACCCTTCACTCTCGTCGCCTCCCTGCTTGGTATTCCCCGTGAGTTTAACTCTTCGCTATTTAGTGCGCATTGTCAAGCTCATTTCACGTTTTAACGCAGCGCGGCTGAATACGCGAAAAAGCGATTCGCTATAGAGGAGGACCATTCGAGTTTGCTCTTGGATCACTCGAATTTCGTTGTTTTACGATCTTACCCACGGTGCCTTTCATTTTATTTTAGGAGGGACATTAATTGCCCCTTGCCTCGGCACGACTTTCAGCATTACTTACCCTCCTAGATATAAAAGGGGATTTCGCGCAAAAATGAGAAACGAAGCTTGGGCATGAGAGTCTTATTAAATCAATTTCTTCTTATCTGATTATGGGTCGTCGCGTTTGAATTACTTTTTTCCTTTCAATCGCATTTTCCTGCTGGAACTCGATCCCTTCTGTAATTTATTGGAAGGATACCATATATATATATATATATATATATAAAAAAATGATGGTTAAATAAAACGGTGCAGCTAAATAAACTGTGTAATGATGGAATTAAGGAAAATTCCTCTGATCTACCAGAAAAGCATGCATATATATAATTGGGAAAAATTCAGAAAGAGTGGGGTTGGAGGAAAATGGAATTTTCCACAAGGGCTATATATATCCTCGACTGTGACAATTTTGAAACCGCGTTTTTTCGCCACGAGTCGTCGGCATTTGAATTTTCTCAATCGGATATCGGAGACGTTCCGAAGTGTCGTTATTAGCGAAAAAATATTGATTCGGGGAAAAGAGGAGGCGCTTGGAAAATCGGATAGCTTCATTATCGTTTAATTAAGCTACAGTCCCAACCCCCCCCCCCCCCCCCAGCTTTTAACTCGAGACTTTTCATTCGCCATACTGCAAAATTTTCAGCGTGAAAAATCTCGCGCTCGGCCATTACGCGAGTTCCCGTTTAATTTCCATTCGACGTCCATCGCCTTTCTTCAACAATTCATTTACGCTCCAACGCGGAAAAAGGTGTCGATTCCATTTTCCGCTGGAAGCTCGACGCTAGATACGTTTGGCGAAAAAAAGGAGAAAGAACAAAATTATGTCAACTATGAAAACATCGCGTCATTCGATAGAAATTTCCTCGTTACGTCGCATCCACCAACGTGAAAAGCGCATTTCGCGCAAGCTTGTAAATTAACTTACTCGTTACTCGCATCAGTTTTATTATTAACCGTGTTGCGTGGTAAGCCTGACGTACCTGGAACAGAGACAAGAGAGACTTTCGTTAAAATCGATCCAGACACTGAATTCGATAGATGAGGAATAAGATACTTGCTATATGGCTTGTAAAAATAATTGATCTAATTACGAGGGATATTTAATAACGATATATATATATATATATATATATATTGAGGAATTTCATATAAAAGGGATCGATGCAAGAACGTTTAATTAGTCTCCAAAGATAAAATACTATATCTATACGTTGATATTCGATAAGCAGACATGGCTGATAAAGAAAATTCAATTTTTCAAGATTCTCAAGGTAGCTTAATTAATATATATATATATATATATATATATACTGGACGTGACGTAGTGGCATCAGGAAATGCTGGATAACCCGATGGAGAGGAAGCTTACGGGGGGAACCGGAAGTGCGTCGTCGTGAGGGCGTGAAACTGCCGTCTCGAGGAAAATCGAGCACGGATTGCTTGTCAGTTTCAGCTCCATCGGCCGTTAGTCATTGCGCTAAATTCACTTATCTTCCATAATCGAATGTGAGACCTGCTGCAGCGCGAAGGAATTCGGGTTATCGGTGCAGCTCGAGGGGGTCGATAAATAAATTTCGAGCAGGGAACAGCGAGGCTTGCGCGAGGAAACTGGAAATAATAATGCACAACGAGTGAAAAACCCCGAGTACCGTTTCTCAAGGTTAAATCACACTCGAGAAGGTCGATAAATAATTTCGAACCTTGTGCACAAGGAAACTGGAAATAATAATAATATGCAACGACCACCAAACCCGCGTGCCATTTCCCAAGGTTACGTCGCATCATCATCGTCATCCTGGCTGACGTTGACAGAATCCCAGTAGAGAGAGTCAAGCATTAGCTGCGTGGCGATTCAATTAAGATAAAATGTACACGTGTATTAAGTACACGGAGGATATCAAACGATCGGAACTCGTAAAAGCTGTTGGGTGTACGTGCTTTCGGGTCCCGAAGCTTTCACGACGTTGCTTCTTCGACGCAAAGCTACAAGCTTGGCGCAAACAGCATAAATAGTCGATAGGGGTCAGGTTGAGGATATCTCAGCCGAGCTTGCATCTCGCGGATCGAGACCTTGGAAATTTAACAATTGATTCCAATAACTCCAACTTGACTCGCCATTCCAGCCCCGATTCCTGGAAAATTCAGCAGAGTTTAACCCAAGGGTCGAACGTTCAGTTGTGCCATACGAGCGAAGATCCAGGGTGGCGAACGCGGGTTGTGGGTACAGGAGAGCCTTGGGGAGACCTCGAAGGCGCCAGGAACCTTAATGGCATCACGATTACCGGGAGACGAGATGCGTACACGACCGATCGAATATTAACTGGCCTCGTTAATAACCACACACACACACTCGAGTCGCGAGATAATGGCCCCTGGAGAGACGAGGACCCATCTGTCTCCACGACAAAGCTACGTTTATCCTCGCAAATTATTACCACTTGTCCCATTTCACATTCACCTCGGAATCCCAGAAAAATCCATCAAACCTCACCCCGTCATAAATATCGTTCGAAATTTGTATCCTGGTGAATCTTCCCCTATAGCTATATACGCTGCTTCTTCCTTCGAGATGTAATCTTCCTCCTGCCAGGCATTTCGAGTCTTCTAATGGAGCACTCCGAGTTATATTCACTCAGCATTTTTAATTTCTCGCTGGCTGATGACTAATGATCCGTTTTACAACGGACGTTAAACGATTTTACGGCCACGTGGTTCGCACGTTGCATAGGACCCTCAGACGCTTCCGGGAATGTTGAATTTTTTATAGAGACCACGCAATGGACTCGAATGTGTAATTTGTCGTGTCATTGAACGTTTGGCGAACGTCGCGTAAAGGCGATCGAAATAAAATTGTTATTGCGAGTCGTAAACGAAGCTCTTGGAGCTTTGGATGTTTCGGTTTTCTGCATTTTCTACCTTCTCTTTTTTTCTACTTTCGCATTTCGTGCGTAGCTTATCGCGTACTTTGGACCTTCGTTGGGAAATCTACGTCCTTCCGATATTTAGCAGTTTGTAATACGTGTTATGGGAAATCCTACGTGGAATCGTTGTTCGAGTGGGTTTTGGACAAAAACTTGCTGAAATGTGCAGAGGTTGTGCGACTTAAAAGGGGTAGGAAGGAAGGGTGTCATTTTTCGGATCTATCTTACTTATAACTATACATATATATATATTCGTCAACTTATTTGTCCTTCATCCAAATAACTATATATACTATATACCATTCAGAAATCCCTTTAATCTTTTCATACCTCGCTTCAACGATATTCCATCATTTTTCGTCATCGAATACTCGAGGAACGATCAAGGTCAAACTTTGATAAAAGAATCGTCCTTGTACCAATGATCATCGACATTGATAATGATGAATAAATTTATAGAGCAGCAGTAGAAATAACAACGACTCTTGGATTGATGAAAATATCCTCAACGAGCAGTTTCCATGTGTCTTAACGACCCGCGTGGGTCTGTGGAGCAATTGTTGCGATTGTATTAATGTCGGTGTGCTTGCCCATATAAACACGATTCGCGGCGCAACCGACCGGAAGAAGCCATCCGACCGTCCGGTTTCCGGTATCCATTATGGATTCGTCGGCAAGATTCGCGTTCCTCTTAGATACAGCTCCTTCCATTGTGTATATATATATGTGTGTACTCTCGTGAAAAAGAGATATCGAGTTTCTTTCATTCGCCTATCTCATTGTTTGTCCATAGTCGTGTATCACATTTATATACTTCATTTGTCATCTGTATATACGAGACACTCCTCTGCCTCCCAATGCAAAAACACACGCAAGCACCACCAACTATTTCAAAGTATCAGAATTTGTATCCCAAAAGACTCGATCCTGGATTTTTAGTAATTCAATTGGATCTCGTGGAGTATTAAATTAACTCTGAATTACGTAGGTGTGCGAGTACATCCTGGGAACGTCCGTACACCGTACTCACTCGCGTTTGTATAATTCATTATGCACACGTCGCGAGGTGTACACGTGTGCGTGGGCTGGCGAACGGATTTACGAGAGACGGAAGTTCGGAAGTTGGGTGTAAGAGAAAAAGTTGGATGTACTACTGGCAATATCCTTTCGGGCGAAGCGCTTTGCAGAGTCATCCGAGAAGTATTTCGATTGTGAACGAACGCCAAAGCCACCCCCAACCGGCACAACGACCCGCGTAAAGAGTTATTTTATGGTGAATCCCCCGATCATTCGTTCACTGCACCCTTTTTCCACTAGCTATATCCACTCGCCGAACACTATACTCTCCACCACCACCATATAATTCACTGCTCTCCTTTCCATAACTCTACTAACGAAATTGCAGCAAAAACTGGGCCGAACTCTTTCACTCAACTTCCGGTATATTCTTGAAAATCTCGCGGAACTCGCTCATGTCTATGAATATCAAAATATTTCCCTGGAAAAATCCCACAAACCGATGTATTTTTCGACAAATTCCTCCTTGATTCTCCACGAAGAAATATAAACTGAACAACGATAGGATTCGTGCGTTCGAATGTACCGCGTGGACAATTATTCGTGAGAGATTCAGAGTAATAATTTCGTTGCTCGCTGTGTGTTCTTGCGTTTCTTCGTTGCTGATGGGACGAGGAGAAAGGCCTTCGGTATATATAGACAGGGAATAAAAATTTCTTGAAAATCTCGTGGAACTCGCTTATGTCTACGAATATCCAATTATTTCCCTGGAAATATCCCATAAACCGATGTATTTTTCGACAAATTCCTCCTTGATTCTCCACGAAGAAATATAAACTGAACAACGATAGGATTCGTGCGTTCGAATGTACCGCGTGGACAATTATTCGTGAGAGATTCAGAGTAATAATTTCGTTGCTCGCTGTGTGTTCTTGCGTTTCTTCGTTGCTGATGGGACGAGGAGAAAGGCCTTCGGTATATACAGACGGGGAATAAGAATTGTAGAGGAAATTACCTGCCGGTCGCTGTACTTCCTTTCAGCTGGAGCTTTTCCATTGGTTTTCCACCTTTCAGGCGAATTCTGTTACAGGGAGGCAACCGGGGAATCGAGTGCGTTTGACTCTTTGACCTCTCATAGCTGACAGGGCGCGTTCAGGATATCGGCCACGCTGCAAAGCGGATATATCGCCAAAAGCGATATATCACGCTCTCTGCCACTGACTTTCATCCTCGGCTTTCCTATTTAATTTTGACATTCATCATTTCAACCTAATGTGTGTTTACGAGTTACCGCACGGTTTAAACTCGATCGTCAACCACGTTTCTGTACCAACGTTGTAATTAACGAAATAAAAAATTAATGGGACACGCGTAACAGCGTTGTCCTGGAGCAAGGATCAAACGAGTCCTTCGATCTCCACCTATTGCCAGGTCCTGCGAGATTTCCGATAACGAGCGAGCAACCGGGACAATCTTAACAGCCTTCGATTTCTCCAAGCCGAAGAACTTGATGGATATGCCAATTTAGCCTACGAGTGCAATATTTCCTCGATAACCCATTCAAACCTGGTCTAATTTGGTAAAACGATATCCCGAATCGGAAAGCTCTCTTTTTGTCCGTGCTTTTCGTATTCCTCCGGAGCTTTCGTTTCCTACGAGCTTTTTTATCGATTGTATACGTACGTTAGAATTTTTTTTTTGCAAAGTTGGTTTTTTGTAGTAATTTAAATTCTTTTCCCTATTCGATTGTTATAGTTGTAACAAGGTCCATTTTGTAACGTGTTTGCAGGATGAGCCACTCGATAAGATTTCGAGCAACGAGAGTGGTGAAAGTTCTGGGAAAGCTGTACTGGTACCTCGTTAGGTATGTAACTGTATACATTTTACGCAGGACCTTTTTCGAGTTCCTTTCCAGTTATTTCCATCGAGAGAAGTCTCGAGCAAAAGATTGATATCTCTCAGACGGAGCAAAGCAGTTTAATGCATTTATACGTTCTTGCTCTGTGACGTCACGAGTGCGCGTCTCAGTCTCCATATTATACTGTATACAAAAAGCCTGGGGAATTTGATGAAACACCGAGCGGAACAGGAGGATACTTCGTAATCGAAGCACAATTTCGCATTTTTGCCAAATTCTTGCTAGATGAGCTCCTCGTTACAAGGCGTTATTGCTGCTATGCGGAAAATGACTGTGTGATTTTATTACGACTGGAATTTAATTCAACAACGCGTTCCCCAGCTCCCGAGGCAAATCTCGCATTTAAATTGGCAAATATTCGCGACATACGAAATTCATAAGGGGAGCACTCTCGCGAGTACCGTTTTTCATTAAGCATCGCTTTTCCATCGAACCGTGTATTTTATTCTTGCTAAATTCAAGGAGTAAAAACGTGTTTGTCCGATAAATGATTGCAACGAGAAAATGAACGGTGATTTCCGGCATTACGCGATGGGGAATAGAGTAATTTTCTATTTATTTTTTTGATCGATGGATGGTAATTTGCTTTAAACAAGGCGGTGGGATAATAAATCATAATTTAATTATCCAGTTGGGGGGTCGAGTGGTTTTACCAGCGATACTATTTTAGCGATTAAAAGGGGCTTTGATAAGTCGACAGTAGGTGGAATTCCAGCTTATCAGCGTTAAGCTGTCGCGTGCTGCTAATTGGCTTAATTTAATCCAGTAATCAATACACGCCTTGAGATAATGTGGCAAATGGTCTGGCCAGTGCTAAGCTCGTACTACTGAAAAAGTAAGTAGAGTATATCAACTTCAGCCACACAGTAGCCACCTCACCGTTCGCTTATTAATTCCCAAGTAGTATAACCAGTGCATAATTCAGCCCTCGGAATTTCTCTCAATCTAAATTAATAATTTTCCCTGGTCGAATCAAGCCATATTCTCGCCGGTTATCCTCCATCGATACAATATTCGCACGATGCACATTGGAATAGCTTGAAAAAATCCGCGTTGTACCGCTGTAAAAATCTCTTTTTTCGAGTTCCACTTCAAAAGCTGCTTCCCAAAAGCTCCGGTGGAAAAAATTCAATATAGAACGATCGCGCTTTTTCGGTCGGAAAATAATCGACATTTTTGCCATCGGTGGCTATTTTAAATTTTTCATCCGACGCGACGGATTAACGAAATCTAACTGGAAACACTTTGGAAATTCAAATTTCTCGCCAATTATTTAAAAGCTACGATTGACGAAATACAGAGAGAGAGAGAGAGAGAGCTACTAAAAATGGCTCAGCAATTTCGCCTCTTTTTCCCGCTATTTTTTGCCCAAAGATTTATCGTGGATTTTTGGAGAACGATATTAGACGGGGATGACGCGTTTTATGCGATCAAAAATAAACTTTTTCTGATCGGTGCTGGTGAAGTAGCTGGCTCGTCGTACCGGAATTCCCGGGGGTACGTGGAAAGTGTCAAAGCCCGTTCGCTTTGGTGAAATAGAAATCGAAATTGGAACGGAACGGCCAGCTAAGCACTGCTAGACCGGACACGCGTTGCTAAGGCAGGTTATTACGGTCCATTATTTCTAAAACTTACGATGTGTTCCAACGAAAACTCCCCGAAGAAAGCAGCTAGAGCGGAGATATCGCTTCTTAAAGAGAATCTTTCCATCGAAATAAAACCACCCTCTCACCCCCCTCTACACCCACGCAACGCGTAAACTCTGATCCTTCCAGCAATTTGCAAAATTTTCCCACGCCAAAGATTGCGATATAAAACAATATTCGCAGGAATTTCAGGGTTATCGGTGAACATTCTCGGATGCCTGATGGAGGAGGTCGTTGAATAAGGATCACGGTGTGTTCGGTATACGCGTTTGAAAATTCGCCAAGTGGCGTTTTGAGGAATATTGCGCTGGTGGTCCCGTGGTTTTATGGGGTTTCCCGCGAGAGAGTGAAAGCAGCAACGAACACAGTGGGAAAGTAGTGGTGGTATCTCCGATAAAGCGAGTCGACTTTGCAAGAAGGGGGGGGGGGAGGTGAAAGGGTGTGAAGCATATATATAGGGGATGCTATGGAAAAAGAGGAAAAAGTGGCCACCGCCTATATCCTGCTGTGCGCATCTTGCAACATCCTCTTCTGGACGTAAGTTGGAAAAAGAAGCGATGGTTCCTTGTGGATTTCGCTTTGCACTTTCGAATAAGAGAATACCCCCCCCCCCCCTCTATACTTAAACTCATCCGGTTTTCTTCTTCATCGCGAGACGCCAGTCCATTTCGCGAAGAGGAGCTGAACGTGCTATATATACATATATAT
Source organism: Prorops nasuta (assembly GCF_024137725.1). Taxonomy (NCBI): domain Eukaryota; kingdom Metazoa; phylum Arthropoda; class Insecta; order Hymenoptera; family Bethylidae; genus Prorops; species Prorops nasuta. The sequence goes on from NW_027116808.1 coordinate 2,244,320, forward strand.
ATATATATATAAATACATCTGTGAAAATTTAACGTTAATAAATTAAGTCTCGACAGTAAATGGAAATACACTGGACGAAAATATCGCGCGATGGAATACTCGTACCGATCGCCATCTTTTCTCCTTTCCACTATACGTAGGATGAAAAATAAAGGGGACGAGACCACGCGACATTTTCTCCTCTCGGACGGAAAACAATAAAACACATTTACGCGTGTACGATTGTGAGAATCTTCGAGCTGTGATCGATCAACTTGAAAAGAAAATGTGTGTATATATATATATATATATGTAGAAGAGGCCGAGGAGCTTCGTCGTTAAAAGTGATAATCCTCCGGAAGATCCACTTGGAAGACCTAATTCCATAATCGGATTTGCTTTTGATCGACTTATCCTTACATTTATATTTCGCGCGTCGGTAATTCGAGGGAAATGCTGTTGACGATCGGAAAAGCTAGGTGGAAAATAAGAAGGAGGGCTGAAAGGTAGCGTGGGTGGCGAGATGAGAGAAATTGAGAGAAAGGGTGAAATGAAGCGAAATGGAAGATATAATAAGGCTCAAAGAGGGTGGAGGAGGAGGGGGAAGAAGGGGGGAGGGGGTATAAAATATATAGTGAACAACTCGAGAATAAAGGAAGGTCGCATGGATGAGTTGAATTATAGGAGGAAGGAAGCTGAATCGGGAACGGGATAAAGGGAGAAGAGAGAAACGAAATAGAGAAATAGAAAATAGTCCAGATGGGTCCTGAAGGAGGAAAGCCTGAGGAAGTTGCGTCTGTCTCTTTCGCAGTGTCGTAACTTCCGGTTCCCAGGGAACGAAGCTCGTTTCACGAGAGTAACGGCACTGCTAATCGAGCTCCGCTCCTCCGGGATTCCCCAAGCCTCTTCCCATCCTCTCCATCCACCAAAAAGCCCCGTCAACCGCCCAGTATTTTTCTTTATCGCTCCTCTATACCTCTCTCTCGCCCCAACTCTCCCTGCACTCTCTAATACAACGAGATATCCTGGAACAACCTTTTCTCATCCCTGCACCCTATTTTCCGTCGCAGCGTCACTCCCCCCTTACCCCATTCCAACCCCTAAAATCACCTGGGATAATACCCTCTCATTTCTACATCAGCTTTCTCTCCATCCCCCCTCGCCACTCCTCGCTCCAGTTGCCTTTTCGCAGCATTTCACCAACAGCTCTCTCTCTCTCTCTCCCATTCCTGGATTACCCTTGACTCCTCTATTTGTTCCTCCTTCGCACTCCATTATCCCTCCATCCTCTCGCCAATCCTTCGTTCGATCGCGTATCGATGCTCGAGTCTCCACGCTCGATACTGGATAATTTGCCTGTAATTGTCGCGCTTGTGATACTCCTATACTACTTATTTCACATAATTCCATTGATTGATCCCTACCACTTCGCAGCATCCTCTCCAATTCTTTTATCTCTATCGGGCAGCCTCGGAATTTCCCCTCGGCGTTATTTCTACCTTCTTTTGTTTCCCCTGCCTTTCAATAATTCCCGCTCGCTGTGTCCCGGGAGCGTATATATATATATATATATATTTCGCGCAATTTTTTACTTCACTCGGAGGTCCCGGTGGATCAGCCGGAGGGAGAAACTCGCCGTTCGAGCACAAATCCTGAGACCAGACGTCAAAATCGGCCCGAGCCTCTGATGGATTATCGATTCCCCGTGCACACGGCACACTTTCAGTGAAACGAATCAAGGTATAGACCGACGCACGGATCGAGCAGGGCTAGCGACGGGGACACGGGGAGCCAAAGAGGGTGATGTGGATGGAGAAAAAAGGAAAAGAAAGAAAAAAGAGCGTGGGCTGGCAAATTTTATTCCAAGCCCGATCGTTTCGGTAAGAAATGTAATTTTCCGGGGACAGTGAGCGCGGATATGCGTTTTCTCGTTTTATCGATCACGAAGCTTTCACCTGGTTGCTGGCTGCTCCTACCCCGCAACTTTCACAGCTTCTCTCGAGCCGCCATCTTACCAGCTCAATTTTATGCGGGATCCACCCTTTCCATTCCTTCTCATTCATGTCCACCCATACGTCGACCTTAACTACTGACCTATCCCGTCGTCACGCGATACCGAACTGCCAGAAGAGTTTCCTCGTCAGGTTCAACTTCTCACACACCCATTTCGTCACTCTCTCCTCGCAGCTACGAACCATATTCACCTCGCGAGCTTCCCAACCAAATCACGCCGCTCATTTTTCTCATTAACGAGCTTCGTACAATTTGCACGAGAGAATTTATGGCAAATTGACTCGTCAAACTCGTTGATTCGAACGTTTATGGAGAGACGAGCGAAGCGAAGGAGGAACGAGTAGATTGATGAAACTGTCGAGATTCAATTCCATTCACGGAGGCCTTTAGCATAATGAATCTTTCGCGTTTGCTGTATTCCGCCTATTGAGTTTGTATAGCACGGGGGAGGGGGGGGGGGGGGGGGTCACGAGCAATTATATTCGCCGAATTTGCCCGAGCAATCGCGCGAGTTGAAATATTCGCCGGACCCGTCTCTCTCGGTCGCTTCGTAAATCAGTCGAGTGAAAATTTAACGCGGCCAATGCAAACAAAATTCAGGGGAGGAGGTCGACGTGGGTGTATACATATTTAGTCGCTGCTTCTCGCGCGCGTGTATTTCTGCCGCACGAGTGTATAGTAGGGAAATTGGGAAGAGTCGTGTGTGACACTCGACCGAGGAGAGACCCGAATCAATAATTTATCGTACACGTCGATGGTGGCGGATTCCTCGGGCTTCTTCGTACCAACCCAATTTACCACCACCCCCCCTCCCCCTTCCGTGCTTCGCCAGTAAACCCTAGCATCGCCCGCGCTATTCTGAAATTTCCCGCGAGCCATCGTAGAATCACGGGCATTTAAAGCATTCGCAGTACGTTCACGTCGCCCGATCGCCGTTACATCCGATTTATGGCACCGGCCAAATAAACTCGAAGGGGCAAAATTTCTGCAAGAAACCTGCACCCCCGGACACTCACCCTCCGTCCTCCCCCACCCTCTGCGAGCCACCGTCCCTTCGCGCCATCGATAAATGGCCCCTTTGGAGCAAACTTTGTTTTTATGATGCTTATCAAAATTCATGCACCTCCCCCCCCCCCCCCTCGCTTTTATTCCTTCGGCAAACTCGAGGAAAACCAGTAGTATTTCTTTAATTAATCAAACGCTCGATCGATGCATTTTATATTGAGAATGTTTAACTGAAATTTTATCGGTAACAGTTTTTCTTCTTTCCAGCAGTTTATTTTTGTTTATCGTTAGACTTTGGTAGTAGGTTGAAGCAGCCGGTGAAAAATTTCCAAGAAATTTCGTTAATATATTATTTGCGTTTTTTTATCGAGTTCGTGGGGTTTATTCGACGGTAGAACCGATCCTTTTGAGAAGCTCCTAATAGAATGGGATTTACGTGTCCGCACGCAGAGAGCTATCGGAGGATCGGATGTTACGAGAATTTACAAGAAACACCCCTGGGCTTTTTCCACACCCCCAAAGAAACCTTATAAATAGAGCCACAATTTTTATTTCGTAGGAGTTTTCGGGGGAAATTCGAGGGAGTAAATTTGAGGAAAAATTCACGAAGACTCGGATTATTTCTTCCGTCACTCCTCGTCCATGGACCAAGTTGATACTCGTGGGATCTCGATCATTGGATATTTAGAAAAAATATTAGAGCGTTGTCTACATCGAAAACAAATATACGAGAGTATTATTGACTTTATAAACTGAAGTTAATATTCCCCTTGAATTTTAATTTATATAATTATAGAATTTGTATTATGTTTGAATAGTTAACGAACCAACTGCTTGTTAAACTCGATAAGCTTCCGATACATGGGTTAAACATTAGCAGAATATTTTTATCCAATTATATAGCGAACGTTTAATCTATTCGACGAATCGTCTGTTGGAATTTCCGCCACGTGAATAATAGATGATTCCATCAATTTCAGACCCATTAACGAGTGAAACGTCGTTTTCCCATTATAACTTTTATAGATGTATATATATATTCAAGATAATCTAATTAAATAACACGCTACATCCTGTCTGTTTCTGTTTTTAATGGATTTATTCGTATTTTCTGTCAGAGAAATACCAAACTTTAATAGCTCGCAGTACTCCCAGTATAAGTGGTCCAGTTATTTAATTAATACCAGGTAAATACAGACGCTCAATTAACCAAAAATATCCTAATTCCTGCCAAACACGGTTTGGTTTTCGACGAAAATATATAACGAGGGAATAAATGAATGGATATATGCTAAGAGATTCGAGCTTTTAAAAATAGATTGTAACATGACCACTGTGACGTTAGCACCTCAATTTCTAAAACTGGAAAAAAACCAAACAGTTCTAGTAGCAGCTGGACAAGTTCTACAGTTCCTTGCTATTTTTCAAAAAAGTTCTGCAGATTGAACTCGAAAAACTATAAAAAGATTATTTGGTGTGCCAAATTTTCGCATTCTCTAATATTCAAACGCTTATATCCTTTAAACTAAAAGTCCAATCGATAAAAACTATTAGACATAGTCATAGAACTCTTTGGGGTGCCATCAGAACTCTAGTTAATAATCGAAAATTAAACAAAAATTTTTCTTTAATTTTCGATTATTAACTAGAGTTCTGATGGCACCCCAAAGAGTTCTATGACTATGTCTAATAGTTTTTATCGATTGGACTTTTAGTTTAAAGGATATAAGCGTTTGAATATTAGAGAATGCGAAAATTTGGCACTCCAAATAATCTTTTTATAGTTTTTCGAGTTCAATCTGCAGAACTTTTTTGAAAAATAGCAAGGAACTGTAGAACTTGTCCAGCTGCTATTAGAACTGTTTGGTTTTTTTCCAGTTTTAAAAATTGAGGTGCTAACTTCACAGTGGTTTGTACATGCAGTAGTAAAGACAGAGATATGATAAAATCTGTGTTAAGGATGGAAAAAGCGTGAAGGATGTCGAGATAGAAATAAGAACGTAAGCAATAAGCTACGGGAGAGAAGAACACTCGGGTAAGAACGAATTTTCGATATGCAAAAATTCTGTGAATATTTCTATAACGGAGTTACCTTCATTATACAGTGTAATTGGCGTTCATTGTGCTTCGTAAATATCGAGATATTTTCCAATAATTGGCTCGCTACGCGAGCTCTCTATCCTTTTCACTCGGTATACCGCGTCCAAGTGAAACGAGTGAAAGCTTTTTTATTTTCGCATAATTTCACTCGCACAATCGGACGAGCCATCATCCATCAATAAGAATTACCCCTATTATACAGGTTCGAGTAAAAATGCAACGCGAAACCTTTGGCATCCGATTCCAGCTCCCCCCCCCCCCCCCCTCCTCTCTTTTATAACTAACAGGACTTTTGAATTGCACAGCTTTGCAACATCCAGAATAATCTCATCGAGAAATTCAATTACCTGTACACGAATCTTAGCTATCCTTATCCTCTATGTTTCCCAAAATTTTTAAAAAATTTCCAAGTTTTGTTAACTTATTATTCTTAACTTGTGATTTTTCTTAAAATCCCGTCCTTGAAGATTTGTCGCGGTCTTAAGACTCGATTGCAGCGACTGGAAAAAAATTGAAAAAAAAAGAAAAGGGGTGGGGAAACTTGTTTCACCGTCCCCTACCATTTTTCTCTCCCAAAACTCAACAAAATCTTTCAAAGCTTCGCCAATACATTATTCTCAACTCGCAATTTCTGTTACAACCACGCGAGAAGATTTGTCGCGGTCTTAAGCCTCGATTGCGGCGAATGGGGGGAAAATATATAGAGAGAGGGCTTTGGGGGGGGGGGGGGGGGGTAGGTAGCTGAAGGAAGAAAAAAGTAACGAGTCTCGTTTCTCGGTTCACAAATCGACTTTCCGGCAGAATACGAGAATGGGAAGAAAAGAGTGCTCCTCGTGCCGGGAAAATGCAATAATCCTGTGATATATGAGAAATTTCCACGGAAGCTACAATGACGCATTGCGAGAATTTGCATGCGAGGATCCGACAAAAGATTCCGGGCTACTGACCATTTTGGATTTTTCCACTGACCGAACGTCTCACTCCGAGTACGCGACATCTGCATGGAATCAAATTGTCCGTACAACTCGCTATATATATAAGCACCTAACAATACAAATGGATCACCGTTAACCACGATAAATACACGAAAACTTTTGGTCGTCGAACACGATAATCGAATTTCGCGAAAAATAATAATAATAAAGACTGTAATCTACAGAGTGAGAGTGAGAGAGAGAGAGAGAGAGAGAGAGAGAGAGAGAGAGAGAGAGAGAGAGATGAGAGAGAGAGAGAGAGAGAGAGAGTTTTAACGCAAAGCCTGAGAAATGGCTGATCACGATGGATATATAAAGTTGGTTAAACGATCGAGGAATAAGGAAAAATATTATTTTCCGATAATCACTTTCGCAGCGTTAAGGAACGAGTCGACGATGTACATAGTTGAAACTGTTCGCATCTTCGATGAATATTATAAGAAAACTCGGCTTCGAAGCGTCCGGCGAGACAATAATAGTAAAATGCACTGGCGATATCAGGGTCGCGATGGTGGAGTGACGAAGATGCAGCGAGGATGTGTAAAAAAAAAACGTCGAGTCGTAGAAGGGTGGTTGGAAGGGGAAGGGGGGGGGGTGGATATCGGAAGGGAAAACGCGACTTCATCTTCCGCAAGAACCACTTACTTGCACCATTAAGCTTGCGGGGCTCGGCATTCAGCGAGATAAATTAGGCCAGTTCCGTTCTGTCTCCGTAAAAAAGGTTTTGCGTTATAGGGTGGTGGGGGTTGAAAAGGATCCCAGCAGGAGGAAGACGATGTAAAAGGACACTGCAAGTTTTCCATTTCCATTTAATTTGCTCGCCATTTCCTCCACCGAGTGCAACCCTACTCTGTTGTACACCACCCTTAACCATCCTCGTACACCGAAGCTCCGTTACAAATATTTTCGAGTTTAATTAAACAACGTATCGTATAAATTCATTGTAAAAAAAAAAGAAAAAATAACTCGTTCGCTATTTAAACGCTGTACATACAGTTCCTCTTCTTTTTTATAACGTCAGTCATTATTCCGTTTCTCATTTTCAACGAAACACGACGTGCACTGTGGGATTCGTGACGCGGTGCACCGATTGATTTTTGCATCGACAAAAAGTCGATATGTGCTGTGAAAAGTCCGCCGTACCGTGGTTCGAGGAGAACAGCGAATTTAATTTATAAGACCTTGAAGAGAGATAGAGGGTCGAGATAAAAAGAAACGTCGAGCAGGGTATTAGGACAATAGAGTTTTCACCATTTCCATTTAATTTCCCGGTATCTCCCATCAGGATGCAACAGGACTCGTTAATTTAGCGAGAGGGGGAGGGGGGTAGTTCGAGATAAACATCGCTGGACCTTAATCCGCATTCGGTTAAAAAGCGTAAAGCAGATGAAAGGGATGAGTCGAAGAACGACGCAGCTGGGACTCGTTTGCGTTTTCAACGCGGTAACACAGCCGCAAACTTGTCGAGTCCCACCATCGTAAAGCGACATCGACAGGCTGCGGGGGCTTTCGTTAGTGGCCGTTTATTACCCACCGAGGCCATTCCTCGCCAACCGGAAAGATTTTACGACGTGTCTCGAATCAGTTTTTTACCTGGAGCATCGCAACTCCTCTTACCCATAAACCGCCAATTTTCAACGAAACCACGGAATTTACTCAACGAAATTGCCACTTACCCCCCCCCCCCCCCGCCACCCCCTACCCTTGAAACTCTGTCCCTCAACCCAAAACTCCAATTTATACCGATCTCTCGTCTCTTAAATATTTTACTCTACTAATCAATTCTTGTTAATTTTGTTCTCTGCTCTTTGTTGGTTCCAGAGGTCGATGACCTGTGAAAATGAGCAGTGGAGAACGTATCTCTTCGGTGTTGGAAAATTTGGGGAAAATTGGTATTTGTTTATAGGGTGTTTCATCGAACGCTATAAATAAGCTGGGGAAAACGTTGCGTTAATATTGGAGAATGAATAGGGCTGAGGTTAATCGAGGACGATAAATATTGCTTTGGTTTAATTTCTGCCGCGAGAATCAACGATGCTTTTGGGACGTGGACTGCTACAGTTTTCGTCAGCATTTCCTTTCTTTTTTGTTTATTATAAATTGCTAAATTAGACAAGACCTTATTGCGATCGTGTACGTCCAACTGTCCCAATTTTAATTGACGACCGAAAGAATAAATAAACTTCGTACAGCATTGAGTATCCAGAGATAAACCGATGGAACAAGAAAAAAATGAGGAATCGCCATAACAAAATTTACAGCGGCCAATTAGATGCAAAAACGTTCACAAAATTGTTTTTAGTTAGAAGAAATTTTTAATTACAATCAGAACAATTTTATTATTATAACGAATTATCTATTATATCAAAAATTATTCATTGGTGTAATAAAAATGTTTCTACCATTTGGAAAATATTCTCTCGAATGCATAACAAAAATCAAAGAGATTTCTACTTGTTGACGAGGAAACAATTATGCTGCCATAATCAGAAACGAAGGCTGTTCGTCTATACATATATTTGACGTTGCAGGGAGAAGAACGTAACGCCCGAGTGTCCGTCAAGCAAACTGGGCGTGCATGAATTACGAATTCGTTTTTCCGACGTTATCGGTACTCCAGCGATTATGACGTCACGCTGGACACGCACGGCACCTCACTGTGCTCTATAACTCCGATAAGAGAAGCTTCGCCACGCCAACAGACAAATTCCGCGTTCTCCAATAATAAATCCCCTTGTAAATTTCCTTCGAGAAAAAATCAAAAATTTAACTACACTTTTTCAACGATTATATAAAAAAAATTCAACGCTACTCTCCATTTTTTTGTCCAATTTACACGAAAATTACAACTTCGATATTAATTTTCGCAGAGAGGTAAAACATGTTAAAACTGCGAGTATTAAAAATTTTATAAAAGTGTACTGGGTATATATATACATATATATAGTTTTGATGTCGTGGGTGTTTTCTGTTTAAAAGTTGAACATTTTCAGCGAGAGTGACGAGAGTTTTTCGTCAATTATCGTGACGAGGGTGAACAGCAGTGAACGTTGGATTTTAATGAAGGCGATTGGTCGTGGATAATTTTGATAACGATAGACGAATGAGAGGAGTCGCTTTGCTCTGGCGGCGAGTGAAACGAGCGGTGAAACGGAGACCTAAACCTCTTTGGCGCGAGCAATTGACTTTGCTGACCAAACTGTGCAGAAAAAACCGCGAGTGTTTAATGGTGGACCATCGTTGGGATTGATCGTCAAGTATCGGCTATTATCGTTGTTGAAAAAGACTGGATTAAGCCGGATCGGATGTGTCCATCGACCGATCACCATTTTATAACGAAAATACACTTACACGCCCACTCGTGATCCTAGCTCAACCTGAATTCCGAGCGTAAACGAGCCACTCGTCTTTTTTGGATTTATCATCTATTTTCCTCATCCCTATATACATATATATGTATATATGTATAAATTTGTATTCCCTACTTGAAATCATTCGAAAAATCTCGTGGATTGAAACATCCATTAATTTCACATTTTTATAAAATTTCATCTTTCATCCCTTAAATAAAATATTTAAACCACCGGTTTACTACTTGCATCTTTAATTCCACCTTGCAAACCTTACGTTCTCCAGAGATTTTATTTCGTTTTATTTACTGGGAAAATATTTGTACTTCAGAGGGTAGTTTGCACGAAAGTTCGATGATACTGTTCCTAATCGACCATTGCGGATCGGTAAGTGGTCGTTTCCTCTCCCAGAGAGACAACCAATTCTCGTCATTAAACAAACTATAGCAATAGTGGAGGCTGCAGAGTTCTGACACAGTAAATAGCAACAAGAAAAATCTATAAAATCGTTGGATCTCCCAATATTGCTCGCTTTAACGATCGAAACACCCAGCATCGAACTTTCCCTCGAATTACAAAGGAACAATTTTCACGTAAGATTTTCCTCATCCCTGGTTGTGTGGTACCAGGATTCTTGTCGACTGGACACGTAAAAGAGCGAATTCTTATCTGCAAATACCATCTTATCATCGATAAAACTTTTTTCCTGCAGAGTTCCTCCCGTAAAAATCCTAATCAAATCAATTATGAAGAGTGCCTCTATCGAGGTTGGTCGATATCGAATGGAGAACGTCTGATGAAAGTACCAACAGAAACTTCAATCCTATATATATACACACTTTTCAACAAATGAATTTTAGGAATATCGCTTAATTCGAGCGAGGATATTCTTGCAGAGTACTGGAGGGATGTGGGACATGGCAGTGTGGAAAAGTGGAGAGGTGTAGAGGGGGGGGGGGAGGCATAATTAAATTTAGCAGATGGAATATTAGACGTTGGATGAAGGAAGGTTGGCAAGGTGGTGGAGGTGTCAGAGCAGCCAGGTTGAACGATAAGTCTGGAGTTGTGCAGGGAGCTAAAAGTGGTGCGCGGAAGGTGGTGCGTGAGGCTAAAGCGGTTTCCTTACGTTTGACAAACCACACAGACATCTGCGCCACTGGAGATTAGGCGTCGAAAGCGGCGTTCCTCCACGAGACCTTTGGAGCAACCCTGAGCTGCCTTCGGTGCTCGCTTAAGCAATTTCCGGCTGCCTACCAAACCCGCGCTAACTTAACCCTTTGCACTCCTTTCTACCCTGACAAATCCCCTTAACTCCCTGTGCACCTTACACCCCCCCCCCCCCCTAATCTCACCCTCGAGTCTTCAATCTTCTTCTTCTTCAAGGGCCTTTTCTAAACCTTCTCATGTACTTCCTGCAGTCTTTATATTTCTCAACTTCCTGTTCTTCCTTCTCTCTCTTCAGGATTCATGAATCCTGAAGAAAGAGAGGGTCCACTTTTGGCAAAATTTCTTTCGTCCCTTCTCATCGATGTAAGCTTATAGCTGTTGCATCCAGAAGTAAATCAATTGAGATACTTCATCAAGTTGGAATTGTACTCGACGCTCGGCCAATTCCAAGAAACGGATCATTACACCCTGGCGTTCTCCTTCCTCTTTAATTAATTCCAGGCAAAGCGAACGATCCTTGCGATTTCACCATCGTATAATTGGTCATTAATAAAGGAAGATTCTTGGCGAACGTGCGAATCTAAGACTCCTTTACTGATCTTAGATTCTTTGTACATTCGTGCTTCATCCTCCTTTCGTTTTCTCGAGGAACCAAATAGAACAGTGATGATATTTTATTTAAACTATACATATATACATATATAAATAAATTTCCTGGAAAATTTACCATGGTAGATAAGCAACCCGAGAAACGAACTTGAATCCTAGAAATTTTAATAGAGCTAAAAAGTAATTAGTAAAGAACGCAGATCCGCGTGAAGTTATTAACGGACTAGTTTGGTCAGGATTGCGTTAAGAATTTGCGAAATTCGGTAAGCAGCACGACAAGGTTCTCATTATTTACTCCTGATACTTGAGGTACCGTCATTTTTATTACTCTCAACTCGAAATTTTACAGGAAATTTATTTCACTGTGTATAGACGAGTCAGGAAAGTCTGGCGATTTCGGGGTGGGTTCGGGGTGAAGTTAAATCTTGCCTTTCGCAGTTTTTCCATCTTGTTTCTCTTTTCCCTTAAAGGGATCGCTCGGTTGGTTGGCGGAAGGAGCAGCAGGGACGGGGAGGCCGGTTGAGCTAGCACGTGCTTTCAAAGAGTTGCTTTTGGATTCTTCGCCACGTGTTGAAATGGAATCCGTCGTCGTCGCGAGGGGGAAGTGGATGGCGGAAAAGAGACTTCGTAAGCTCGTCCTGTGAAACTTTGCGAGAAAAGCTCGTGCGATGCTCCTAACTTGTCGAGAGGCACGACACGTGCTCGAGAAAAATTATTAATTTCTTTCTCGCCCCATTGTTTCCCCCTCCCACCACCACCTGCAGTGAGGAAAACAATTACCGAGGAAAATACAGCTCGATGTTGAGATTTCGTTTTATCGATGAGGCGAGTCTTATTTTTTTGTCGTTTTTAGATCATTTTGGATTAGGTTGAGACCGAAAGGAAAAAGATGCTTCGATGAAAATGGAACACTGAATGAGTGAAAATAAGTGAGGCATAAAAACTAGTGATTTCATGACTCTTTTGGAGAACTGTGTCGCTTTAACAGGCTCACAGTGACTGGCTGTCTTTCTCCCCTCTTTCGAGTAAAGATTACGAAGAGAACTAGAGAGAAACTGATGATCTTAGGTCGAGTTTCTAATTATTAGTTTAATTTTCTAGTAAATAATTTTTTCAGACGTGTCGAACAAGCCTAAACTATAGCTCACTATATTCATAAATTTATATTAATTATATATAATTTTCATATTCCTTTGGTAATTAACCAAAATAAATCAACAAACACAAAAATTGAGTTTCCTTCTTCGAGGATCGAGAGAAATTAACAATGTGTCCATTCACAATTTACAAGAACGTACTAGGTTTACTCGTCTGTTAAGATACGATAAGTATCTATATATATATATATATATATATATATATATAAAATAAGAGAAGACTGACCGATATGAGTTATATATAGGTATATAAGCGAAGCGGCCAAAATCGGGATTGAAAAGAAAGCGGAAACTGTACTGTAAGAAAGGTAAAAATTGACAAAGGAAAATGCGGGGGGCAAGCCGAGTGGATGGAAGAATAGAGGGAGAGGGGAGGGGGTGAATAAAAGTGCCGAGAAACTCGGCGATTCAATTAAAATGCTAATTTCAGCCCGAATCGAGACCAGCACCTCCCCTCTCCTCTACCACCACCAGGCCATTCGTAGCCTGTAAATATATATATATATATATATATATATATATGTCTGGCTTTAGAGACCATCGAATCGAACAAAGAAAACGCGATTGCGGTATATTGGAGGAACAACATCGATCCCTATTCCCCATACCGAGTATTTATTCCTCTCCTCCATATTCGTGCCATCTTCTTTTGTGTATAATTTTTACCCTTTCCTCCACATTCCTACCATTTCCCTCTGAATATAATTTTTACCATTTTTTCTACATTCCTACCATCTCCTTTTGAATATAATTTTTACCATTTCTTCTATATTTGTACCATCTCCTTCTATATATATATATATATATATATATATATATATATATAATTCTTACCCTCTCCCCTTTTTCACAATCCGATCCATCCCATTGGATCCCGATATGATTAGCCTCGTCTTAAAATTCCACGCTCGGTGTCTCGCTTCTTCGACTACCATCCTCTTACGAAATTAAACGAAACGCATCGGGAAATCCTAAAATGACCAGAATATCCGGTCGAATCTTCCGCACTCGCGAGATTCCAACTAATAAATTGGATCCGCGAGATAATTGAGTCCATTATGGTATTTTTATTGCACGTGGGATTGGACTCGTTCGGTTATTCCATTTTGTACAGCGTGATCCATGAATTCCTCGTTCCTTCGGGAATCCCAGGAAGATCCTGGAGGTCCGATTGTAATTAGTTTTGGAGCTGCGCCAATGTTTGGCGTCACGTGGCGTCGGGTGCGCGCACGTCGACACAGCACGGAATCTCCGGATCGTGAACGCCACCCTTCTGTCACAGCTATTCTTCACCCCCCCCCCCCTACCACCCCCTCCCTTATATCTGTTTTGCTCCGTGCTTTCGTGTTTTCTTCCCTTATTGGCTGCCACAATAGCTCAATGTGCTTCTTGCAATACTCGCCCCTTCTCGTCCATTAACGATATTAAATATATATATATAGAAAACCCCTATAGCCGACCGGTACCAATGACTTTTTCCCAAACAAATCCAAACTAACCTCGTAGAAAAATCGCTCGATAGCGACGAGTATCGACGCAAGGTCCTCCAGATTCCAAGAACAATTTTATTCAATCCCAAAAGGCTCCCCCCCCCCCCATAATAAAGTCGCATTTGAATTTCGTCGCGACGACGTTTTCCAATTAACTCCCGGTTTCTCGGCTGAAACCGTTAGCAGCGAAGCGTAAAGAAATAAGGGGTGAGACTTGTTTACGAGGGCGCCCCGGAATGTCGAAAAGCGAAACAACGCGTAGAGAGCAGAGTGGAAGCGGTACACGCTTTATGCAGTCGGAATTTAGCGTCTTGGTGAGCTTTCTCTTCGCGGAACGAAAGGGCGTCTCTCCGAGAGAGAGAGAGAGAGAGAGAGAGAGAGAGAGAGATGTCTCGGTACCCACTCGAGATGCTCCAAGCGAGCCGCTCTTCGGGAACGAGCGAGCAGCGCCACTTTCCAATCGAACGCGTATAAAACTCTGCGTCGAACAACCAGGCAGCAAAAGCCCTGTTTTCTTTCATTGCACCGACGAAGCTTCTTATGCCAACGAGAAAATCAATGGATTCTTTGTAATCGCGAATAAATGGAAATAGTATTACTCAGCCACTAATCAGACACCCTCTTTGACTATTTTATTAATTCATAGTTGCTTTTTTTTAACTACTTATTATTTTTGTCGAGATTTATTTTTTTATTTCTAGTACTCTCTCTCTCCTCTCTCTCAGTATAACAGATAATGATAATAATAATAAACTATTCATTTTTATTTTATTTCTGCTTTTTTTCTTACTGTAATTTTATCACTCAGTTTATTTTCTTTCTATAAACAAGTAGAGATTAAGGGAACTCTTCAGCATACCCACGTGATTTCAGGGTTACAATCGCGATAGGAATAAATTAAAGGGAAGCTTCCGACGGTGGTCCAGTGATTTGAAATATTCATCGGTACCGCCAGCGGTACTCCGTCGCTTTTGTTTTCGGTGCTATCGGGCCACTTTTCATCGCACCAATTACGCTTTTCATCGAATTAATTGATACGCGCCTGAAATAGCGATTAAGCTCCACGCAATTTGCGTTATGCTAATATTGCCTCCACCCCCAATGCACATCCTCTCCACTTCATCGGACCAATCTCATCGACGGATCAATTTTAATGTCCACCGACCGAATGAATCGCTTCTCCCAATGGGAGCAAAGTAGAAAAATAACGCATTTCTCCGACCAACCGTGGAAACGGAGCAACGGGACTTTTTCGCGCGTGGAAATTGTTGAAAAAACTTTACGTCGCAAATATAACTGCGAGAAAACTAACAAATAATTTAATATGCACGTAATAAAATTTCGATCCGACTATACAATCATTTCCTCCAAGCTAAATTAAAACAAAACTATCAATACTTAAAAAAGTACGAAAATTCGAACAAGAGAACCAAGACTGATTTTAATCCCAACAATTGCCAGGATTTTCACAGACAATTTTCCTAATGCATCCAGAGGCATTAGCCGAGTATCCCGGAACATCCTGGATGCGTCTAATATCGGTGTTCTCCGATGTATCTCAAAATATCCTGGCAGCTATAGGAGCTCCTCGGTGGTGCTTCTCCAAGGATGAATCCTACGAACGTTGTACCATGTCCTGGCGTATCCCAAAGCTCTCGTGTATCGAGGATCCTGTGAAGTTTATACCACACACACACACACGTATACCTGTATATATGTGTTAACGTATCTCGAAGTCTCCAAGGACACACCTAGTTCTCTCTCCGCGCGTTAAGACTCGTCCTGTGCGCAGGACGAGGACGGATCCTGCCGGCACCTATATGTAAATGCGCGTGTACCGTGATTTACGTATACATATACGTGTGTGCTCGCGCGCGCGCGCGTTGGAGTGAATTATGCGGTCGGGCCCTGTGTCCACCGTCACCCCGTAAATTTACATCGTCCGGGCAAACTCTGGTCGTGCACAGGAGCCATCCTACCATCCTGCCTACTCTCCTGCTATATTCATCAGTCTCGGTGTCCTCGACGCCGTGTAACAGTGGAATCCTGTCGCGATTTGTTTGCCTCTCGTCCTTCCACGGATTTCTTTATTACAAACAAAAAGCACCGCTTCGTCGCCTCTGCACCCCCCCCCCCCCCCTTCCAACTGTTCTCCACCCTCTCACATGTCTGGCTCTGATTAATTTCCTACAGCCAAATTCATATATTTCACAGCCTTTATTATCATTCTCCCCCCCCCCCCCATCGTTCCTCTTCTTTTACGGAAAATTGCCAAGCGCAGCAGCAAGATTGGAGGTTGTACCGGGGTTAAAATTACAGCTGGCGCGATCATGCCAGTAATGCAAATAAATTCTGGCTGCTTGTAAGCGGTGCTTTTCGAGGGTGTAATTTCATCGCGTTATGTTAATTGAGTTAATGCGAGAACCACACGCGCAGTAGTGTGTAAATACGAGAGGCGAACAAGCGTAATTGTGTGCCTCGGCTACTCTCTTGGTTCCCTTTACCCCCCCCCCCCCCTCCTCCTCCCACTCCTCTCTTTCTATTCTATCTCGCTCTGTCGTATTTAAATGTGCATATGAATGCGCTTTACCACATTTTGTTTCTCGACCCAAGTATACGCGGCTACGGGCTAATATATGTAAATGGGACGAACACAGGCCGAGTTGTTGGTTTAGGACGCTAGAAAATTGTGCGAAATCGTTTAATTCTCTATGCAAATGACAAGTTTTGGCCGGAAATAGCCACCGTTTCCTCCATTTGGATATCTGCCTGGACTATCTTCCAGCTTCTCAAATTTCTTCAGGATGTACCAAGCAAACGTTCATTTTTTGGAGGTGGATAATGATAAAAATACTTTTTGATATTATATATATATATATAATGTATAAATAAGAAACAATAGATCCTCGCAATATTTATTCCGAGAGAAAGCGGGAATCGCTGAGGACACTCTGCAGGCGCTCAGGGCACGCAATGATTTGAAATGGAGAGTAGCACGACTGGAATTTATAGGCGGAGCAGAGCAGCGTGTAAATAATTCAAGGAATTTGCAGTTTTACTTGCGTCATTTTTTCGCGACTGCTCAACACTCGCGCAGTGTGACAAGCTGAGAAAATTAACAGAGTCTCTCCTCGTTGAATATGTAGCAGAGGTGTCAATGACCTCTGGAGAGAAGCAGCGGAACGATATAGTCGAGACTAGAATCGAGCAGGGGGGGGGGGGGGGGAATTTCACACCTGGCGAATGTACGTATTTTTCCCACGACGCACCTGCACTTACACCGATGCAGCCTCCAGTGTCTGAAACTTTTCACACAGCCTCTACTACAAACTCGAAGAGACTACGTCCATCGACTGACTCTTCGGGAGAGATTCCTGTTTATTTCTACCCTGAATATCCCTGTTGTCCAGTGCACGAGAGACCTTGAAGATTCTTCGCTGATTCATCAGCACACGAGACCTTACATGACATTCTTCCCGAAGAAACGAACACGAATCACTGATTTCGAAATGGAACAATGAACGCAACGAGTATCTTAGAGATCCCGTAGACGTAACAAAGAGATAAATAGAGGAGGAGTTCGTAAAAGAAGATATATATATACCGGTATATGTTGAATGGAGGTAGTTGAGAGCGAAGAATGGAATTATTGCGTAATGACGAGCGTCGAAGGAGAGCGAGCTTACTTTCGAGCTTTAAGCCCATTTTCATGATGGCGGTCTGCGCTGTTGGCGAACCAACGGGTGACGATATTTATATGCGTGTGCTCGCACGACCCGCATCCATGTAAATCCACGTTGCATATGGCAAACACATGGACGACCCGTTCCATCGGCATCCGCTCGTCATTTGCTCCCGTGACGTCACACAACCAACGCAACAAGCACGATGCATTCGCGAGAGCACTCTCAAGGACGAACAAAGACTCGACTCGAATTTCGAGTCCCTGCAGCGGAAAAATCAAAATTCCTCCAACAAATCCGACGATTCCTCTCGTCGAATCTCGCGGAAATGAAACCTCGCGAGGTTGGACTAACGATGATTCGTGATCGGAGGTAGTTGGGAGGAAGCTTATGGGGGGATGAGACTATGCAGCGCGGAAGCTTACGGGGGGAATGTTGAAATTACGAGGTAGGTTGACGGAGGATGCCATTGGGTGCATGGAAAAAGCAAGGGGGGGGGGGGGGATGACAATTGCGGAGGAAAAGAAAAGGGGTGGGAATGGATATATAGGTATAGCAGACGCGTGGAACGAGGTGGGGGGAGTGAGATTGGCCAGCATTCTGGCACTGAGACGACACAGCGACGTCCAATTAGAGTTCGTTAGTCCGAGGGTACGTTCTCCACGAGAGTAATTAACGGTATTAACGGAGCGAGCACGATCGGGAGGACTCTCTAGCTGCTTCCTAGTAGCACCCTTGCGCGATACCACCCCGGATAGATGCCCACGCGTCTCCCTTATATATTTTATGGCCCCTGTGAATTTCACGCCACTCGTCTCTATTCTCATCCCTCTTCCTCCATTCTTTCACTCGCACCATTTCGCTTCTCTATTGTACGGTCTATCGTTTCTGTCTCTTCGTTAATACCGTCTCTTTGTCTCGTGCCTCGTCCTTATCCTCCTCACTACCCCCCCCCCCCCTCCGTTGCAGTGAATATTGCTCGCACACGTCATCTCTGATCCTCGACAGTCGCTATTCCAGCGAGTACACGGTTATCTCCATCCTCTCTAGATATATATATATCGCTATCTCTATTTTACATTCTCCCCTATCAAACGCTTCAGCTCACGCACGCACCATTGGTCTCGATGCTATAACCATTCGCGGTCTTGCATTCTGTGCAGCCACAATACACGGATAGATCGAAACGCGTTTGAACGGATTGCCGTTACCTCTGGCAAGATAGTTTATCGATGGATAGAAACGTTCGTCTTGACTCTGTGCGACGTTCCGGCTGAATCAATGAACCGAGACTCGAGAATGCCGCGGTTATCGTCTATTATACTACTGTGATTATCGTTCGAGTGGTATAATAGTATAGTAGGGAAGAAATGGTTGAATCGTAGGTGCACAGAGAGCTTTTTTTTGGGGGGGGGGGGGGGGGGGAAATTTGATTAATTTATTAAAGGGGAGAGGTGATAAATATTGGTGGAAGAAAGCAAATCGTATGGAAGAAAAAATTAATCCGTTGATTCGTCGCGTGGCGTTTGGTTTCTCGAATTATTGAGTATACTACTGTGGCTACCATTCGAGTAGTACAACAACGTAGCAGCGAAGGGACGACTGAATTATAAATGCAAAAAGAGCATTTGCAGAAAGAAATTTAATTAACTATTAAAGGGTAGAGATAAGTATTAGCGTAAGGCAGCGAATCGAATCGAGAAAAAACACTTAATCGGTAGATCCGTCATGTAGCGTTTATTCCCTAGAGTGGCAGGGGTATAAATTGCGAGAGCAGCGTTGGACGAATTTAGCCACCGTCGCGCCGATGGCATTTCGCGTCTCTCTCTCTTCATGGTTATAGGATGAAGTAGAATAGAGGGGGGGGGGGGGGGGGAGCGTAGGTGCGGCAGATGAGCGACGGATTGAATCGGTGGCCCTGCTCCCCACTCCCCCTCATTTGATTCGCGCGCCCTAAAAGGGGTAAAAAAAATCGCTTCGGTGAAACACGAGGAACAAGTGGAGAAAAATGAGAGACTGGAGCGTCGATTCCGTGATGTGGGAGGAAATGCAATCACGGGAAAATCCATTATAAAGCGACCGATGGAAATCCGTGTGTCCGAAATCAAGTTGTCAGGCATCTTGAATCGATTGGATCGCAGGCCAGGCGGAAGCTCGTAACCCGAGGGTGTTGGTAGTTATGTAAGCAGTATCTCGTAACTGGAAAACGGGTAAACTTGGTAATTTGGATGGAGGGAGCCTTTGTCGAATGGAAGATCGGTAGCGGAGAGTGCTCGTGTTTCCATTTGTACTATATACCATATAATATATATATATACAGTACCACGAAGAGGAGGCTAAACTCTCCGGAAGGATCATCCCGATACGAGTGCAAACAATTGTTTTCCCATCGAAGCATTAATGACACTTGTCAAGTTGGTCCTTTGACCCTGCCTCGTTTCAACCTCGATGATAAGGAGAAAATCGAGCTGGATCCCTCGAGTGGAGTAGATCGATATACTCTCCTCCCACCGGGGTTATCGTTCGTTGTAAATTTCGCAGAAGCTACAGGCTATGTACAGTCTTGATAAGTGAGTTTGGCTGGGTGGTATACGATGGGTTGTTTTTCTTCAGGGGGATTCCTGGTCGGATGGGATGACGCGAGTAAGCAATCGGCAGGTGAAAGGAGTTTGATATTCAGGGGGTAAACATATTGAAGCTCAGACGGGGGGAGGGGGGATCGATCAGATCGCAAGCAACAAGGCCTGGTGGCCCGACCGGTTGGCTGGCTGGTTACATAACTCGTAAGCTGGCAATCCTTGAGCCGGGCTATCGCGGAAGTTTGATGAAACGACTGGATTAGGGCAGCCATTGTGCGATGTGGAACCGCCGCTAGACACCGACAGATTGCGCAAACACGCCAACTTCAATGGAAGCCGCTCGGCGCTTTATGCGAGCGCTCGACCGAAAAACGGAAAGAGCATAGAAAGCTTCCACTGACGACTCACGCTAACGCCGCAAGCTCTTATCTATTCGCCAACATCGAAGCTTACAATTTTACATTATGTATATTGTATGTGTATATGTTTCTCCCTAAACTTTACTCCTACCCTTCACCTTGAATATATTATGTGGACCCGTGGAAAATTTCAATCGAGAATCTCCCCCCCCCCTTCCCCCTTCCATTTATAATCTGCAGGAACGTACGTTCCTCGTGTGTGAAATTGAGAGGTAAATTTTGGCTCGCTCTCCTGCTTCGAGATCCTCCGATTCGACGAGAGTGTTTTATGGGAGTTGGAAAAAGAGAGGAGTGCAAGCTTTTCGGTGAGCTTGACAAGCATCTGGCCAGAGCCCCGCAAGCTCCTATCTCCTGGCCATTTCTACATTCGAGGCTTAACGACTCGATTCCTCCATGTTTATCGCACAACCGAGTTTTACGATGTCCAAAAAGGAACGAGAGACCTTGGTGCTTTACTTCTTTACCGGCAAAACTCTGATTTATCGAGCAACCAAACTTATTCAGGTAATTTCTTTAAGTTCTTCCAGCTGTTCTTCCAAGTTCCCTCATAGACCATCCCAATCCTTTTACTTTATTCCCGCGAGCTACATTCTGCTCCTCCCCCTCGAGTCGTTCAAGCAACTTTACATCGAGCTTCTGGATCTTACTTTGGCTCAAGCTTCGTCAAATTAATTTTTCTTCATTGATTTTTTTAAGTGGAGCCTTGTGGTATAATTTATACATTTAAGAGGTTCTCTGGATTATTTGCTTAATGTTTTTGCTCGATATGTACTTGGTTCATTGTTCCAGCCTTCTTCATAGACCATGCACCACGTCCTGATTCCTTTGCTTTATTCCTACGATGTACATCCTCCCCCTCGAGTCGTTCAAGCAACTTTACATCGAGCTTATGGATCTTACTTTGGCTTAAGCTTCGCCAAATTAATTTTTCTTCATTGATTTTTTAAAGTGGAGCCTTGTGGTAATTTAAACATTTAAGAGGTTTTTCAGATTATTTGCTCAGCATTGTTGCTCAATATGTACCTGCTTTATTCTCATGAACTACATCCCCCCCCCCCCCCTCGAGTTGTTCAAGCAACTTTACATCGAGCTTTTGAATCTTGCTTTAGCTTAAGCTCCATCAAATTAATTTTTCTCCATCGATCTCGTTCTTTAAAACCTTATGGTAATTTATACACTTAAGAGGTTCTCCAGATTATTTCCTCTCTTTATTACCACTCCAGCCTCCTCCTCATTAAAAACGATCAACCAGATAGAAATTTCACAATTGTCGTTTTGGCGCAGGCTCCCAGTCACCTCCGCATCTTACGTGCCGGTGACCCTTGAACTTTGCCAAGTAACCTTATATCTATGAGATCGTGCAAGAGCAGTTACGTAGTCAGATCAGTTACGCGTCAAATAGTTGGTAATCAATTTTCTCAATTAGTCCAGGGAAGCACGTGAAGTGAAATGTAATTACGTCCAACGTAATTATACGTGTACGTGTACGTGTGTGGGAGGGTGGATGTAATAGTTGTTGAAAGGCAAAGTGCAGATTGTGAGTTATTACCTACCAAAGTACAAGATCGTTCCTTCTTGCCGGTTCCAAAGTTAGTTAGCCAGCAAGTGGCAAGTTTGCTAGGGCGTTTTCGGTAGGTGATAACGCGATAGGGTCATCGTCATAATAAATTACGTCGATCCAGCGCAAGCACAACCTGTGTTGTTTTTCCTGCTTACCCTGACATTCATTGCATCAACAGATTCTGGCATCGATTAGATGACAACGCGAATACCAAACTACTTACTTATCAACACTCGGTATCCACAACTTTCTACATTATGTCTGACCATAAAACACATACTCCACTGCCGAGACAAGCTTATCAAATTTTTTTTCGAGCAATTTCACACTCACACGCCTCTGTCTATAGACTTTCTCAATATATATAAAACGTTTCTATACTATACAGCTCTTAATAAAGATTTTACAGTTTAGACTGGGACCCTGATACCTACACCGATAACTGCCTTTGTAACCGCTTCTCGTTTTACGCCGAAAAAATAAATTTCCACTTAAAATATTCATCGGTCGTAAAATCATCTCGCTTTTATCTTCCCGGGATTCGCCCGGTTTCTTTCTCGTTTTCTCTCTCTCTCTCTCTCTCTCTCTCTCTCTATGCAGTTGCATTCTTTTTCCAAATGTTTATCGGTAGCGAAGGAAAAGCCGCACTCGAATGCGTTCGTAAAGTCAGTTTCTACGAGGCCGTAGCTTTTTACGGTCCCTTAAGAGCCTCGGCACGCACGTGCGGAACACAAAAGCTCTACTTCCGGCCAAAGTATCCGCGGATCATCCGCGGTTCATGCAAAGTCTACGCGAAATCGGCCAAACACCGTTGCAACTTTTGAATGTCAAACAACGCAATTCGAATTTATGAGGCGCAGCAAAAAGCCTGCTTTTATCGTTGGAAAAAGCGTAAAAATAGTTTTGGATAAATCTCGGATGAGTTTGTTCGCGCGATGCTTTCTTCCAAGAGAATCCAAAAACAATCCTTTCCTCGATCTACTGTATTCTCCTTCGATGATGATAATAATAATCTGGACCAGTTTTATGGTTTTTCGTTTCTCTTTGCTTTAAAGAACGAAAGAGAAAATTGACATTGGGTTGTACTACTTAGATTGACTTATACTACTTGGAGCTTCGTACGCGATTATACATAGACAAATTTTTTATAGAATAATTCACATCGAGGCAACCAAAATCGAGTCTGGGGATAATTAAGTTTCTCGTGTAACAAGCTAATTAAGCTTTCAATGTTTTTAATATCAATCAACGATACCGGCGATTGTAATTTATCTAGAGAAAGGACGAGTAACTTTACATTTGAGCTTTGTGCAATTTTAGCATTTTCTCTGTAAAGCTGTATAATTTATGAACATCCCAATGTTGAATAATAGCGAAAAAATTGTTTACTATTTTTTTTTCACGAATAAAATATCGGCTTAGCTAATGAGGGAATTAAGGACGAGTATGAGTTGGCCTAAATTTGTTAATTTGAGCAATTACGCAGGAGTAAAGTGCAAATTAAGTATACACGAAATAAGTAGAGTCGTGCCAAATGAGGTATCGATAAAAAAAAATCGAAGAATCTTTGAAAATACTTAAGCATCGAGAATACACCTTTTAGAAAAGCAGAAGCAAAAATATTGTCGTCCTGCGTCGAGAGGGTTTAATAAACAGTCGAGTGAGACTGCTCGTTGCAATAATATAAGGAATCTCAGGAGCAATGTTAGATGTTTGTTTATGTGGAGGATTGGTCGCGTATCGAGGCTAAATGTCAAAGCTTTCAAGGAGCTTTCAGGTCGCGTGACAAGCTGGAGAAGTTCCGGCGCCTTGGAGCCCCGGCAAAATTCGATCGATCCGAGTGAAAAACGCTGGCCACGAAAAACAACCCCCCTCCCTCAAACCCATACATATTCTAAGCTTTCGAGCCTCGAACAACTGGGAGGTTATCAAAGTCATGGCTTGGACACGCAAAGCTGCAGCATCGATCAGTATTGATGATTTAATCGAATTTACAAAGTCCTGAAATATTTTCCAATCTCCGTTCAACGAGTAACGAAGTTTATTTTCCAGCAATTGATTTTCCGTCCATATCACTATAATATATTTACGCTTCCGTCGCACGTGAAATCGTTGATCAATCTATTCCGGATTCTTAAGGTGAGAAAAGCAAGAATAATATTAAAAACGGTGCAAGGGATAGCGTTGATAAGCAGATTTAGTCAATTATAAGGGCGACATGTATAATAGTCACGTGTGCGTTCTATCAAGGAACTGCAAAACTTTTGTCACTGAGATTTTCCATGCAACCTACCGTTCAATTTTCTATTAACGGTACAAGGAGTAAACCAAAGTATTATTATTATTTTTGAAAAAATAAAATGCAAGAGATAGTGTCGATAAGTAGATTTGGTAAATTATAAGGGCGACCTGCATAGTAGTCACGTGTGCGTTATATCAAGGAACTGCAATACTGTTGTCACTGAGATTTCCCAGCCACCCCCTCCCCCCATCGCTCCATTTTCCACTAACGGTACACTATATGGTGCGAAAAAAGAAATGAGAGCATCCTTTGCTACGATTTGCAGCCGAGTTCCTCCAATTTCAACAGCTTTACTGACGGCAATCGGATCCTATTGCGAGATATATCAGAGGGAGAAGGACGGAAACAGACGAGGGAGAGAAATAGAGAAATAGAGAGAGAGAGAGAGAGGGTAAATATACAAGGTGTCTAAAAGATTTGAAATTGAATACCAAACCCTCTATTCAGCAGGTACGTTAAAATGCTTGTCCGAGAAACATTGATCACTACTACTTAAAGATAGAAAGACTGTATATACAATTGATTAGCTAAAAAAAATGATTGTTTTTAAGCCACGCACACTATTACATCTAATTGGTCGAACTCTTATAGACCAATATGTCACATTTTATAAATCAAGTTGTTGATTGGTAAAGAATTTAATGTTATATTCGTTTTCCTCGTGAACGAGTACTGAAAGTAAGTGATAAATTTTTAGACACCCTGTATTAAAAGAAACCGAGAGAGAAAGAGATAGAGAGAGTAGAGGCACCACTATATAGAAGCTGGCAATAATGCGAAATGTCGTCAAAGACTTTGGCGACAGGCACTTTTCGAATACGTGCTTATCGATTGCTGGTGTACAGTCCTTACGATTATCTGGCGTCTACCAAACGAATCCCGACTAAGCCATAAATTTAACAACCCTCGAACCGAGTTAAGGATCGTCTTACCTGGATGAATGGAGACTCGCGGGATCCACGAGAGTTTCGGATTAAGTGGAAAAATCGTCTAAATTCTATTCCATAAAGTAGATTTAATCCCGAAACCTCATTTATTTCAATCAATGGGAAAGCTTCGATAGATTAAAATGTTTCTCGATTAATTTGCATAAATAATTTTCTTAAGCTCGACCATCCATTTATCTTCGGCTCTCCTCTTCGCGGAGGAGTAGTAATGGTAATGAACTTGCTCCAGTTTACGATGACCGACGAGTGTCATTTGGATGATTAGGCGGTTTTAAGGAGGAACTTTTAATCGATATAAGAGAATGATAAATATATATATATATATATATATACCAACGGTAATATTTCTCTCCATTGTTTTTTCCTGAAAGTTTGCAGGATCGATCCAGCGAGTATCGTACAGTAGAGAGAGAGAGAGAGAGAGAGAGGAAGGGATTAAGGTCCGCGGTGGGGCTCGGCGGAAATATAAAACGGTTAAGACAGAAAACGCCGCAAGAAAAGTAGGACTGCACCCACTTGGAGGAATAATGGCGCCAGGGAACAAATGGACGCGTTGAAATCGTGGCTATCGACGAGCCACGAGACAATGGCCGGCATATAAATAACCGTTAAGTCATCGATGCTTTCCCCGCAACTCTGCAATTATTTGCGCTCTTATCGTAATGGCACCTCAATCCCCTCACTCCAAATTCATTCTACGCAAACAATAGGGAAATTCGCGCTAATTCCCCGGTGGAAAAAAGAGGCTGGTATTTTTTATTCTCGCGGAGGAGAAGAGGAAAGCATCGAGCTGGCATTTTTATTTTAGTTGCCGTCAGCCAAATTTCAGGCGCCAAAACGATATGCGAGCTTCCCTGGCATGGACGTATAGCGGCCATTCTGCCAAAATTATTTTCCTGGCATCTCGCAATAAAAATTCGCTAAGTAAGGTCTACTTGCTTGGTTCGACCGGGTCGAGTGCGAGCCAGAAGTTTCGCGAGATCCTGGTCGTCGTAAGTATTGACTAATACTACTTCAATTGCAAAAAACTGCGGAACAAGAAGGAGGGAGAAATAGTGAATGAGACGAGAGAAGAAATTCTGAAGTAAATTTAAAGGAAGACAAAGGACAGGGCAGGATATCTTCCCTTATCGCAGTTATTAATTTGTTACAAGGGAAAAAATCAATGCTTTTCGCGACACCTCGCGTGTAACAGAGTGACGCAAAGGTAAGGATGGGGGTGGGGGGGGGGGGGGGCGAAGCGAGTGATAATGGGATGTCGTGGTGTTTTCTCAGCTGTGCCTAATATGCCGTTTTGCACGCAAGAATCATAACGTGCTGCTGCTACTCGAAGGATGTCTCCTTGGAGCAGCCAGAGCGCGCGTTTTGCTCCTCTTTTCCAACCGGCTGCGTTCTCCAACCGTTCCGCTCTAAAAGCTTCTTATACTTGTCAAACCTCCGTCGTAGACCTGGCGGAATAATAATTTACTCTCTGCTCGCTCTCGCTTTTAATCTATGGCAAAGCAAATAGTACCCCCCCCCCCCCCTCTCAACCACGCCTGTTCCTGGTCCACATTATTGCCACGATAATTAAACTGCTAAACTTTCCTTTTAAGGCCAATCTTCGTAATGAAATCATTAAACCTAGGGGGGACCGAGTGGATTGGTTTGGTCACGCGTTGGATAACGAGGCACACGATATGGTACAGCGGTTACACGCGCTTTATCCGGTGTGTGAGAGGCACAAGATTTTTTTTCCCCCTTTTCTTCTTTTTTTTTCAGTTCGAGCAACATTTTCCTTTGTTCCACGCGTACCTCGAGCATTTTAAGTGGGGAGAGCCAGATGCGCACGGATATATATGCGACAGTGGAAAAGTACAAGTGGAAAATGGTCGAACGGAAAGTGGTACGAGCTAACTTTTTTTTTTCCACTCCTCCCATCGTGCCACGAGTCGACGCCCTATCCACCTCTCGGGCTCGAACGAGAAGTAAGTCTTCAAAGGGCTTTTGCAGAGTGGCTGTTACATTAATAGGTGTCCACGTCGCAAAAAGCCGTGACATTATTAAATGCGAGTAAATTCCACCGACAGGCACCATTAATTGAGTGTTCGAGCCCCTCCATACTGTTCGGCGTGGTGTTCTCTCCCCTATATATACATACATAGATATATATACCAGAGTGAACAAAGAGAACGCTAAGAGAGAGGCGAGGCCAAAAATCTCAAAAGAACAGTTTTTAAAACTCCTTCCAGCTAACTCGACGACCATGATGACGAAGAGGAGGACCGACGACTTTTGTTACTGCAACATTTTCATTCTTACCCCCCCCCCCCTTCATTCCAAGCTGGGAGCTTTAATTAAATAATGAAGATTCCCAGCTCCTTCCGTAAACTCCACTCGACAATTATCGCTTAAAGCGGAGAGAGTCCAGTCGCAACGGCGATTTTTCTCCTCGGGAAAAAACACGAAATGTTAATTAAAAAAATAAACCTCTTTGTAACGATAATCAACGGTCGGAGCTGTACCGTTGGGGGGGGGGGGTGGGGATTCTCGATGCGGAGGTTGAAATAAAAGGATTATGACCGAGTATGAACGGATTATTGCAAATTGATCGGTGATAATCGTTTAATTGTAGTACGGGAAGAAATAAAGGAGCGAGTAAAATGTTTTCATGAAACTCGTCGGTAAATGGGGGGGGGGGGGGGGGGGGGGAAGCTGCGCGGAGATTGGAATGGATTGGCCAGAGCGAAATAATAATCATTAGCCGGACCACTCACAGCCCGTATTGCGCTCCGGTTACGGTGTTGCTCGTAAGCCCCGCGAGAAGCAGTCGTAAAAAAACTCAAAGCGCTCGTTAAACGTTTAATTCGATGAACGTGACTACAACGGGAACTCGCCAATGCTCATCAGCCTATGCTATACCCCTTGAAAGATCTCGTCGTAAATAATGGCGCGAATTATGCATACCGCTTTTTTAATCTTCCCCGCAAAAAATTTGACCTTCTTTTCCTCGAGCCTATACACCACTCTCGTAAATTTGATCGCCGAGGTCATCCTCGAGTATTTTTTGATTTAAAAAAGTAAAGATGGTCCCCGAGTGTTCTGCGATCGGACGTTCAATGTTTGTATTTAGGTTATACCGAATTAGAGAGTTGAATATATAACGAGTAAAACCGATGGGAAGAGAATTTTCTTATTTCGGAAGGAAACCTAGCGATTAATAGTGGAGGATTGATTAGAGTGTGGTATACTCTCTCCCTCTCTCTCTCTCTCTCTCTCTCTCTCTCTCTCTCTCTCACTGCAAATAACACGATCCATCGTACCACGTGCTTGACAGACCAAGTTTTCGGATGATTTGACATCGGATGAAGCTCCGCTATCGAGGAAGAAGATTTTGTCCGAAGGTTGAAAATCAAGGATCATTCTAGGGTAGAGGGGGGGGGGGGGATTTAATGATGTCGCGACTATATAGACTACCGATGGCAATAGGAGCAGAATGCGGGGGAGTGGTGGGGGGTAATAACGGGATTTTTCTTGGCATAACGGAATCCGACGTCGATCAGCATCGTCAGGAGTGACGGCGCACGTCGCTAACGGTAAATGACGTGCCGCAGGGATAACGAGAGTCGCGCATTCAGCATCGGTGAGCGTGCGAAATTTTTCCAGCACGGAACACAGAATAAGAATTCACGAGCGGTAATGGAATTCCAGTAACACAAATGTCTGATTCTCCCCGACAAGCTGCGCAAATCTCTACTCGTCATTCTCAACTGCGAGTAATTTCCACCCCCACCTCCACCCCCACCCTGTGAAACCACCCCCTGGCCTCTCTGCGAATTTTCATTCACCAGTCATCGGAAAAATTCATTTTTCTTCATCCTTCCATAATTAGCAGTCCCACAGCAATATCCTCGCAGGAAAATCCGTTATTTATCTTCGTTCGGTAATCAGGAAGATATTTCAAGCGGTAATTGTAAGTGACTGAGGACTGTTTATAAGGGCGGTATTACTAAACTAATTAAAACGTACCTTCTTGTTTTCCCCTGCATTATCCCGTGGACGACGCGTTAGTTTCTCGCGTTAAACGGACATTCGGGTGACATTTTGTGCCTCGTGAATTAGCCCCATCCCCTCCCTATACTGAGAAACCGTTCTTACTTGTTCGCACGCACACAACAGTCGGGTGTAATTGACGGAAAGATTGTAAATTAATGTAATTATTCGACAATCGCTCGTGGAAAAAGCGTATTTTCGTCTAAGCACACCTGTGGGAGGGATAACGAGTCTCCGTCTGACTATATTCTTGGCTAAATCACTTAACTTTCGGTTTTTGCCAAATAAAATCCTTCCCTCGACCAACGAGAGGTTTTAACGAGCGTAAAAAAATGTTATTTTGTCGTTGACAAGTTTTCCAGAGCTTTCATCGTTCGTATAATTGGCGACTTTACTCGAGGGAAAGAATTTTTTCTCCGATCGCGTTCGAAGTCGAAATTTCGCGAGCTAAATTTGATCGGAGCGTGAAAATCCGTGCGATTCAAACTACGTTGCTTTTTCGCGTAGACAGCTCGCCATTAGGGGCGAGTCCGTCACGCTGGTTAAACGAACGCGCAATTTTTCCAACTCCCTGGGGCGAAAATCTACGACGTCTGACCACGCACGTCTGTTTCCACTTAGAGCACTCGAGTCGCAAAGATCCTGCAATTACCGAGCTTTTTTCCTCCACTCCTTCGACGGGAACACACGAAAGCTCGCAGTTTTCGCAACTCTGTCAGCGTTACCGAGTGGCGCCACGCGAGACAACTAAACGAGTCTCTCGCAATTAATCGAGAAATGGAATTAATAAAACGAGCGTGTTTCGCAGAGAGAGAGAGAGAGAGAGAGAGAGAGAGAGAGTAGCAGGGCGAGATAATGTATAAAACAATAGCCCCTGGTCTTTAATATTCTACTGAATGAGTAAAATGGAATAGACTGGTCCATTTTAATGCTGGTTGAATAAACTTACATTGGATTTGCTTTAAGCCAAGGCAAACTTAATAACATCGAAGTGTATACTAGCATGTATATGTATGGGCTAATATAAATGCTTTCTAAATTCGTATAAACCCTTGTGAATATCCTCTTTGAATCTGAAAGCGGTCTTCATCTCGACTTTGAAGCTCGTACAAGGAAAAGGGGTAGAGAGGCAAGTATACAGCGTTCACTCGGCTAATTGCGGAATACAGGGATGATTTTCATAAGGGATTTCCAAAGGGATAGGGCAGAATTTTAATGGAGACATGGTTTTTGAAGATAGGACGATGAAAGTTGGCTCTGCCAATAGCAGCAGCTCCAAGGTAGAATCTGCTGTGTAATGGAATCCGAGGGAGGCAGCCACGTGGCTGACGTTTTCGACGGGGCGGAAACGACGGTAACGTCGACCCTGACGAGATGCGGGACAGCCAGAAGACGAGCTCGAATTTATCGATTCGATCGGAAATCACTCCCATTTCCAATGATGCTCGATTTGTGTGTGCCGCGATTTTGATCGACTCGCTCGAGATTTATTTAAAACCTTCTCTACTTCCACCCCCCCCTCCCCCCCAAAGACTTTTCTACTTCGTCTGGCTCCACTTTTATTTTTCCAGAATATGTCGCAGCGTCAATTTTCCAGCCTCGTATCATTTATTTTCCACCCCTTCTCAAAATACCGCATCCACGAATAAAGCAGGAATAATACTCCCTGATCAAAAAACTTTTATAGTATTATACTAATAATCAATTCTCTCTTTTTCAGACTTCTCGTGCATGTGGCTGGCAAAGTTCCCGTGTCCATGGGAGGAAAAAAGATGAATGGAGAATGGAATAATTTGGCGTGGCGTCCTCCCAATTTTATGGAAATTATTTAAAGTTTTCCAAGTCCCATGGAAGTGCCGGGAAAGCCTTCGTCGCGTGGCGCTGTGTTTCCTTGTATAGGAATTTTTTGTCCGTATACGCAAATGTTGTTGGTAATTATGCATAAACATCATTTGCATGCGCGCAGAATTGAAAATGAAGAGACCCTTTTGAAATCGGAATACCGTTTAGGATAATGCATTCGGCAACCTTAAAATGCTAATTTCCATCCGGATTAAATTACAGTGTTTTCTTCAATGAATTTCATACGCGATATACAATTTCCATCCATCTGTACAACCCCCCTACCCCCCCCCCCCCTCTCCTACCTGTCTCTCCGTCCTTCTCCCTTTCATATCCCAGCGAAACGACAAAAATAAAACTTATCTCGTATTTCATGCAGCGACCAAATTTCATACTTGAAAAATTTAATCTACCACATTTAACTTGTAAATTTTACACTCCTCGCGTTCCGCGCTTAGATTTTCGCGCGGCGAGTGTACATTTGAATTTTTTAGGCTTCTCAATTTTATTCACTGGGCGTAAAGTTTCACGTTTGCATTTGCACTTATCGCCAGACTCTCGACGTGATTCTCTGCTCGATTCGCAGTCACCCCATGCCCGTCAATTTATACACATTGGTGAATTTTACAGATCCTTTTTGTACGCTTCTATCGAGATTTTATCGATGCCGATTCTCACGCGTCACGTTCGTAAATTATAGCTGCGACGTTGCAAAGAGGCGAAAAAGGGGCTTTTCAAGGAAAATGTAGAAAATAATTCGTCGTCGAAGCCGCGATACGAATGATTCGTGTGGCGAGAGAGAGAGAGAGTTCTCTCTCTCTCTCTCTCTCTCTCTCTACGAACATACAGGATCGAGTACATTGAAAGAATTTCTGACGTGCCTTGTTCACCAGGATCGTCTCCCTTCTCCCACCTCGAGAAACTCCCTGGGAAACTAAAAACTCATTTTACACGACTCTCTGATAAAACTCTCTCAGTATTCGTTTTCCAACTCTCGCAATATAAGTACCTATATATATATATATACGACGTAATAAATCCACGACGAAATTTAATAACAACGACCAAACAGAAACGCCAAACGTCGTGTCCTTTGATTCATTAGAATTTAGCCGAGTTCTCCAATTTGTTAATTGATGCTAATCCTATACGGCTCTCAGCATTAATCCATTTCCCTTGCCAGTTTAATTTAAATATTCAGCTGTACGAGGAAAGCCTCGTAAAATTTCTTGGCTTCGTTCAATTACTCAAATTCTCTTTATCAACGACGTTACACGGAGGAGTGCATAAGTGGTAAAGATCAATGTTAAGGGAGACATCCTTTTCGATCATTTTAACACGCGTAATAATAATTGATTCGTGGTAAGAACATTATTCGTGTATAAACATTGTTGCTCCAATCGGTGTCTGTGAAAATTAAACTCAGTTACAAGGGGAGAGTCTCGTAAAATTTCTTGAATTTCCTCAATTACTCAAATTCTCTTTATCAAACGATATACGCAGTGTGTAAGTGGTAAAGATCAATGTTAAGGGAGACGTCCTTTTCGATCATTTTAACAAGCGTAATAATAATTAAAGCGCCGTAAAATTATCATTCGTATATAAACATTGTTGTTCCAGTTGGTGCTTGAAAATTAAATTAACGAAAGCAACGTGTGTGTGGTTTCTGGCTCGTGCAACAAGAGCCACAAAAATAATTTTACCAAACCAACGATGCTACCAATATAACAATTGCGTTAGTTTACACCTAATATCCGCTACACCGGAAATACATCGATTAATATCATTTCCTAAACATAATATTTGGCCCGTCAATTGAGAAACGCAAATTAGTTTGATAAATCAAAGTCACGCACTGGTAAATTCATTTATTCGTGGATTTACATTTCGATTATTTGGTTGAAGAATTATACGACCGGAAGTAGTCATCGACGACAGTAACGAATCAAAGGGAAATTCAGGTGAGGGAGGGGGGGGGGGGGGGTGAAAAGTGATCCGAGGGATAGCAGGAGGGTAGGAAATAGGGTCTGCAGCTTTTCCAGCCGATTTGCGCAGCAAAAGAAACTCTCCGGAAAAGAGACATCTTCCACTCGTTTTTTTATCCCGTCGAACATTGCGAAGTACGTTGCATCATTCGAAACAGAAGACACGAGAGGAAATCACGGATTCTTTCCATCCCCGAGCAACGTTTGGACATCTGCTACCCTGTTTTCAGTTGATACTCGAAAAGTTTTCCTAAGAAATTTTTAACGCTCGCTGGACTCGGTCGAATTATCCAGGAAGCTGTGTTGACGCAAACGTATTTCTGCCCTCTCTTCGACAACAGTTTTACAAAAGAAACAATAACGATACTGCGGGAAACAAGCCGAGAAAATGAAAATAAATAATCTATGAAGATACCGAAGGATTTGCGTTTGTTCTGGGTCCGAATCACAGGTGGAACTTTGAGTTCGAGTGGTATATGGAATTTGGATTCGATAAAATTCGGAGGCTACTGTCGAATGAGTGGGTAACCCCCTTTTCTCTTTATAAATCCGGTGAGTTTAAAGGGGAGGAGAGGGTGAGAGGGAGAGAGACGAGGTATAGCGAAAAACTGAGGAAACTCGTACAACTTTCAATAGACTAATAGTGGTATATTCAAACTATTGGGTTAAAAATGAAAAATATTGAAATCACTAGAACAATATTAATTATAAGCCTTATAATCTTCCTTTATTTTTTATGCTCTTTGCCAATACTGAATCAGCGAAGGGAGATTATTGAAATTCCATTAAACGATACTTGATTAAAAAATTAATTGTTATACTGGCGATAATTATGCTGCATTTTTTTTTTAATCATACCTTTGTATAACGAGCAATATATCCATCTCCCAACGCAAGTTGCGTTATCTTCCAGATAACACAAGAAGACTATATCGAAGTTTCTGGTTTCAGTGAGAGATTTGGTCTGGGGAATTGTTGCTTAGTGACGCGATAGGCACGGGATTATGAAGTTTGGTGCGTAAATCAAGCCATGGCTTCCGGCTAATGGTCGCTTATCCATATATATACATCTATACACATAGGCGTAACTCTATGGGGAATCCCGCACTTTCCAAAGTCTAATCATTATTTTCCCACAAGATTGCACACTTGGCTCTTCCAGGTGGGGGCGAAAAGGGGTTTAAATTTAGTTGCTCCGCCACAAAATAGATTTCGCGCAGCAGAGTGCTCGATGCGAGCTTCCGTTTCGCTAACGCGCGCGGATGCCCCCGAAAGGCTCAAGCCTCGCCTAGCTACAAGCTCGAATTAATCCCGAAGCTCTCGCGGTGTGGGATTCACGACAGAAAATTATGAGCGACAGGCGCCTTCTCTTCGCCTTCCCGCACAGAGACTACGACCATGAAGAGAACTTGCGAGACGCGACCATCGACTGGAACCTTCCAATTGCAGATTCTTGTGGTAACCTCTCCAAAGAAAATGAATCCACGATTCTCCCCTCAACGCATCCTCCCTTACTAACACTAAATCGAGCATCTCTTCAGTATCGATCGACGTAATTACGGAAATTAATTAAATTCCTGAATCCTTGGACCATGTCCTATAGAAGATCCTTGTTCTAACATTTTTTAAACCATAAAAATCTTCCAAGGACTCTTGTCCGTATAAATCTCATAGGATCATCAAGTTGACTCCTCACACTCTTTCGACTATGTCATTGAGCTTAACTCGATTTTTATGGTCTCCATAAGATTGTCAGTCCAAAGCAGTGTTGCAGAATTTTGTGGTAACCTCTCAAAAAAAAAAAAAATGAATCTACGATTCTCCCCTGAACGCATCCTCCCTTATTAAAACTAAATCAAGGATCTCTTCAGCATCGATCGACGTAATTACGGAAATTAATTAAATTCCTGAATCCTTGGACCATGTCCCATAGAAGATCCTTGTTCTAACATTTTTTAAACCATAAAAATCTTCCAAGGACTCTTGTCCGTATAAATCTCATCGGATCATCAAGTTGACTCCTCCCACTCTTTCGACCGTGTCATTGAGCTTAACTCGATTTTTATGGTCTCCATAAGCATATCGCCAGTCCAAAGCAGTGTGTACGTTCACGACACGTGGTAAAACTCGTTGTTGAATTGCAGATTCGCGTCCCTTCGCCCCCCCCCCCCCACACACACACCGTCCTCCTCCACCCAAAAGCTCACGTATCTCGCGAAGGGTAACGATCCAATTTTTCAGCGCCTAATCGCCCGGACTTAATCCACACCGGTGTTGAGAGCGAATTAAATAATTCATGAAGCATTTTGCCAGGTCGCTTTTCTCGCCTCCCACCAACTTTTGCCGCGAGCACGCTAGCGCGGCTCATTAATTTCTTTTGCCCATCTGAATTACGGCGCTTTGCGATAATTTCTTCCGACGCCACGATGACCTTAATTATGAAATATTCCCGGGAAAAATTGTCCCGGTTGACAAGCTTATCAGATTCTTTGACAAAAAATTAAATTCATTAACGTATCTTGCCATGATTTTTTCTTTCCACGCTTTTTCATTCGCGGTAATGAAACTCGTAGTCCGGCATATAGCTAATTAATATCAATGCTGCCAGCAATACGGATTATATTAACATGCATAATGCTGAAACTTGGTAATGAAAGCTACGTAAAACTAATAAATGAAGGATGGGGGGGAGGGGGTTTATTCAAGGGGCGAAAATAGGATAGAAAACAGTCCTGAGAGCTGTAAAAGCTTGTTTAATTAATCTTTAATGCCGAGAAAAATTCAACGCTGAGTAATTCGGAGAAGGAAAGTTACTCCAAGTTTATATAAACCTATTAACTTAACCTTTCTGGTGCCAAAAGGAATCTCGATGGCAAAAGTATTTCGCTATGATTACACGATCCAATCTGAAGTTTCGATTAAACTTTCAGTTTCTGCTGTGATTTCTCCGAGCTGTAATCTACTCTACCTGTATATATACGCGCAAACAAATATATACATATACTGTATATACATCCTTCCCGATCCATCTCGAAGATTTTGCAAGCTCCTCGTTCTTTCGATAAGAACCAAAATTCATTGACGGAACGTAACGAATCCACAGGATAAACTGTAATCTATCGAAAATCTCTTTGGTGGATCTTTTTAAACCAAATCCGGACTCTGAAAGCAAACTGATTTTAGGACTCGACAAATGAAACTTTGAATATCCATAATCCTGGAAGGATCTCTTCAGGGTGTACCTAAAGATCGAAGAAACAATTTTTCCTGCCCTTTGCGATAAATTTTGAAAAGTTCTTTTACGATTCGAGATAAAAATGATGTTGCGTATTACAAGTATAAACGGTGGATGTGTGAATTTAAAGAAATTTATTAGAAAAGAGGGACTTTGTACGAAGCTCATAAATTTACCGTTCCTCATCTCGGTCGGCGCATTACAAGCGCGTCATTTACACCACGCTGAATTTCTCTCGTATATTTTTGAAATATTCACTTAATATCGTCCTGGACCAGCAAACACGCGGGACCCGAAGACAGCCGTTAAATATATTTTCATTAGATTCGCCGCTGGAGGGGGGAGGTGAATTGGTCCACGTTTAACGCTAAACAAGACAGCATAGGTGGATGTACAAAGAAAACTTGATTAAAGCATTAATCCACTGCTGGTCCCTTTAATGAATTTAAATCACTCTTTTTACACCCCCATAAACTGCTTTATACTGCACCCTCTGTTTTATCACCGATGCGAATTTCCACCCTATTATTGCGTTACCCACCCCCCCCCCCCTCTATCTTTATCAATAATTCCCAGGAACAATCCAAGCTACGTACGAAATTCACATCCGATTATCAGTTTATACACGCTATCCAACTAATTCCCCCCCCCATCCCCACGTAATCTCTTAATTAAATTTATAATTGCTTTATTACGGAAATTAAAAATATTCCGAGAGATAACGAGCCGCGATTGTCCGAGATCAGAGGCGATCGAGAGACGAAGAAATAAAAGACACACACACACACAGACGAGTGTATGTACCAGTGTGGGGGGGAGGCGGCTCGTGATTAAATCGGCATTTGTTCAGCACTGAATCGGAACACAAGCCGATAATTATACGCTCGAGTAAACTCGAGAGACTCGACTATTGTTACGAGAGCAATTATTCTGGAATATCTTCGTTGCTAAGTCGAGCAATCGAGCGTGGAATATCGCGTGGTGCTGGATGGCCGACGATTTTCCACGAATCTCTCCGAGTGGTGCAGCAGCGGGTCATGCATCGTCTATCATCGCTTATAATTGCGCGGATCGTTCGCCAATTAGACTCGATGACTCTGGAACGAGCAGTCGCAACGCAAGGGTTCGATCAACGGATCGAGATTGTCTTGGTAAACGTCATTGATGAGTTTTAACGGAATGGAGATGCTGAAGAGTCGGTGTGATTTTTTTCCCGGAACTACATTCTGATTCGAGTCTCTCACGACCCCCAGAACTGGTCTAAAGGACGAGTTCGCCAATTTTCGTCTCTGTAACTAATTTTGTCGATCTCGACTACTGTTTTTTTTGTTCAACGTTCCTCAGCATCGGAACGAGGAAATCTCTACAGACGAATGATTTATAACTGCGCAGATCGTTCGCCAATTAGACTCGATGACTGCGTAACGAGCTGCGGTTCAACGACCTATTGAGAACGTCTCAATAAACGTCGACGATGAACTTTGACAGAGTGGAGATGCTGAAGAGTCGTTGAGATTTATTCGCGGAACTGTATCATTGTCACTATTGCATCATTCCTTACGACCAGAGATCCATCTTCAACGATGGTCCCCGAATTGGTCCCAAGGTCGATTTAAGAATTTTTATTTCATCAACTATTTTTGTTCGTTCTCGATCACCGTTTTTCCGCCGAAGTTTCTTCAGCATCTGGATGAGGAAATCCGGCGTAAACGCGGCCCCCGGCTGATTTATAATTGCGCGCGCGGGGGAAAGGGTAAATCGTCGGACGTCACGAGCAGCCGGCGACGGGAATCGTGAAAAGTGGAAAAATGAACATGCCGCAATGCTGATTCGCCATTGGTATAATCCAATTTTCTCGGCTACGCCGATCCATCAGCACTCTCCTCCCGGCTTTTAAATCTACCGCGATAACTTTTTCCCGTCTAATTGGAAATTTGGAGCTCCCGCCCCTCCCTCCTACATATAACGAAAAATTCGTTTGCCTCGAAAAGATTTTAGCCAAATTTCAATACGAAACTCTATATCCTCATCAACTATACATACATAAACAGTTTAAGTAGGAGAGATATAAAAAACTAAACTCAAATTCCATAAAAATAATTCTCACCGAACAATTAAATTTTAAAAAAGAATTTCAAAATGAACCAAATATTTCATTACGAACAATTAATTTCTTTCTGGAAGCTAAACATTTTATTTTCAACAATCGAGTTTCTGTTCAATCTACCAGATACGAAACGCGAGTGTATTGTATAAAAATACACAAACAAATGAACAAGAAGAAGATAATGAAAAATCAAAGTCGTAATAACCAGGGTCTATGCTGAAGAGGAGCGAAATGAGAGTCCAAGTGTGGAAAGAAGGGTGGTAACGCATACACGTGTGCAGTCCATGCACAGTCGAAGGGTGGGACAAGGTGAAAAAATGGTTTTATCGTTGGGAACCAGTTCGGGGTGGGCGTATTAATAATGGAAACGCGCATATCGTCCGTGGTTTTCGTCCCCTTCGTTTTTACGAGTGAAATCATTCGGTCGGCTAACGAGATTACGGGTCGTGTACCACGGCGCCTCGTAACTCGATTAAGCGAATATACGAGGAGAGCGGATGCTGCACATGCAACCAGGGGACCAACCATACGTGCTACCAACACCATAAACCACCCACCGAGCTCCTCTACATATATAGACTATCTCTTCCGGTCATGCGCGTTCACCTTCCTCAGGGTCGTCCTCTCTCCAACATTTCGCATTGTTACCATCGTTTATGCTACCCAACACACATTCGCGTGTACCACGAAGAAGCGATAATAATAAGAAAACCCGGGAAAAAATCCCATTTAACCTCGAAGAAGGAAAAATCTCGTTGTTCCTTTCGCCATATTGAGTTTAAAAAAAAAATAAAAATGAGGAGTTCCGAGTTTCCGTGAATAATTTCTTGCACCGAGGGTAGAAGGATGTAGATCATTGGTTAAGGTTAAACAAGAACGTAGTGGGAATGATAAAAAGTCCATTTCAGCTGGGGAGAGTGCAAATATAACGCGCGGGGTTGCCAGAGCACTTTAATTCTCATGCATCGTAACGCCTTGATATTATATCATCTCTCCCTCCGGTGAAACGATAATTTTTTTCATGCCATCTAAGCTTCCTACTGGCCCGTACAACCCCACTCCCTCCCCCCTTTCTCTTTCCGGAAGCAGAGGTAACTAGCAACCCTTCCCGAGCCGAGAGCTATTTGCATTAGTGCTTTTTCCTTAGCGTTTTATTGCCTTATTTGCTCCCCCACCCTTTATCCCTGTTCCTTCTATTTGTACCGAGCTCTTTCGCCTCTTTTTTCTTCGCTTTTCTTTACCCCCCCCCCCCCCCTCAACTCTCTTGCCACTCTCCTCGCTGCATAATTCCCAGACGGAGCAGAAAATTAAGTCCAACTTTTCATTACGCCACGCAAAAAGCATCGAAGGAGACTCGAGTCACGTGACCGCAACAACGTACACCACCACTGATACACGTGTACGCGCGAAGAGTGTTTGCGAAATTTCGCGGAAAATTCGCGCGGCGAGTTTCCCTCCAGTCTCGACCCTGTTACGTTATTATTATCACGCCTCTCCTCTCGCTATAATTTACAAATCGATGTAACGTCCGATAGCGACAAAACTTGGTGGAATGTGTTATTGAATTAGGAAGTTGTAACGCAAAAGGGGGGGGGGGGGATTTGATTGAAACTCGCGTTAAGTTCGAGTTGGACCACATAGTCCCCTGGCTGGAACAGTCGATGTAATAATTATGTTCGATGGAGGAATTCAAGGGGTGGGAACGAGAAACTGGAGAACACTGTATATAGGCAAATATCTACAGGACTTGATATATATATATTTATATATATACAACGTTAGGAATGAAGTTGATTGCAGAACCACTGATGCACGAAGAATTTATCGGAACGAATGCAAAAAATCGTACACTAAACACCTGTAAAGGGTTTATTTGAAAGATTGCAGGCAAGGGTAGAATGGAAGGGGAGGAGGGGGGTGGTGGCTCGGGTAGAGATGGCCCGAGGGTGCTCGCACAGTGGGGTTGGCAGACGGTTGGAAGAAGGGAGAGGGTGGCTGGTGAGCAACAGGCGGCAGATATTGACTTCCGCTAGGTGTCCGCCGCTGCTCCTTTCAACCCCCGCACCCTCCATCGCTGGAAGAGACTCTCTTCCAGGTCGGAAGAGGACAGGCACCAAATGAACTTCCTATCCATAGTGAATCGACTCTCGAGTTGTTCTGATTAGAAGGAAAAAACGATATCCAACCTCCGTGCCAGAGGTCCTACGGGACGATCAGCTTTCACCCCCCCCCCCCCTAGCTGTTTCTTCTTTTAATCCGTTCTCCAACCCCAGTGTCTCGAACCCTCCCACTCCGATAGTCCATAGACATCATTATTTTCCCCAACACCTCGTCTTCCGTTTCACGCGATCGACAAAAACTTCCCGGTTCCCCGTTTCTTCCCCTTTATCGCTAATATTCCCGAGAGTCGATTACACGCGAAAGGGGAACACTCCGAGAAAAAAAAGCACTCGAGCAAATTGGCCAATGCTGAAGGTGCATCGGTATATAATATCAGCGATAATCTCCGAAGAGAATTACAGGAATCTAGTTGTTCAACGAGGAGAATTGACGAGTGGCTGATGAGTAGTTGGGGATTTCCAATGGGAGAATGGAATTCTATGAAATAATTTTATTGTTCGAGGATAAAAAGTCGAGTGGAGGGGGGATTGAACGTTGGTTAATGAGAGGCTGGCGATAATTACGAGGGGAATTTCAAGAAATTATTTTATTGTTCGAGGGGGGAGAGTTAGGGTTGTGGGGGGGAAGGTCGTGGGTGGAAGTTAATGAGTGTTTAACGAGAGGCTGAGGATTAAATGTAAAAGTAATCGGCGCCGGAAGAAGGTAAGGTAAAGTGAGTGGAGTTGGGTAAACAAAAGTATCGAGCCAATCTCGTTCGCACTTTACTACTACCCAGCCACTCTTTTAGGCACCGGTAAATCGAACCTGTTGCTCACTTCGCTCTGCCAGATTCAATTTTCCTCTAGGTGCTTTCTTCCACCTTCACCCCCCACTCTTCAAGGTACTCTTCGAGTACCAGAGCGGTTCGCCTCGGGGTAGGCCTACTCGAGGAATCATTGGGAATCTACCGAGTTCTGTATGCAACCGTTTTTGAACGTTTTTCTTCAAGGTCTTTTGGAGAACGTGGCTTGTTTTAATTTTATCGATATTTTTTTATTCTTTTGTGGGACAATGGATAAATCGGTGACGTTTTCGCGCCTATTCGAGGGGACCGTAAGGTGTTCCTTTATTGTCGCGTCAAATATCGATCAGCCAGTGCGAAACGGATGAAGCGACAGGTGAGTTTGTCCGGCCACAGGTGCCAAATACCTGTCAATCACCCAGCAACAGGTCCTAGCTCAAAGGAAGCTACGCATTTGTTCTCTGCTTAACCGGAAACTCATCCCCTCCCCCCCTCTATCTTCTCTCTCTCTCTCTCTCTCTCTGACCATCTCCATTTTCACGTTTAGCTCGTTTATTTGACTTCTGTGACTCGTAAAATCAAGCTGCGTTGCTGTAAATCAGCCTGGGTCTTAAATTAAAAAATTTGCAAAAAAAGCTCGCGAATTTAACCCGAAAATTTAGCATGGTAGTTGGCATAAGAGTTATATACATTGTTATACCGAGAGAAATAAATGGGTTCCAGTAAATAGAAAAATAAAGATAACTTTGTTCTTAATTAATATTTTGCATTTAGAAATACTATAAGTAATTACTATGATTGTACAAAACTAGGGAAAGAGTGGAATGTTTTAATTTTGAAAAATATTTTGTTAGGAGGTTGCAATAACAATTAAATGGGGGGGGGGGGGTAAGAGGCATAAAACCCTCGATTATATATTTTATTCAGTAATGTTAAACATTATAGTTTTTATCGTATTAACCAACCGTATAACGAGCAAGAATAAGAAACTTTGAAAAGATTTAAAACGTTTTAGCTGCATCTATCGATAGTATTATAATAATTAACATTACTAAATATACAAAAGAGGGTATTTAAGTGATAATCTAAATAATTATAGCACCGACTAAATCAATAATTTATACAACGAAGAACCTGAAGAAGAAATCCTACCTAAGA
The DNA here is from genome assembly GCF_024137725.1 of Prorops nasuta. Taxonomy (NCBI): domain Eukaryota; kingdom Metazoa; phylum Arthropoda; class Insecta; order Hymenoptera; family Bethylidae; genus Prorops; species Prorops nasuta. The sequence continues at coordinate 2,286,916 of NW_027116808.1, forward strand.
TCGAAAACTATAATGCCTATCTATTGAAGAAACCTAAAGCTGCAAACAAAACAAACGCAAAATGATATATTTGCAGTGAAGATCCTGAAAAACATGCAAGAAAACAACAAGAAATTATTTGAACCGAAGGAGGACAGACTGGAACCTATCGGTAGGTTTTCTCTCGTTCTTCGGTTAATTAAAAAAATTCCACGGTTTTATCCGTGGGACTCACTCGTTCCGCGAAACTCCAACGATGATCCATTGTTAGGGTGCGATGTTGCGAAGAAGACAGGAATGGCCATGATGACGTTGAAGAAATACACTCGCGAAAAATTTACTTAAAACGATACCACGCGACGCTCTATATGTTTACGAGTTTTTCGATTTAAAGAATTCTTTCACAGATAAATACTTTTATTTTAATCACACACTGTGGATTTCATTATTATACTATATTTTGAAAAATTAAGCAATAATTATTTAGGAAAAATACGAATATCGGTAAAATAATTTTTAGTTAATACAAAAAATGCACTTGTGTGATGAAAATGAAGTATCAAACTATTTTTAATCGCGGATAATTAAATAATTGTGAATGATTAGCGAAAAAGAATGCGACGAGCGATTCACTGGCACCCCGCAGGCGGAATTTCGAATACTGAACCGTCACTGGTGGTAGACAATGGGACCATCCGAAACGGACGTCGCTGATTGGGCAGTTTGTTGCGCAGTCACACTGAATTGGCGCGATTCTATAGATCACAACCAATCAGATACGATTGCTCAGTAAACTGCCCAATCAGCAGGCTCCGTTTCGGATGGTCCCATTGTCTACAACCAATAACAGTTCAGTATCCGAAATTCCGCGTGCGGGATGTCAGTGAATCGCTCGTCGCGTTCTGTTTCGCTAATCACTGACAATTATTTAATTATCCGTGATTAAAAATAGTTTAATACTTTATTTTCATCACACAAGTGCATTTTTTTTATTATATTAAAATATTTTACCGAAATTCGTATTTTTCCTAAATAATAAATGCTTAATTTTTCAAAATATAGTACAAAAATGAAATCCACAGTGTGTGATTAAAATAAAAGTATTTATCTGTGAAAGAATTCTTTAAATCAAAAAACTCGTAAACATAGCGCGCTGCGCGTGTGTAGTGTCTGTGTAGTGTTTGGTTGCTTGCAGCGGTCAAGGACACAGCCTCAAGGACTCTCATAGCCTGTAAGTCTCAATCTTTTTATTTTCAAGCTAAATAAACTGCCTAATTAATTGAATAGAATTTGGAACGACTTATATTATTTTTTTTCCATCTTACAGTGGTCGACCTCACTTTGTGGTGATTGTGCGCGTAAATCGAATATTCGCTTTGCATAGTGCCCAGTAAAAATTTCGCGTTGTGTATTTAGTTACATTTGAAAGATCGAGTCATGTGGTGTCGTTTTAAGTAAATTTTTCGCGAGTGTATTTCTTCAACGTCATCATGGCCATTCCTGTCTTCTTCGCAACATCGCACCTTAACGATGGATCATCGGTGGAGTTTCGTCGAACGAGTGAGTCCCACGGGTAAAACCGTGGACTTTTTTATGATTTCTAATCAACTTATCGAAACTGAACCATTGCGAGACTTCAAAACCCAAAAGGAGGTTCCTCAGCATCTTACAGGATGAAATATTTCGCAATGCAATATTTTTTACAGTCAAGTTAAGCGTGCGTGTAGAATTACATGTGTGACCTTGAAAATCCCACAAATCATCTCAACCGCGATCGATTTCCTGGGAGCCTCTGAATAAAATTAATAATAATTAGCCCCCTCCCCCCTCTTCCCCACCTATTATTGCTTATGCGAGAAATTAAAATGCATACGATGCTTGCGTAACTCTAACGGTGCAATTTGAATAATTGTAAATTGCTGCGTCGTCGCAGACTCTTCATTTGATGCATTTTAATTGCTAATTATTGCGCAAATTCATCCAGCGCAAAAATTGCAACAATTTTTTTCCATTCCTTTCTCAATCTCTCGTTTTACAATGCTACAAGCTTTCGTGCAGCAAAAAAAAAATATTTCTGTGTCCGGAGTTTATCATGTCGCGCTTTACATCTGTTTTTCTACTTATTTTTTCTTTTCTCCCCTATAAAACTCTAAATCTTCACCGGAGAATCTCCCCAGTAGACAATTCCACAAAATAATCAATCTAAAAATTAGAGGAAAGTCGAGAGCCAATGAGAATTCTTAGAAATTCATCGTATGAAAATACGGTGAGATTTACATTGAAGAAAGTTCCCAACCATTAATACGGATTCTGTTGACTCGTTAAAAATATTGGTGAGCCAAATTGTTGAGCGTGCATATATATATAGCAGTCTGAACGAACTTTGATAGTAATTGTTGATCGCGAAACGGAGAAGCTAACTCGAATGGAGGTACAAGCGAGCAAGTTTGTTGCCAGATCTGAAAAGCATATTTTCCAGCTGCAATTACGGCGTCGTGAACATGTTCGCAATTCAGGACGTAATTTGCAATAAATTTTTGGGTCCGACGCGCCGGTAATTAAGACTCGGGGGAACTTTCTAATGTAACGTAAACAGGAACGAGGAACAAGTTGCAATTATTAAGTTATATAACAAAGGCGAGGCAGGGCGTTTATTATAAGAAACCGAGAGGTATAATTTGCAAAAACTTGTGGTCACTTGTATACAAAAAATGCTCTAATATATATATATATATAATAACAATCAGCAATTCTCTCAACGCCTCAGTGACCTTGAAATTTATTCCCGAGTCCGAAAGGTTCAACGTCGATTTGCAAAGAGGTTATTCGTTGGTTTGAAGAGTGGTGAGGCGAGGAGGGGGGGGGGGGGGGTAAATTCGCGTGAAATTGTTGAGAATCTGCTATATACAGGGTCTGGCACAGCTCGGAGTGCAGGATGGCTTCTTCGGATATTTAGCAAATTCCCGAGCCACTTTAGGCAAATAGCGGAGAAGCTACTTGACAGCTGACGGAGGAAGCGAAGTTGCGATTTTCCCGCAGGGCAGGGGACGGATATCGCGTGACAAAGCTCGTTCTGGACTTTATTGCCAGCTCGAGCCACTCGACAGCGACAAAGCTGACGAGCCACTCGAAACGGCCCCGCCAACAAACATCCCGGCTCAAATATCCAGCAACGAATTGCGGAAAAACCGCGGATAACCGCAGCTGTATCGAATTTCCGTCCAGCGTTAGCTGGAAAATCCCTAGACGGTGTAAAGTAAACTATATATAGAGGAAAAAATAAGTTTCGAATCGTCCTTCTTCAGGATCCTGCATCCTTCTTCGATCATCGATGGGAAAGTTTGTGGGGAAAATGGTGAAAAACTTTGAGTAACGTTGTTTACCATTTTCCCATGGTTTTGGCCCAAAGATCCTGGTACCAGTGATTTTAAAATACTGAGAGAGGGGGGGGGGGTGGAGGAGACGTCGGTCGTGACTTTTATGGCGAAACTGATTGCGGACTGGCGCGTTAGAGTCGCGCACTTCGTACCACTAGCACGGTTTATCAGAATGCCGGCACGTGTAATCTTGTCACGTGGCGCTGCACGAGATCCTGTAATTTTCTATCCGCACGGCTCATTTGTTCTATTCAGCGAGCAACGCAATTAAGCCGAACATTTTCCAAGCAAATCCAATTATCCCCCATTTAAATCAGGTGCCGAAACCTCGTTATTTCTCATATACGCGAGTGCTGGTGCGACGGTGCACGTAACGGTGCGTTGTTGCTATTATATTGTTCCAGGCGATTTCTGTATCAGCCAATAGGACGTCGCGTTGTTGTTATTATTGTTCCAGGCGATTTCTGCATCAGCCAATGAAACGGTGAGTTTTGTTTTTTTTTCTCCGTAATTTATGGACGCGAATATACATTGAGAGATAAGGAGTGTAAAACAAATGTTTTCTCTCTCTCTCTCTCTCTTTTCCGATTCACGTCGATTATTCGTGCGTTGATTTTTTCATTCCGGGCAGTAAAGCACGAATGGCCGGATACGGAGGGATACGAGCCGAAAATGCATCCTGTTTTCAGAAACTCGCCGCGAGATTACACTCGGAATTTCTGCATTACGTTTCGTTCAAACGATTCTTTTCATAACCCGCTTTCCAGCGAGCGAGTAACGCTATTATGACCGGATGCTGCGTTGATATGAAAATGCAGCGATTTTAAACTGCATTCTTCGAGTAATCCTCCTGATATGTTGACAATACCACTCTGAATAAAACAGACTCGTATCTCTCTCTCTTAATCAATCTTGTCGAAAACCTTCTCGCATATTTCCCACAAATTACTTTACAGAAGTATAAGAAGGTCTTGGTAAATTTCCTACGAGATTATTGGTTTTTTTTTTATTAATAATTCAAACTTGATTTTTGAATTGTATTGATTGGTCTTTTTCATTTGATTCTCTGTAAGGGTTATTTTTTGTTTTATTTAATTGAGAGATCTTTGTGTTGAGTTATTTATACAAAAAGTGTAATTCATTTGTTAGTAGGTATAATAGTTTTTATTGAGAACAGTTTATTGTATAGTAAGTTTGTTTATTTGTGGGGTATCGAGGCATTGGAACTGGAAGAAGTAACGAAATTTACTTATAATAGTTTAAAATATGGACAAATTAAACAACAACATAATTTAATTTTTATCATAGTAGTGAGACCACCGTTTGTTCTGACTAGTAAACTTTTTTTACCAGATTCTAATAACGAGTTTCTATCTTATATCGAGTCATTGGACATAAAAAAGTTTATAATACTCAAATTTCTATTGTATTTATGAAATTAAATTTTAGATTTCTTTAAAAAGAGATTTTTTTTAATTAACTGTATATAACATATATACTTAACGTAATTATTAATTTATTGATAACGGGTTTATCCTAATATTCAGCAGCCTCATTATTAATAACTGCTGGTGACACGAAAATACTAAAACCAAATATCAAAAACAGCAATAAGTCGCTAAATAACGATAACAACTATTGCAAGTGAATAATTTAACTAAAACCTATACATATATGACAAGTTATGGAAATGAATTCAAAATCAGTCGATGATATCGACATACAAGTTTGAAACCCCTTTATAGGATTATCGCATAGAAATTTATTTTATTCACCAGTCACCACGTTAAAACTTGAATATAATAGACAAGAAACTTTCTTTTAATCGCTACATTTCTGTTCCAAAAAGCTAACTTCTTCAATGAGTTTAATATCGCGAGTGAAATGTCACGGTAGAATGGATTGCATACTAAAAAAGCAGCTAAAGCTTGCATAACCTTCTGTAGGTGATAAAGGTTACTGTATCATATTCTATCTATTGAAAAAACTAGTAAATATACTAAACGTTCTGTGTGCATATGTGACCAAACTTGCAAATATAATCTAGAAAAATATAATATTTATTTTGTAATATTTGACTTTAAAGTTTGTTCGATTTCAGACGAGAAGAATTATATTCGTAAATTAGTCAATGGTCACCAAAATCGAGAGACATTTAACTTGATGTGAAATATATTTGTCTTTATTATGAATGATTTGTAATTAATTAACAACTTGATTAATCAATGGAATCAAGTAAAACATTTATTGTACAAATAAACGAGATTGGTTGATTAATGTAAAAAAATTTGTTCGGATAATTAATCATTCGATATTTCGTATATGTTCGTTCTTACATTTGAACAAAAAATTGAGTAAGTAAATAGCAATTAATAAACTCATTTTATGCTTATCATTAACGCATTTATGAATATCAGCATGCGTTTTTATTTAGACCTAATTATTGTTATATAATTTTTATAAATTCCTAGTCATCTCGCATAAATAGTGTAAATTGTTTAAAGACTGGAAAAAAAATTGAACAACAAACGCTCGTTATTGGTTTCATGAAACTGATCATAAGTTGGATAATAATAATCAGATTAATTACCTCGATTAACTTCTTTATCAACGTTACGTCATATTTTCTTTCAGCATTGTTTCCATTTGAAAATTTTCCCATAGAAAAATTAATGCAATACTGCTTCTCTCTTGCAGGGGTCAGTGTACTTGCAATTTTTTTACATGCACTGAAATGAAACTCGAATTTTTGTCCATGCCCCGTAGTACCAGTGCTAAGCACAATAATAATAATAATAACTCCACTGAATTAACAAAATTTACAAAACGCATTAAATTACAAGGAAATAACTAAAACCCGTTTGAAAAAATTCCATTTTTTTCTACATTCATATTTACGAAGTAGGGAAAGAAATGCAGGGTAAACGTTATACTTACTACTACTACTTGTTTCTACACGAGCTGGCTATTAAACGTACCTGAAACAAAAAGGAAGCGCCACATTAATATTTATTCGCTCGTTATTCAGAACCGTACATTATTATTATAATGTGTATCCTTTTATATGCTTCGTAACTGTACAAAAGCACACGAGAAGAGTATTAATAATTTATGCCAGAGTTGCGTGCAAGAAATTAATAGTTTATGTAAGAGATACGTGTATACGTGTAAATAAATGCAGTGTGTATAGAATGCATTAAAGGTGTACCACGAGGAGACGGAGGAGTGGTGGAGGGGGTAGTTTGGCTAATATGTAAACAAGCGTCCCGTCATTAGAGGCGTAACTCAAGGATTTTTATGAAAGGGCCCCAAATGATATTATTTAAATCTCTAGAGGAGAAATATAGCACGAGGAGGAAGCAGCAACGGCCCGGAGCGACTTGTTTGCCAGTTTAAACGAGCTACGAAAATACATTTTCGTGACGAATACCTTAAGACGGGACTTTGTAAAAATTGCAAACTTTATTTCTGTCAGCATTTGCAGCTGTGAAACTATAATGTTCGTCCTTCCCATTCCACGTGACGAAATTCGCGCGACTTTGTTGAGGGATGAAAAATAAAGAGCTTTGATGTGTGTTTATATATCTAAATAGTCATAGTTTTTATCAATGGAGGGTCGTATAACTATATATATATATATATATATATAGAATATTAGCAGAGTATAACCAGACGGATCTCAAGCGGTATTAAATTGTAAGAACAAAGGCGAAATGGGATAAACAGAGTAGGAGGGGGGGGGGGGGGGGGATTGCGCGTCGCGGCTGGAAAATAAACCAGGTGGCTGCGAGGCGAATCGGTTCAAAGTTCCAGTTCATCTCCCCCCCCCCCCCCCCCTCGTCCCGGGGAACACGGGCCTTTATCCCTTCGAAGTAACTTCGGCGTAAACTCAATTTTCGCGGCGAAGAAACTTCTCTGTTGGGGTGCTCCTTACTTCCGTACGTCTCCCTCCACCTCCTCCCCCCTCCTTGCACCGTGGAAATCGCGAACGCATGCCGCTCGTGACGCGAATCCCGCTACGTGGGTTAGCATAATTCGAGGTCCCGTCGAGCATTATTCCCCGTGAATCACTCCGGCGCTGATTTCAATGCGCTTAGAAATACCCCCCCCCCCCCCTTCTAAACCCTCCTCTTGTATCCAATATTGACCCTCCACCACTCCTCTCCCACCGTCGAGTCCCAATCGCGAAAATAGTCGATAATTTCTCCTCGCTATAGGAAAAAAAAGAAGGTTACGATGGAGGGTGGGGAACTTGAGGGGGGGGGGGGGGTAAATTGAAATTTGGAGGGGAAACAGCGGTGCTGCTAACGACGCCTCTTAAGAATAATGGGAAATTGAGAGTGGTGTTAATCGAACGCACACACGCTCGTCACGCGCTCGTGTATACGTATGGCATATAGCTATGGGAAAAAGGGAGCAACACCAATACCACTAATACCAGTCGAAGTCAACTTTGCGTTGCTGCACAGTGTAGCTCTAATAAACTTAGCCAACGATTCTCGTTCCGTGCGCGGAAGTTTCTTCCTCTCTACGTCTGGCATGTCTAAAAGTCAAACTACTTTTTTTCGAGTGAAAGAGTGACACGCCAATTTCCAACTTTAACCAACCGAGGCAATAACTAGCCTACTTTATATACGCTTATATCTCTACCATTCTCTCTCCAGACATTAATTAAAACAGCTAACAAAAATCCACTATTCTTCGTCCCTTATATTATTCCCTTTAATCACGACGATTCTCTTCAAGCTTATAAACTTTATTAAGGCGAATAAGAGTGGTCTCTTGCTCGCAGCTATGTTCACGCAAAGTTTTCTTTCGATATCAATACAAATTCTTTTGTATTAATTTTTGTTCGTGTTAGGTTTTCAAATTAATAAATATTTTTGAGTAAAATGTTCATCAGGAATTTTTTTAAATGTATATATATATATATATATATATATAGGTGTTATAAAGTGTTTTATATAGAAATATACGCGTTTCGACTGTAATACACATTGCAAATGTTTGCTCGAATCTATGATCGGAGGTTTCCATCGACCAAAGCTTAAAATATTTAGCGCGTTTATAAAGTGTGCACGCCGTTCGTCTGTTAAACTTTATTTAATCAATCGAGCCAGGAAATTTATCGAAAAATAATACTTAAGAGGTAGGATCGTTTGATCGACTCGCGGAATCAATTAAACTTTGATGGTTCGAGTAAAAAATCCTAAATCGTTGCTTTTACACTGGAATTTATCGAGAAGGTGTATAGCATCATCGTGAAATATTTACTTAGCGTCGATATATGCAATGGTACGACTAGCAATTAAGCTACACGCGAGTCGATACTTTTTCCTCATTCAAAATCCCGTTTTTTTACCACCGCATCTCAATCATACTTTCATCGCTATATTTCTCACCCTTCGCTACAAATTTTTATAACTCCCTCCCCCCCTAAATTCCCTCGTTAACTTCTCATTGTCATTCGTCCACAATTTCTTTACTCGCACTTACGTTCTTCTCACCCTTCAAACCTGCTCTTCAAGATATACTCCACCATCAGCAAATTATTGCTGTATAAAGTAGTTTTCTCGATAACTCATATTTACCGGACAAGGACAAGCAAAGCCAAACCGAGTATATCGTTTTAAAAAACGAATGTGTTTCTCCAGTGATTGACTCGTACTACTTACCCCGGTTCCCTTTGAAGAAAATATTTGAACAGGAAATTAGAGTGGGTTTAATCCGATCTGATTTGTACGGTGGATCATTAGGGAATAATTGGGATGAAAATGGCTTAGCTATATACATATATAGATATATATATATATACATATATGTTATGTAGGTATCGTTTGGAGTGTGCCGGGGATATGGGTGGTTTGCGGACGATGGGCATGGGTTATTAGGTATTCTAGGGGGAGCCAGGGGTGTGGATGTAGATTTGACGAGACCTTACTGCCGGAGAATATAGTTTGGAGCAAGTTGGGCTGACAATGGGCGCACGTATCGCTCCAAAAACGACACAGCTGAACGTGCGGACATAACCGTATCGTTATGCGTTACGGTGGGACATTGTGGGTAACAAGCAGTGGCATTATATAGGCGCTGCAATTGCAAATTCTGCCCGATTACTATCATCAACGAGCCATACGTGACCAAATTTGCCATATCGGATTACACTGATTTGATTTTATTCCCATTGTCAAGCATCGAGCAACATTTCGGAGGGCTCTGCAGAGAAGCTCGTCGATTGATTGCCGTCATTTTATCTCCTGATTATAACCCTCTCTGCACGGTACAATTTAACGATCCTTTCCCACTTACGAGTACCACCGACCATACACCGTTTAATTGCTGCCTGATTGTACCGAAGCTGATAAGTAGTCGTACTCGAGCATTATAGCGACCCGTAAATTCGTGACGGATATTCCAACATGAATTTTCTCCTCTATATATACATATATATATATATCGCTTTCATTAGAAAAATACTGAAAAGCATCAGAGAAAACTTCCACTCGACAATTGCATTAGGATGTATTTGCGAAACGTGGGTATATGTATAAAACAAGTTTGCCGAAGAACAAAAATTGTGGACGGTCTTATATAAGGATGCAAACATGATGACTGCGGTGAAATATTAAGAGGTAAGCGTGAGACGAGGTTCTGCGTGGAAACTTGCCACTGCTTTCCACCCACTTCTTCCCAAACTAAGCCTCAACTTACTTGGACTCTTCTTCATTTTCTTCCTCTTCTTCTTCATCTTCCCTTCACGAAACTCTTATAGGTAGTTCTTCAAAGAGCCACGTAACTTCGTTACTACCTTAATTATACTATTTACATATAAATTAATTTCACCCAATTCCACAGCTTTTTCCTGCTGCCAGGCGCATAATAATCACACACCCCCTTCGTACATCGATACGCATTGGTCGGACGGAGGAGGAGGATCCTCGCTAATCCAATCTTTCCGTAACTTCATCAAGGGAGAGCGGCAAAAAAACCATCCCGAAGCGAAAACTTCCCTCCATTTTCAATAATTATCCCTTATTTGCGTTGCTAATTAAAATTGCTAATACGGCAAAGGGAAGAATGGCTAATGAGTCGTGTTTGTTCGTTCGCGCAAACGACTTAATTAAATCCCGCTGGCTTTGATGTACATTAATTATAAAAGACGCGTAATTGGCGTAATGGGAGATGAGATCAGTGTGGTTTGGTCGTGGGATGGAGAGGCAACGGTCCGGAAAGTGCGTATCGAATGGAACTAACCAACTTGGAGGGTTCGAGAGGTTTTTAAACATTTCTCTGGATCGGTGGAGGAATGAGAGTGTGTCAGATATATCGTGTACGACATTCTATATATATATACATAGTATAGGTTTAAGTATATGGGAGTGGAGGGGAAGGGGGAAAAGCAAGTAGAATAAGGAGGAGTTGGAGGAGATAGTTCAAAAGGGGTGGCTTTTGGGACAGGGGTGGGACAGGGTTGGCCGAGGGTTCCTTACGATGCTGTTAAATTAAATTACATACAGTCGCCACGCAGTCACGACGGCACACTTGGCACGAGCAACGGGCTGCCAGCATGCATAATGCATACGGTATTTTGTGACGGTGGATGCAAAGCTCGCCGCAGCCGGCGCTAGCTGCTTTCCCCAGGCGTGCCGCACCTCCCAAACCCTTCCCGATACTTCGCCAGATAGGGCTTCTACCTCAAACGCTTCTAATACAACCGCAAATATCGCTGATCCCCTACCGAACAAACTGCTTCTGCCTGACATGTCCTACGACTTTTCCCTTAAGTCTGATATATCATTGATTTTTACCACTTTCTAGTTTGCAACCTTTTAATCACCCTGCGATATTATCCGACAAAGTTGTTTGATAAGTTGCTAAGTAGGGTTGAAAATTGGAGAAGGAGTGCCACGATTGATTAATTACTTATTAATATCGCATTATAGTTGCATGGTCTCATTGATGCAATATATATGATTACTTTGAAACTGTTAGGAGCGTTATGCTCAATCCTCCAAATCTTTTCCGACATTTTGCTAGATAGGAATTATATATTGAACGCTCTGATACAACTACAAAATTAATTACCTCTGCTCTTCATAAATGGCAAAATTCTTGCACGTCTGACATATCATTGACTTTTCTACTTAAAATCACTTTAACTTCCATTTAGCAACCTTTAAATCGTCCAGTGATTATCCAGTGGGGTTATAGGATAAACGAACTAGCGAGACTAAGGGGTACGATGAAATAATTAGTTATTAATCCCACGTTATTGGTCTCAATGATGCAATGATTACTTGACGCAGCTAGGAGCATTGGCAATTTAGGTTCTCTGGATGGTTACTACGTACAAAGGAAAATTAGTGATGGAGGGCATAATGAAGGGAATGGGAGTGACAGTATTTGGAATATCGTCACGTTGACTCGGTGAAATTCGTTTGAGAACAGAACGACGTCTCGGACTTTGAAGTCTCATCGGAAGACGAGCAGGAAGGAGAAGGAAACCTGGTAACGAGCCGAACACTTCGATATTGATGCCGAATTCTGAACAAGAAGTGTTCAATAGCAACCACACATTACTCAAACATTTCTATTTGATCATAAGATACTCTAACGAGTCACACAAAGAAGCACCAATGGAACTCTCTCTCTCTCTCTCAATCACTGGTTATCAAATGACGACATAAAATTCAACTTTTGGTCATTATATACGATTTGTTCCCAGCCATAATTTCGAAATTACTCAATTTCCTGCAGAATACCTCGTCCAAGTTCTAGAAACAATTCGTGGCTTGTGATTATTGCATATCGGTGTGACGTAACGTAATTATACGAAGTAGGAATTAATTCGTGGAGCAAGAGGAGCGAGTGTTCAGAAAAGATTTTTTTGCGAGGAACTCGAACGTGGATGCATTTCTCGCATTGTCGTAGCCACGAAATTAATTCAAGGTCGGGCAGGGAAGGCTTAATTATGGTTTGTAGACGCGAAGCTTTGTTTGCACAGGATTAAGCTAGGTTCTCTGCTAAGCGCTGCCACTTATTGTTAGCAAATACCACCGTTGCATGGGAAACTTTGCCATGAAGACTTTATTATCCTGGCTAACCCAACCTTGTCCGTAATAAAGAAAATAATAATGCAAGAATGTAATCACCATACGCACCAACACATATGTATAGTATCACATAGGATACGTACTACTTGCTAGCGTTAATAAATGCATTTTTTAAAAAGTGTGTACACAGAAAACTCGATGGGTTTTTAAATGAAACTTGATGGAAGAGTAAAGAATTGTCGTGGAATTAGATGATTGCAGCGTAGAATGATTCTTCGTAATATACAAGAAACGAAATTACGTAAGAATACGATTTTTGCTGGCGACAATCAAACAACGCTTTGCTGGTGGGTCGGCAGCTTCTGCAGGAACTTGGATGCTTTCTTGGAATGAGTGTTTTTTTTTTTTTTTTTTTTTTTTTTTTGGTGAAATAATCTCTTTTATCACAGAGAGACCGGATGAGTTTATGTAACGAGTTTATTCGAAAGCAAGTATACTCCCACGTTGCTCGTTTAATATCACCTAGTAATCAAGCCACGTTATAACTGATTCATTTTTAATTACAACGTTTCTCGGTTAATTCCAAAATATATCTAGGCGAACTATTTTATAATACAGAGACTGAACCAATAAAAGAGGAAAATTCAACGCTCTTTTCCACATACTCTGCACTTTCCTTCGCTTTCTTTATTGTCCTTGAAAATTTTTATCCTTGGAACACGATGAGATTTTGAGCAAATTTGAAGTGAAATTTTTTAATTCATATTTAATTTCTACAAACTTTTTTTCATTCACTTTAAAATAAGAATTAACATAAAAAAACTTTTTCACATCGTCTTACGATTGTTTATAAAAGCTCTCGGTACCCTCAGCATTGAAAAACAGAACCTAGAGTCCCAAACGATTGAAATATTCTCCACTGACTGCATTTATAACATTTTTCCGGTAATACGAGTAATTCCTGGTCTAACGAGCAGCGAGATAGATATGGAACTTTTTACGGAGGTTGTGCATTATGCCAAGTGTGAAATTACAGCTGATGATGTAAGTTAAGTGAGATTTTGGGATTAGCTGGTTACACGACGCGTGAAAGGTGGAATCTACGGATTTCGAGAATTACGATTTTCCGTCGAGCGGAAGTTGAACCGAGCGCAAAGCATACTAAGAGAGAGAGAGAGAGAGCTTACAGGAGAGCTAAAATTGAATTAAATAAAAGCGACTGGTTGGCGGTTGCATAGAGCTCGACTTACACGAGCAGCAATAATCAACTTGGCGGTCAGTCTCTGCTTTACTTTTGCCGAGTCTCTCTACAATGAAGTCGGCCGCTTTAAAACGTAAAGCGTTCAGGCATATTTGATAATGCGTTAAAACTGCATTAGCACTCTGGTGCAAGCTTTGGAACTCGCGACGAAAATATCTCGCGATTCGCGATCCACGAAAATAATTAATCCCATGGTTAAATAATTTTGCAAAAAAAAAAGAAACTTTATACGCGAAGCGATCGATGAATGACGATGGAAGAATAAACACGGTTCAAGGTCATATTTTTTTTCTTGGATCCTTCTCAATAATAACGATGAATCTTTCATAGACGTTCGTTGAGTTTAACGAGCATGCTGCAAATTCACAGTTAGTGGTTTAAAGAAGGCATTAGCACTCGACTGTGTAAGCTTCGGAATTCGTGATTCATGATCGCCCCCCCCCCCCTTTCCCCTCTCGCATAATTAATCTCACGGTTAAATAATTTTGCAAAAATAATAATAAAAAAACAAGAAACTATACCCAAAGAGATCGATGAATAAAGCTAAAAGAGGAAACATCCCTCAAGGTCATATATTTTTTCTTAAATCCCTCAACAGCAACGATGAATCCTCCACAGGCATTCGTTAAGCTTAACGAGCGTGGCACAAATTCACAGTAGTGGTTATAAAGAAGTTTTGAGAGTCTCGAGGATTTATAGTTCCTTATCGTAGCTAATAAAGAGGACCGAGCTGATTGGTCAATTGCAGGGTTTTCCAGGCGAGTCGAGAGAATCCCCTTTTGGCTGCTGATGTAGGAGGAGGGGGGAGAGCAAAAGGGGTAAAAATTTCGAGCTTGGAGGGTGCGTTAATTAGTAAGCGGTTTCACCTTGAAACGTTGGAGTGCTTATAAGACGCTTAAAAAACGTCGAAGTAAAGAGAGAGGGAGATAGAGAGATGATTACCAGCTCGACGAGACTGCATAAAATCTCACGAGTGGTAGAGGTCGAGGTTTAGGAGGCCTACGTGAAAATTGAGTTTGCACGAGTGGTGGACCGTGTCGTTTGTGAAAGGAATTTTTCCTCTTCCTTTCCCCGCTTACTGATCCCTTTAAATGCGATATATATATATATATATATATATATATATATATATAACACTCACTCGATCCATTTCAAACTACCAAACCACTTTACTTCCGACTTAAAAATCTTTCCTCGCGTGAAGACTGCTTCGAATTCAAAGCTAGCCTCTCTCTCTCTCTCTCTCACACACACCTAGCTTCGCCTTCTTTTTTAATATATATATATTATACTTTAGATTTAGCTAATTTTCACGTACAGTGGAAGATTCCGTAATTAGGGATGCTTTTATCCGGTAAAGTGGAAATTGGAGCAAATAAAGAATTTCTCAGTAAGAGAGAGAGAGAGAGAGAGAGGATAAAAGGAAGAATCCGTCAAAGTGACATTGGATCGAGGTTTCAAAGGAGGCTTATTCGGGTGCATTCGTGCGCGGTGAGGATTCGGAAGAAGAAGGTTATAGGGGGGGGGATCCAGGTGAATTCGCATCGACGGCTCGTACATTCGAACGGAGTAAACGCCCGCGGTGGATGGAGCGTTCCGCGGTTGAGAGCGAGATATGAATCGATCGTTGGCAGAGCCGGAACACCGAAATACAATATAAGCGTCACTCGGAGCACCGGTAACGATTGACGCGTGAAAAGCCTCTGGCAGCTCAGCCGAGAAAACACGAGAGTTGGTAAAGGGGGAGGGGGGAGAGAGAGACCGATGGAACACTTTCCGGGAATCGGCAGGAAGCTGCAAAATTTTCCGAGACAAGACACGAGTGGAATGGGCGAGCGAATGGATGGAAAATGGAAAATCGTTGGGAAAAGAGTAAGGCAAATATTTGGAAAGGCACGGTGATAAGGATGAACAGGGACGAAAATGAGCAAGAGGTTTCGTTGGAGGGATATACGCCGAGAGAACGTTTCAGAAAGATATATGGAGGAGGAGATTCCTGCTCGCGAGTTGTCTTAGTCAAACTGCTCGATCCTTGGAAATACGAATTTTTCATTGTTTTTCTATCTTAGTGCTGTATTTTTATTGTTACTTTATATTCTTCGTGGGAGATATTACTCTATAGCTTTTTTTAGATTTATCTTGCACTCGTGTCATTACTCGTTTATCGTGCTTTGTTTGGTTAATTAAAGAAGGGAAGAATACATTTTTCTTCTTTCAAGTTTTTATTTTGACGTTATATATTTTTGTTTTAACCCTAACCGTCCAGTAACATCTAAATTTAGTTACCTTTTTATCGTACTTTATTTAATTAATAAAAAAAAATAAATAAATAAATATTGATCCTTTTTCCAATAGAGATTCGTGCTTGGAAATTATCTCGGTTGTAGTATTCGATCATCCTCAGGAGTACCGATTCTTCATTGTTTTTCCGTTTCCCTATTGTGCACACTTTTATTTCACTCGACTCTTGGTCCTCCAATTAAGCTATTTTTATCTTTATGTCATCCCCCATTCATATCGTACTTTATTTAATTAATTAAAGAAACACGGTATAAATGTTGATCCCTTCCACCATTATCCACCCCCTCTACACCCTTTTTACAATCTTCTCCCTATTCCATCGGTTTTTATCCCCCTCCCCCCCCCCCTCATTCCTCACTGTTCGTCCACTCTATTGTTTTTGCACTCTCGCTGTTTATTTGCTCAAAGATAATTGTCACTGCACCTTTCACGAAAGAAGCCCCAGTGGTTCGCACATACAAACCTATGTACACACACACTACACACATCGCACGGTAAGATACCCAATGGTTTTCGTGCTTTTATCAACCACTCTCGAAACTCTACTCGTACGTGATGCATGTGACACGAAGCTTTATACCATGGCATGGTGTGGCGGGCTGCAATATACGTTTATCACGATTATGGATCTACTGAAAATTGCTGCAAAAGTAGCTAACGTAAAAACCACTATTAAGGAACAAAACACCAAACTTTAAATTGCCTTTTAAAAATAAAGAAATTAATCATGAATAACGTTGATCGGGATCTATTAAGAAACAAATTTAATATTACATAATTCCACTGCACAGTAGTATAAACCTATATATAGAGTAACAGGAATAATGACGATGAGACTGATTTTCCGTTTATGATTTCCACAGTCGGTTCTTCGGAAATTGTCGGTTTAGTGTTCGAAGAGTAGAAGGGGACTAAGGGGGGGGGGGGGGACGGAACAATGTTGCCGCTTCATGGATCTTCCGACGATTATTGTTGACTATTATTATGATTAGCCAGGAAGGAGAATAGAAACGAGCGTGTCCCAGTTTCTCCGCGCCGGAGGTCACTGGCAGTTTCATTTACAAGCAGCCGACTTCGTTATTAAGCCGGGCTTTCCGCGTTTGTCCTGACAGGCTGGATCCACACTCGATCACGTGTCATTTACAATGTGCGACCGGCCGATTGAAAATTCATTTCACCGCCATTACCCGTTAAATGAAACTCGCGTCGAGCGTCACCGTCAATGCGGAATTAAAACTCGACTCTATCGAGAGTAATATATACATATATATATATATATATATATGTATATTTATGGTATAATCGTTAGATAAAATACGCCACGTTTATACACGAGTTTTCGGAATAATTTTATAGGTTTTTCGTTCATTTAATTCGACGGATAATTTCCTCTTTTTGTCCCTTTTTCAACCGAGCGGTTACCTTATAAAATTGCAAAGGCGAGTGCATTCAACGTTTTTCACGATGAAATCGCACCGGCCATTCTGTACCGACTAACAAGCCAATTATGCGACCCGTCGTAATTGCATAATTACAAAGCTAATTTGATAACATTGTCTACGTCCCCATTCAGCGTTCGTAGGATCGGTAACGATGAAAGTTAATTCCTACCTGAAATCGATCCGAGATGAATTTTTCTCTCCTTGGAAATTACAAAAAATTTTCCATAGTTGTTTCATATTTTTCCTAGTGATTAAATATATATCATAGTCATTACTTCCTTCGTGCTATCGGAGAAATGGATATAATAATTAATCCTCCAAGTGGAATTTGACCATGGATGATCGGCCAGAGAATTACGAGTTTCGGTTTACGAGTCGAGTTAGCTTTCCGCGATATCTTTGAGAATGCCCTGGCTAGCTGTGCAAGAACAAACGATATACCATCCAACGAAATGAGTTTTCCCGGCCAAAGGAGACGTTTGCACGAACCCAGAAAACTCTGCTTTGGAAAACCTACTGATTTCTGTCCTGGGAAAAAGCACCACTGGTCGATGTAAGAAGAAGAGAAAATAGGGGCTTTACGTTTCGAGCTTATGAAGCACGAAAAAATTAACGTTTGTTTTTCGAACGATCAAAGAGAGAGAGAAAGAGAGAAATCGATTAGTTAACATGCGTCAGCGTGGATTCTCCAAACTGTCCAAGTCGTTGGAAAGTTTCCGTTCAGTCCCCCCCCCCCTTTGTATACTGGTAGGTTAGGCTAAGTAGAATTTGTGTGATAAGCACGTCTGGAATGGAGAGAGAGAGAGAGAGACGTGAAATTCATGAATTCACGACGTATTACAAGCAATGTCTCCATGGCCTTTGTATTGCTGCACACATCCTTATCCCACACGCATTTCCTGCAGCTCGTCCAATCCCAGCCTGGATAGACGTTTCCGGATGCTGCCAGCCAATAATCGTGAATATATTTCTTCGACTATATATATATATATATATACCTGGTGTCTCCGATAATGGGACCGGTCAAGAGAAATTATTTTACGAGTTTCATCCTTGTCACTCTACCCCCACCCCCCTAATTCTTCTCACTCTACACATTTTTCTTCTTCTTTCGCATCGAACACTACCACAGCGAATCCCAACGCCAAAGTCTAAATTTTCCACTTAATCTTCAAGATTTAATCGCCGGGATAGAGCCCAGGACACTCGTGATTTTTCCAAATTGAGTTCGATTTACGATTTTTCTGGCGCGAAAACCGCCCGGAAAATTCCCGTCGATCTTATCGATTTCGCAAAATCATCCGTCACCCCCCTCCCTTTTCTACAATTCTCTTTTCTATTATTCAAGTAAAACTGAATTCATTTTTAAGGGAATTTTCTAGCCTGGGACTTAACGCGATTATTCGGACACGGTACGCCTGTTGAATATCTGTGTCACCATTTTTCGCGGAATGTTTGGTCGCTCGTGAGAGAGAGAGAGAGAGAGAGAAGAGAAGAGAAGAGAAGAGAAGGAGACTTTTATAGAGGGTGCGAGAGACGTTCAAGAAGCGAAGTTACGGATGACAGCTCGGTGTGGTTACGTGACTGCATTGTGACGAGTGAGTGAGAGAGAGAGAGAGAGGCTGGGTAGTACAGAAAAACACGAGAGAGCGAGAAAAGCTGATGCAAAAACATAGCGAGAGAGAGAGAGAGAGAAATATGAGAAGGAAGTTGTGCATCGTATCCCAGGCACGCTTCGCGAGGTTTCACTCGGCGAATCAAACGAGCAGACCGCGTATATCGGCCTGCTGGAATATTTTTATCGAATTTCGTGCTAGGTGAAATCGCTCCTGCCATTCGGTATCATTAAAGATGCTTGCTCGTCGAATTATGCACCTTGAAGAGAGTGCGAGAAGTCGGCACAGCATTTTACGAAAATCGACATTCTTTTGTGTGTGTGTATATATATAGGATAGCTCAGAATATTTCGCGATATACACAGGTCTCTTTAAAATATTTTTTGTACGTGTAAAGAATTCTAAGGTTTTTTCCTAAACTCCCCCCCCCCCCCTATACTTTTCATCCTTCAATCTATTTATAAAATACTTCCAGATAAACCTCTTTCACTGATGGATTACATTATTTTCTCACCACCGCAAAGTTATTCATCGTTGCACGCGTATAACTAGTCTCCCCAGCGAATTTTCTCGAGTGCGAGTCAACGTATTTTATTATGCCTCATCTGGTAATGCCACTAATGCAGGACACCTGTGCCAGTTGGCCCAGAATGTCACCGCGCGTTTCTCTTATACAGAGAACGATTGGAGAGAGAGAGAGAGAAAAAAAAGAAAACATTTCTTATCTACGTCACGGCGCACGGTGAGTAGCTCAAGGCCAGCTTCGCCACTCGAATCGCCTTGTCACGCGAGTCGTTTGTGTGCAAACTTGAAAGAATGGCGGAGAACAAGTTTTTTTGTGTGTATATAGACACACGGTCAATGGCTGATTTTATGGGCGTTTGAACGAGTGCGTTCGATAAAGAAGCGGACGTTTGCGGGACGTCGATTAATCAAGTGATACAACCACGCGTCGAGTCAGACATAAGACACGAATGGTTTTAGGCGCTTTCGTTGGAATCGAATAAACAAATTGCGTCATAAATCTCAACAACAAGTTCATCAAACTATTCTTTTCTTCGGAGCGAGCTTCTCCCGGCAAAGTTTATCCATTCGTGAGTTTCCGGGAAGCTCGCCAGGCTGGCGCGCGCACACAGACTTTCCTACGGGGGGGGGTTAAGTAGAAAGTACCTGCAAGATTGAACGTACCACCGTACACCGTGCTTGCATACACGTACACAAGCACGAGATAAACTTCTTCGCCCTCTGAACTAATAGCAATGGACAAACAAATGAGAAAATTCCGTTTTATATATGAAAGATAAAAAAAGAGAGGGGTAGAAAAAATAATTGAACCGGATGTTCAGTCGAGTCTCGTTTCATTAACGATCCACGTGTATATATATATGTATAACTGTGAGCAGATATATCTATGTATCGAATTTTGCATTAAAACCCGTTTAAAACTGGGTAATTACGAGTTTCAACTGCACCGTAAGCCAACCAATTAAATTTTTTTCTCTCCCCACACGCAAAGGAAAAACTTGGCGTTTAACCTAAAAATGTTGAATTTTCAACGTACAATTACGCAATGCTCCTCGCGTGTGGCAAATAATCGTGGTTCGCTCCTTTTTCGACGTCCCCCGCGTTCGTGGCTTACGCGGTGAGATTCTTTCGAGGTTTCTCGAAATATTATTCGATTCTCGGTGGTAAATACATAGGTAAGGGGGGGGGGGGAGTGCAAATTTGCACCGACCGGATTAAACGAAAAGAGCGGAAGCTTTGTTATCGGTTATCGAGGCTCTCGCGATCCACGTGAATTTTTGATGAAACGATCTTTTTGTTGACGGAATGTAAGGGGTAAATGTGTTTGCTCTATTCGACAAATCTCGTTCGTCGAGTTCTCCAATTTGTGTGTGTGTACGTGTATGTGTGTGTGCACGCGCGGGGTTTATGCGTGGCATGTAAATATAGGGGTGTGGGAAGATGCAAGTTTCCAACTGCTCGAATGGGAGTGGAGTAAAGTGACGGGGTTGTGGGGGGGGGGGGGGGGGGATGGATGGAGGTGGACTTTTCGACGATCGACCACTCCCGCCAGTTTTCGCACGAATTGACAAACCGGAAGACTCGATCGATCCCCTCCTCCCTTTTCCTCTTCCCTCACGAGAATTTAGTTAAGTACCCAACTTTCCCAACCAACTAATGTCCCATGCCAGACAAATCTTCTAGATATCTACTGAAATTATCATAATCGTATAAACACTCGACGAAATTTCACCAGTCGAGTGGTACGACACTTTTTAGGCGAGACAAAAGGGAGAAATGATTTTCATGGAAATTTCGAGCCATCGCGCGGGCAGGAAGAAAGTGCGAGCTATACTACTTTGTTAAGGATACAAGTAGTATGAGCAAATTTATACGTTTACAGCCTTTTGCAACCGTGTTTTCATCTTTGTTCTATGTACATGAGTAATTTCAGGACTTCATCTGGTTTTTTTCAGTAATTTCTTTCACCTTAAAATTTGGCCTTTTAATCATACTCGAACGCTTTTTTTAATTCATAAATTCTCGATTACTTGGAAATATCGTAAATATCACTTATCAGCACTTCTATTCTTAACTCGAAAGTGCAACGATGCAACGATATCCATAAAAATCTAAAAATTGACGAGAATCAATATGGTTACAGTGGAATAGCATCGAATCTATACAGACCATATATAAATGTATATCTTGTACTAGTTTATGAGTTCGTTCGAGTGGAACAAGTTTCTCAAGATTACCTCGAGATTTAGTCCGGAGAATCCATTGTTTCGAGAACTACCAGATGTTACTGGACTTGGATAATGTACATTTGTTGGAATCCGCAGTTCAATGATTTTCTCTGAAAGTGCATTCAATTATGGGAAACCGCAATAACTGAATTCCCCGGAGCTAATTGGCCGATTTCTAAGGATGGCTGGAATAATAGCGGGGAATTCCCGCAAGGATTCCGATAAAAAATCTGCCAGTCGACTTTTGTTATTCTTCGTATAGCTATATCGATGATGTTTTGGGGTCAGTGGAGAAAAGAGAAGCTTAAAACTGTGTCGATTCTTATAGGTATAATGAACACTAAAGAAAGAGAGAAAAAAAGAGGAGAGGAAATGACGAAACGAAGCAATTTCCGAACGGCCATATTGGTAAACGGATAGTTTTGCCAATGGGTAACGAGCGAAATTACCGAATCTCCAATTCTGTTTGGTGTTTCTTCGATTTTCGATGCTTTGATCCGGGCTCTGTCGACCGCTGCTGACCCGCTGCCTTTCGGCTTTCGGATATGAAGCTTCCCTACCTCTTTTTCCTGCCTGGTTATTGCGATCCGGTGTGACGTTCGACCATTTACCCTTTTTTCGTCCTTCACCCCCGCAACACTTTATTAAACGTCTACTATTTCACGTAGAAATGTGATCAAAGAAACCACGTAGCCTTGGAAAAAAATATATTTCCCCCTTTATACTCTACAACAACTGCCAGGCATAGTCCTGTGCGCGATACACGGTCCCTCGGTCTATCGAGTAATTTGCAGCGAAATACGAAATGATACAGAAACGACGTAATCAAAATTTGAAACGATTCATTCGCTCATTTTCAGGGTGTATATTGGAATGGAAAACTCGGATCGTGGAAAATTGGACTTTCAGATGAAAGGGACAAAGAGGGAAAGAGTAGCGGGTTTTTTACCAGAATCAGATATCTGGATTAGCCATGGTTTCATTTAAGAAGCTGGAATCAAGGGAAACCTTTTTAAGGAATCCAATCTTGTCCGTCTTACGGACTTAAAAATCGATGTTTTCTCGAAAAATGTTAAATCGATGATTCTCTCTTCCACTGCTGGATGCAGTCAGGCTTAATTAAGATCACTGCCTGAAGAACTGCAGTTGGCAGGTACACCCTGAGGAAGAAGATGAAGAAGATGGTCCGTGCTAAGTAAATTCACCTACCTTTCCTGCGCATTGAAACCGAGAATAATAATAATAAGAGTAATACATATAAGGCGATTACAAGAATAAATTTAAGCTCCTTTCAGTTGCACAATAAATGGCGATTTACAAGCGATTTTAAAGCAATTACGCAACACGCGAAGTACAAAGGCTCCATTACTTCCCAATTCACCGGCTGACCACACGGCTATTACTATCACTGCATTTTCGAGTAAATTCGTGCACGTACACACACACACACACGCGCGCGCACAGTCTCACATTTTCAAGCTAGCAGTGTAAACATAATAATTCCAATAGTTTCGATCGCTAATGCCCGAGCGGATCATGCAACTTCCCAGAGCCGCTGAGTCACTTTAAACATTCGTTGATACAATCCCAAAATTTCTCTAATCCCCTGCAAATCCAGAACTTGCAATTTCGAAAGCTGCACCGATCCGTGAATTTTATACGCAATTTTCACTGCTAAATAACTAGTGCCACTATATATATATATATATATATATATATATATATATAGTTTTGAATTAAACAACACCGGAAGTACGGATTACTCGCGTCGTTAGGGAGGAGAAAATTAATAGAGAAAGGTAGGGGGGGGGGGTGGACCATCTGTCACAGGAGGTTTAGTAATTATCGTCGCTCTCCTGGACGACTCCAACCCTTAACCCTCCCCCCCCCCCTCGACAACCCTCTTTTTGTCAGTTTTTCATTCGGACGGACCGTAGCCGCGAAAAAGCCCATTACAACCACGATAGTCGGTCCCGCGGAATTCCGGCGTGCGGAAAATTGCGAGCTGCGGACTTTACTGGCAGGAAAGAATAAGGGAGCAAGAGAGAGAGAGAGAGAGAAAGAGAGAGAAAAGGAGAGGTTACGACGAGCATAATGGCGTGCGCCGTTATCCCGCGAGATACTTTCGCGAAAGCGTCTTCCACAGGGCTCTGGTAGCAGCAAAAAGGGTTGCTTTCGTTTTATGGCAGCTTTCTTCTTTCTATCCTTCCTTTACCCCCCCCCCCCCTCCTCCCCCACCTTTCCTTTATACTTTCAGAGCCACTCGTACACACCGCTCGCCTCTAAGCAACCACGAAGAGCCTCCTGCCAAAGCAACTCTCTCTCGCTACCTCTTACATTTTTCTTTAAGCTCTTCGTGTATTTCACTCCTCCACTCTCCCATTCATTATATCTTTACTAAATCTCACCAAAAACTTTGCTCACCCTCGCTTTTTCCTCGGGTTCTCGCTGGGACTTTCGGAAAATTAACCCGGTGAAACAGGGCGTGTGTATATGGTTGACTATAACGGTGTAATTGAGTTTATCAAGTAGTATAAACATGCATTTCACGGACGTTTGAAATTAGAGGGATGTACGTGTGTATGTAGTAGGTGGGAGGGGGAGAGAATCGAGCGGGAAGATCGATCGGAGATTTGGTGAGATTTTAAGAGAACGGGAGACTTCTTAATTGGATTTACGACTCGGATTAAATTTTTACACCTCCACTGCAGGGTTTATAGGAAGGACAATGAAAAATTTATTAAATAGACTGGAGGTTTTGCCACGGGCGCACCTGCTGCCAGGGAAACTGGCGTGGTCCCTTTTCGTTCCCTCAGGATCCGTGCTGCCCCTCCCAGAATTCAATTACCCACTCTGCGCCCACTTTATATATATATATATATATATATATATACAACTCGAGTGCAGCTGGGTGACACGTTCGAAGCTGCGCGAGACCGCAGTACTTTTCTGTTAGGAACCTATTTCCGGTTGAAGATCTCTCACTTTGTCGGCACGTACCGGCGTGGCGTGCGCGGGGGGTGGGAAGAGTGCTGGGGATGGAAGGACGAAGCTCGAAGGGACGAGAGGCTGAAGGGGAAATAAGAAAGGAGTGGTATAAGTAAGGCCGAAGAAAAAGGAAGAAATTCGTCGCGAGAAAGGAAAGTGGTGGCCTTCCTGGAGCAAGGAGAAAAACGTACGTTGGGAGAGACAGTCCGGGGGGGGGGGGGAAAGGGGATGAAGAATATTCCAAGAGAAAAAGTGGCCAAGGGTGAGAATAGGGAGATCGACGCTCAGGAATCTTTCACCTGAGCCTTGGTCGAGAAAAGCTGGATGAAACAGAATCCTGCTGGAGGAACCGGAGTGAAAAGTAAGTAACAAAAATCCCATGAAGAATAAGGGAGTTCACAGGATTTTCCGTGTCTCGTGTATAATGGTTGGTCAAAAAAAAAAAAAAAAAATAACATCAGGAATTGGTATGGAGGAGAGGGATTAAGATACAAGATTTCATCGTGGTTATACGTGGGTCGAAAAACAGGATACGCGGAGGAAAATAGTGAGTTTTGTGCAGTGAATGAAAAAAAATGAGGGGGAGGCCGTGGTGAAATCGTGCACGAAAACCGAGAAGAGAGTTTGTTATACGGTAAGGGGAAAATAAAATAGATCTAGGTAGAGGATGGTCCAAGGATGAACCAGTTTAGGTATATTAGGAAAAATATAAAAACTTTGTTTTTCTATCGGAAATTAAAGTTACAAACACACATATATATACATATAAAAGATACTTCGTACATGGAAATATCGTGGAAATTGATTCTTTCTAAGCAAGTCTCTTGAATATCTACATAGGTAGATTTTTCATAATGTCAGAATTGTAGCATTGGAAGTGGATACAAAATTTTTGAAAAATAGTGAAAAGAACCTGCAGATCCAATTAACGTGTTAGAAAAAGTTCTGGAACAAGGTGTATGGATCCGCCTTATTCTGTATTCCCCGAGTAACGCGTACTCCTCTATCCTATACCCATTCCTGCGTCGTGTGCTTTTCTCATCAAGCAGCCGCAGTTTTCGTGTTTTCGTAAATAGTCCCGAGGACCCGTGCAAACACAGACATCAGCAGGAACCGGGAAAGCAAGAGGAGCCACGGGATAGTCTAGTTTTCAGTGTCTGAAAGGACACTATTTGACTACCATCCCGCAATTTGTGTTGGATATCGTCTCTCGCCCCGTTACTCTCACCTTTCCAAGAACTTTCCCAGGAAGCTTCCTACCCTCTGAGAGCTTGCGAGCTTTCGCGACAATGACGTCTCTGCCCTCCCAAACCCTGCATCCACCTCGTTTCCGCTCGGTTTCGCAAATATCTTCTTCTCTGTGACTCCTGCAATCACCCACTCTTTTCGCACTTGCATTTTCCTTCGTACAATTCGATGAATCATTAATTACACTTTTTCACAAATTAATTCGAATACTACTGTAGACGCTCAGGTTTGTTTTTATTTTTAGTTTTATTACAAGGCAAATTATAGGAGATTTTCAATAAATGATTCAAAGAGTTATAAATTTATATTTTTAATTTTATTTGATTTTGCAAAATGATTCTAACGAGTAATAATTAGTTTCCACTTTACGCCAGAGTTCTAAGTAAATTTTTGAGGAAAAATTTTAGATTGGCGATGGTGATTAGTTGGTAATTAAAGAGACCAGTCTGGCCTGTCCTTGAGATTCTCCACTCGAGGACTCGCCAAGATTCGAAGCATCCCTCGCATACTTTTGCAAGAATTTTTAACCCCCCCACCCCCCCCCTTAAGCTTCCACCGTAGCCCGGAGCTTTTTCGAAAACTTTCTCGAAGAAAGATCGACTCGGTTCTGCAACTCGAACGCATCGAGCTCGAGGGTGAATATTGGCCGAGTAACAAATGACCTTGGAGATTGTCAAAGAAAAATTGGGAATCTCGAAATTCGACAGACTCTCTTTGGAGGCTCGGAAGTTTAACTTGCAGAAAAAAGAATTGGATTTACAAAAACAACTTTCACCTACGACTTTCGCCAGTGTAGAATTCCACTAAAAAACAAGAGTTCCTCGCACTTTTCCAAAGAACAATTTTAATAACGTTTGGAGAACGCTCCATCCGCTCTAAAATCCATTCCCTTAATTTTCCCCATTCGCTATAGTAAAAATTCATATACCACGTATACATATGCAGCAAGAAAAGTTATTTTTAAGCGATTTCGAAATTAAATCGCTCGGAAGTCATATCACGAATGCCAAAGTCGGTTCCTCCATCCGCCCGCTATAATCTCGCGAATAATTCGAATGCCTTTGTGTCGCGTTGAAAAGACGAAAAATTCTCGGCAAATATAATAAGATTCTGCCGAAAAGAAAGGCCGGAGGGAACGGAAGCTGTTGCTGGAAAAAAATGCCATTATTTCGCAAAAAGAATGGCAGCTCTCTTAAACATTAAGGGCTTAACGAAACGCAGTCCTCGATTAAAGATAAATCTCTGGAAATTGCTCCGTGCTCTTGGGGAATCGATCGATTAAATTTTTCGTGGGATAAAAATCCAGTGGATTTTTTTTATTGCTGTACAAAAAAATATTTCTTAAAGAGGGGAGGGGGGGGGGGGGTTGGAGTGGCCTGGAATTGATCAAGGTATAATGGGAGGGTGGAATTCGATGTACGAAAATCGTTTATCGAATTTCCTGGGAATTTCGTATTATCACGGGGCACGAGCGTTGCTGGAATCACTAAGGAAGCGAGAGGATAGGAAATTTTTACGCTTCGGAGGGTCCAGTGGGAACTTATGGTGTGGCCTTGCTATAGGAGGTGCTTTGAAGGGGGAGGGAACAGCACGAATTAGGAGCTTAACGAGGAACACGCCTCGAGCGAGTCGGGTGTCAGTGGTGCCTGCCTGGCGACACACGTGATTCGAAGGACCAAGAGCCAATGCGAGAAAAAGAATCGCGTGCCAAGGAGCATCGCGTGCTTGCCAAGGATAAAAAATGGCCCATCAGGGATAATGTTGACACGGGTTCTACTGAAAATCTGATGCTCCTTCTTCCTGAGAGACGAAAAAAATTAATTGATACTGTTCATTATGGAATTCAATTATAGTAACTCACGTATAGATTGATAAATATATTTTAGTTATTATTTTTTTTAAGGATAGGCCTTGTAAAGTTCGTTGAGATATAATGATGATATTGGAGTGGTTTCTCTTTGATGTTTATCTAACAAATTTTCAACATTTTTTTGACTATCCTGCTTCTTTCATATTTTAACTAATCAGTTTTCTTTCATGGTAAATATTTTTATTTTTACCAGTTTGCTAAAATAAACAATAATATTGGAGCTGCTTCTACTCGATATTTACCTAAAGAATTTTCAATACTTTAAATACTTACTATCCTCTTACAGTATAAATAACGAAATACTAATTAGCAGAGACAAACTAATCAAGCATGACTGCGATGCGTGCGGTAGAGAGCCTCCACAGATTTTTTGTTTCAACTGACTCAAGAGAGGTCAATGACTTCTCACTGAATCTGGTTAGAACCAGCTGGCCAAGCCAGCAACCTTTGGTGGGAGATCGTAATAATCGACGTTCTCCTCTGTTGCGGTGATTCAGTTTCTCAAGGTTGTGCTCTCGAGCGTTCAAATGCTAACCAACGATTGACAAGCCTTAAGAATAATTTCTCTATAGATCTATATAATTATAACCAGTCTCAATACTTGATATTCAATATAAATTTTTTTTGTGGATTTCAAAAGAAATTTAATATCCAGTCAGCTTATTATCGAAAATAATATATTGTGCAGCGAAGATAAAGTACAAATTAATAATGTATATTTTTAATTATAAAACGTGTAGAACGAGGTGCACGAAGGAGAATAAAATAGCTTGGGAGCTATTAGGTAGAGTGAAAATAAAGTAGTAGAGGAAAAGTTGGCGATCTATAAGTATATCGGGGTTACCTCCTTGGAGCTGGTTAGTTAAGTTGGGGTGAGAGGACGATATAAATAGTGGGAGTCAGTTGGGTAATCCGAGCTATATTTTTTTGGCGATTCGATTAGGGGAAGGCACGCGAGGCGACCGCCAATTATTAATGTTTCTTCTGTGTGTTGGTGCAGAGTACTTACTCGAGGATCAACGAAGCCCCGCGTAATTAATTTCATGGATTAATCGTGTTCGCAGTTAACCACTGGGAGACCCTCGCATTCGCCAGAATTTAGCACGTACATGGAGAAAAAAATGATTTTCGAATAAATCTCGCATCGAATTATGACGAATAAATATTTTACTCAGCTTTGATGAGCATTGTATGAATCGAATAAAATTGAATTTGAATTGATTAAATTTTATACGAATCATATTATATTAATTCGTGAATATTCAAAGCAAGATTTATTTGAATCAAATAATTTTTTTCTCATCAGTATAGAGTGCAACGATTATTTACACCTTTTCAGATGACTGCACAATGTTGCTTACCTGGAACAAAGAGAGAAAAATACGAGATTTTATTAAATTTCCTCTTTTTCATAACGGTTCTCGATTGTCTGATTAATTTGCCATCGAACCACTAAAAGCGAATAATCTCTATTTCGATCGAAAACTCGATGTTTCACGGTTAAAATCTCTCGACTCTCGACACTACCTGCTCTCTTGCTCCCAGCCCACTTCCCCCATTTCAATACTTTTACTCTTTGTTGTAATTCTCAACTTTTCAAGCCTCCAGCCCCATTACCACCCCCACCCCTTCTTCCTTCACTCATTGAAACTTGGGCGAAAGCTGTTCATTTAATTAGCGGCAGTTTAATTGAATTCGAAGTCACTTTATCGAACATCAAATATTTTTCTGCGAATGTACGAGTGACGCGAGAAGCGGATAATTGGAGAACGCGATATTCACGATGGAGGGGTGTGAATTTCTGTATCGTTCTTACGAAGCTGCGTAAAATTCTTTGCGTATTGTCGAACGGAAATAATCTCGGTTCTGGGAATTATCATCGACTTGAAAATCAAGCAATGGTATATATAAATGTATACGCAGACAAGAATAAGTAGTATAAGCAGGGGAGGGGAGGGGGGGGGGGTAAGGAGCAGAGTGCAGTTGCCTTCGTTAATAATATTGCCGACAAAAATGATTTTCATTTCATCCCGTCTATTCGCATTAGCGGAGCATTCTAGTCTGGCCGACAGTTCGAATGAATATAAGCCGTCGCCAGGGAGACTAATGTTATTCGAGCGGAAAATAATAATGAGGCGCCAAGCAAACTAGTACCTTCCGTGCTTTTAAGCCACGTCCTGGCAACTACAATGTTGACACTTATCGTTTAGACACAGAGACGCTGATCCCTCGCAGCTCATCCTCCAATAATATTCATCGCGAAATTATTCGAATTCTCTGATGCAATTGGCGAAAATCTGCTGGAAAAGTGCCGAGGGAAAATCTGCGCTGCTCGAAAACGCAGGACGAGTGAGGAAAGTGCAGGAATCTCGCAGGGAAGAAATCTTGATGTTTTTTTCGAGGAGGAAAAGGAGATTGGAAAACGGTGGTAATTAGCTACCCTTTCCAGGAGAGAAAAAGAGTTGAATTTTTATTCTTAGTCGGTGATAATGGGTGACCTTTACTACTTGAAAAGTTGGGATGAGGTGGAGGGGGGAGGAACGGAATCGGATGGGAATTAAAAGGACCTCGTTAGGACCTTGTAATAATCACAACGTCCGCAGTTTTCAAGCCACGGGAATTCACCGCAGGGTGTTATCCTGCGAGAATCCTGCAGGAAAAGGATAATTTTTTTTGCCTTTCGTCAAAATACCACTAACGAGCACCACGGCGAGGCGCGTTAGCTTCGTGATTAATCCTTAAAAAATGAAACGGTAAAATTGTAATCCAATGATGAAAAAATCGATTTTCCTAAAGTTGAGGAATAACGCAAGAATGCATATATATATATAACACTGTGTCGCAAGAATCAAACGATCGGTTGGAGCATTGATAGCTCGACGATGAAATATTTCATTGGCTTATTATGCAAATTGGTAATGACGTCACGGATAATCTTTGTACAAAGGTTAGGAGAACGTAGTGAAATTGGAAATTCAAAACTGGTCGTGGAACAAAGGCATTAAAGTGCAGCGTGACGGTACGGTAATACCACTAATTGCACGTAATAAGCGCGTATTACGCACGTCCTAATTAATAGTCAGCTCGTCGCTAATCGGGTTCGTCGAAATCAAAGAAAACACCGAAATCAGACGAGTGATGGAGAGTCATTGCTGCTCCTTGGACATGGGATACATGGAGTACCGACTGAAGCTAAACCATCGGACACACGTGTTTTCCATGTAAATAAAACATAGTCAGCAATGAAACAACAGAAAACTACTTTAATTAACGAATAATTTGGTTATAGTGTAACCCTACTGTAATCTTATAAGCATAATTTACATACATTCCACAAACTAGTATATAAAATCAGACAAGTGATACGAGTCAATCATTGCTGCTCGTTGAACATGGAACACACGTGTTTTCCATATAAATAAAACATGGTCAGCCACGAAACAACAGAAAATTATTTTAATCAACGAATAAACTTTGCTGCAATTCTGCTGCAATCTTGCACATTTTTCCATTCTCCTTATACAATCTTATATTTATTCACGAGAGTATCTGTGATCACACACACACACACACACACACACGTACAAACTTGGTATATTTATTGCAAATTATATTAAAGCAAAAAAAAAGGAAACTGTAGGAAGGAACAGAAATTGGGCGAGATGGAGGATTTAAGCGGTTAAGACGCGTCAATCCGGAAAGGGCTGGCGTGATTCTCGGTACATTAAGACAAAGCAAGGTGGCTTATCTTGCTATTTTCAGGTATAACGTGCAGTTCCGTATCGTTCTTATACGCGCAAGCAAGATATGCAAATTTCACTTGCAGCTTTCCGCCCGAAATCCGCGTTTAAGTTCCCGTGGCGTTGGGTGTTAACGGAACTTTCCACGGAGGAAGTTCCTTGCTTGCGCGAGCTTTCATGCATTCCTGCGGTCTCCGACCCCGGGCCAACTCGACACCCCTATACCTCCCCCCTCTTCTCCCCCCCCCCCCCCCCACCCCTCCGAATGCCCCCAAACACCGCGATGCTACCCCGAAAAATCCGAATTAAGCAACCGAACTTCAAACTTTGCCAACTTTTGCCTCAATCGCTTTAAAAGTACTTTTTAAATTATCCCGACTCTGCATAAGCAGTCTGGACCATTTAATCGTACGAGTTTACCCGGTTTCTCGCTTATATACGCTTTAATATATGATTTTTTAACGCTACGCGAACGAATGAAACAGTTTTTATTAAAAAAAAAAAAAAATAACAGCCACAAATTTTTCACGTTCCATCCCGTCGTTTTACGATTTATCTGCAGGAGCACTTCCGGTGTAGTCTATCTTACTTCCGCTCGAGGAATTCCTACGGTTTCCGGTCCACAGCCAAGATAGTTAATTAAGTACAAAACCATCCATGAATGTAATTAAAATTTTGGTATCGATTGAACAATAATTTTCAATCCAAAACTATATACATATATATCTATATGTGTAGAAAATTTTTCGTCGAATCGTGGGATCAGAGTGGCCACCAATTAATTTCTTATGGTGTTTTTCCAATTGGCCGACGCCTCGGGGTGAGACGAGTATTTTTTCTGCAGGAAGTCGATTATTCATGGGCGCTACATTCGTTAGCCCGGAATCAGCCGGGGGCGGAGAGAAAAACAAGGGTAGAAACGCAGAGTTGGTTGGTATAATCCATATCAAAAAGAACATTTCTCACCGGCTTCGGACTTTCTTCGCCTGACAAAAACTTCGCTTCGAACGCGACTAATTTATCGTCCTCCCTTTTCGCGAAATGGAATAAATAATTTCTCGCGCGGAGAATTAATTGAAATTTATATTAATGCGCGAATTAATGCCGAAGAAGCTGACCTCTTTTCTTTTCTTTTTTTTCGGAGAATAAAAATAATCCGATAGGGGAGAATGGATGAGGCTGGTTTCATCAAAATTAAAGGCCAGCGTTCCGGGGATTTTTTATCCTGGCGAACCAGCGATAATGGAAAATTACCCCCCCCCCCCCCCTTTAAATCTACAGCTAGATTAAGAGAAGCGAGTTTCGGAGGCTCCCGAGATCCTTCTTCTTCCGGTTTAACGTTTTCATTGCTCTCGCAATCGAGACGCAAATGAAATTTCGAGCCACGTCAATCCCAGCTCTCCCCTGGGAGTGCTCCAAATAATAGTGGCCCAGGAGTTTGGACAGGTGCAACAAATCGAATTGAACAGCTCCTGCGGCCAAGATGCTAACTGATAATTGACAAACTAGAACCAAAGACTGTACTTACCTCGTTAAAATTGGCTAGCGTGACAATTGGATTTGAAATTTAAAAACAATTGCTATATATGAAACAAGAGTACGTCGCGATTGTATCGCAAGGACCGTGCACGTATAATTAACGAGAGGAAATTGTTTAATGCAAATGGCCAAGGGACAATAAAGATTGACAGAAGCGTTGACAAAACTTTCACACGCTGTTCGCGCGATAAGCGAGCGATTGTTATTTAATGCGATAATTCAGCGAATATTGGAAATAGCAGGTCGGTGGTGGTGCGCGTGTATGGGTGAATATCATAATTATCGACAATCGAGGCGAGCAGGCGGAAATGGTAAGAAATAATGCGGCCGGTTTTAACCAATTCGCAGCCGCGTATTTCATTTTCATATAGCAATTGGCGCGGAATTTAATTTAATTTCGGCAGGTAGAGCGTGTCAGGCGTGAAAAGTTATTTTCAACGTTATAATCAGCTGTGTGTGTAATAGGCTCTATGCAAATTACATTGTTATGGCGTATTATTCGTGGCATTGGGAATTTATTGTAATTACGCGCCGTCGGACACGCTCGCTTTGACGCACGGTTAAACGTGTGACTAATTAAACGGTTTCGCAAATATACCATAAATAATCCCACGGATAACTCGAATAATTTTTATCCGCCTAGCTTTCGCCATTGTTCTAGTGCTGGGTGGGTCCTTGAAATTTCTCGATGATGAAAAATGGCGAATAATGGAATTATAACGTTGTATATACGCGAATGGAGAATTTTATATATTTGTTTGTTTATTGCGGGGGTTTTGATCGTTCGCAATCGAGACTTTAAAAAGCATCCTGCGAATGGATGAATAAATTATCGAACCTGCTCCTCGGATTCCCGCTGCTGCTCCTCTCGACTGTTCCCGTGGATCCTCGTAAATTGTCATTTGTATTCCGAGTGGTTGGACCGTGAATCAAAATCAACTCGGTGGAATTTCACGACGGGACGAGTGGACGACGTTGTTCCGTCCTCCAAAGGTCTCGCCATTCCACTTTATATATCCGCTCGTTTGCCTTATCACGTCCTATCCTACTCTATTAACTCCCACTCCCTTTTATTCACCCCAAAGCAGTGCTATAATATTTTGTCGAAAGAAGAAACAACGATACAAGGGGACTTGAACAATTTTCTTGGAGAGTCTGGCTTGTTCCGTGTAATACTACTGTGTTACGAATGGAGGCAGTAAGACTCGTTTATAGGAGATATATGTTTCGAAACGATCAAACGTTTACAAATTGAAACACATGCTCGAGTGTGATTTAACAAAATTTTTTAAGTGATATAAATCAATAAAAGGGAGGACAGATGCAATATTGGAATCTCTCACGAGTACACATACATGGTTGGATCAAAGATGACGATACAGGTGTAAAAATTGAAAGTATAAAAAATTGCTCGTACCACTTCTATTCTCGACGCGACAGATTATTCTATAGGTTTCGATGAAAGGAGTAGCATTTGCTGCTGTCATTCAATGTTTATTTAAAATTGATAGGAAATGCTCGTTAACGATGTGCAATCATACTGACCAGTCTAGCCAGTTTATTTACGACATTCAACTGGATTAGTTGTTCTCAGTCTTATCAGTCCCACCACGATCTAGCTAGGACTATCACGAACTAGATTTTATCGCGTCGTAAAACTCCTCGTAAAACTTTTTCACTCACGTTTTTTTTTTAAAAACACTCTTTAAAAATATAGAGAAGTCAGTGGTAGGGAAAAATTTGCTGCAAATATTTCCAGCAGTTTTGATCGGTCCGGAATAGCAGAATTAATGCTCTTAAACGATGCTCTTTTGGATCGAGGAAGAAAGAATTTTCATTCGCCAAACTACCGAGGAAGATATAGAAGAAGCAAAAAGTAAATGGTGCGAGTGACGTTCCACGTCTAGCCGAGGATTCCTCGTCCATTTTCTCGTACCGATAATCGCATCTTTCTCAAAACAATAAAACTCAACCGTGTGCTATACCCAATAAATCGAGAGTAGGAAAATCGATATAAAAACAGCTGGAGGTTTTTTACAGTGAAAGGCAAGTACCAATCGTGAAATAAAGTGAATTAAAAAGTGAAGAGAGTACGGGGAATAAAGAGCAAAGTGCTATTAGAAAAAAAAGAACGTGGCAAAACACATGGCACGACAAAATCATGAAAGATGAATGCACTGGAGAATATTTGCATAGACTTGTTGAAATATGAATAGAAACGCGTCTAAAATTTCTAATTGGTGGATCTTTTGAATTTTAGATGAGTCACTGGTAAATTCGTGTCAGCTGAAATCTCTTTCACGCTTCATCGAGTCTTTTTCTCAACTCTCGCGCGTCCGATGCACGTATGCGCGATTTTACTTTATTTTTCTTCCCCTAAGTGCTCGTGTGTTTATGTGTGAATTTGTGGCTGCTTGCGTGAGCCGGAAGCATGGTGGAAAAAAAACTGGAGTGGTTTTATGCGCAACGTGGCAGCTCGGAGCATTTGCGGCGAAATTTTATATGCTTCGGTCTTTTAACCGTTCGGATGGAAAATTCTGTATCAGCCTTGAGCGATACGTGTGTATTTTCTCTTATGCAGGGAAAAAGATTCGTGGGAATGAATATGGAAAGGGGGTCAGGTTTCTCCACGTGAAAACAAAAGTCGAAAGAATTAAGAAATGGTCTGGACGTTCGGGGAAGAAGTGGTTTGCTTCAGGGGTGAGAGTCAAGCTTTAATCAGCCCCTGGCGGTATTAGCATTTATACGCACTACTTGGACATATTTTTATCACTGAATCTAATTTAATTAGGTAGTTTTACATGATTTCTGGTCATCCAACCGTTTGCACGGAAAATTCTGTATTAAACTTGAGCGATATGTGTATTTTCTCTTATACAGGGGAAAAGATTCGTGCATGGGAATGAATATGGAAACAGGGCCCAGGTTTCAAAATGAAAATAAAAGTCGAAATAATTAAGAAATAACCCGGACGGTCCGGGAGAGAAGTGATTTGTTTCAGAGAAAGGGGGATGACAGGGATGAGAGTCAAGCTTTAATCAGCCCCTAGTAGTACAAGCTTACGTAACGCTCTACGTGCACACAGTTTATATCATTAAATCTAATTTAATTAGGTAGAAATTCTAATATCTTTTGCCTCTTATTTTCGCGCATTGGTTTCAGCGAGCGAGCCCGTGCGTGATTCAACGGCGCATTTAATTTTCATGGCGGAGGATCGAGGACACATATTGATGTTATCATTAAAAGAGACCACTCCGCTCCAGTTCCTTTCAGGCGAAAGTAATGAAACCGTCGGACCAAAATGCGCACAGAATTCTCCTGATGACGATTGATGCCGATAAGATCAAAAGCTTTCGCGATGTCATCAGCATTCACCGTGAAAAAATATCCACTTTTCATTCTCGATGCATTTTGCTGCTCAAACATATCGAGGCTTTTCACGACAAATTAATCAAGTCGAGTCGCATATATTTTATTTCCAGCTGGTTCGAGCGTTATGCCAGGCACGATGAAAAATTTCTATTTGAATAATTGCCACGGCGGGGAAGGGAAGGGGGGGGGGAGAGAGTTTTTCTATAGATGAAACGCGGAAGAAAGCTGTAGGTACAAGCGACGAGGAATGAGAAAGAGAGAGAAGAGGCAAAGGGACAAATTTCTCTCATTTATCGATGCAAATTTTCCAGACGGGCTATTTTAACGCGCAGCTGCGAATCAGGAAGCTGCCCATGGACACGATGTTTTCCTTGCGAACGAAGGGGGTGGATTTGGTGAATGCGATAAAAGTTAAAAATTAAAAAAAAAGAAATCCAGCCGGTGCGTTGTCATCACCGGGACTTATTCAGGGATGCAAATTTAAATACACCCGCCCTGCCCTTGCTCTAATTCCTCGTCAACTTTCCAGCTCGGCAAATTAAAAAATGAAATTTTCATGTCAGGCGTGAAAAGTTTTGCAGGAGAGCCATCCGTTAATAAATATAATTGCCCGGCGATTAAATGGGAAAGCGCGCTTCCACCTCCCCACGCACGCACACCTACACAGGACAGAGTATTTTTTGCAAATTCGCACAACGGGAGAGAATTTCGCGAAACGAGTTTGAAGGGCGAAGGAGATATTTCACGCAGGGTGTGCAGGGCGTATTTCTCGAATGAACCGAGAGACACGTACGACAGAGTCGTATCTCGAATACAAATGGACGTATCCGGTCTAGCGTGTGGGTGCATTTTTTAATTCGATATCTGGTATCGCGCGCGCGGGCCACGGCTATATTATTATTAAATTATTCATTCCGCTACATCGGTACATTAATAATTCGCGCACGTAACGTAATTCGCGAGATTAAGTTTTATTAAAACGAGCACGCTGCAGTGTCAGGCAATCCCGCGAATCTCGTAATATTTTCATCCGACCCCCTCCCCCCCCCCCCTTCCGAATTGCGAATACAAAATCACAAGACCGTATGCAGCAGAATTAAATCCGTAGACAGGTTTGGATAATAATTCACGTTTCGTCGATATTTTCAGTATGCGTTGGAAGAGGGGGGAGGGGGGGGGGGGGAGGGGGGGGAGCTTATTACGAGTTATTGCAGAACAATGGCGAGTTGGCAAGAATTAATTTCCTGCTGGGACGGATCGCTCGTTGGAATTTTCTAATTTAATCGATGGTCGGAAGTAGGGGAGATATGGGACTAGCTGACGGAAGCCCGAGAAATGCTACGGGGTTAAAGGCCATTGAGTGAAAGTTTAATAAGCACCCAGCCATTCGGGCTTTGATCAGAATCGACGCTAATCCGATATAATCTCCACCGGAGACGGAAAGCTGCAAAGTTATTGCCTGCGCCTTATCAATCCTTTTTTTTCTTAAATTCAATTCGCTGTTAAAATTCTATAAACGCCATTCTTCGGTGTTTGCATATATATATATATATATATATATATATATATGTGCTTTGTCGAAACTTCTCGTTCTCAAAAAGGTCCAATGAAAAATGGAGTATTTTCTTGGAACGAACGAAATACTCGTCCTTTTGCGTCCACGCTCCGAGGCCTTTTTTAACGAGACACCCTGTATATCATAAATTTCTGCTCCCACCAAACTCGAAGCTCGAATATCTCGCGTGGGCGAATCGCGTTTGGTTGGTTTCCTACCCACCGTGCCACTAATAAATTCGTTAATTAAAAGTCATTGTATCAGCGATTCCCCGAGAGCTTCGACGATTGTTTCTGCGCGCCTTTTTTCGCGACTCTTCTCGTACTTCGTCAGAAATTTAATTAGAGGGCGTGACGTCGCTAGAGATGGCTTAAATTCGCGCGTCTTTTTAATTAAAGAAGCTCGTATTTGCTTTGTTTACGATTGCGTTCATCGTCTAGAGAGTAGCTAAGCCGAAAGTTTTGCTTTTGGATTGAAAATGTGGAAATTTATAACAACCGTGAGTAACTGTAACTTTCTAGCTTCGTGGATTCTCTCTCCTCTGTATATATATATATAATCTCCCTTCCCACCCTGTTTTGTTTTTCTTGTCCCCTTCCACAGTCTGTCCTCTCTCTCGGACCAGTTTTCTCTCTACCCCCCCCCCCCCCGCACCCCTATCCGACTTTCTGATATTAACGTGGCACGACCCTTCGGGAATTCACGCTGTATGTAGAAAAGCCACTCGCTAATGAAATGCATTTATTCAACTGTTTATTTTTATCCCGCTGAAAGCCGCGCGCAACTCCGCCGCCAGTCCAATTATCATCGGGCCCATAATTCAAGACAGCACACAATCCGACTATATCCCCGTTTCAATTTTATCGGACTCTTTCCCGCGATCCATTTCGAGCTCTCCTTATCAATTCCCCATCATCGGATATAATTCGCAAAAATATATTCCGCTTCTCCGTTCCGAGGAACGATTCGTGTTCCCAGTGTTTTATCCTATGTTCACTCGCGCTAAATACTTTTATTTTTTATGTTCCTGACTTTCTCCCGCGTCCCTTGATCCAATACGAGCTCTCCTTATTAATTCCCCATCACAGGATATAATTCGAAAAAATATATTCCACTTCCCCGTTCCTAGGAACGATTCGTGTTCCCGCAGTGTTATCTCCTTTGTTCACTCGCGTAAAAAAATCCGCGAGCAACAATAGCTTAGTATTTTTTTCATGCCCTGATTTTTCCTACTCAGAGACTTTTATATTAATCAACCGTAACTCGAGAGGAAAAAGGTATAAACAGCGAGAATCATCGCTCGCTACGATCGGTTTTTTCTTTACCTTTGAAATTAAAGTTGCTCGCAATGGCTACTGCGGAAAGCTTGCTTAAAACGCGATCGATCATTGCGAACGCAACCGCCGATGCATTTTCCAATTTTTCCTTCGTCAGTTTCCGTCCAACCTTTCGTTACGACTGCCAGACCGTTTTGTTCCTGCGCAGCGATCCAAACTGTTTTACGATAACACGTGTTGGATGTTCCTGTGAACGGGGACGATGCGTGATTATTCCTTGTGACTCCAATGAGATAACGCTGTGTTTCTTATGATTAATTGTAGAATTTGTCAGTTTTTCTGAGAGAGTGGACTTTGTTGGGATAATCGCGACGAGCGTTCGTTTCGAAGATGAAACGCAGCAAGATTTTTGTTCGCGGAACGTGTTGCTATATAGAGTAGAAAATAAGGAACAAGATTATAGCGAAGGGGAGGGTGCTGGAATAAATCAGTCTAGCTTCGTCCCTGATAAGGAATTTTGT
The DNA here is from genome assembly GCF_024137725.1 of Prorops nasuta. Classification (NCBI taxonomy): domain Eukaryota; kingdom Metazoa; phylum Arthropoda; class Insecta; order Hymenoptera; family Bethylidae; genus Prorops; species Prorops nasuta. The sequence goes on from NW_027116808.1 coordinate 2,326,808, forward strand.
GTTTTTATTTTTAATTAATATAAATGCACGTTGCTGAGATAATTAGGATGAGTACTCGATTGAAAGCCAAAATAGAGCAATGTTCTTGTTCACGTAACGTGTAGTTAGAGCAGAACAAGAAGCTTCATCTCCCTCTCTCTCTCTCTCTCTAATAAGCAACATTGTATATTCTTATTTTTTAATTAACTGAAATGTACTTTGCTAGGATAATCAGGACGAGCGTTCGTCTTAGAAGCAAAATAGAGCAAAATTCTTGTTCGCGTAACGTGTTTCTAGAGCAGAACAAGAAGCTTCGTCTCTAATAAACTTGTACATTCTTATTTCTGAAACAATAATTAATCTCTTAATTAACAGAAGAGTGCGTCGTCAGGATAATTAGGACGAACGTTCGTCCTTGAGTCAAAATAGAGCAAAAATCTTGTTCGCGTAACGCGTCGCTAGAGCAGCTAGAGCAAAAAATAGAAAAAGAACACGTAGAGGAGGAGGGTGGTCGAATAAATCATTCAAGCTTCGGCTCTGATAAGCAAATCCGTCGGCGGTGCTGCGTTCGTGCAGTTTTCAGTCGTTCACCATGCGACATTTGGAATTCGCGTGAGCAGGAGAAGTTTCGCTTGCGAATTCACGAGGTAAACCCGCGCTTTTTGGTGACTGCAAATTAAGTTTTGCGAGTCCGGTGACACAGTGGCCCCGCTCTGCGGAGAAAGAGGGGGAGGGGGGGGGGGGGGGAGGTATTTGTCAAACGTCCCGAATCTCCTGAATTTTTCAAACGAGCCACCGTCTGGCCTCGAGCAGTCGCCTTGCTTTCTTCGATATTGCAGCAACAATCAACAAAAATTTCCCAATGATTCCGCAAGAATTATTCTTGGCAAAAAATCCTTGCGAAATTTCCCTGTCAATTTGCAACAATCTAATAATATCGACTATAAAACTATGGTACTCTTTCCTAATGGAATTCAATTTTACATAAATTATTCACAACTTTCTGCTGGATAAATTAATTAATTGAAATTTTGATCAAATAGTTTATTAAAAGTGTTTTAAGGGATAGAGACGCACGTTGTGCCGGACGAGAAAACCAAAGTGATCGTGGAGAAGAATAAGAAGGTGGGGGGTGGCGGCGAGGGATCCCGAAGAGCGTATGTCGTCGTTGATTCGGTCGTAACGACATCTCGTCGCCGACGACGACGAGGCGATCGACCATCGAGCGACGTCAGGTGTACTCGTCGTGCTCTGCAGACGGTAATAAAATCCGAAACAATAACGTCACTTTCCTCTCAATAGTCCCTCGGAACGGAACTCTGTCGGACAGATCCAACAGACTCACCGCACTACCACCACTACCATAACAAGCACACGTAGAGAGCGTATAATGATAAAAACCAAACACGCTAGAGTGGAGGAAGAAAGGTAAAAGAATGACGGAATAACAGGGAGAGTGGGTCGTATATAGATATAAAGATTTGTTGAAAATTGAAAAAGAGAGAAAAAGAGTGTAAAGAGAGAGAGAGAGAGAAAGAGAGAGAATACCGGAGGAAAGAGCGAAGAATCGAGTAGCCAGGATAAGGTACGAGGGTAGTTTGCTTTGCAGCTGAGAGAGAGAAAGGGAGCATGCGATAAAGCTGAGTGTAAAGGGGTGGGGGGGGGAGAAAGTGGGGGATGAGATGGGTTAGAGATAAAGCAGGAGTAAGCAGGAAGTTACGAGGTGGAAGCGAGGGAGTAGTGTGGAAAGGGGGGAGGTGGGGAAAGTGGGAGATAGAGTGTGACACGATGCAGAATATGAAGCAGTTGTGGATGTAGGAAAGAGGGAGGTGGGGGTGGTTTCCACCCCCTACCTTTCCCAGAGTTTCCGCGATCGTAGTCCTCGTCGTCGACGTCGACGTCTTCATCCGGTTCCCCGGGGACACTGCCGGGAGGAAGTCCGAGCACGAAGTGCACTTCCTTGTAGAACAGCGAGCTCGTGACGTCAGGAAAAAAGGGGATATAATAAGGGTGTGGCGCCCAACGATAGGGTGGCTCCTCCTCCTCCTCCTCCCGTTCCCATGCGACGACGACGCTACGGCCATCAAGGACAACCTCGGACATCTCGAGGAAATTTAATCTCTATACCTTTAACTCGCTATAAAACATTCCATCATCCCTTCTTCAGCATCGCACCCCCACCCCTCTGCTCCCAGCCCTCTCACCCCCTTAAATCACTCGCTAACCCATAATCGCCTTACATTCCAATTCAATCACATTTTTACACCTCCCAAACCTCCCCCCTCCTCCTCCTCCTGCTTTATCGTCCGAAACGCTCGGGTATATGGCCTGTAAAATTAATCCATCCCGAAGAAACGCCTAGGAATCTGACATCCATCATCGTCCTACATTCCCTGTAGTATAGATTTCGCATTATACCTTGACTCTCTTTCCTCGGAAATTTGCAATCTTGCTGAAACACTGCGCACGCTGTTTGCGTATGTAGTACATATATATATGTATATAGAGGGACTCATCCTAGGTCTGATCAAATCTTCTCACGTGACGCAATGTATTTTTCACGAGAGAGTGGAAGTTTGCTATTCACGATGGAGATTCGCCGAGGCACGGTTTACACGCGACAAGGTCATTCCTGACAATGCAAAGTGGCCGATTACATAAGAGCCCGGCGAAGGCCGACAACTCGAAGACGGTCAAGTGACAAACACTCGAGTCCCCACACTGAATAAATTCTCACGTACCACATTCCCAGAGTCTGCGGAAAAATTCTCTCTGCAAATATTAATAGCGAAAGTTATTTATCTCGTATACGGAACGTCGGAGAGTACACGCGTGAATGAATTAATGCTCGAGTACCTCATCGCGCGATTATAATTTACGAGGAGGACTCATTTTTCCCTCTAACGAATGATTTATAGCCAAGGCCGAAAAGTGCGCTGAAATTTCAGTGATAAATTGCAAAAATTCCTCTTCTTCATCATCGATGCTGATTCACTCGAGCTCCAAACGAGCCTTTCGATACATCGGAACTCGATCGTTTAGTCGTTCAACAATCGACCTTGGGATATTTCTCTCTCGGTAACAATGGCGGCAGGTTCTTTCGGAATATTCACGATGGTCGTTCGGTGCGATGGTGTTGAGTGTGCAGGGATGAGGAGGACGTTCGGTGTGTGCAGACGCGCAAACTTGGCAAGAAGTAGTAAAGGATAAAAGTAAGGGGAAAAAGTAGATTTTAAGGAGTCGGTGGGGCAAATTGAGCTGGCGGTATTCGCGAAACGCCGTGATAAGGTTTTCTCCGGGAAAATCTCGATGCAGATTTGAGAATCCAGCCGGGAACATTTGGTATGCGCCGAAACTCGCCGGCTTTAAGGCACTGATCGGAGTAACTGTATGCAAAGTGGAAAGTTTTACCTCATCTTCGAAAGGTCCGCAGCCAGCAGCAGCGTTGCCGCCTCGGTTTTTCTCTTTCCTCGAACAAGCAGCAGCAACAGCAGGGCTGCTTCGATTTGCAACTCTATTATCCCAAGCGGTCCTGTGCCATCCTTTCTCCTTCACCACCGGCGAAACTTGTCTTCGTCCTGTGCGCTTAGAGCTCTTTTTCTTCAAACTTATATGCCCCCACTCCCTCCATCCTTCCTTTTAACACTATCGCACAAAATACTTGTTTCACTTATGTGCTAATGGAACGACATTGAAATATTTCTGCATTTTAATACACATTTCATCTATTACGAGGAATTAATCATTGAAATAATTTGCAGGGCTGCTTCGATTTGCAACTCTATTATCCCAAGTGGTCCTGTGCCATCCTTTCTCTTCTACCACTAGCAAAACTTGTCTTCGTCCTGTGTATTGACAACTCTTTTTCTTAAAACTTATATGCCCCCTCTTCCTCCATCCTTCCTTTTAACACTATCGCACAAAATACTTGTTTTACTTATATGCTAATGGAACGACATTGAAATGTTTCTGTATTTTACAACCTCGGTTTATCGCAACTCTCTATAAATATTCCATCAAATACTATAGGAATTAATCGTTGAAATAATTTTATAGACACAAGACAAGATTTTATAGCTACATACATAGCGAAGCCTATGGTTATATAATTTTCAAATTCACAGGATAATACACTGGAGTCTCGAAGGAGGAGTTTGGGCAGTTTTCGACGAGATTGAGATCGATATAGCATAGAGAGAAAGAGAGAGAGAGGGAGTATATAGGATGAAATTTTAGATGGAAAACGTATTCGTGGCTACGTTAATTCGTAAGTTCGTGCATGAGAGCCTTCCTGTTTTGGGCGAGCCTTGCGGGAAGAGTTTCGAAGTGCACGCCACTTTTGACCCAGGAATTTTAGTAAGTAAGAAGTAATTAGCATTCTGCTTTGATGCACAGCCGCCCGTATCGCCTGGAGCCTTGAAAATGCACATCGTTAATTAAGTTGCTCGATCATTTCGCCAGATAAACCTATTTAACGCTCGTAATAATGCTTTCTTGGGAAAGTATAGTCGTGAGAGAGAGAGAGAGAGAGAGAGAGAGAGAGGAGAGAAGAAACATATGGCAACTAAATATATATATATATAAAGAAGAAGGGGGGGGTGACTATATAAAATGAACGATGAACGAATTTTTATTCGCTTCGTTAACATTGTTATTATTATATTAAAACAAAAGAACTCGAAGGACTAAAAGGCATGACTATGGAAAATTAACGATGCACAATTTTTTGCCTCCTTCCTTGTGCAATATCCTTAAGCGATAGGACGTTAAAAGCACTCTAATTTAATAATCGTGCAAGGCGAGTATAACAAAATCCTCGTTAATCGCATTCGGACAGTTTAATCACTGAACCAAAAAAACTCTTCAGGGTCCTTTCTCTCCCATTCGTATTAACGCGTGTCACTGACACGCAACGGTGTTAATAATAATGATGCATGGTGCTGGAACTTTATCATCGAGCAGCCTTACCCACCAACAGACCTTATGATTGATCGTGCAGACCGGAAGTGGAGTCTACCACTCCAAACTTTCTCCAGTCGATTCTCGAGAATTTCTAGAAATTTTACGGAAGATTCTGGATGCGTGGGAGAAGAATTTACGAAGGTGAGAGGTTTAGAAATTTCAGTGTTCGAAGTGTGTGTTGTCGAAGAACCGGAAGTTGTCCAGTGGCCAATATGGGGTCGTACAAGGAAAGTGTGGAATTATTTGGGTTATTCGATCGAACTATCCTGTCAGGCGAGCATCGATAGCATTTTTCTTGGTACCGTTGGGAAGGCAGGCGAGTCCTGGGTGCTGTCGGAGGACCAAAGCTAATGGAGACAGGAAGGAGGAGGGGGGGGGGGGGGGATTCGCTTCTACGTATTGGCGTTCCAATTAAGCCAAGCCATCTATCTGTCCTTCCTAGTTTCCCAAAGGTCCCGGATATACCAGTCGATACCGATCCCCCCCTCCTGCGGTTTACACTATTCCCAAACGCATTTCCACTACCAAACAAACTTTGATTTTAACCTAATGCCTCAAAAACTCGTTGATTTCAACGTAGACTTCTGTATCTATGTATATAGTCGATAAAATTCATCAAACTTTCGCGAAACTACTATATAAATCCCCTGGCAGGAACAGAGCCTACGTAACTTTGAGGATAATTGAGTCGTGCCTGAAAATATTGATAAATATGCTGCTGAATTTCAAAGAGCTCTCGCGGAGACTTGGATACTCTTGGACTTGCGTAAGCCATGAGCTCGGTGACCTTGGGAATAATAGGGAAGCTGGCGAGCTCGATATATCATTTTTCGCGAGGGCTAGAGATTAACATTCTTGTAACGGTAGTGAAGTCGACCGAGCTTGATCCAAACACACTTACCTTTTCAATTGGCTCGTAAATTGGAGGTTTTTTCAATAACCAGGTTCATTTTTGGGATGAGGATTTTTGTATCTAAATTTTGTCAAAGATCTCGCTCTATTGATGTACGAGAAAAAATTATACAACGTTATAGATTTAGATTGGTTGAATGGTTTTTAAGGTGACGTTGTACAGTCTTTTATTTAGGATGGACGTTGACCATATTTAACATCAATATATATATATATAATTTTTCACGAGTATTCGAGAATAAAATTCCTGCAACGATAGCAAAATCAATCGACTCACTTCGAGCTCTGTTACCTTTAAATTTGCAAGTAACTTCCTGTTTCTAAAATAACCAAGTTAATTCCTCCGATGAGAGTATCATCGATAAAAACTGTTATCAGAAAAAATGCTGTGCAGTAATAAACAAGGAAAAAAACAAGCCAAACACGACATATCAGATTAGTTAAACGGTGTTTAAGGTAATATTGCAGAGAACGCAATACAGAGTCTTTTGTTCACACTGGACGTTGAACCATATTTAAAATCAACAGCCCGGCGGAAGTTCTAATTTCCTAAAATAACAGGCGACAGCTCTCTCACCAAATTTCCATAATTTGCAACTATAATTGCTTCGCGAACAATAACAATAGCAATAAGCTCGTGGCCATAAATAGAGCGAGCGTATCGCGATAATTGTGTTCGAGAAAAGAGGAAGAAGAGGGGGAAGGGTTAAAAAGGGGGGGGGGAGCAATATTCGTAAATAGACTCTTATCTTTATCGTCAAAAACTGTAATATCTCGCGAGTGTATGTGTGTATAGACGTGGTACGAGTGGAGCTGGCAAACTTGCAGAGATTTCGGGCAAAGTATCGGGGGTGGAAAATGTTGGAGGGGACACGAATGTGGTCGAGCCTTGAGCGAAAGCATGGGGGGGGGGGGGGACACAGCGAAGGGTAAAATTGCCATTACGGTTATCAGTAAATTAGCATTTTGCCTGGAATTATCGGAAAATTGGCACACCGAACCGATCTCCAGAGACCAAGGTCGACTTATCCTCCAATTAGCCCAAAGAGGAAAAACTCGCTCGCTCCTTCTTGAACTTGTACACACTCGTACGAAATCCCACGTTGCTTATCTCGTCCCATTTAATCCCTACCCCCCCCCCCCCCCCCCTATTTGATTCTCAAGCGATTATAACGCATCCCCGGAAAACCCTGAAGAAAATTCAATTATCGAGTGTCTGGAGCCGGAGTCTCGTTTCGTCTCACCGGATTCATCGAGCAATCGGGTTTGACCGGATCGATCAGCTGATTCGTAGAAAAATTTGGCTCGCTCGTGCGAGTAGCGAGATGAAAAATCAAGAGAGTCGGCAATCAATCAATCAATCAATGGGCTCGCTCGAAAAGTTCCAATTGAATCTTGCGCCGAGTTAACGTAGCGATGAGAGGAATGGGGGGGGGGGGGGGGTTAAAAGTGGAAAATGAGAAAGGGCAGAGGGGTAAAGAGGGGGGGGGGCGTGGAAAATTGATTCGAACAAATATGCTTGTTGGGAACAATGCTACAATGGCGATGAGGAAAAAGCTGGAGGCGTGAAAAAAGCTCGTGGTGTACAGGGACGCGTCATAATGGGAGAAATAATTAATAGCCCGACACGGGACAGCTCGCGTAAATCAACGAACAAATAAAACTCGCTAATGAACATTTCGCACTGGCTCTCACTGGCCAATTAAGAATCAAAGTGTCCGCGAAAAAAACTCTTTTTATCGATTAATCCTCTTTCCAATTCGCGCGCGTTCTCCACGATAATTTATCGCCTCTGGTTTTATTGTTTTCTATCTTCGCACTTTTTAACGAGGCAATGGATATTATTTCGGTATAATTACACGTGGCACGATATTCCGGCTCGAAGAGAGAGGGAGAGAGAGAGAGAGAGAGAGAGAGAGAAGCAATTGGCGAGTGATTTACGCGGTATAGTCGAAGGATTCGCAGGGTGTTTGACTAAAGAAGAAAACGTTAGAACGATTTATCGCGGCCAATTTAACGACGCCAGAAACGGTCCTCGTAAATTTCCTGCACTTTGCGTCGTCGCTACGCATGATTATCTCCCCGCGAACTCACGATTTTCCCGCCAGACTCGCGGCCCCGGTCAAATTTGCTCAACATTTAATTGTGCCCGCAATCTTTGACGCTCGCACAGCGTCGAGGTTAAACGCATTTCCATACCGCGCGGGATTATCAAGGAGGATAAATTTCTCCAGGCGTCGTAATTGATGAGGTTTGAATGGGAATAAATTGGGGCGCGTTTTCCTGGTCGGGAGACCAGGGCTGGACAGTATAGGGGGGGGGGGGGGTAGCTTTTCTCAAAATGTCGTCTACTCACCTGAAACGAAAAGATAACGCGTGGATTAATTATGCACTCAGGTGTGGGGGCGTTGTCGTTCGCTATCTACCGGGATTACCGAATTATTCACTATCAATTACCGCTATTTATCGCTTGATCACGATCGGCTTTTAATCACGCGCGCTCTAACCCCCCCCCCCCCCCCTACTTTCGCTTCCGTCACGAACGGAAAACACCGGGGATTAACGTCCCAACTATAGCCACTCGGTCTTTCGTCAACGATATCAACGGGGTTTGTGGGACTGTTTTTTATTTTTTGGTGGTTTTTTTGATAGGTCTTGAAGAGGTTTTTTGGTTGGTGGAACGGGATGCTGAAGGAATTTTGGGAAACCTAACATTTTCTGTCTCTCTCCATCTATCTCAATCTTTCTCAAGGTATATTTAATTTTCGAGATAATTGTGTTTAGATCGTTCGCCAATGTGTCACGAATAAAACAACAAAGATTCACGTCTCACTTGTAACCACTCTGTCTTTTCTCAACGAAATCAACAGGTTAATGAGAATTTTTTTTTATTCTTAGAATATTTTCTTGTTCGGTTCTGTAGGTTTTTCCTGTTTGGTGAATTGGTCACTGAAAGAATTTCGAAAGGCCTACCATTTCTCCTCTCTCTTTCTCAACACATATTCCCAACACAATGTCTTTCGATCGTTCGCCAACGTTCATTTTTTCAGCCTTATCCAACCGCCGAGAGCAAAGCGAACGGCATAAATCAGACTTTATCTCATTTTTCGAAATCTCCGTGGCGCAACGGGAGGTCTCCGAGTGCAACGGAAATATAGGTTGAAATTATACAAATTCCACGAGAGCGAGCGAGAGGAGAAGAAGAAGGAAGATACGAGAGAAGTACGAACGCGCGACACCCTGCAATGTTTAGCCTAGGGAAAATCGCCATTTCACAGTGAAAACTCTATTCAAAGGAGGTAATCTGCATGACTCTTTATACTCCTCGGTGATTCACGTGTGCCATTTTCACCGGAGCCCACTGATGCCGGTGGTGGTGCTACCCTCTCGTCCTTGACGGAGATGTAAGTGGGAGAGCGAGTGATTCGTATAAGTGGCTCGTTAAGGGTGGGGAGGGGGGAAAGTCTGGAAAAACTTGAAAAGCAAAAACTTGGATTCGTGTGTAAATGTGCGTGTGTGTCTGGTGGTTTATGTTCTTTGGCCCTGAATGCTATTCAAAGCAAATAGCTCTATTTCTCTCCTCTCTCGCTCTCTCTCTCTCTGTACGTCGCTTTAATCTAGATGAAATGAACGCAGGAATATAAAAAGGAGACTCGTAAAAAACCCTATATATATGTGTGTACACACAAGGATACTCATCCTTTTTCAAAGAGCGTGTAATTAGTTATGTCTGAGTTTCAAATGAGCTAAAAATGAAAAATTCCACGATCATTCCAGTGTTTTAACCTGGGTTTATAATAATCAACCTAGTTTTCGTTCTGGTGGGACCTGGATATGGAAGAGTCGATGTGAGAAAAAAGTTGAGGAAGAATAAAAAATGTTGAGAGGGTTGAAAACGAAGGGGAATCTGAGAAAAATGATGAAGAGGGGTGGGGGGGGGGGGCGTAAAATGGAGAATATCGAGTGGGAATATTCAATATTCATATCACCTTCATGGAGAATTCATTGATCAGATATGTTAGGTATGCTGGTCTCCAGGGTTGATGCGAAATGGCCAAGTTTTTCTATAAATTCAATGGACGCGGAACTTGGCGGGGGAAGTTTAATAATAATAATGATAATAGTAATAGAGAGAGTGCGAGAGAGAGGGGAATATAGGAGCATTCCTTGAAGAGGTTCCAGGAGTCGCTTATCTTTCCGGTAAGACCGGTATAAATCAAGGAGGACTACGTAACGTGATAAATGCGGATATGATCCTCTGCTACCCCTGCTGAATAGAGTCGGATAACTGCCGGCACTATGCGCCGCGATTCAACTGCCTGGATGCTAAAACGCTCCCACTTTACCATTTCCCACCAGCCCTTGTTTCGGTAACCAACAATTCCTTCCGAATAAACATTAGGATCGTTCAGGATTTATTTATGCATCGGAGAAATTTTCAGCAGTCACGCATTCTCGTAGCTCATCATGGAGACTGAGAGGAGAACTTGAGGACCCAACGCGTGGTAAGTGCACCCACTGACCAGGTGCTGAAATACTACGACCTAAAATCGAGTTCCATCATCTCACAGGTCTTCGTCAGGACCAACAAGAGAACTTGAGGACCCAACGCGTGGTGGTACCCACCATCCATACTGACCAGGTTCGAAACTCCGCGACGTAATATCTTGCAAAGTTGGCGAGTTCCCTCGCGGAGCGGTCCCGCATTACGAATGCAGGAAACGAGAAACCGGGCGGAAATCTGGACCGGAGTTTTCGCGTCCGAGGAATTTGAACTTGGCAGTAGTCGAGTAGTAAAAAGTGCGCTGAGTGGGTATAAAAAGAACGCGAGGGACGTTTCGCGGGTTCTCGGTCCGAGTATTTTTAGAGAATGGTTTCGCGAGAAACCAAAGAGTGGTGTTGCGATATCCTGGCCAATTACCATTTAAATCCCGCAGTTGCACCCCCCCCCCCCTCCTCTTTAGAGATACGCTGCCGCAGCGAACGCAGCGAGGGACGAATAAATAAAAATCCGCGTGTGAAACCCACGCGATAACAAATAAAGGACGCGCTATGCAGCTAATATAAATAATTATTACTGGCTAAAAAATAGGCGCTAGATAAGGAAGTGGGGGGGGGGGGTGAAAGAGAGAGAGAGAGAGAGAGAGAAAAAACAATGTGGAGATAGGAAATGTTTGGCAGGTAAATACAAAATGCAAAAGGGCAGATGTGCAGCGAGAATGTTTCAGCTAACAAAACAGGCTAGGGTGATAAAATGCCTACGTATTTTTCGCTTCGAACCCGATGATTTACGATGTGGAATCCAGCATCCCCTCCCCCTCCTCCACGAATCGGCCACTCTTCATCCCCCAAGCTGCTGCCTGGCAGTCTGTACACGACAAACAACCGAATCCCGACGCGATTTGCGGATTTCGCGCTGACTCGTTTCACGCGACCACTTACGCACACACATATACAAGCGTGTATGTTGTGTCTCTTATTCGATCCTAATTGATCCAGGCTCTTTGTACGATTCTCCGGAGTTTTTATCCTTTCGAATCTTTGAATATTTTGTTGCTTTACTTTGAATTTGGTATTGGTCACTTTGTGTGGGTGTAGAAGCACGGAGGAAGAGTTTTTATGCAGTAATGTGTATAATTGTTATAATAATACGTGTAAGGAGTTTCATCAGATCACTCGTGCACATTTATAGAATTCCAGAAATTTCACATTTTTGCAAGAAATTAAAATATTATCCTTTTGTATTCTCCCGTACTTTCAACTTCCGATTGCGACCAAAGCAATATTCACTCATTCAATTACTGCAGCTTTCGTGCATACATCAAACCCAAATCCAGAAACAAAGAACAATGTAAAACATCAAATTAAACATTACAAGAAAAAAAAACATAAAATAAACTTACGTCCCTACAAAAAATGCAAGTCCCATATAAAAGTGTCATGTTCCACGAAGAAAAAACCCACCTTCCGGTTGGAATACAGAAATCGCTGCTCTCAACAGGAAGTACAAGGCACAATGGAACAAAAGAACGCGTTCGAAAAAGCTATAATTGCTTATGAAAAATTGGCAAAAAGTAAAAGTTTCTCAGTATTTAAAACAGACGTAGCACTCTACGTGCGTGTGAGAGGCTCCAGCATACATATAACGCACAGTTTGTTGGAAGACGCAGAGTAAAGCTCGCGATAAAAGGTCGAGGAAAGCAACGAAGAAGAAGAAGAAGGACGAGAGATGTAGCTGGGGGAAGAAAAAGGGACAAAGAGTAAGGATCGGTGGAGAACGCGTGCGATATCGATTTATTCCCGTCGCGGTGGCAAAGAAGTTTCGGCCGGGCCGTCGACAAAGTTGAATCGTGGCTGGGTTTCTTCGGGAACGTCTTGAGGGCGCGAAAGATTTCCACGGGCGCTCAATCTTGATCGTCATTACTCCTCCTCTCACCGGCCCTTCGTTTTACGAGGGAAAGGGGTGGGGCTGACACACGGCTCTCGATCAGAAAAAAGGCCCGGTCTCCAAAGTGCCAGACAGCGTCGATCAAAGTTTATCCGCGTACCCTGAAGAGGAGGAAGAAGAGAGGGACAAAAATATGTCCTCTTTTTTCTTTGCCGATGACCATTGTTTGGGTCGCTGGAAAAATAGCGCAAAAATCCTACAATCGTCCTTGAGCCAAACGTGCGAATCGACCGGACGATAAAAATGCTAAATAGCGATTTCCGAGCGAGTTGGCTCGCTTATCTGGAATGTAAGACGAAATTCGCAGTGTTTATAAGCAAGTGTCGTGGTATTTGGAATAGTTTGATCTTGAGGAATTAATAAAATCGATCGATAGGATTATTACTGGTGTACTCGAACCATAAAAGGATAAAATTTAGAAGAAATTTGCTTACCGATCATTTTATTCAAGGACAACGGTACACCGACACGAAGATGAAGAATTTATAGAATTCACGAACCAAGATTAAGAAAGAAAAAATTTTTTGATATTTTAAAACGATCGAAATCATTTCTATCCTGTAACCTCAACTAATCGTCGATAAACCGAGGGACGTAGGATCTCGTCGAAGGGAAATATACGATTAATCGGTAGTTACAGTAGGTACTGGTTCGACGTAAAAAAGATGTATATAAGAATGGAGTATAGCGAGCGATAAGGCGTAATTCGCGAATATACGATCGATAAACTTCACCGAGTAAACCAGAGAGTGGATTGGAAAAATAAAAGGGGGGGGGGGGGGTGTGGATAGGAAAACGCAGGAAACTTTTATATATATATCACATAAAAAAAAAGTGGAATTGATTCGGGAAAGAAGCAGATCGGCCGAGCGTAATTAGCCACGATCGATCAATCGGGCGGCCGTTCTAATTAATCATGACTCGATCGGATAAATCTAATTAAGCACGAGCGATCGGTTGAATGGGCCGGTATAATTCCAAGAGAAGCACGAGGGGGGAGGGGGGAGCCTTGGAAACGTCGAATGCATAATTCCTCGCGAGTCAAACTTCGATCGATATATATATATATATATAGGCGAACGAAATTAATTTTTCAGCAAGATTCTCCTCCGAGGGAATATTGGCTTTCGAGTTTTGGGAAAAAGAGCGATTCGAGGGATCCCGATTGTTGGTGGCCGAGGCTCCCGTTTAACGATCCGTGATAAGGAAAGAGGCGATTGGGGAAATCCCCCACGCGTAATCCATCGTGGTCGTAGCAAGTTCGACGCTCGGGCAGATTAAGATCCCGCGGTAGGTGGTGCTCGCGCGTCCAACTTGCCATCAAATCCAATGGATTTATAACTCGATGTTAAATTGTGTGTGTGTGTGTGTGTGTGTGGATTTATACGTTATTCCTTAGTAATGGCGGTGGTGGAGCGTGAGCCCCGTTATGATGCCAGGATACGATACAACCAGCTTCTTGGTAAAACCAGAAACGCTATTTCCCGCTTTTACCCAACAAACTCCGTAAAAACCACGCTGAACGAAATTTCAGCGGGAAAAACGCGAAAATTCCGGACGATTACCTTCGGGTTGATCTAAGAGTAAAGGAGGGAGATTGTTGATCGAATCTGAGTCGAGGAAGTTGATAATAAAATCATGGGGCAAATTTTATCAGGGAGGTTCTTGAAAGGAAGATTTTTGATTTTTTATGTACTGATTCTTGTGTGATGAATCTTAGGAGAGGGGGGATGAGTTGATTGGTCTCGTTTGAATTCTTACGATTTGCTTGATGGAGAAAGAGAGTTTTGGAAGGAAATATTGAGAGGGAAGATTGAAATGATAAATCCCAAGGTTTGACCTTGAGAAAATGAGAGGTTTTTGGCCAATGTCGAAAGAAATGGTTAAGAATGCTGAAATTGACGATTATAGGGCAGATTTTAATTTGTTTGTTCCATTCTCTCTCTCTCTCTCTCTCTCTCTCTTGTGGTTGGCTAGGCGCACGCGTTGTTTGCCGGTAATAAAATGGAAAAAAATACGAGTGGGGAACACGGTAAGTGCCTCCAACCTCTTTTAATTGCTATCCTGGCTAGTGCGCGGTGCTTTTATTTCATCTTACTGCAGTTGAATAAAATTAATGACCATGTCTGCGCGCGAAGGGTCATTAATTCCGTGCAAAATGTCACTAGTGGAAGTAAAAATGTTTGTACGTTGCGATTGTCGCGCGTTGCTGTATCTCCGTTGGCTGTTTTCAGGATACTCGATGTATAACGAAGATGATAAAGTTATATATATATATATATATATCCACGTATACACACACATACGAAACAGCAGGGGCCTAGCCCATTGTGGCACAAAGATCAATTTGCTTTTCAGCTCATGGAACAATTGGAATTTTCCCCTATTTTTCAGCCACGCGAATACATGTTCGCGTTGGGAATTTTAACTTGGCATAGATTTTAATTAAAAAGCAACAACAGCAATAACAAATAAAGTATGCTGAAGAGAGAGAGAGAGAGAGAGAGAGAAGGTTATTGGACCACCATATATATATAACGAAACCTGTGTTTTATCGACAAAATTACCGAAAATCATTGCGAAAGCAGGGCAGAGGAGTTTGGTTTTTTTAGCGGTGCGCTGATGGGCAGAAAGCTTCATTTTTGCCAGTCGCTTGAAATCGACTGGAACTTGGCGTGGGCCAAAGCCTCTCGCTCTCCATTTTAAGGCCCATAAAAGTACTTTTACCGTAACGAGATGGCAGCGATCGATTCCCGATACAACCTCTCTGTCCCAGAACTACCGCTCCCACTACATCCCTCTTCCTATGTGATGCAGTTCAACCCGCGCCAACTTACGGCAACCCTGCCGCTAAACCGGCGTCACGGCGGATCTACGAATCTTTGGCGTTCAACTGCCGTTGCTTTATGATCTAAGGTAAAAGCATGCTCCGCTTCTGGAAAATAACATTTCCTAGCTGCTCCTTGCTAAAGCAGCGTGCACACTCGTTCCAATGATTTATGTAATGCGACGCGGATCGAGTTATCGCGACACGTGTATGTACTCCGAGGTATAAATAGATAGAATGATGAAGAGGACTGGGTATTCTGAGATTGTCATGGATGAAATGACTTTAGTTGGGTGTAGAGGGAATTTGGGGTAACGTTGTGATGATTTGTTGAAGAGTCATTAGGAACGATTTTACTTTGAAGAGGTTCGTGGATATGGACACATTTATCGTCACAGGTAATTGTCATCAAGATTTGGGTGAAAATTCATCATTGATAAAAGAGTCATCAGGAAAGATTTTACTTTGGATGAGTTTATTGATACAGACATTTTTGTAATCACAGCTAATTGATAGAAATTTTTGATGAAAATTGATCATTGATAACAGAGTCATCAGGAAAGATTTTACTTTGGATGAGTTTATGGATATAGAGATATTTGCAATCACAGCTAATTGATATTAAAAGTGCAATATTCTTGATGAAAGATCAGCCATACGATAGGAACAGCTCTGACTCGTTGGGAATACAAAGGTCAACGACCTGTAAGTTCGACTGGTTTCAATATGGTTTATCAGACGCGAAAGGACTTATCGCGCGTTGAGGGGGGAGTGTAAGGAACGATGGCGTGCAACACTAATGAAAGCCATTAGCATAATTGGTAGCGAACGATGAGGAGAGGTTCGATTTGAACGGGCACGCGCGGCTGGTTGCAATATGCAATTTTCTTCCGTTTTCCAACGCCAGCACTTTCTCTTCTCCTCAGACTACGTTAGCCACGCTCGAGCAAGGTAGATACCAAAAGTGACCGTGTAAAAACTCAGAGAGACTCTCTTACAGCGTTCTCCAAAACTCGAATCCTTGGATGGTTTCTTCAAGGTCGCATCATGCTTAAACTTTCTTCCTGTACCATATATATATGTCTCCTTCCATAAACAGTTCTATCATCCAAACATTTCGAAAATGCCACAAGTATTCCTCATCTTCTTCCACAGGCTGATGACATACCTAAGATCCCATATAGCGTATCACCGGCACTGCAACATCGTTTCATTGTGGAGTTTCGTATATAAGTTTCTTAAACACATCTCTACAGGCTGTCGTGCTCTTTCCGATTTTACATTGTCACGTTCGTCGCTCCCTTGGCTCCCTTTCGAGTTTCCCCTTATTCCTCCCAGCCACTCCCCCCTCCCCATCTCCTGTGAACCTTTTTATCGCCCTTCCACCCAGCAGCAGTAACAGCAACAGTAGCAACGGGTGCAGTTACGGTAGGTCGGTGCTCTCTCGGTGAAAAAGCGATTACGGCTTCCAGCTTTTCCCTGCCGGAGAATCGGATCAGTCTCTGAGAGAGAGAGAGAGAGAGAGAGAGAGAGAGAGAAGCTTCCATCCCTCCTCCTCAAGCTCTTTTAGACGTCGTCTCATCGAATAACGGATCGTCCAACTACTCGCAAGATCCGCTCGGATTTCTTGCCGGCGATCTTCTGATTCTATCGATACCCAACCTACCCTCTGCAGGGCTTAGCTTGGCTCAGCTTAGCTTAGCCAAGGTTGGCTCAGGTTAGGCGCTAAGCCTCTGCTTTCCTAAATTCTCCCCCCACCCTCCCGTTTCTTTTTCTAATAAAATATCATCCCCCCTCCATACACACACACACACACAGTGCACTAGCTTTTACATATGATTCTCGAAACGAGGATCGGCGGGAAAATGACCATGATTAAACAGGCGGAAGTCGGTAATTCTGGCCCGACTATTGACGGGCCAAATCTCCTGTAAATATTCCACGGAATTCTGAATGGCCTCCAATTGCCAACCGCAAAGCGTGAAAGCAACGATGCTCCTGGCGTATTCATAAATCAGTTATCGTTCATTTGCCTCTTTGTCGTTAATCTCCTGTGATTCTATGCACACTTCGCGCCGAGCGTTGATAATAACGAATTTTCTTCTCACAAAAGAGACCAATGCCAAAACTTGCAACGTCGTCGTATTGAATATCCAATTAAAACGACGACGGAGGAAAAGTATTCTTCTTTTTTCGTCTTCTCAGCTATGTGCGTTCTTTGTTCCTTCGATATTGATAATATTGTCAACGCTGAGGATGAACCCTGAAGAGGGCGAATTTTCCTCGTGGTGGCATTCCTCTGTTGATTTTTATAGGAAATTTCAATGAGCAGACTACATCCACGTCAAACGCGTTTGTGGATAAACACTTAACAACTGTATTGATTTTGTTGCTAATTGACAATGTGTCTATCGTTAACGTAAAGCAACAAATTTGGTCCAGAGATGATTAATAGATTAATCGTACACGTGTCTTTGTTCAGGAGATAAACTGGTTGTTTAAGGTCGGAGCAATAAACTATATATACACAAGCATCGTCGAATAATTATCGTAAAACAATTTATTTATCTCCATTGCAAAACTCGATGCATAAGCAGATACGATCGCGAGACGATCAAGCCGGATCATCAAAATTCAGGAGCGTTCCACGACACGAAGCAGTGACGTCATTTCACACATTCATCGGAGAGACTCCCAGACTAATATCTTTCTTGCTGGCCGAGCTTGGCGCAAACACGGAAAATCCATGGAAATTCCAGGAAACAACTTCGATGAAAAAGCAGGGAGAAATTAATTTACTCGGGTAGCAAGAAGAGATTTCACAGAAATATAACGGTTGATGCGCAGGATTAATAAAAAAAATCTTAATGGAAATGCCGGGTGAAAAAAAAGCAAGCGGGAGAAAGAACAGAGCAGAAAAGGATTTTTATCTCGCAGTATAAGGAAATTGTAACGTTACGTTACGTGCTTCGAGTGAAAAGTTCATCACACCAAGCCCCTTCGTTTTCTCGACATGGTTCACTCACCTGAAACAGAAAGATAATGCTCGAATTACCAGGATATTTTTCAGGAAAGTTTACTCGCTTAGAAAGTTACCGCGATCCGATCTATATAAGATGAAGAAGAGAATTATGAAAGCTTCGCGAAGAATCGGCCGAGCGCTTCGTAGATTATTGACAAAATTAAAAGCGACGTTAAAGTTTCTCGACCGGAGAAAAAGTGTCGCGTCGAATGCGAGTGGAGTTTCGGGCAGCGAGTGTGTGGAAGAGACGTGGTCGTGTGTTGCTCAGCGTGTGTGTGTGTGTGTGTGTGGGAGAGAGTTTTCTCTCCGGTTGTGCCTCTGGATCATAAATTTCTCCGTAACAATTACAAGCGTCGGTTTGATTCGGTTGCAGCATCGGTGCGCATCGATCCAGTCGTTAAAAACGCCACGTGGATCGTGAATGCGATGCAACAATCCGTGCTATCTGCAATTGTGGCCTCGACCCGAACGTATTCAGCTATCTTCCGAGCATCCACGTGCTGTTATCCGAAACGCGACAATTTTATTGTAAAAATTGGCCCTCGCGATTATGTGTGTGTGTGTGTGTGTTTTCTCCGAGGACCAATAAATTTCGTCCCTTCCCGAAAAGCTGTTGTACACCCTGAAGTGTACCTATTATTCCTTCGACACTAATGATCAAGGAATATGAAGAGCGAGATGCTGAAGAAGATTCGCGAAGCTGAAGTCAATGTAAAATGCAGGGATGGAAGCTGCTCGATATTCGAGCCTTATCGCCGAGCAAAATCTTCTGCTTCGAACGTGTAATGACGTGTATAATGACGAGCCAAGTATTAGAGGAGACCGAAGCATTCCTGATGATTTTCCGCAGGAAAATCTTTCGAGTTTTTTTGAAACTCGAGTAGTGATGAAACTGCGTGTCGTTGATCAACGACTCGCTCCTGTGAGACAATGGAATTTATGAATCGAATGGGATTCAAAATCTTTTCGAGGATTTGAATCGGACAACGATGATGAGAGTGGAGAAAATTTTGTATCTTGAAGTGGGAGTGGTTCGTGTTTTTATTTAAGATAAATGTAGTAAATGGTAAACTGTGAGAGAATTTGTGCATTGTTTTTCAGACTATACACAGTTATTCGTGACGTCACGGGAATTAAATTTGTTTATATTACGAATAACTGGATAAATAATTAATCATTCGTATCTCAGTTTATTTGCGTCCAAGAATAACTGCTGATAGGCTGAGAAATAACGCAGAATTTTTCTCGGTGTGCTCGAGGTAATGGTCGGGGTCATTGACCTGCACCCATCGTGGAAATCCTTGGCCAAATAATACAAGTGTATAATGACTCTGGTGAGTCGGTCATTTCTCCATACCAAGACCCTCCCCCCCCCCCCTTCTTTCACCGTGGATAATGAAATTGACAATGAATTATGGAGAATTTCAGTGTAACAAGAAGGTTGATAAAGTGGAAATACAAAGCGATGCACATATTCAGTAATAAAAATGCATTCTCCCGGCACGAAAGGTGTTATTTTTTTGCCGATGTAAGCTCGGAGTTCATTGTCCCATGGAATAATGGTATCGAAGCTGAAGAATGAAAAGGGGGGGGGTAGGGAGACGCGGGAGGGGGACAAAAGCAAAGGAGAGGGGGAGACTCGTGAATCGAGTGTCGACATAGATGGAAGGTGATGAAAGAAACAGAGCTTCGTTGTTCCCCCACCCTGAAGAAAAATCTTGGGGAATGAATCGAACGTCGGGTGGGAGAGGAGAATACCTGCTTATCATCCTGCAGAAATTCACGAGACAAAGCTCGAGGAAACATCGACATGAATCATTGTCACTCGTTGTACAATCTCTCTATATATATACGAAAATATCGTTTCTTCAGGTTCCATTTCATTACAATCTCCGCTAAATTATCGTCCCTCGAAAATTCCAATTATGCAATTTTGCTATTTCGAGAAAAATTGAATTAATCCGGAAAGAGCTAAGGGCAAAAATTGAGCAGTTCCAATGAGAAACTCTCTCTCTCTCTCTATATATATATATATATATATATAAAGGACGTTGGATCGAGTCTTTGGTGGAAAATGGCGAGTTCAAGATGGAGGGGGGAGAAAATGGGTCGATGTAGCAATAGGAAAAGCATCAATCGTAACTTGTCGCGTAGCTTTTCTGCTTTTCTATCTTGGCGCCACGTGGAAAATCCAAGTTTGACCTCGAGAATCATTCCATTTCCCATTCGTGATCGCGATTCTCGGCTCTTTTTAGCGATTTAACGTTAAAGTAATTCCTCCCGACCCTGCACCCCCTCCTATGTGAAACTCGGAGAGATCCAAGAGTTTTTCATTGCCACGACATAAACTCGGCTGTGCCATCGAATAAATTCCGGCGTTTCCCCTGGGAAGTGATTTTTTCCCCCTTTTTTTCCTACGATTCTTGGCGCCAATTTCGCAATGGGAGGGGACAACGATAATCACATTTTATCATTATTGCCACTTTATCAGAATTATCCGCGGTGGAGCACGACCACGGACAGGCTGAATCGATAGTTGGCACATCGCGTATGTTACGCAGCCACTCGATGTACAGTTTAGCTTCCTGCATACGTTTCTGTACACGCTCTTCCACGAGTTTTCCCAATAATAACGCGCACTGGCCTCAACTATCGAATAACAAGACGCGAGTCCGTTGTTATTGAGTTTCCAACAATTATATAGATTCTAGAGACTAATTGATACCAAATTTTGTCGCAGCTTTGCGTCATCCACTCGACAAACTTTGTTCAATAATAATTATGAGTCTACGGTGCGAAGAATCTTTCTTCAGCAAATTGCAGGGTTCTCCAATATTGCGTTACTTTGAATGGTTCGATCGTTGATTCTCGAAGAGGAAACAGCGGCCTTTGGCAATGCTGCTTGGAGATAAGGTGGATGTAAAACTAGAGGAAGTAGGGGGGGGGGGGATTGGAACAGCCGAAGGGACGATAAGAATTTGATCGAATACCGATAATGGTATCCATTAACTTTCCTCTCGAGGTACTTTATAACAATTAGCTTGGCAGGATATCGCGGGTACCAGTCGATATAAATCTAGCTGCTCGTGCATAATGTAGCCAGTCTGCAGTCGTTATGAAGCTCGAACGATAGATACATTAATGTAATATCATCAGATTTCCCGGACTCTTTTCTCGGTGACGCGAAACATCACAGATTTCTGCTAAAAATGATCCTCGTTCTCATTGCAAAATGATAAGATCGTACGATTTATCCATGTACGGTGTAAAAAATCACAAACTACCCTTAGTGTAATGCCAAAGAACGCGTGATGCGATTCATGGTTCTCCACGACTATCGTTCTTACGTCACTTTCGATGTGTACAAGTTGCGGTATGGATTTTCAAAGGGAGCGGTGAAAATAAAATGGAAACAGAGAGGAAGAAAGTATTTTTATTTATTTTTTTCCTTTGCATTGACAAGACGAGATCAATTGGTCGAGAGAGAAGCTCGAATGATTGATTGGAGGTTGGATGAGGAGTATGAGCGAGGGTGGGTGGAACATGGTGGGAGAGAGCAGAAGTGCTGGGTTCTTCCGGACGAGATCCATCAAGTCAGATCAGACGTCGATGGAACGTCGAATAAGAATGGAAGTATCGCGTAGCTCGCTGTTGTACGTTATGTAGCGCGTTCATCGAGACAATACGCTTTTTAAATAACCCGATATCCTTTAGTCGCTTTATCCTACTACCATGCCCCGTGCTCATTTATCTTTCAATCAGGCCTCGTTAAATTTACATCCGAATACCCATCTTCTATATCCGAAGGAACGATCGACAAAAACCATCAATCTCAATGAAGGAGGAAGACTGCAAAGAGAGAGAAAGTTTGGGAATGGCAAATTCTCGCTACGATTTCAATGACGAAATTATTTGTTTAAGCAAGGGGGGGGGGAGGGAGATTAATCGAGATAATTAAGTGGAGCAAGAGAGGAGACGCGGAGCAATTGAGGGGGGGGGGGGGATGTTGAAAGTTTTTCTTTACCGAGCCACCAGCTGTAAATCGTTTTAGTGGTCTGGCCAGGGAAGGTTTTTGCAGCATAACCATGGAAACAGGATGGGCAACTAGCGCCTTAGGGACCTTGCAACTGTCCGAAAAACAATATCCACCCAGTGTTTTATCGGCCAATGAAGCAAACAGAAGGGTTTGTACAAGTAAGCATTTGTTTTGTCCTTTTTATCGAAGGTTAGCATCTCGCAGTCTTGCTCTGTCAGCTACTGTGCAAGTGGAGAACAGGAAGAGGAGATGGAAGGGGGGGGGGGGGTAGTGGGAGTAATTGGAACTCGTGGATGCAGATTTCCTTCGTAGCTCGAGCAAATACTCGCTGCTGCTTTCCCGACAGAATTTGCATGAGTGGATATACGTAGTTACCCTTTTCGCAATGGCACTTATAAGCTCCACTCTTCTACCTTCCCCCTCCCCCCTCCTATAACTGCCGATTGCCCTTTTCCACCGACCCATCTGCATCTATGAATATTATTAGCTACGACGAGAATTTCTTCGCGATTCTCCAGCGACGAAGCTTCACCGAAATTTTGCCCACTACTCCGAGCAGTTCGGTGCTGCTAATAAAAATTCTCGGAGACTGGAGCGGGATATTCGGTGAGAAATTATTTCTTCCGGCGATGGGAGGTAAAATCAGAAAATTCCTCGATATCCTTAAATGAGTTTAATGAAATTCTTCGACTTGGCTTATCCGAAGTTTCATCGCGTTTTGCTTGGCGAATTTTTTCACTGCGAGTTTTCAGCGTTTAGCGATGTTTCTGCGTTCGACGACGATCACTCTGGACAATCGTATTGTTTTTGGTCACTTCGTACAAAATTTGCACATTTATTTGTGTCGTAGGTATATATATATATATATATATATATATATATATATATATAGGTAATTTGTGGATTTACACTAGCTAGTTTTTTTCTCCATATTCCCGCAGATTTATTGGATCGGCATTTTGTCGGTGGGACAGTGTAACGATATCAGGAAGGAAATTCTCGTGCCACTTGACGCAGTAGTTAAGGATCGTTCGTGACCCGCCGGTTCGTGCATATCGGCAAACAAGATCGACCCAGCGTCCAACTTGCCCTTTCTCTTCCTCCCGGTCTCACCCAACGACCACGGGAAAAAAATGCCCGATTTCTGTTACGGCTAATAATCGTGTCAGCTTTTTCCACACCGGTTCTCTTATCTACTCGAAAAAATTTAGCGACAAGAAATACGAGTGTTGGGAAATACATCGTTCCCGATCGAGATTGACCATGAATGCGACACTTTAGCCGGAGGAAAAAAAAAGTCTTAATTCACTCCACGATGAATTATTTCGCAAACTTTCGTACCTACTTCCTGTATCGATGCTTATCGTTGTAATATTCCAGTTGGCTTTAATCCTACCAATTTCTTTATCCACTCGTACCCTATTAAATATATATATAAAGATACAAGCTTGCGCAGTTTGAGAGTAAAAGCACGATTAATTCGCGAGACAAATTAGGGAAAAATTGTTGTAATAAAGAGACGCGGTAAATCACGTTAACAACGAAGGAAAAGAAAGGTGAGGGGGCCTGTGGATGTAACAGGGAAGGGGGGGGGGTAGAAACGACGACGAAAGGAGAGTTTAAAAATTTGTTAGAGAGTAAAGTTGAGCTTGCAGCGGAGCTTAAATCACACTCGCGGCCGTCTTGACGCTCAGAGTCACGCGATTCTCAGCGCGAGATAGTTAGCACCTCGTTTATTCTGCTTCTTACCTCGCGTTAATTTGTGGCGCAGATTAATGAGATGATTACGCAACGCCATTGTCTCCCCGCTGGAAAGTCTCGGTAGCTGCTATTTTCTGATAGATAAAAGCTGCGGCTTTGCTGCTTCCACCCACATCGAGGGAAGAGTGTGGGGGTAATTGCGCGAAGGAGAAGAAAAGTTTGCGGTTCGCCAATCTCGAAGAGTCGCGCGGTTTGCGAGCTTTACCCCCTTGGACGTCCCCCCCTCCTTTCCTGCAAAACTTGCATCCTTTTCGCAGGTTATAAAATATCGATGGCTTTTCTTTCTCGTTAATTTATTTTTGATAAAACTTTATTGAAGAAAAATACAGGAACGCGTTAAAAATGAAAGCAACAATATCGACGATTGTCCTTTGGTCCTTTTTCGGTGGTTTCGTGCTTTTACTACTTGGAAAGGAGCGGTGTCCCTTTTTCTCCACTTTTTCCCTCTTTCTTTCCTTCGCATTTTTTGCATCCCCCCTCCTCCTTTTTTCTCTTTTTTTTTGCGCCGCTTCGCTGAGGTACGAGTTGCCGCCAGTTCCCGCAACTTCTCCCGAGTATAGCCGTAATGCAGTCAGTTAGAGCCGACAGCAGGTACAGCGCGATAATAATACGCTACCCTTGTGCGTATATTTAACCCGGCTACCCTTTTTCACCAACCACCCATGTGCTTTTTCCGCAGAAATATTCTAGCCATTGAAAAGAGGAATTTGTCGGGAAAAATCGCGGCTTTGCCTGTCTTTTGAAAATAAAATTTAAATTATTCTGGCCGAGCTTTAAATATTTATTCAAAGATTTCCTCGTGTGCATAAAACATATATATATACATATATGAATGTGGAGAGTGAGACTAATCGATCGACACTATAAGCACCGATGCGTTTCTTTTTCATCTCGAGCGTTAAACATTCAATGGAGGCCGAAATAATTGGTACCGAAAAAGGAGAATGCTCGAAACATTTTTCCCTCGCGACGTACGCGCGATATTGGTTGAACGTAATTTGAATCAATAAATTTTGTGGACTGACTAACAACAATTTGAATGTGATAGCACGAAAAAAAATGGACATTGTAGTCCTTTGTGGAACTCGAATTTTCCGGCGTGTTACCCAGAAAACACCGTGAACAAAAATCATGCGAAATGACGATTCCTAGTGACGTGTATTTTGCACGAGGAAGAGGCGATGAACGTAAGATTGTCGACGAGTGATTCGATTGGCCGATAAGCGAATAATTGCGAGAGAATTAATCGTCTCGCCGGACATATTTTACTCGCGGTGCAACTAAACTCAGTGACCTAGTTGAACCAACGCTCGCTCCTGCCCTCGGGGGCTTTTCAAAAGCAGCATTGTTGCCACGGCCGCCGTTTTTCACGAGAAACACGGAGAATCCTAGGAAGAATCTTAAATTCTTCTCGAATGCGAGAGGATAAGGAGCCAAGACAAAAAAAAAGTGGCGAGCAAACGTAAACTCCTGTTAATTCACTTGGCGAATGAAAGACTCTTGCTGAAATTGGTGGCCTTCGTGGAGAACAAAGAAAATTGAGTGATTAGGAATTTTGGGCGTCCCACGAGTCAAAGGAGAACGAGTCAATAATATTAAATGATATCGTGAATAAACTGTTGATAGGTTAGCGAGCAATTTGGTCGAAGACGAAGGCTGATTTCACTTGGCGAATAAAAAGCCTTGTCTGAAATTGGCGACCTTCGTGGAGACTACAGAAAATCGAGTGATTAAGAATTTGGGGCATTTCGAATCGAAGTAGAGCGAGTAAATAATATCGTGAATAAACTGTTAATGTGCGAGTAATTTAATCGAAGACGAAGGCTGATGATAGCGTAGATCGTACGAGTGTGAAAAAGCGATAAAGGAGGCTGTGAGAAAAGTAAGCAGGGAGTGTGTATTTGTACTGGAGTTGTAGTGGAAGAAAGAAAGAGGGGGGAGGGTGGGTTTTCTCGAAGGGCTGCGCGTTGGAGAAGGTGAGAATGGCTAAGAGGAGGGAGGGGGGGGGGGTCGAAGGAGTGGAAGCCGCAATAAATCGTATGCGTGCAATGCGCAATGCGCCGGGGGTAGAAACTACATTCGCCAGTAGTTTCGCCAGTATAGCCATCAACGCGGTAAATCTTCGCTCGGCAAACGAACTGAGGACTTTTATAATACCCCATCGTATGGAAACTTTCGACCAAGTCCCCATCCCTCGTGCCTCCTGCAGAATAAATGTTACCTGTTACTGTACCGGAAGTGAGTTTCTCCTCGTTCCGAAACTTGAAAGTCATTTAAATTAAATCGCAGCCGAGATCATAAAGCATAAATCATACAATACATGCGGAGCAAGTAATCGTAAGGTAAGTATAGATATAATAGTTATGAGAATCAGAAATAGAGCGCGTCTTTTAATCTTTCTTATGAAATAAATGCAGCATTGGATTACGACTGAGGAGTAGAGTAGGTCGGTACTGTTTTAAATTGAGAGAACAATAACCGGAGAGTAGCAGCGAGATAATGTATAGCAGGTATACGTATCCCTCTTAATCTGCTAAACATTGGTTTTTATATCATCCCTCCCTCTATTTCTCTCCCTCTCTCTCTAGAGAGAGAGAGGTATTAGGAGAGAGACGCGACAGGTTTTAATAAATTTTTAAAGAACGATCGACGTGGTAGTTGACAGTATTCTAATCCGATTTCAAAGTAAAAGTAGAAAAGGAGCGAAAGGGTAGGACGAGGTAAAAGTAGAAGCTGAAGAAGAACGGTAAATCAGAGCTTCTTAATTACCTTGCTGAAAATCGTCTTAACTATTCGAAACTCGTTAGAAGGCATTCCGGCACGTTTAATAACTTTCGACTTATCGAATCGGGCAGAAAATTCCGCGAATATGCCAGTCACTCCCCTTACAAGATCCGCTATACCATTTTTCCGTGTAAACAAGATTTTGCTTTCAGTTTGATGAAAAATATTATTCCCGCCAAACGGGATTAAGCGGAGAACAAAAGAAGAGAGAGGGGGGAGTGGGAGGACGGAGAAAAATCTAGCGACGTGACAAATGGAGTCGGATGAGCGAGGGGATGAATATACAAGACACACATATATAAATATATACAGATATAGAGGAGAAGTATGAGATAATCGATTAAGCTGGTAAGAAAATTAGGCGGATTTGCGGATGGAGTTTGGCAGCAGCAATCAATGACGTCACTAGGACGAGAATCGAATGATCCGCCTTAGGTATAATTCTCGTGGAGGCTTGCGAGCGGCAAGTTCGGCAACATCCAGGTCACGTATGCACGCGGATAGGGGCTGTGGTAACGCAGGAGTTTCCCACCCCCTCACCTGCCTCCCTTGGCAGCATCAACCCCTACGGGGGATGAGGTCTGGTTATGCGGATGGCTACGTCGCCCGTACGCGTGGCCTATTATTTGCGAGATCGATAACACACACCCCCTACCACCATGCAGGAGTACGAGAGAGCCGGTGGTACAGGGGAGGATCCCGCAGGCCGGGGAATTACAATCGTGCGATGCATATCGCCTCCAGGAACGCGCCACATCCGGCATATATCTCGTTTCCTCTCTTGTTTCATCCCCCCCCCCCCTCCCATTCTATCGCGTATCCACAAGTGCGAGTTGGCACTAACCGATAGATCACCACGCACTTTCCCTCCTGATTTTCCGAGGTCAACCGAAAGCGGGGTCACGCGTATCTTCCTCCTGGAATTTTCACGAATTTTTCCTGAACAAGATCACCGTGATGTTGAGGAGAGAGAAGAGAAGAGGTGTGCGGTGGACCGAGACTGACTGACGGAGCATCAAGCCGAATCGCCGTCGATAAGAAAGATCGAGTGGTTGAAACGGTGATCGATGTGACGTCACGAATCTTGTCGCAGCAGATTCGCATTGACAAATAGCGGGTTCCGGCTGCGTGGCCTCGTTCTCCATGTCCTTGCCGGACGACCAGTCGCAATATCGGTCCCGCTAACGCGTCGATAAGCCAACCACGTGGAATTCGACTGCTACCAGGAACTCTACTTTCTGGAGAAGGAAAGAAGTTCCTCCACTGGGACACGATGGAGAGAATCGAGTTACCCATTTCTCTCCTCATGAAAATTCCTCGAGCCTCTCTAATTATTGGTTATATAGATATAATTGTTATTACAAGGAGCGGTAGTTTATACCTAGCAAAAGAGGATGGTCCATTAATGGGCAAGGGGAGGTTATTTCGAGAGACAATGGAATAATTTGGAGACGAGTTCACCTTTGCGGAGAAGCTTACGGTGGGTGGTCTCTCTCCAGGCGAGCGAGCCTCGCATTGTTATCTGGCCATTGCAGTCCTGGTGGGAAGATCTCTCTCTCTCGTTCTCTCGGCTGATTTGCGTGGTCCGGGACAACCCTCTGGACTCTCGGTCGTTACGAACGGCTACGTTTATAAGTCATCCACCGGATACCCGGTAAAGTGGCCAAGGCCATCATCCGTATCTGCGAGGAGGAGGACGCTGTACACAGGCCCCTCTAATCCCCTTGTGACGTTGCACAACGTTACACTCGATGGCTATATCCATGTATGTCCCGACTGTCGATCCATTCGGCCCTTGAGCCGATTGCGAATTAATTACGTTTACCAACGGAAATAGGCACGATTCTCTGCAAGCCCCGGAACATCACGAAGCTCATCACAGTTCCGAGAACTCCAGCATTCTACGAAGAAACTTCCGCAGCCCTCGAGCGATCGTTGGAGGAGCGAATAAGAAAGCGTGGCTTTGTCCCGAGCATTTTCCTACAATGATATTCGAAACGGAACCGGAAATGCGGAGAAGAGCGGTTAAATTGGTTATCGCCGGATGGCTGATGGAGAGAAACCGGAAATGCTGGATGGTCTCTCAGGCACGCACACGTGCGTTGGTTTGTCGCGTGCAAATACAAAGAAGAGGAGGGGGAAGGGGTTAGGAAACGTTTGCTCTCTCCTCAACGTTTGTGTTCAGAGAGATTCGGCACGCGCAAATTATGCCGTTTCCGACCTCTGATCCGGCCACACAACACAGCCAGGGATTGGACCGTGGCAATTGGGAAGGGAGAGGGGGAGGGGGGTGGTTCGAAACGAGAGGAGGCACATACAATGCAGCTGCACTTTCCGCGATAGCCAGCAGCTAATGTTC
Organism: Prorops nasuta; assembly: GCF_024137725.1. NCBI lineage: Eukaryota > Metazoa > Arthropoda > Insecta > Hymenoptera > Bethylidae > Prorops > Prorops nasuta. The sequence continues at coordinate 2,355,898 of NW_027116808.1, forward strand.
AATCCCTACATTATGCAAGCCTCCTAATTATTCCCGCGTAAACAACTATTTTACTAAATCCAATGCGCAGCAGTCTATTCTGCTTGCTGACCTGCTTTTGTGCTTCAGCGAGAATTATTCTCGGCTAAGCAAACTCCAAACTAAACCTCTTCGCGCAAACGTTCCGATTCTATGATTAATAAAACACTGTGTGATAAAATTTAATAAGGACTCGAACCATTTTCTCCACTTGCCAAAAATTGTATAATTGTATTCCTGGATAGTTGCAACGGGAGCTTTGTGAACAAACAGTGGAATCGGATGGCTGAAGGACGGTAAAACAGTTATTATTGTCACTAGTCATAAGCGGCAAAATGAAACGCTCGATTCCTCGGTTATTTGCATATGCTGATTGCAGAATCTACGCAAATGTAACTAGCAATTACCGAGCGCCGGGACTTTTGGCATAACCAAATAGAAGAGCCGTCTGGCATGCTCGACACTGTTTCTCCTTCTTGTCGTTCGGATGCCAACGTAGTCTACCGAATTCCAAGCTAAAATTATCGGTGGGAACCGCCCGAAGTGCTGCAGGACCCGAATAATCAACTCTGTGTATGGAGAAACGGTTCGACTCTGAGGATATCGAGAAAACGCCAGTTATACATATATTCAAAGAGTGAGAGAGAGAGAGAGAGAGAGAGAGAGAGGGGGGGGGGGAAACATGGCAAAGTGTCGTTTCTGTCTTTCTTCTTCTAGAGATCACAGAGAAAGGATCAAGGGATTCGATGAAGATTGGACTGAGGTTCCAGAGGGTCTTGGGTGACAGGATGTACACGCGTGTGATTCCGAGTATTTAGGTACAATGGTGGGAGTATTGGATATTTGGCACGCGCGTTGGGTCAATTTCGTGGCTCGGCTGGATCTTGAGGAATGGCAAACGGCATGTCGGAGCTGCCACGAGATCTAACGATGCTCCGGTGATCTGCTAACAGGAGCAGTGCGTCGCTCCACGTCATTCCATCTAACCTACTACTCCAACATGACTCAGTCGCGTCTCGAATATCCTCCGACACCACTTTAGCTTCCCTCACCTTCCTCAACCTCCTTATTAATGAATTTCCGGACAATTCAAAAATTCTTGAACACATTTCCAATTAAATTCTATTTTCTTAACAGATTCCTCAACATCTGTACAACCAATATAGCCTTATCGTTCGAGGTATGATTGTTTGTTTAATATTACAATGTTTATTCATTACTAGGAATAACAATTAATCACGGTCGATCATCTAATTCATTCCGCTTGACTGCTAACAGGTATTGTACGATTGTACTATTATACGTATATAGTTAATGTAAAAGCCGGAGCAAGACAAAACCTCAAAAAGCAATGCTTCCTTTTTAAATGCAACATATTTTTTCATTCGAAAGCAATTAAAGGAGCTGAAAATTCCACTTTCAAATCACTTTTCTATCCTCCGATAAACGAATCATTCGTATAAAAACAATCTTTCAATATCCATCAGCTGCACTGTTTTTATACAACGAAACCATTTCCAGTAAAAATATTGAATTCAATCAGCTAATAAATAATAAGAAGAATCTTCGAGTGAGAAATATTTGTCGTGGAAGGGTAAAATTTCGTAGAGCCGCGTAATGAAGAAAAGTGAAATTTATTATACGAAAGAATCAGCTTTGGAGTACGTGGCATTAAATTGGTGTTCGATTCTCAGACTGAATTGCCCTCAGGGTGGAATATTCACAGGTGGACACGCCGCAGTGGGAATTGGAACGACACCCGATCGAGGCCGAGTATTACGTTAGTGGACGTGCGTGAATTCACAGAAAGATCCGCTACTGGCTTTTTCCATCGTGGTCCTCCTCTTACACCCTCTCGTCCCTCTCTGCAATACTCCACTCACACGTTCTCACACTTCCCCCTCATCGCAAAAGGATCATTATTTTACTGTAAAATAAAATCACTGCGACTCTCTAGAGACAAAACGTTCGAATCATCAAAGCAGATGAGGAAGAAAATCAGGAAATACTGTAATTATCGTAGCGCGTAAGCACATTACGATGGAAGAAAATGGCACGTAGCAAATATGTGTTTGATGGATCATTTAACGCTACCGTTTGGACATACGCGATATCTCAGTGATGTCGGTTGTGGAATGGGTGCAGCCGAGGTATCGAATTTTCACGAATTTCTCCGAGTGGAGACATAGCTGGAGTGGAGCGAAATGCGATCGCACACCGAACCATAATGCGCAACGTTGCGGAATTCGCCACTGGACCGATGTGTTACGTTTCCAGCAACAAATTAACGCTAACGTCATCATTCGGCACCGATAAATTATCTTCAACCTCAGGAAGCGGATTCACGAATCGCAGATCGGAAAACCAATAGCACTCGCCCTTATCGAGCGACGATCGACGAACACTGCATCATCGTCGAAGCAACAAAACGACCTTTTTAATCGTCTATCAAACGCAACGAGCGATATAGTTGTTTTCCAGTGATGCAAAACTCTCATTGTTGTCAGGATCATAATTATCCAGCAACAAATTAACGCTAACGTCATCATTCGGCACCGATAAATTATCTTCAACCTCAGGAAGCGGATTCACGAATCGCAGATTGGAAAACCAATAGCACTCGACCTTATCGAAGGACGATTGACGAACACTGCATCATCGCCGAAGCAATAAAACAACCTTTTTAATCGTTCATCAAACGCAACGAGCGATATACTTGTTTTTCGATGATGAAAAGCTCTCATTATTGCCAGGATCATAAATATCCAGTAACAAATTAACGCTAACGTCATCATTCGCACCGATAAATTATCCTCAACCATAGGAAGCTGATTCAAAAATCGCAGATTGGAAAATTAATCACATACTGCACACTTGACTAAAAGTTGTCTTACAGATGCCTTTAAGCCACTTGGTGCTACATAGGATAGCACTCGCCCTTATCGAGCGACAAATCGACGAACATTACATCATCGTGGAAGCAACAAAACGACCTTTTTAATCGTTTGTCAAACGCAACGAGCGATATACTTGCTTTTCGGTGATGAAAAACTCTCATTGTTGCCAGGATCATAATTAACGAGTAAATTATTTGCGGAGAAGACTATTGCTAATAAAATTGTGGGTGCTCGTGGACCATGTATGTGAAGCAATATCAATATTGGGCTAATTGCATAATATTGAAGATTCGGTCGATGATGTTGCAGCATTCCATAAATATTTCGGGGTTAAATTAGCGGGACGCACTTTGCGTTGGACATCGATTCGGGAGAAACGAGGTTGGTGGCTCGATAAATATTTGCATAAAAATGAAAAGCACCTCTTGTAAACAAAAGCAGATCATAGTGCACCATTAATTCTCGCTGCTATGAAATATTACTAAAAGTTGTGTGCTATGCAGGCAGGCATAGCTGAGGGAGATGCGCGTGGGAGATGCATCGTTGAAAAATAAATTTCTTGAGAATAGTGTACAAGTGTATAGGTATATAGCGTTGGAAAAATCCAATGCTAGAGAGAAGATTAAAGCGAATCGACCTAGCTATTATCCGGTAGCAGACAATTTATCTCATAACGTCAACTTACACGAGTCAATTAAAATTGTTTCGTTCCCTCTCTTATAGCGTAAAATGCCTCGATAGACTTTATTTTCTCTCTCGAACTGCTTTATTTACGAATTCAATTAATACCGAACAATAGGATTTCTACTCTCTTTAATTATACGAGTTGGAGCTGCTCAGCCGTTACTCGAGTTTGTTAGGATTCGGTCTTTTGATCGGTTTAAGGGGAAAATGGCAAGAATATTTTATTCCTCTTACTTAATCCGGTAGTTAAGACTTTCAAAAAGCTTTTTAACGCTCTCCATTCTGTCCCTTTCGCCAACGATCCGTCAATGGGGGATTCCCCGTTGGTCCTCGAGCATCGGAAAAGGCCAGTTTACTAGAAAGGGGGGAAAGGGGGATTCTTAGGAATTCATCGCGCGGTCGACGCTTACTACGTTGCCCGAAATTTATTTTCCATCTTCTCCGATGCAATCGGCCAGGAAGTGATTTTCTATCCAAGGATCTTCCGCTTTCCGATCGCTACCTTCGCAAACTTTTTCACCATACCCCCGCCATTTGTATGCAGCAACGCGCGATAAGGGATATACTTTGCCTTGGCACGTGACGTGTTGCCAATGCGAACTCCTACAGTTCTCTTATGCCACCTCAAAATTTCATTAAAAATCCAAGGAAAAAGAAGCTTTCGACCAATAAAAGTGAGAAAACAAATTTCTTCCCGGGAGAAAGTCGAAGGGAGGCAAACTCTGACACGTGTCTCGTGGACAGAAAACAAAAACGACCACGAGCTGGTGTGTGTATACGTACGGTATGTAGTTGGAACGTTCGAAGAATGACGCGAGAGTAATAATAAACAGCATGGGACGATCGATTCCTAATAGGCGTGAATAATCGTGAAAACTGCAGTTGGAAGAAAAAAATGCGACTGAGAGACGAATCTGCAAGATTTCAGTGGAAAAATTACGAGTTCCACGGACCATGATTCTTTTTCTCCATCTTCTTTCTTTTTCTTTTTTTTCAACCGAACTACACTAGTAGTTCAGGGAGGCTAAAGGGGCGAGGAAAACTTTAAAGTTTTCCGTGCAACTTTCTCTCCTGCAATGTTATTTAATAGAAATTAAGAAAACAAGCGTCTGCACGCTCCAACTTCTCGAAGAATCCTGAAACACGCTGTCTCGAGTTTGCAAAATCACTCGACGTTTAAATACTTTGTTTCACCTGCTATCGCGAGTACTTAATTAGCATCATAAATTAGCCGTGAAAAGATAAAAAAGAAGTAACGTATCAGTTCTTTCGGCACATCGGGGGTTACCGCAATCTCTCTTAAAATTAGCCATATCATTCTGATTCTTCTTCTTTATTTTATCGTACCTTTCATCGACGAAAAATTTGTCCGATCAGCCCAACTTTTACTACTTACGGACTTGTCCAAAGTTTGGCCGAATTTTAAAATCCGTAAATCCCTGCGGAGCGGTTCAAGTTTTTATGGAGAAATTACTATGAATTACTCGGCATTAATTTCACGCTATAGTTCATTAAATCCCCAGCGCTCAAAGAATTCCTGACGCAGTAGTATTTGTTAAATGCAAATCCTGAAGACTTTAATTATTCTTCGCTATATATATATATATATATATATATACAGCGACTATGCTATATGTTATTGCCTTTTGTAATTGAAGCGCTTAAAAAAGTTTCCGCTGGAGATGGTTTCCATGCTATTTTAGTCCTTGACGCACGTCCAAATGACTGAAGCCGTAGTTTGGATGAATAATTGTTCACGGTTGCCCCTTTTACAACGAGTTTCCAATACTTCCGAAATAGTTGAAACGTTTTAGCGGAACCTATCGATTTTATCCCGCAATGCAACTCTCTCTCTCTCTCTCCACCATCAAAAGGAGAAACAGAAATTCTTCCCTGGCCAAATTTCACCTTTGATCTCGATTATTTTCAAGTTTTCGCATGCTCGAAATTAACTCGCCTATATATATATATATATATATATATATAGACCAGTGTTTCTCATTTTCCATCCAATAATACCTCGAAACAAAGAGTGAGATATTTCGCGTGGAGAAAATCTAAAAAATATATAAATATACATTATTACACACATGATTTATAAGAATTTTCGCGAGCTCTCGAGCGAAAGGTACGATGAACTCGAAATAAATTCAAACCAAGTTCCCGGCTTTAGAAACAGGAACGTGTCACTTGAAACTTTATTCCGGGAGCAATCCTGGCTTGCCATGATAAGCATGCAATATGTGGTTATAGGAGATTTGATTTCTCAAATCGGATTCTTAAATTTCGTTCGAGTCTGACAGGGTGGAAGAGAGAGAGAGAAAGAGAGAGTGAGAGGAGTTTTCTCAATCGAGTAGGAAGCGAAACGTTACGTGCCAGCCCCGTTTCATACTTATCATTTCGAGATATCGGTATTTAAATTCAATTCGATTCAGTGGCCTTGTAAAGTCACGTGGTCCTCGTCCCAACCATACCTGGAATTCGCAAGTGGACATCTGCTCGTCTTTCGACTCGGAATTCGAGTGGTCGAAGCGACACGCGTTCCCCACTACAAATACACCCCTCCCCATCCTCCTGAAACTCCTCAGGCACAATCCACGTACCATGCGTGTATCGGTTTGCGCATTGGTGGCCCGGCTAAATCCAAATCGGAAATCCCATACATTCGTTTACTCGAATTTAGATTTATATCCCTTACCCCTGCCAGGAATAAACTATTCATACACCACTGACAAATTACCCATGCACCCACGATCCGCACGTTTTTGAATAATTAAAACCATTAGTCCGCCAGCTTACCATCCATTTTTATCCATCACTCGATTAAACTAATTAAGCCGAAAATCCCATTTTCGCAAATTGGTGCTGTTTACTAAATATAAATAGCAGTATATGCAATTTTTTCACGATTCTTCGCCATACGCGTCCAGAACTGATCATTATCGCTGATCCGAATAGATAATATTCATGGGAATTATCCGGAGTCTCTCATTCAGCCCCGTCCATAATTGTTCCCTCCGGATGGTAATGGGATTTTAACGACATCCTCTTCGGGATGTGAGATCGACGAACGCGATTTTTGGTTCTCGTAACATTCGCCACTGACGGTGCAGCAATCTGATCAATATTTGGTATTTTTATTGCAGGATTCGCTGTCAATTTACCGCACGATACTCCAATGATCATTGATGAATTCTTCACTGATCACCGATCAGACGAAAGATTGACGAACATTTTGATGAGGCACTATTTGTACAGAGTTAATTCCGCAGGTTCTATATGGATATACATGGATTTATGCAGGTGAAATGATTTTGTTTCGACATCAGGGAAAGGAGAAAGAGCTATCAATTTCAGCATCGATCAGAGAGATAACGGATACAAATGGGAGACGAGTGTTTTCTTCTATCAGGAATGATTAATCGAGAGGATGTAGACGGGTGAAGGTAAGGGTTATCGAGGGAGTAAGCTGAGTAAAATTTTCAAGCTCCCTTCGACAAGCTGATAAGGGAAATTCGTGGATGTCGTCGGGTGCTCAAACGCGATTCGACCTGACGAGGGTCGACCGGTATCGGGACCCGCACACCGAGTACACGGATTTAGTTTCGATTTAATCCGACTGATTCCCCTTCCTTCCACTTGCCAATGAGCCAGGAGGATTCGGACTTTGAGAAGACAAACATTCCGCGATAACCACGCAGCACTCGCCAGCTGACTGCCGAGAAACCAAGATCCTTCGTCCTATATATATATATATGTACACCAAGTTTTTCCAACAGGAGGAAAAACTACAATCGCAATTTATCACCAAAAGGGAAAATCCGAGAATCTCTGAAAAGAGAGATTTTCGGGAATGGGTTTTGGAAGGCAGTTGAGGGAAAGAGGGGCTTTGGAGGAGAAAACCACCGAGTTGATGGAAAAGTGTGAAAATGAAAACTCGGTAAAAACAATTCTGATGAACTTTTAGTCATACAGGAATTTTAGCATTTTTCTTCATGGAGAAATTTTTGGGAAACGTTCTTGTTCGTTGGAATACTCCTCTTGTGCGTTCGATTGCTTTATCAGGGTTCTGGAAAATTCCGGTATAAAGCGCGATGAAAGCTCTGACAGGCTTTTCGTTAGCAACGTTTATCCGGACAATCGTTTTGTTCAACCTTTTAGCGCTTTTAACCGCGCACGTGCTCGATTCTTCTGATATGCTTTTTGCTATTTCACCAATTGTTTCTCCTCCTCGATTCTCGCAAGGGTATAATTTTCCAACCACGATTCTTCCATTATATTTCTCACTGCAATCGCTCAAAGATTGCTTCATTAGGGTACTGAAAAAATACCTGATAGTCCTATGAAGAGCAGCAATAAATTTCTCAGAAAATAAACAATTAGAAGCGGCGTAATAAATTTAATACAATCACTGTGATTAAAAGGATGCGAGTCGCTGAAGCCAACGCCGAGGAAGAATGTTCCCGTACAGAAGACGAAGAGGAAGAAGAAGAGGGGAGGATATTTCTTAGGGTGGCGACTCGCAGTTTTATTGCACGACTCCAGGCGGAGCGTGGCAAACAATCGCGAAAGTAGCAGCGTCGGATCGAATCCTCGAGGGTTTACTGCAGTCTCATGCTTAAACGACGAGTCAGCGTTCATCCGGAAAGAAAAATCCCAGGAGTCCTTCGGAACGCTCACCTCGCGCTGGGTACTTTTCAGTTCACGTTCCTCTCGACCGGTACCGAAAAACTCAGCGTCACCCACGCGACCAGCTCAATTTCGTGTTTCACCGGAGAAGAGATCCTCCACAGTGTGGTGATAATTCCTCTCCACTCGCCTCTCTTTTATTATTCCCGGGAAGAAGACGAAGACTCGGTTATAGTTACGGGACGACGATACACCGGGCGAGCAGTTAACCCGGAGGAAAAGTGGAGACAAAAATGCTGTGGAACAGATCGAGCGTCGAGCAATTCGCAGCGGACGCTTTAATCGCGAGAGCTAAATGCACGCAAAGTCCCATTGTTTTTTCCATTAGGGCAATCGAGATAAAACTGAAATAGCCGGGGTGCATTTAAATACTTATCGGGCGAGTTAAGCGGAGCGTTAAATTGACATTCGAGCCGGGAGAAAGGGAGTGTTCCAGCGGAAACACCGTGGAAAGACTCTAAGACGCGGGAATGAAGCAAGGTGGGAGGGGGGAGAGGGAATTTATTACCAGGATCCTCGTAATCCGTTCTACGATCGTTAGTCAAATTTCATATTGTTGATGACCACTGCTCCATGGGCAAATCTTCGCAGGCCCCGATTCTGCAAGGTGCGGCAAAATTTCATGAAACTTTCGCAAACTTTGCGCTTCCGTCAAAAATCTTATAACGATAACTCGGGTACGATAGGAATAACGCGTCTGATTTTCTTTTTTGGCGAACTTTGACCGAGGGAATATTCGTGAATGTTGTGTACGTTGATAAATATCGTTCGATGTATCAATGATTATTTTTGTGATGGTTGAACAATTTATTATCGTCGTCGATAAGCGATGATGGGTCCGACAAATTTTTTTGGGTCTACGTACCATAGGAATAAGAGAGTCGAAGGGTTAAACGAGGGAATCGCTTTGACCTTGGGGATGTCATCATTTAACAAAAATCGTATAATCAGCGATCGAGTGACATTCGTACGGTTGATCCCTTTGATCCATCGAGTTGCCAATCCCTTTCACGCGGTAACCAGCCTACGAGTCCCTAACGAACAGCAAAACGATGAGGTTGTATGTGAGACACGTTCGTCTCCACTTTACCGAGCGTACGAACAGCTTCTGACCCTGGCGAGGGTCTGCGAACGCTCCCGGAACTTTGCGGGGTGTGGCCGAGGGGTTGGGGAGACATCCCGCTTCTAAAACAGCGCGATATTCGCAAAGGGAATTACTGCACGCAGCGCTGCCTTCGAGTTCACGGACCTAAATTACAGAGAAATTAATCTCTGGTGAAAAACCTTTTTATTCCTGACCCACCCACACTCTTGCACCAATAAAAACACAAACAAAAGCATTCGAGCTAATGAGAGCTATCGCAAGAGCCGTATTCCTAACGACAAGTACGTTCACCCACCTTGAACAATTCGATGACTCACTCTCATTCGTCAGGAGTAATTAAAACGAGATACGAATTTAATTAAAGTCACTTTTACAGCTGTGACGAATATTCCTAACGACTCGTTTGTACAACGGAAGAAGCGTGCGTTTACCTAACTGCATGGACTGACGAGTCTAGGTTGGAAATTTGATAAAGACCAATCGAGACTAAGGTGGAGCATCATCAATGCCAAGATGCGTTCATCAACGGGTCTGAGGACTAAGAAGCATTTAGCCTAAGACCTCTGAGATCTCTGCCATGTAGTACACGCGTATCATCATGGTGAACCGAATTGCGTTTAAGCTGAAGCGACGTCGCTATAGTGTTTGATCTTATTTGGCCCTATGGCGAGTCTCTGAACTTTGCCGTTTCTCCAAGTGCAAGTGTGCGGTGTGTTGGTGCTCGTAGCAGCAGCAATGGTGGTGCACGTTAGTACCGAGTAGCACCAGCAATAGTAATAGAGGCCAAAAGGGAATTAACAGAAGCGTCCAAAGGCAAATTCAGGTTGGCCAAGCCCTTTTAGCACGGCAGTCTCCGCGCGTTAGCAGGAAAATTACGAGTAGTGGCCAATCGGACAATGAGGAGAAAGGGGAGAAGGGGCAATTAGCAACGAGACTATTCCGTCGCTGCAATTTTACATTCGTATGCATGGAAGGCAAATCGGTAGCCATCTACGTGCTTCGCCGTCAAAACGAATTGATCACCCAGTTCTCTCTTCCTCATCCTCCTCTTCGTCATCCTCCTACCCTCTGTATCCTCGGTCTGATACACCGCTCCAGGACCTCCACTTAACTCGGACCAGTCACCTTGTTCAGCTTCGCACACTTTGCTTCGGTTCATCGATATATATTTTATTATCAATATTCTTCAGGTTTTATCTAGGTCTTTTCAGGTACCGATAGTTCCTGATCGAGGAAGAATTGTGGTAAATGTAGTTTTTGTACTTGCCATTTAAAGAAACCAATTTGGATTTTTTAGATTTCGAGTTTCAATTGTTTCTTCATTTTTATGTGCTATATATAGTGTTATACAGTTACTGTAAAAAAACTCGCGTGTGTGTCTATACTAATCCCAATCCTCGCTTTTATCGATGTGTAATAATTATTACTCGCCATTAGTCTCTATATGCAAAACTTAATGGAGTATTACTTTATCGATCCAGTCGTTTTCTGATGAAACGATAAATGTTTGTTTCCAGAGAGAGAGAGTTTAGATAATTTACCGTTGCACATGATAAGAAAGTCGAGGACTAATGTGTTATACGTATCTTGACTCTGTGAGTCTGAAAATTCCAGCGAGTGACTGATTTACTTGGCAAGTTAAAGCAAGATTTGAATGAACAATATAAGAGTTTCCAGAGAGACAGCGAGTATTCGAAACTGAAGGAAATTAAATTGGTGGAAGTAGATAGAGAGAGAGAGAGAGAGAGAGAGAGAGAGAGAGAGAGAGAGAGAGAGAGAGAGAGAGAGAGAGAGAGAGAGAGAGAGAGAGTTGATACACTTGGCTGCAGAGAGACAAATGGCTTAATTCTTTTAATGGCAGTTTTATTAGTTCGTCCCTTGGAGGGAAGGAGCTGTTTCAGTTGTCTCAGCAGTACAACAGGCTGAGGCAAATACCTAAATGGACACGCGAATCCCTTTTGGAGAAGCTTGGCTGTCGACGTGTAACAAGGGTGCGGATTACACAGTAACCGAATAGACCCTTTCTCGCAGCAGTCTCTGCTCGAATGCAGCATCAGCCAACGCAACTCTTCTCCACCGTCTCAAATAAGACACTCGACTTGTTTTCAAATAAAATCTCACAGCATCCTCTTCTTCTCCCTCTTCAGCATCCTCCTCGCTCGGTTTGATCGTTCAATTTTTCAATCTCGAGAAATTAGAAGCAAAGTTAAATCGTTTCGCGAAGAAGGAGGAGAGAGTGAACGAGAAGAAAGGGGAATTAGGAGGGAAGGATTTTTGTTAGCGCGACAATCTGCTCGGATCACAGATAGCAGGGTTGGCCAAGGGACGTGGAGGGATGAAGAAATCGGTTCTCCGTAGCATTACAGCTCTTATATTGCCTTCCAATAAAGTTGAGAGTCGCGCCGAGGGACGCGGCTCAAAATGAAATACTCCAACTGTTATTTTCCACAACAATGGCGGTGTCCTTTGGTACGGAAGAAGAGGAAGCGTCGCGGACCTTTACGGCGAGACTCGTAAACTCCTCCAACTGGCAGAATCACGTTCACCCGAGTCTCGCTGCTTAGCTCTTTAACCCGGAATCACTGCTGACAGGTGTGTGTGCCTAGACAAGGGCTCCCCTCCCCTAACCTGCCTCGCCCTCCTCACCCTACAGCACCATCAAACTCCCCTTCAACATCCGTACCTTATGTCAATAACGACAGGAAGTGTTCTCCTAATGACGTTCTATCATATTCCTCGAGCATTTCACCCTACCAACCTGCTAATATACCTTCGAAAGGACCATTTATGAAATTGCCACTCTTATCGTTATTGGCCTCCTTTGAATTTAACCACCAGTTTCCACGCTCGTCATTCGAAGAGTCAACGATTAAAATTTTCAATCGATTCCATTCCTACGAGAGGACGCGATGCTTGTTCCTTTGTAGGCATCATGGATATCGAAACTGTCCAGTTGGATATAGACGGTTGGATTCTGTTTTCTTGAATTTTGTGGATTTGACGTAAATATGAATAATATCGTTATTGGAGACTCCTTTGAATTTCGTCACTAGTTTCCACGTTCGTATATTGAATCAATGATTGAAATATCGAATTAATTGCTTCTGTCCACGAAGAAATATTTTAATATTTCTTAAACGCAACTAAGATATAGGAATAGACCATCCAGAATTAATTCGACATGACAGGCAAGTGTTACAGACAGTCGGATGCTGCTTTCTTGAATTTCCTCGCGTTAACATGGATAACAACGATACTCTTTGTGCTAAGACGATATTCCCGCCACTCTTATCCTTCTTGGAGACTCCTTCGAATATAATCAACGTTTAAACATCGAATTAATTACTCCCCTCCACCAACATACATTTTAATCATTTTTAAACGCAACTAGGATATAGGAATAGACCATCCAAAATTAATTCGACAAGACAGGCAAGTAACGCAGACAGTCGGATGCTGCTTTCTTGAATTTCCTCGCGCTAACACGGATATAACAACGATATTCATTGGGCTAAGACGATATTCCTGTCACTCTTATCCTTCTTGGAGGCTCCTCAGAACGTAATCAACGATTAAAACATCGAATTAATTACTCCCCTCCACCAACACACATTTGAATAATTTTTAAATGCAACTAGGATATCGAAATAGTCCATCCAGAATTAATTCGACAAGACAGGCAAGTAGTAGAGACAGGCGGATGCTGCTTTCTCGAATTTCGTCGCGTTAACATGGATAACAACAATATTCCTTGGACCAAGGCGGTATTCTAGACTAGAATATATTGTTACAGCCGCTTCCTCTCTGTGCACGTATCTTATTGAAGTTCAGCATTGTGTGGATGATCACGCTTTATACACAGCCTCCGATCCTCGTTACAGCCATCGTATAACCCAAAGTGCATAGTTCACCGCAGGTTCACCCGATCCCCCTGACAAATCCTCATCACGTGTCCACACAGATCCATCTATGCTCCATGTAGCCTCTAATCACTCAGATTTTACCTCTCTTCCTCGTGTACCTTTTAAGAAATAACCTTAAGCTTTCTGATACAATACAGTTATATATATTTTTTTTCAAGGACACTTATCCTTTTGATAGCAAAAAACCTGGCAAATGAACGGACTTTGTTGGCGTTCGAGTGGACGTTTGAAAATTGTTTTCGAGCAACTGCATTTAACGAGAACGTTGGGAGTTTTTACGAGGAAACACAAATCGGCCAGAGAGAGAGAGAGAGAGAGAGAGAGAGATGCTATTCTGAGTTTGGACAGGACGCTTGCCGAGCTTAATAAAGTTAGATCGAACCAGAGAAGTTCGCAGATTGCGAATCTCTGCCAGAAATCGTCCGGTGAAACTCTCCTTCGGCTCCGGGATGTTAAAAGCTATGCTGCTTTTAATGACTCCGCGCCTACGATCGGCGTAACTCTGACTGGAACGGTTCTAAGGTATACACTTGTGAAAACCTGTAGCCCCCCTCCTCCAACTTGGATCGGCACAAATGGAGAACAAAATCCTTTCTTCCATCGAAAACTATACAATACAATAAATAAATAAATCTCGCAACTACGAAACTTTTACAACCGAATTACCATTGAACAAAGTTTGCATATTCGATAATGCACGATTATAATCGAAAACCACGAGGATAATTTTATAACGCTTGAAAGGAAACAGAAAACATGGATCGTGATAAAACGATTATAATATATATATATATTTATTTCTGAAAATCTGTAGCCCTCTCTAACTTGGATCAACAAATACAATAATCTCTTTTATCTGCTCAACTTTATAATGCGATAAATAAATAAATCTCTCATTTACGAAACTTTTACAACCGAATTACCATTGAACAAAGTTTGCATATTCGATAATACACGATTATAATCGAACACAATGAGAATAATGATATAATGCCCGAAAATTAAAATGAAAAACCTGGGTAACATTTAAGGGAAATTGAATTGTGCGATAAAACGATTGCAAGGTATACTTTTGAAAATCCGTAGCTCTCTCCAACATCGATTAACGAATACAATAAATAAACGAATCTCTCATCTACGCAACTTTTACAACTAAATTACCATTGAACTAAGTTTATATTTTCGATAATTAATACGCGATTATAATGGAAAACAAGGGGAATAATGATAGAACGTTGGAAAATTGAAATGGAAAACTTGGATACAATCTAAGGGAAATTCGATCGCGATTATCGGTCGGCAATGGTGCATCAATTTTCGAGAAGTTTGAATTACCGGGCAGACCGATCTCTCTCGTAATTTGCGAGTTGCAAAGGGAATTAATTCAACCAGGTCGCGCTTTGCCTCCCCGTAGCGCGTGCTACACAGAGTTTGGCTACGGAGCAAAATCAACCCCTTGTAAATGGCATCTCTATATATGGTAGCGCGTTCTAAGGTATTTATCCGTTTCGCCCACATCGCGTTATTGACTTATGTGGTTCTGCACAATATTGTTAACCAACCAGAATGCGACCAAAATTATTTCACTCGGTTGAATTCTCGCGAGTCACCACCGTCATCATCATCATTGCTACAGGACACGTGCAATATCGATAGGAGTCTCGTTTATTTTTGCTGAGGAGCAAAAGGAGGCAGAATCTATATATAAATATATATATATATATATATATATATAATACAAGGAAGTATTCCGAATACTTGTAAAACTAACGTAAGCTTTACAGGTAATTCTTAGGCCATCATCTCCAATCCCAGTGTGATTTTAATGGAAATGAAGGGATTAGCGGGAACTAGCTGCGAAGCTGGCTAAAAGGTTCTTAGCGATGCGTCAAATCATGAATATATTCATACGCGACTCGTTATCGGTGAACGTGAAACGTCGTTGAAAATTGCCTTTCGTAGCTCGCGCGAAAAGAGCGTCGTCTCCTCGTTTCGAAAAGGTGGAAATTTCACAGAACGCTAGCCACGGGGGGTAGGTTGGAAGATAAAAGGGGTGGAGAGGAAGCAAAATTTCATAGGTTTTATCCGGGAATTCGCAGTTGGTCTGGTATCACGCACCGGGAGGCACGGGGCTCCGGAAAAATCCGGCGAAATACCTCGATACATATTATTGGATCAACGAAGAAAAAATCACGATAACCGTTGGCGCGTATTTCCTGAAGAAATATTAATTGGTTTATCTTTTTTTCTTTATCAGGGGTCAATGGTCGTCAAAGATGCGTGAAAGTGGTGGATGGAGAATGAAATTAAGGGGAGGGGGGGGGGGGGGGTGAGAAATCAGTGGGACAATCGCACGGAGAGAGATGATGAAGATCAGAGCGATAGTACTTGAAGAGATATTTTTTTGCGATGGAAAAGTTCGAACAACCGGACTGTTGCGTTGCAAAGGATTCTGCCTGGCTGATCGCACGCTCATTGCTCATAAATGGCGCTAATTTATCGCCCGCTCCTCTCGGGATTTATAGGCCCTGCGCGCGGTAGCACTCCGGGCCCCGGTGAATCGTGAATAGTGGCCCAAGTTGACGGTGAAAAAAATCCACCTGCGAATGCACTCGCATCGAAAAATAGATCGTAAATTCGCGGTTTAATGTACCGTTGCTTTTTCCCGCCAGCAACAAAACTTTATTCTAATTTGCAGCCGTTGGTCACTGACGTTTAATACGCGCGAGGTCCGTAAACATTTTTCCCTTATGCTGCTGCGTCCCAATAAAACTGATAAATTCCAGAGATGCGTGCGATTACCGAATAAAAACAAAAGCAAATTTCTTGGATAAAGATTTAGGCTTTTGCAGCGTTGATTATAACGCTGGATCGATGATTGGTGGATTCTTCATTTTTTTTTAAAGGATTTCAGTCTTCTTTCGAATATTTAAAATCAAGAAAAAATGTGACGTCAACTTGAAGAAATTTATCCTCAAGGTCCGTAAACATTTTTTCATTCAGAAAATTCTGCAAAGACTAAATAAAAATTGGGTCAAATTCCTCGGATCAAGAATCAGGTTTTTTCTTCATGATCCATCCCTGGATCCTTCAATCTTATCACAAAGGATTTCAGTCTTCTTCAGCAAATCCAAAAGCAAGAAAAAAAGCCACGTGTCGCGTTAACCTGGACATAGCCTCAAATTGCAGAAATTTATTCCGATTTCAAGCTGACCATTAATACGAGTCAGCTTTCATTGGGGATGAGACGGAAACGGGTACGGTTTAATACGATCGTTTATTTTTCGGTTTTTGCGGAAAGAGTTAAAAGGGGGAGACAGATGCAGCTATTGCAAACGTCAATCATGCTTTGCTCAGAAAGCAAGTTTAATCAGTGAACAAAATGCGCGCGCGCGCGCGCGCTTGGTTTCCGGGAAACAGAAAGCTGCATTGGCTCTATAGGAAAAAGTGGAAGCAAAAAAAAAAGGTTATTCAATAGGAGTAAAGGATGATGGGGAAGGAGACGAGTGGAAAAACATTTTTGTCCGCGGAAGTGACTGCCCGTTCGCGGCTCGCGGACCTATAAACGGCGAGCGACGTATACAAACCTCGTTAAAGTATCAAACGCGTATCATCCATTTCCGGTTGGTAAAAAGTTCGCTCGGGCGTTCAAAATACCATGAAAAAATCAATTTTACCGCATCCGGCTCGACAATGGTGGGGCTGGCAGGGTTATAATTTCGGAAAATGCTTCGATAATGCGCTCTTTGAAGGTGCGAGAAGTGGGGGGGGGGGGGGGGGGGGGTTGTGGAATACCGCGGCTGGGTCTAATTAAAGCTCGTCGGAAAAATATCATTGACCGTTTAATAAACGTGCATTAAAGGCCGGGGCATTTTTCCATTTGTCGACCAAATGCGAGATGGAAACTGTAAAAGCAAGCGTTTTAGTGTAGCAAACAACAACGGAATCCTCGTATTTTGTAATCGATTTGAAAATAATGGATCGTGCAATTTATTGTTCATGTATATTCATTGGAAGGCCATGATGATAAAAGTGGCGTTTTCGATGTTTTCTAATGATTAAACGAACGTCGTTATTTCATCAATAATTGCAGAGTCGAGTGGACGGAAATTTGCAGAGAGATGAAAGGAACGTGGCATAAATATGCACCGACTATATATATATGTGTGTTACATCGAATATAACCGGGGGAAAAAAAAATGATAAGGAAGCTAGCAGCGATGACGTTTGCTCGTCTCAAACAGATAAAAAGTTTATTTAGCAAAAGCAGCACACGTGTGTGTACTCGATCGTAATGCCAGAAGAATTCTGAGAAAAATTGGCAAAAATGGTTGGTTTACGGTGTTCTATATATACTCGTCAATTTAAAAATTTGTATGCACAGCTGCGAGGCAATAAATTAATCTAGAAAATGCAGGTATAACGCTAATTAGGAAAGTTTTCAATTTTCCAAGTCGAGCAAAGGAAACGACTCGTTTGATCTTTATTCTGTCATTATTAAGCCAAATTTCTAATTGCTTTTGCATCAACGTAACGGTTGAAACTCGAAGGAGAAATTTTTAGTAATTACTGTTGTGGTGGGAGGAGTGAAATAACTCGAGGAGGGCTGGGAGGGGGGGGGGGGTAGGTTTTATTAATTTTTACAGAGCGTAGTAAGGCAGTGGGGGATACGGTCAATGAATTTTCAGCGAGCATCCGAAACTCGCGCCGCGTTAGAATTCGTTAGCCGTGCACACACCAGCATCAGCAACAGCAACAGCAGCAGCGGGTGCTTATGTCAGAATTTTTTGCGTCCTCGCGAGAGTACACTAACATATATATATATATATATATATATATATATATATATACAGAGTGGCTGGCGCATTTAGTAAAAGACTAGAGCAAACAATAAACCGAGAGGACGGAAAATAAAGAAACGACCAAACGAAAAAGGAGCAGGAGAACCTATTACGTTCATAAACGTGACTTTTTAATTAAGAGCTTTTTCGTACTTTGGCTAAATAATTCATTTCGACGATTTAGATTCCTGCAAAAATTATTCCAATGAATCGTGACTTTTTAAAGGTTCCTCGATGAATATAATTGTGGGAAACGCGTCGAGTGATCGGGGAATATCGGTGGGAGTGTGAAAATGTGGCTTATGATTTGTTAACAATGTTATATATATATTGGTTCTTTAAAAGAAGGGTGAATCGACGAATCAAGAAAGAAATCCAACTCGGCTCCCTTTCACTTTTACTCGGTCCTATCACACGACTTCGTTTCCCGATAAACACGGCTAAACGAAAGTTTCCGGGGGTAAACAGAGGTAAAAGTTTTGTTTACGTCGTGAAACGAGAAGTTTTTCAAGTTGCACTTTGAAGCTCCATGTATTTTTCTAGCCTCGGGTATTACTTCCGGAAGAGATTGGGGCGAGGAGGAGGGGGGATGGGGACAAAGGAAAAGCGAGCCGATGTCATCATGGGGGCAGATTTCAATCGCACAGTCGCGTTTCACCCACCCCCCCTCCCTCCGGTAGGTCCATCGATAACATTGTTAAGTGTACAGGGTGAAAAGGCGAATAACGGGTGAACCGATTTCTCGCCAGTCGATAACCCAGATTCAACAAGTACTCGCTGCTCCGATGACCCTTCTTTATTTCAAATCGTACAAAGCTGAAGTGATTGCTGTGGTATAGAGACTACGGTTTGAATTAAGGGAAAATCCTGTCCCTTGGCAAGATTCATGGTTTTGTGCCAAGATTTCAAATTCCAATTGCTCCTCTCGAGGAACTATCGATTCGACGCTTAATAAAATGTATCGGAGAGCCATTGAATCTTGGTCCTATGGCAGACCAAAGTTTCGTGCTTACCGGTCCATTAAGCGCGAGACACTCGACGCTCTCTATTTTACGAAGGGTATGGTACTACCGAAAGAAATGTAAAAAATACAAGTCTTAAGTTGGTGGAAGGTCGACTTAAAGTCGAAAGGCTTTCCAAAGTTTACCGAGTCAAAGAAAACGTTTCCCAGACAATCTTCGACGTACTCCAGGAGAGTTCAGCATGAAAATATTGCTCCACTCGAAATATTCGCTCGAGAACTAAGGATTTGATTTGATCTTCAACTGAAGGGTCTTCTTAAGAATCTTAAGAATCTCTCGAAATCCAAACGTGAAATTTCTAGCGATGAAAGAGAGGGGGGAGATTAAAAGAAAAATACGAGAATAGAACGAGCTTTATTTTTTAATAAAAAAGAAAACAGAAAGAGGGTGAGAGTTCAATTAGCCAAGTAATCGTAGTCGATTAAGAGTGACAATGGTGAATCTGGACATTCTTGAAGAGCGAATGATCGAGTTAAAGCAAATAATAGAGTCGTAAGAGGGAAGAAAGGGACGACCAAGAATACAGAAACAATTTAAGAAACGGTATACGGTTTATAATATCAAAATGGCGAACAGTTATAAGCTGTAGCGTTCCACATGAACGCCAGTGGTACTAAAAGGGTTAACCAAAGTCATAGTCCGTATCGTTTGGTCTTGGTCCACCGTTTGGGTCTCTTGAGAGAGAGCGAAAGAGAGAGGATGGAGAAGGAGTCTTGATACTCGTTGCTGGTTAAGAGCTCAGGTGCTTTTACCGAGAGGGTGGCCAACCCGAGGGGGTCGTTTAAAGTCAGCCCGTTTCTGCTGTAGAGAGCTAAGATAAAGAGAGAATGAGAGGGTGAGAGAGAGAGAGGGAGAGAGAGAGAGACATTGTTTGTAGACTCTCCTCGGATCGGTTTAGCCCAAGAACCTTTGTGCCTCGCTACAAGATTTAGCAGCAGGAAACTGGTAGGGGTGGAACGCCTAGATTTCTCCCCTGCCGAACGAGGAGCTGGCGCAGAAAAGTGGCGACAGGAAGGGGCCAGGAGATTTACGCGGGAAATTTGGCCAAGAAAAAGTGAAAGCCACCCTTTTCTCTCTCTATCTATCTCTCTCTATGAATCCCGAAACTTGAAAGCGTCTTCTAAGTTTCGGGGTGGCGGAAAAATAACTTCCAGTCGTCTTACATCATCCCGGTTTATGTCGTCTTCCACGAAAGAACATAAATGTGTCCCCAAGCTCGTTTAATTTCTGCAACGCTTCAGCTTCTACGGAACTTTATATTACTCGATAGCAGGAATTTTGCGAGATTTATCAGAGATGTTGAATTGTACATCCTATGGCAAAAAAGGACCGTGCATCCTTTACTAGGAAGATGACCGAAATAAGGTTTGGGTTGGAATAGATGAAGAAGTTTCAAAGTCAAACATAATAAAAACACAGCTAAGATACAGGTAATATCCTAAGAGCGGCTAGGTCCAAGAACGTTACACTCTGAAGAGGATGATGAAGATGATGCTGAAGAAGGTCTGGGAAGTGGGATGAAGAGCAGAGGGCAAGGTTTAAGGTAAGGTTAGGTAAGGTCCGTCTCGAGTTGCGGCAGTTTGGTCGAGGGAATCCCTTCGGGCTCTGTTGACGCTCCCTACAGCTCGGCAGCTTATCGTCGGGTTAGTTTCGGCTTGGGCGAGGTTGGTTCATACCGGCAGCTTCATCTTCCGCAAGTATTTGGTCAGAAATGCGATCGGGACTCTCCGAGAGTGGTCCACGGGCCAGCGTTGGATTTGGCCTCGGCAGACCATTGCGGCGGTCGCAAATGATTAATACTCGTGGTGGGGTTCCTCCCTCAGCTTGCAACATCCACCGCTACTTGTTCAGGGTTGGCCTCCATTGCGGATTGGCCGCTGTGGTTGCGTTGCATGAAATTTTCAACCGATGCCTATACGTGCTAATCGACGAAGCTCTTGTGTCCCGAATTTTCGTCGTTTTATGGTATCTCGTTGATCGACCAAAACCTCATCTCATTCATAAGGATATTGCTGTTCTCCACTTGTGCCATTCTTGTTGCTCGATCTTCTCGGCAACATATTAATTCCTACAGTAGAATTCAATCTGAAATTCCTCCTCGCAAACAAGGAATTTCATTTTGCAAAATATTGCGTCCCTCTAACGTGGTACCTATATATATTAGAGTATGTCGAGGAGCTCCTTACTCTGCAAATTCACGGAATATAGCGAAGTTTGTAATTGAGGAGAGTGGCGTAGGTTGAAAATTGGAAAGTGGAGATATGGGAAAAGGGCAAACCGTGTGGCGAACTAGTGAGTTTTTTAAAGGATGAATTTTGTCAGGTACTACCTACATATATGTATATACCTTAAGGGGGAACAATAAACAAATTAGGTTAGAGCAGAGGAACGTTGAACGGGAGGGTCTCATTAGTCAGTTTCGGACGGATAATTGAATTGGCCGAATCCCGAGGGATGAGCTACAATTTGGGAGTAGCTTCGCACATAAGAAATAGCGAAGGTTGGGGGAGGGGGAGGGGGGTCTTAGTCTTTTCCAACTGCTTCGGACTTGTTGCGCGTAAATTGATTTTATGCCACGGCAAAATAGAAACGATTTTTACGAAGTGCAGTCGAGGGCTTCCCGTATAAGCAGTCCCGGGAAAACTTCCAAATGAACTATTGATAGTTCGTTCCCCTTGGTTGAGGGAAACTTCTGTCGGATGGAAGTTGGAAAAGTTGGAATTTTCAGAAAAGAAAACCCGATTCCGTAGAATCGAGTCCGGAGTTTAAGCCGATTGATGACTTGTATAAACAAAAGATCCCACCCCCTTCCCTTTGCCTCCTACACCCCCTTCGGCTCGAATTAGCTGGTGCACGCAGTCCTTCTCCGATTTGAAATGCAAATTGTCGACGAAACGTACAATTGGAAATTATGCCGATGGTGTGGTATCGCGCGGATCCGGAGGAGGAAAGGGGAATATTTCAGGTTCCCAACAGTAGGAAGCGCTTCGGCGTGACTTTTCGCTTTTGGAATTACGGAGCGTCATTCGGCAAAACTGCGCGAGCTAAATGGATATTGCGAATAAAAGCGTTAAACATCGGAAAGCGTAGATCTGCGCGATCCCGAGTCGAGGCAAATTGGAAACTCCATTCCTGCATGCATAAAAGGCAAAAGCAGCAAAACCTATCAATGCTAAGAGTTGGATTTTAAAGGAAACATGCTAGAAACTGGTTATATAAGACTTTCACCCGAGACGACGCGAGTGTTGCTTGTAAACCGAGCAACTTCTCTCGTATTCGAAGAATATTTCTTTTATGCGGAGGGAGAAGAGAGAGGCACGGAGCGAGTGAAAACGCGTTGAAGGAAACGGAAGAAGATGCTGAAGAGGAAGATGAAGAATGACGTAAAGAAGGAGAAACGGTCATTTCGGGACAGTCGAAGATTTTGCCACATTTTGCAACGACCAAACGTTTGTTCGTTGCTTCGGGTCAGTCCCATAAGATAAATCTGTGATGAACCTTTCCCCCTCCCCCTTTACCTTCGATATCCTTTCTTCCCGATCAGCCCACTTCCGGACATTCGTCAGGTTCCGTCGAGAAAGCTTCGTCTCCGAGTTTATCCCATTTTTTATCGCTGATTAGCCAACGACCCACACTGGTCCATGCTTTTACGATTTCCCGTCAGCTTTCATGAGCCGGCTCTTAATAATTTATTGTTCCGTTTCTAGCTGATCGAGCTGGGACTTATTTTAGGCTGTTGCTTGCTTTCGCCTTTGCGAAAACGCTCGTTTCACGCTACAGTGTTTCCGCAGTTTTGTTGCTTCTGCGAAATGCCCTAATTAACGTTTTCCATCGTTAAGACGTTTTCAAAGATCGGTAAATTTTACAGCTTTACTCTTGTGTTAATGAATTCGCAAAATCCCATTAACTCTCGACAATGTCTTCTTTCAACCTTCTATATATATATGTGTATACTACTGGCTCGTGAAAAATCTCATTTCTTGAGGAATAATTGCACGATGGCTTTTCGCACATGTTTGCAATTTATACGGTGTAAAGGGGTGGAGGGGGACCACGTGGCTCAGCCAAGATGGTCATCCAGTTTGATCCAGTTCAAAGGAGCAGGAACGGCATCTTAATCATCGGTGTTCGGCACGCGAGGAGCTTTCGAAGATCTCGAAGCTTTTCGTTTCTCTCGTGACTCAACCTCTCGCATAAATATTTATCTGTGTGCGTTGGGTCAAACCTAGTTTCCCGTTTGGCTCTCTGCCGAATGGTAAAAGCGGTACTCGTCTTTTCCCACTCTTATTCCCCCGCCTCACCAATGCCACCCACTAAACTTTGCCCAACTTCTGAGAAACACTGTTAAGATTGCTCCTAAATACCATACGAGAGCTCCATGGCAGCTCTCCTAATTAACTCTGGAAGCCCTTTGACCTCGGAGAACTCGAGGATTCTACATCTTTGTCAAAGTTGCGCGCGTCTTGCTACTTCCTGTCTTTTTCTACTTGTTATAGAATTTTATATCATTTTTTTGCTACGATTTTGGACCAAGAGGAGATCGCTAGTTGAGTTCCATCTTCGGGTTCAACTTTAAACGCAGTTTGCATCTTAATCGTGGAGCGATATCCCGACCGGTATGGAAGATCCGTGGAATATTACGCGTTGGTTGCAAGAACGCCAACGAATTCAAATTAATTTTCGCCTGTTGGAGTACGGACTATATATCATGCCGAGGCTCTGCAGCGACATCGATCGGAAACACGGCACTCCTCGGCCGGAAGTCGATGACACTAACACCCACGCTACTATATTCCACCCGTGAGATCAACCCGATAAAATCCAAACTTTAACGTTCCTCTCCCACCGAGATTCCTCAGCAACGGAATCCTTCATTTTTACTACCGCGAATGAAACCCCGCGTTGCGTAATAATTGCAATCTTACCGGGATATACCGATGAGAAAAGCGAGAAGCCCGCAGTTTTTATCTCAAAAAAAAAAGAGAAAAAGAAAAAACGTTGGAGGGTAAGCAAGCAGCGTTGGTAAATTGATAGAAAATTTTCTATTAAATCGGTATATTTGTTGGAAAAGTGTTGTTAAACCTGTTTGGCAGGTATGCCCGGAGTACAATACGAGTTTTACCAAGTAAATATATATATACTCTTTGTTTTTACGCGCCGTGGTGGAAACTTTTGACAATAATCCGGCCGCTCCAGGAGCCTCAGCTGATCCGGCGAAAATTTCAACTCGCTGATGCAACTTAAACTCTTATTACAGCGGAGCGGGAAGCTGATATTTCAGTTTGGCAAATCCGTGAAAGTACAGGCGTCCAAATTCTTACGCGGATCCCAGCAATTTCCAGTCTATCCTTGTGTATCTTGATTATATTAAAAATAGGGAGGGGAGGAGGAGAAGAAGAAGAATAAGAATAAAACATAAAACCGGATGCTCCATTTCTTTGACGAGTCGGACTTTTAATTCGAAAGAAGAAAAAGAGGGAAATAAACGAGAGCTTTCTCTACCTGCCGACAAAGAGCAATTCCATAATCTTATTAATGAAAATATTCCATAATGCTTTATTATATCGAGCGAGACGCTAAACTCGTTACGCGAAGCTGGTAGAGCGAGGGGGAGGGGAGGTAGGGGAAGATGGCCGAAGAAGATGAAGAAGCATCAGCGGCGGAGAAACGGACGAAGGATTAATAAAATTCCGGAGGGGATCTGCTCAGACCTTTAAGGTCGATATTAAAATTCTAATGTTTCTTCGAGTCGCAGAATCAAACGGACCAACGCTGAAGGAGACGCGGTTGCGTTGGATCGGGACCAGCGACGAAGTCTTCGGTGACCCAGATGGGCGGTGGTTGGACGTAGTGGACGGAAACCAAAATAGCGCGGAGGTAAATAGACCAAGCTCGAGATCATAGACCGTGCACCGATGATTGCGCGCCAAGTGAAAGCGAATCGCTGCTGTAATTCGCCTCAACCGATCCGTTCGTCCTGAAAATCAACTCTCATTCTCTTCTTCCTCCACACGAGGACCGTGCTCTTCCGAAAGAAACGGGACCTCGTTTTCCCACTTGGAATTTTCACTCGATTTTCTACCGGGACGTTCATCTCGGTGGTGGAACCCGGTAGCTGAAGACCCTGCGCGATTTTCCTGCTCTGGATTGTTGGAATTCGCGACTGTCCATACATCATCGAGGAGAACTGGTTGAATCAAGGTCATTTGAAAATAGACTCGGAAGAATCACTGAAACTCGATGACCCAGTGACACACTGAGTCTCTCTCATCGAGACTTTGGAAGAAATCCGTTGGTGGGTTCAAGGGGATGTTTGAGGATGTTCTCCATTCTTCGGGAGAAGACAGGAGGGTTAGCCTCGAGAAGGACGTAGATCATTATCCGGCGCTTAGGGCATGCTCCGAAATAACGGTGAGGAGTACGGCTGGGGGATTTCACTTAATGATCTTGGCCGATGAGAATGGCTAGTAGTTAAAACGCGATCGAGGGTATTATGGCGAAAACGGTATGTGCGCGATAAGCTATCGACGTTTATAGGGTGATTTTGGAATTACGAGACTGTCGGGTTGGGCTGGAAGATTGAGGGGGAGGGGGGAGGATACAAGGATATACAAGCACGTGCCTCTCTAAGAATTTTAGCGCATCGATCCATCTTACGATCGAGCGATATATCCGGCATAACATCGAGGCCACTTAGGCTTTCCGTAAACTAACGTGTGCTCCTATCCTTCGATGCATACACTACCGGCCGAAAGAACTCATACATTTTTATTATACCGCCAACCACCACCACCAGTTTCTACCTCGTAAGATTCTTTCTATGCTCAAAAGCCTCAAAGGACTTCGCTATATATATATATATATATATATATATATATATCTTCGCTCATCAATCTCTCTTTCAGCAGAGGAAAATAAACAAATAACGATAAATAAAAGAGAGCAGACATCGGGAAGAAATGGGAATCTTGCCTACAAGGTTAAACCTTGCCATGAATTTTCACAGGTGCTTCGCCTCTTTTCCAATGTCTGTTCTAAATGGATGAACTTTAACCTCGGGGTTGCGAAGAATCATCGTTGAGACGCGTTATTGTCAAGCGTTAATTATTTGGCGTTTAAAGGGGGTAAAATTGAAGACTCGGATATGTGTGAGTGGGTTGAACGTTGGCATAAATTTTCACAGGTTCTTCGGCTCTTTCCTGATGTCTCTTCAAAATGGATGATGAGTACTCCGAGCTGAGCAGAATCATCGGTGAGACGGTTTGTCGAGCGTTAATTATTTTGCATTTAACGTGGTGGTAACGTTGAAGAGTGAGACGCGAGTGGAGAAGAAGAAGAAGAGGAGAGAGGAGAAGCAGGGCGTTTATTTTACGAGGAGGATTTTATTTTACGGACATAAATTCCTGTCGACTTCTCGGAAATGATGGGAGCTTCCGGGAAAATTCTCCTCGGGGTAAAAAGGTGCACCCTCGGAGAATACGTATTTGGTAGTGGGGGTAGCGTAAATGCTCTGGGACCACTCTCCCGATCCTCTTTAATCTCTCCGCCTGTTGCTACTGCGCGCACACACACACACACACACACACACACACACACAGGACAGAGATGAAAAATTTAGCGAATCCTTTCAATCAAGCGTGCTACTAAAATTCTTATACGCTCGTCGAGCCTGGAATAAATCCCAATTTGTCCAAATTGTGGAATTTGAGGCTCGACGCGGGTTCCCAAGGTCAACGGAGAGAGGCAAATAAAACTCGATAGAGGACATTTATGCCGGATCGAAAGATTTATGGGACTCTAGTTACGGGAGGAGAGCGTTGGTGCCGGACAGATTCCAGACTGTTTTCGCGTGTCCTTGCGTCACGTGGGAAGGATTTACGTGGGATATAAATTATAGGGGAGGAAAATAGGGTTTGAATAGGGTTCCATGTTCGAAGCGGTGTTTTTAAGCGCCTTATAACGATTCCAGGGGAAGGCGAAACGGGACGATGCGTGTACGCCTGTGCCATTATCCTGGACAAAGGATGGCCATATTTTCTCCGAATGCGAGAAAGTATAGGGACTCGCTGTTACATCCTCCGCGTCTCTGACGTTCCAAGGAGAAAAAGGACTCGCGACAGGAATTACCGTGTTTCGCTGGATTCGCTCTTAACCCAACCTATACTGGGAGAAATCCCACGAGGGTGTACTCCCGTGCCCTCCATTTTAATAATTCCACCTGGCTGACCTATTGTGCTGTCTCCTTTCAACCTCCAGAGTTATGGTACCAGCCACGATTTATGGACAAAGTCCCCCGGACTCTCGCGCCGCGTAAAACTCGTGGTTAAAGTGGACCTGGCAACCAATAACAATTTTTTCCTGCTTATATATATGCGTTATACACTCTTGTATATATGTATATATACGAATCGCGTTATTATCACGCGTTGCTGGGAAACTCGTTAAAAATTTTCCTCCGGTTCTCTATCCGCACGAGTCTTCGGGCGAGGGACGTTAAAGTGTCGGAAGGAGGAGACTCGGAGGAATCGTTTGTCCTGTTTTTGCCAAAGGTGTAAAAGTTATTTCGTGCGATCGCGCATCAAAACGAGCGGATAATAAAAAAGAGAGCGCCATTCAAAAGGTGGGAAATGTCTGCAGCCGGCGCTGTTTTTACTGGGACTTCCGGGAAATAACAGCTTTAACGCCGTGTCCTCCTCCGCTTTTACATTCATGACACAGACGTGTCCTGTTAATCTGCGGATTGTCACGATTCGCAACGAAGAATTAACGTGCGAACACGCGTGAAACGCCCTGTATAAACTGCCGTAAACCCGGAAAGCTATGAGCGCCATTTTCCGGAAACACGTGTAACTACTCGGTGCTCCGGCATGCGATCAAAGCGTACGAAGCACCGGAAGCCGAAGAAAATAATTTTTTACTCGAAATCGATAATTTCAGGGCGCGGTAATCGCGGGAGGAAAAACAATTTATGAAATTACAGTAATTTTTGTAATAATAAGCTAAAAAGGAATAAGGCTCTTAGCGTTGCTGGAACGAGTTTCAACGTCCAATATTTAGACGCGGCGATCCAATGGTTGTATCCGAAGCTGGCCAGTGGAAAAAGAAACCCTTTGAAAAGGGGATGGAAACCCTCTAGAGCTTCCGCTCGTTTCGCGTCTACGGCTACGGCATTCGTAATTATGCTGACTTTCGCAAAAGTCGATAATCAAATTATTGTGTTGGTTTTTACCTCCCCTTTAGCCCCGCACTACCCCGGAACGAATCAGATTTAAATGGGGCCGAATGCACGTTGGAAATGGAGTATCCGCGTTCCATTTGCCGGTATTACAAAAAAAGGGCACGTAAAAGGTAAACAAGTAAAGTAAAAAGTAATAGCACGCTATTAATTTTGCGAAATATCCGAATCCCAAACGCGAAATGATCATTGTCCAAATTTAAAAAATATTCCATCAGAATATACATCTCCTCCCGATCTCAATTTCATTGGCGTTGGATAAATCACCGGGTAAATTACCCATTTCCTATAAATTTATGTTTTTATCAATATTTCACAAAAGGATTACGGCGCGCTACGGTATTCGTAGGTATTCAATCATACGGTCTAGCAGCGAATAAAATCAACTTGCGGCAACTAAAATTCAATGGAAGATATTTTACCGAACGAGCGTTATACCGCTGGCTAATTGCTTTTCTCATCCGTAGAGTCGCTTCAAACTCAACTCTCGCGCTCCTGTGTGCCATTGTTTTACCAGCGTTCGTTCATCCGATATCAATTAGGATAATTATATATATATATATATATACTCTTCCATGCAACATCGATACAGCAAAGAAGATCGAACGATTGGTACAAAGTGCAGGACGCAGGAAAAAAGAAGATCCTCCCGAACGACAGAACTCATCATCAATTAGGTAGAGTCCTTACGCTGGAAACGTCGAGATAAAGGAAGGGCAAATTGAAAGGCACGAGATTCCGCAATAATTTTCGATGTAAGAGGAGAAAGGCTGAGATAAAGTGATATAGGTTGGTTGGAAAATTTCGAGTTAAGGCAGAAATGAAATCTTCAAAGGCTGCGATGGTCTTTGGACAATCGCTGGATGGCAATGGAAAGGGGAGTAGGGGAGGGGGACTTTGCGAAGGTTCTTCCGGTGCAGGAGAAGATCCTGGGAAGAACTGGATAAGTAGAAGATAGAGGAAGACGAAGAAAGGATAGAGAGAGGAAATTATCATTCACGATGGGCTGGCAATGAAATTTCTTTCTTAATAAAGAGCGTAGTTCTTTGAGGTGGGATTCCGACAAGGCGCATCGTGTATAAAGTAGCGAGGAGATGGTAAGACACGCTTCGTTACGTGTTGCATGCGCGCAAAAGCAAATTGAGACTCGCACCGCTCATCTCCCTCCCAACCCTCCCCCTCGACGAGCTAAAGGACCAATATGCCGCAGCTGCTGGCACGTGCTTGAATCGCGAAAGCCATGCACCTGATATATATATATATATATATAGCTTCCGGAGAAGTCTTCTCCTCGTGAAAAATGCCACGCCCTTCTCGACGTTAAACCCACTACCCCTTCCCCCCCCCCCCCTTTTGGGGCCGCTGCAACTTTCATAATGCATTAGCACAGAGCGAGGCTTTTACTACTGACACTCGTATTGCTCTACCCT
The DNA here is from genome assembly GCF_024137725.1 of Prorops nasuta. NCBI lineage: Eukaryota > Metazoa > Arthropoda > Insecta > Hymenoptera > Bethylidae > Prorops > Prorops nasuta. Next base: position 2,385,742 of record NW_027116808.1, read on the forward strand.
CCGTATAAAATTGGGGGAGGGGGACTAAGGTCTGGCGAACGAAATCTTTTTTTCCAACAGATGGCACTCGATGGGGAAGAGAGGATACTTTATCGAATAGCTGATCTTTCATACGAGCCCAATGAAATATCTTACCCCGCAGCTGCCTTAAATAAAGCTATCGTCCTTGGGAAAATGGGAGACTCCCCTGAAATATCGATACGACTGCCAGTTGTTTTACTACTCGATTCAGTTTTATTAAAATATAAAGGGATCTAGGGACCCAGGTCTTTGGTGAAACCTGATGATAACGATGATCTGATGGTTTTTGTATCTGCTAATCGCACACTTTACCAATGCAACTGTAATTGGTAGGTTTATTGCTTGGGGATGAAGAAGAGGAATCAGCATTCCGTGCGTGAGACAGTTGTAGGATTTCTTGTTCCACTAATAGTCACGTCTGTGTCTTCTTATACACCACCCACTTGTTGGTGAAGTGGGACTACAGTCTGTCATGGAATTTATGGAATATCCATACGGACAACGGTATTTATCCTTTGGTTCCACTACTCCTTGATCAGTTAGGAAGATGAGGATTCGAGAAAAAATAGATTTCTTAAAAATCATGAAGATTTTACCATACATCGTTCTCCACCGAATCTGTCCATATCTACTTGAAAAGTAGATCAGAAGAGAACACTATTGAAAACAACGTCTGGAACTCGGCTGATGGTCAAGCTTCATGGTTTACGAACCTTGAATCATCCTGAAGTTAGCACTCGATGCCGCGGGCGCTTTCGTACCCGGATTAAAGTGCAAAGGGATATTTAAATAGAATAATGAAATGCCGTGTGCGATAATAATGCGTGACAGTAGTAGCACGTGCGGTAGAACGAAGATAAATACGGGCGTCCGGGATAACTCGTTCCCTTTCATTCGCGTGAAACCACCGGAGAGAGGCTAAGAAAGAAGAGGGAAGAGTGGAGGAACTAAAGAGAGGGAGAGAGAGAGTGGGAATTACCATTCCCTCAGGTAATCCTCACCTTGTATCCTTAATAGAGAGGCCAGTCAGAGCGATCTTTTAAGCGCTCGAGCATTCCGAGCGGTCGACGATCTTCAACCACTCGAAAGACCAGAGCGGACCAATTGAGGGAGCCAATGTATTTTTAGCTCATTAACGTATTATCTCGCCATGTTACCCACCCCTTGCTCCGTCCAAAACCATTTAAATTCAACGGATAAAGCCTTCCCTTGTTCCAACGTGATCCAAATAATATCCTCAACAGCATCTCTAATTCTCTAACGAGTTTCCCCCATACGAAAACTTGTGTACGAAACTGAATCGTGTTTACTGGACGGTTCTGGAATATCTTCGCGCAACGTTCCAGGAATCTCTAGCTTGGAAACGCGAGCAAAATACATCCTGTGATAGGGGGAGCCAAAAAAAATCCGTTAACTTGATTGATCAGGACCGAATCTCTCGTCCAGAGACCTATTTCTTCGTGAAAGTAATTTTTTGCTCTTGCGGTATATAAAATGATTTCGTACTAAGCTGCGGGATCGAACGGAAGATAATTGATTTGGCCGAAAGATCGAAACGGGAACTTTTTAGCCGTTGAATCAGCGTCGGTGAGAATTTCGGAAGTGGAGCGTGCGATTCTTGTTTGGCAATGGAGCATTTTTTGCGAATTGGAAACTTTAAGCAAATATGGAGAGTGCAGCTGTATAGGTAATTTCTGTATTATGAGGTTTTTGGTGAGCTTCGACGTTCGATATATATATAGCGTGATGGGTTGGAAATGTGTTCTCGGTTAACTCGGCACCAAGCGAGTTAACATTTGCTTCTTTCAAGGGGCCCGTTCATCGTTGGATAACTCTGTTGCGGATCTCTCGCGCAAGACGTTCCAGGTAGAACTTGTACCATTAGAGCAGTGCGTGGAGTTCCTGACAGATTCTGATAGTTGGCAAACTTGGTCTTAGCTATTTGCAGACTCGACTAAATAACCTTACGTAGGGAAAAGCTTCTCGTGGCTCAGTTTGCGAGAGCGAAAACCTTCTGACAAAAGTCAATCTCGAAAATTAACATCCTTGGACGCTCCGATGGGTTGTGAAAATATTCTAGGAAAATGAACAACATCCCTATGAACCTATTCCACATTGACATGATGAACCTCATTTTAATACTCTTATAAACGACGAAGCTGGCGCATTTTTCAATCAGCCAACTTTCCATAGCTTCTTAATTAAACTGTCAATTTTTCCCCCGTCCATACTTTGCGACATCTTAAAAGTTTTATCGAACCGAGGGATTCGTTCGTCAATAATTAAGCTCGTCGACCGATGATGACGAGAATCCATTAAAATGAACGAAAAAGGGAGAAAAGTGGAATTATGCCATTAACACAGCCAGGCTCGTTTTATCAGACTAATCATTTGGACGGTAATTCGAGGCTCGTGTTCGTCGAATCATAAATGTGTTGGGATGGTGTTAGGGTGGGGGGAGGAGGGTGCAAGGACACAACGAATGGTTTTACGAGGGTGGCGAACGCGTAAAAGCAGGGTGTTTCATGGCTGGTGAAGTGAGAAATATATGCGCGTCCATGAAATTTTCGGAAAATTCTCGCTTGTCAAAGAGATGCGCGCTAGACGCGACAGTGAAGGAAAACGAGCTGGGGGGGGGGGGGGAGTCCACGACACGTGTGTGGGATACGCCGCGGTTTTCTTTTGTAGCTGGAAAAGTGAAGAGCAGACGCTCCATTTGCATAAGAACGCCGCACCTGCTGCGGGATTCTCCGAGGGGCCTCGGAGCACTTCGCGATATCAAAATGAAAGAAAGTGGCAAACCGGGAAAAAAGAGAGAGAAAGAAAGGGAGAAATAGGAAGGATATACGGGAAAATTCAAAGTAGTCTGGAAGGAAGATAGAAAAACTTAACGGTTCTTACGCAGTCCGTTCGGATATGAGAAGCGGAAGTGGAAGGATGACCTTGGAGGAAAAATACGGAAGAGCTGTGCGATAGGGCTGTTGGAATTTTCGGCAAAGTGACGGGGTTGAAGAATTAAGATGGCGTATCGAGGGAGAGGGAGCGAGAGGAATAAGAAAGAATCAAAAATACGGGTAGGTATAGAGGGAGGGGAAGTCAGTTCTCGTACAAGGGAATCTTTTTCCACGGCAGCGACCTTTTGGCACTTTGCAAACTCGTTTCTTCGAAACCTGTCGCGTTGGATGAAAAATGCCGCCGTTATTTGCATCATACAAAATACCCCGAGCTTGAAAATTCACCCACATTTGCGCCCCGAGAAATTTGATTTATCGTCCATTACGCTATCCGACGTCCCGTAGCTGCCTGTTCTATCCCTGATATTTCTATTGACAATACGGTACTTAAAAAGGAACTTTATTCCCGTAGCGGAACACAACAGCAATCCACTCTCCGAAAATAAAGTGTCCGGAGGATCGAGCTCGACTGATCGCGACACGGTGCACTCGGGTTGCTCCACGCGATAAAAACAAGTAGGATGTCGTGCAAAGAAATTTTTCAGGCTGCATCCTTCGGCCTTTTCCTCCATTATTTTTTTCCTCCCATCTTTCGGTTGTCCCGAAGAAGAAGGTGACTTTGGTGGGACGGTGCACCGATGACGTCATTCCTACACGAGTGCCGGAGAGACAAGTATAACGCTGGTACTTTTACACAAGTTTCGACGACTCGTTCTCCACCTCTTCTCCCTCTTCTGAAGAAGCCTAGAGGGGAAGGGAGGAGGCAACAGTGGCTTGCCTTTAAGAACTCGCCAAACTCGTGCCAAGTCTTCGTCTACTTAGGGGTGGTAAGAGAGTAGAAGAGGGTGGGAGAGAATGGGAAGCTCTAACGGGGGAAACTGTAAATCCGACGACGGCAAAGTACGCGCGGATGGCGGTGCTGTAACTGCCTTTGGCTGCGCTAGACAGGCAAGATTTTATGCGAGAACCTCCCGTCGTTCCCAGTACATTCTGCCGTAGACAGCTGCTGCTTCTGCCCCCTCCTTCCCCTCTACTATGCCTCTTTCCACCCAAAAGCAAAATTCCCGTATCGACTGCAAAAGATCCTCCACCTAGTACGTTTGGATTTAATCACACCGCTACCGGAAGTCTTTGGTCCCGCTATTCCTAAGAATAACCACCTCTCTCTCTCTCTCTCTCTCTCTCTCTCTCTCCTTCGATAGAGTCGAAACAATCAAGCTCCGCGCTTCAACGAGCATTGCAATTAAAATCGCGAATCGACTGGAGAGAGTGTGTATATATATATATATATATATATAGAGAGAGAGAGAGAGAGAGAGAGCAGCAGAGAAAGAGACCAGAAAGAACTCGTGGAGAGTCTCTTCTGGTTGGCGCAATCGAGCTTAGATCGACCGCGACTGGCTGAAAGCGAAGGATTATTGGACCGACGAAAGTGGAATCGAGAAGTTTGCCAGGATTAGAATGGACGTGGGCCGGAAGTGCATCTCGCACAACCAAGCATGGCCAATGCAACCGAGCTTCAAGTTCTTTTTTTTTCTTTTTCTTAAACGATTTATCGATTGTCCAATGAGTCAGCGTCATCCTCGCTGTCCTTATTAGTCATCGATGAGAATTCTTAGTCCAATATCAACGCTTCCTTTGATCGATCTACGTCCATCTTCATCTTTTATTTTTCCAGACTCACCATTTCCCTCGTAACGTTCGTACAAAGGTTCAGCATCCACGTATCTTACTGTTTACTATCAGCTACCGCCTTAAGACTCCTTCAGCCCCTTTTGCAGAGTCCAACTTTGACTCTTTTTTCTCTTTCTCCCTCGCACTCTCTGTTTAGCAACCCAGTTCCTTACAGCAGCTCATCCTCTTTTCCCTTCTAAGCCACACGTTCCTTTCGAGGCACGCCTTGAGCTATTTTACCCAGTAACACTCGAGTCTTCTTCATTTACCGTTTGTCGATGATCGCAAGATCCTTGGAATATCGTTCCAGACTCTTCCTCCGAGTCTCTGTTATATTTGGACATTCTTCTGGGTTCATCCAACTCCGTCAGATTAAGCGTAGTGCAGCTTTTTCTCCTTCGAAATCTTTTTTCTTCGTGGGTGTCCGGTTGGACGCTTGCGTCACTCCTCGGAGTATTCCTGATGGCGCACTTGTGCTCCAGCGCGCGCAGATGCTGCAAATGTAACCAGATAAATCGCGTGGGTGTTTACCGTCCACTTGTATTTTTCGTTCCCTCCCATTGGCAGTGTTTCTCGCTCGGCGTGGTGTGTTTCTGTGTGCAGATGCTGCAAGTGCGTCGCAGCCTCGAAGCAGCAGCACCGGTTCTCGCAAAAAGCGACTCAGCTTCCCAAACAAACCTTTTTACCGACTAACCGTGCACGAGGCTTTTTCTAGCTGCGAGAGCAGCTGCCTTCGGACTGCTGCGGCCAATTTTGCTTACAAATTACCAAACACTCGCGGAATGCAAATCAAATCCGCTCGATGTACTTGAGAATTCTCCTTGCGACGCGCATTCATTATCCACCTTCTAAACTTCTATCTATATAATTCTCGTTAAATAATTAATCGTTGTATGGTACGGTAATAACACAAAACCAATTATCGATTCATCGATCACAATTCACTTACGTATTCCAAACGAGTTTTCTCGTACGATTCTTTCGCAATTTCCCCCTTGTGGCGATAATTGACCATCTATATTAAAAGCTTTCTTATTGGACTTTAAAGTTCGAGCATGGAATTAATAATAGCGATATAATTACATTTGGAATTTTTCGGATAAATTAAAAAATAGAAACTATACTTGAGATACTCCAGTCTCTCGGAGGTTTTGTATCATTAATCAGCAGCGTCAGAACCGCTGAGAAATTTGACGAAAATTCTTCTTGAATTAGGTCGCCTTGCCACGTATTTATATATATATATATATATATAGAAAGAGAGACTGAGTGGAATAATATTGATAAATCCAGTAGTGCAGAGAAAGGTAAGGGAGGGGGGGGGGGGGGGTGGTCAGTTTTGCGAGTGGAAGATGCGTCTGTATGTTTAGGGGTTAAATGTTTGGTGCTTGGACCATTTGGGGTTGAAGGGGGTAGTAGCAGCAACATCAAAGGTGCGCATTGAAGCAACGGTCGCCAAGTTAAATTGGACCGTTTCACCGGAGGCTAAACGCGAATGTCGTCGTCTTGGTCGTCGTCGAGGGCGACCACGACAGAGAAAGGGGTAAGGTGGGGATAGCCAAGGGGTCGAGGATGCTGGAGAAGTTTGCTAATGTGTACCCTCGTACTTAAGCACATGGGTAACTGGCGTAACTGCTTCGTCGTAGACTCGGTAATCAAGGCTTTAGTGATCACCATCAAAACCCAAGGAGATGCCTGTGGACCAACAGGCACAGGTACATCAACCCCGGTCCTCTCGCACCCTTTCACCCTTGCTTATCAAATCTCGACGAATTTAACGCCTCGATCGACTAACGTCTTCACATACGTGGTCCCATGTAAAGCTTTCTATCAAGAAACCAAATCAACCCTCTTAATAGAGCTTCAAGGATTTCTTGATAAAATTCAATATACAAAATTACGCGATGAATATAATTTTCTGTAAGACAAGATATCATAGTTGTATCTCCATTTCATGAAAACACATCATTGTTGGATAATGGAGAGACAAGGAGAGTCGACTGCTTCATCGTAGACTTCGTAATGAAGGCTTTAGTGATCACCATCAAACCAAGGAGATGCTTGTGGACCACTAGGCACAAGTACATCAACCAATCATCTCGCACCCTTTAACCCTTGCTTATCAAATCTCGACGAATTTAACGCCTCGATCGACTAACATCTAAACGTACCTGGTCCGATCCAAAGCTTTCTAGAAAAAAAACCAAATCAGCTCCCTCGTATCCTCTCTTAATCAAGCTTCAAAGACTCCTCGATAATATTCAGCATAAAAAATTGCTTAATATCAAGGTTTTTTCCGCACACAAGATATCGTAGTTGTATCTCCATTTCGTGAAAATATATCGTTGTTGGATAGCGGAGGGAGAGGGAGAGAGTCGACACTAAGTAAATGGTGGCATTGTTTGGAAGGCCAAGTACACATGTACCTAAGACCTTGGGCAACATTGCTGGAAGGAACGGCGGCAGCTGGACCCACTTCGTCCTCGTCCTCGTCGTAGTCGACGGTGGGAATGCAAGTTGCAGTTGCTGCACTCGGTTGACTCAGAATCCTACGGTGTTCTTCTATCTATTTGTGTTGCGTGCTCTCGCAACTACGTCCCAGCTCGCCTTTAAACTTGCAGCATACCAAAAGTATCGAGACTCGTCCTCCTCCTTCTTCTAAAACGCGCGTTATCTTTACGATCGCTCCCAGTCTCGACTCGATCGTTTATTAATCCCTGAAAGGCCCAATTCCCTATTCCATCAAATGCTTCACATCGACAAAAAAACCTCCGTACAAGCACCTCGATCCATTCCATTTTATTCGCTCCGCGTACCAGCTATATACAGCCGTTTGGCATTGGCAATAAAAAAAATACTTTTTACGGTTCCAGTTTTGAAATCCGAGAGAAAAAAGCTATATAGGAATGAGTAGCGAAAAAGTAAAAAATTGATTTTTCCATGGTGTTTGAAAAGAACTTACGTTTCACCGGACGTTACATATCGATTAAAAGCAAAAGAGACGTAAACGGTAAAAAGAGCGGCGGTAAAGCAAATATTTGCAGTCGGCTGGAAATATTTGAAATGTGGAAAAATGAATTTCGAATATACACGCGTTCATCACTCGGATTTATAAACGGATAAATTAATTATCGCGTTAGGCGAATCAATTTCTCGTTTATACTTCGTCAGGATGTACTCTCCGTTTATCAGGAAAAAGGATGAAGAGACTGACGCGTGGAAAATTTAATATTCGCCTGGTTCATGCGTTTGCATATATATATATATATATATAAGAGACGAAGAGATTTAAGGTGGAAATTAACGAAGCAACGAGCGTGTAATTATGCGAATTGGTTGAATTATATTCGCCTTGAGTGACATATCGCTCGGTCGATCAACGAGCTCGTAGCTGCCGTGGAAAAAGGCGAGACTCAGAGGCAGCCTCGTTCCAGTTTCAATTTCTTTGTTTGCGCACCACTTCCAGCTGCGCCGTCGCATCGGATTCGCCTAAGCACATACCAATTACCGTCGATAAGGAATTTCTCGCTTTTTACCCAGACCGCCCGTGTTCGTCTCGAGGAAAACAGAGCGAGACTCGTCTTGACGAGTTGGGACAGCTGGCAAAAAGTCCAGCTAACGCGGGAGGTGTGAAAGAACAAGGTGGGGGGAAGGGGAGATCACGAGGAGATAGGAAAATGGAAAAATGAAAGAAAACACAGGCAAACTACCGGGAGGAGGAGAGAGGTGGGGGTGGGAGATGCAAGGCTAGAAAAAACCGAGCAGGAGCTAAAAGAAAAAGCTCATGAAAGAAAGGGATGGGGGTAGCATCTCTTGAAGAAAAATCCAGGACGCGCAATTTCTACGTGGCGGAACTACCTCTTTCCATCACACCACCCTCCCCCTTCCCCTTTCCTCAGCGTCAAAGTGCCTGACGAGAATGACAAACGAAATGTAAAGATATCGTCCGTCTGAGGGGAATGTAGTTACCGGGGGGGGGGGTGGAAATTCTCTTACTCGATGTGCGAGAGAGAAAGGATGCGAGCGAAAAAGATGAACAAGTGGGAGGAGGAGGAGGAGGGATGTAACGCGTGCAAAGACGTACAATGAGAAGTTGTGCAGAGGAGAAAAAAAGGAGAGGAGGCCTGGAAGGATTTGAAACGTCAAAGCTAATTGCCCGCCTTCGGGATCTCGCAATAACGAATTAGAGAGAGAGAGAGAGAGAGAGAGAGAGAGATAGAAAGAGGGGTAAGAAACCACTTTTCATTTCCTCTCGGGAAAATTAGACGCTTGAGCCATTAAACTAATCGCGCATCGAGACGCTGTAGGGTCACGTGGTTTGGTTATCTTTTGAATCTGCCCAACGATGAGAAAAATGTATACACGGCTCGTGTGTAAATTCCAATGTCCTACGAGAGTCAACAAGGTCGTGCAACGATGGACGTAAATAAACTCGGGAAATTAAGAATGGCTGAGGAAAATCTTGTTCGCGATAAATATAATGGGCGATATCGCACCTGTGTGCCAAACATTTGCGAATCCGGATTCTCCGGTGAAAATCCGATAGTATACAAATCCGATTAACGTGGGAAAAAGGGAGGGGATGGGGTTTGAATGTCGAGGGAAGGGAAAGGGGTCGGTGACATTAGCCTGGCTTTATTCGGAGCCGTGTATCGCCACGCGTCACGTGACTCAACGGAAAACACGGCTATACCGATTTGCGTGATAGTTTTGGCCAAGTGCCTCGTAAAAATCGACGACCGGACCAAAAATTCGCGAAATTCTTCGAACGATTCCTATGCTCCACCCTCGGGATGGTCGATCGATGCGCTCGATGGGAATTTTGGGCCCGGATCTAAAACTAATCTAAAATCTGTCGGAAAATTAGTAAAGTTACGAGAGACGTGTATAGGAGCGTTATTTCAAGAGACTTTCGCGGAGCAACTATATTTGTCTAAAATCTGTCGAAAAATTAATAAATTGACTAGAAACGCGTGCAAGGAGCCTTATTTCAAGAGACTTTCGCGGAGCAACTATATATATATATATGTATTTCTTGGTTGGTTTTGCAATGGCTATATTCGATAAATGGTCAGCTGTTGGATTTTATTGAAATGATCGACACGCACCACTGGTGTACACGCATAAACATTGGCCAATCGCGGGGAGCCATTCGCTTATATGTAGGTTGATTATCTCGGAGCTATGACGGTTAGAGCGATGGTAAAGAAGAAAATCAGCGCTGACATTTAAACGGATGAGAATAATTGCGCGGTAAAAAAATAGATCTACGGTGCGCTGTGAGCTATCAGTGTTTTCTCGGAATCGATGTGGAGCAATAGAAACGCCAATCCAGTATGATCACCTTGGAAAATCAAGGACGAGCTGGTAACATGGACAGCAATTAAATCACCGTTACTAGTACGTACGCACACACGTACGTACGTCGCTGGTCTTTCGAGTGAAACTAATGAAAGTGATCGTACAAACCTCTGGTACCCCCCCTCTCTCCCTCTCGTTAGATTATCATTAACCAGCAAGAACTCGACGATTTCCCCATGATTCGTCGATGATCATCGATGACGGATCTACGATCGAGATAATCGGAATCCCTCGGAATCAAGTAAAATGGCGCCGAATCGATTCCCGGTATTTGCGTTAAACCGTCATTCGTTACGGAACAGCATCCTGGTTTAACGGATCAGAGCGGTGAATTTTCCGAGATACATCACGATACGCCAAGCTTCGTTTTAGCAAGATAGAATTAGCGAACGCACCTGAGGTTCCCGGAAAACCATTTACTAACGAACTTCGCGTTTGCATTCGCCCCGTGTCATAAGATTGCGTGCTGAAGAGCCGCGCAGCTATAAATAGCAGCGTGCTATATAGCTTTCGAGCACCCCCCCCCCCTCCCTCTCTCAACCAATGCTGCTGCCAGGCTATACACGGCTACGTTCGCAAGAAGACGACTTTAAATCGCCAACTAAATACGACGCACCTGTGTTGCTAATACCCCTCTGACACGATCAGAGAGATTTACGATAGCTGGATCAACCAGGGATTTACTTATGTACCAAAATAATAATAATGAGTACGCATTCTTTCACAGCTCTCAACTATTTCCCTTCCACGTTCGGCAATTTTTCCCCCTTCCGCAAATCGAAATTTGCTCTCCTCCTGGATTCTTAAATAGGATTTTCTTCGGGAAATACGTCCTTCGGACTGTCAATAAAGGTCCGAATGGTTATTGTCGCAGGACGGTGGTTGGCAGGGGTGAAAACCTCGGGCAGGGGTCGATACATGACGATTTACGAGCTGGTCGTGGGAATAAATCATAAGGAGCCTTGGATGTCCCCTGGCAATCTTATCGTTATCACGGGATTTGTTTATCCGCCGAGATGATTCCGAGACGATAAAGCTGTCCCGCGTGAATGTCAACGAGACATTCGCCTACTTCCGATTTTACTCTGCCCTGTGTCCACCTTTTCGTACCGTAACTCGAGAGATCCTTCCTAACGTCTCTTCGACAAGTTTCTTCCCGGTGCAAACTCCGTGGGATCAGCAGAACGAAAATGGAAGGAAGAGAGACTAGGTCCGCGAATTATTCCCAGATATCACGGTCAATTTTTGCCAGAGAAAATTCGTGCAGAGAAGATGGGAAGTTTGGATGGCGCTAGAAAAGAGCGTGGAGCACGTCGATAGCGCAATCTCTGTCGGAGGAATCGGTGCCAAGGCTCGCATAAATTTGCGGAATGGAGAGGAGGGTCCGGAACGACCGTCTCGCTCTTTTCTCATATCACTGGACGCTCCTCCGTCTTTCTCGCTGAAATCTCGGCCGACCCCGAACGGTAATAGATCTTGAGGTCAGTGTGAAAATCTTTTATGGCTCCTGACCCCGTGACACTCTCCCACTTTTTCCTCTTACGTCACACACTTTACACGGAAGCCCCCTCCCGTAAACACTGCTGATAAAACATCGTTATCTATAGAAAATGAAGGAGGACGAGGATCGGGACACCGCGCCGCGATTTAGATTTTTTCAAGTGATTCTAACTCAACCTTGAAACAACCTTAAGGATCCTTCGAGCGATTCACGAGCGAATAATCGATGTGGCTGGTAGCGTATTGCACGAGGGAATAAAAAATGCAAAGTGACCGGAAAGCGCGCGGAATGACAATGTCTCGAAATACAAGAGCGCGCGAGGCCAGCCGGGACATCCTCGTAAATTTCGCGATTTTCAGCGTTACATTATTCAGGACCCTGCCGACTGCGTCTCTCTATAGGAGAACGACGACGACGACGAGGAGGAGGACGCAGGGGAGCTCAATTAAAATTATTCCGTGCATCCATAAAGCCGCTAGTGAACCACCCCGGGAATATCCTGCGCCTACAAATTTTTCCATTCCGAACGATCGTTCCTCTTTTATCGCTGATCTGCCATAAGTTACAATGGCGCTACGCCGCTTTCATTCTCGCTCGCGTATCTCCGCAAATTTGCTACCACCCCCCCCTCCCTCCCCCTACCCTTTTTCCCGCTAAACTTTACGCGCTACGCCTTTTCAACATCCACATCCACCAGAAACGGCTTCGAGCTCGTTTTATATGGATGCTCCGTGGTCGATTCCCGTAAACCGCGATATTCTCGCAATACGCATCAGCGATATCTCGCAAAAAGAAAAATTACTCGGCAAGATCCGCTTAATACGCTCGAGGAACACGAATTTTCGCGATATCCCAGAAGCCATACGCGTGTATTTCTCGCAGTTTCTGAAATCTTTGGATTATTCCATTAATTCTCCTCCTACGTCCCAGAATCCGTGGTATCGCGCAAAGGTTACGCTCGTACGTATCGAAGAAGAGTTTCGGTGGTTCTCGAATCACGGTGCGGTTTGTACGGACGTAGATTGGTTCTGGCGGAACACGCGTTTATTAATAGAAGAAGAGGAGGGCAGCAGGTGACGCGACAGAAATTGCTGAAGCGTTGATCCTTTACGACGAGAACATCCATGAAAACTACATATACATATATAGTTGTCCTTTTTCATTGGGAAACTCATCGAGCAACTGTCTCGTTCCAAGTTAGGGTCCAGTTCCGGCAAACTACATCCATCGTTCCGCTCTCCCCATTCCCGTCCATTAATATTGTAATAGTTATTGGATTTGTGCGAACTGCCATTACCTTTCACGATCTTTGTGGTTCGTTCGACAGAGTATACATAATCGAGGTTCCGTGTATACCATAATAATCAACATTGCAGTTATTAATATTGTAGCTCGTTAAACAAATTTGCTTTGACCGTTTCTCTGTGAATAAAATGGAAGCCGGTTGAAACGACCGGAGGAGAAAAGCGATATTTGTTCACGGCTTTACGGTTCCTCGTACCGAGTTGTGGAGACAGAGACGCTGTTCCTCTTCTCATGTACGAAAGAGAATTAAATATACGACCTTCGTATCTCGTCGTCAATGTCTTGTAAAATTATCATAATTGCTGTATAACGCGGGAATAGGCCACTCTTCTATATCCACGGAAGAGATCCTGTTATTGGAATTCGGAGCTGAAGCTATTTCTGTCTTCTCCAATTGAATCTTATATATATATATATATATATATATATATAGATGACTCTGCGATCCGGAGAAATTCGTATACGGTGAATATTTCTGCGATGCTAAGGCCAATCGTTTCTTTCATCGTAAATGGGGTGATTTTTGCGAGATAGTTTGGAATTTGCTGGGACAGCACGGTCTTATCTCGGCACTCTTGCCTGGCAACTATGCTAAGCCGATATTCGGAACGGCAGTCAAACGGCTTTATCAGAGAAAGTTCAAGGGAACGTTCCGATCGTTCTGTAAATGCCGTGTTTACCACCACTTGGAGATATACACCTTGCGGCTGGCTCTTGTGCGACTAACGGTTCCGTACTTGCCGCTTCGACCTTTTGCAGCAATTCGGACTAATTGGGAATCACAGCCGATTAACGGCGTTAAATCAGAATTCAATTGTCGTGTACTCCCATAATACCAATAATTGCGGTAGGGGAAAGGACGCAGTGGTTCCTCATTTCCCGAAGCGATTTGGATGGAGGATGAAGATGAGTGCCAAAGGTAAATCAATTTTGCAATGTTTCCCATTGGATATTTGCAAGGTCTTCTTTTCTGATCAATCGTTTCCGTAGGCGTTTCTTGGGCTCGATGAGGATGGCTGATGGTGGCCGTTGGTTCCAGATCCCGTATTAGGGTTGGTGAATGTCGTTTATCCAAAGTTGCCGAGAAATATCTCTTCCTCGTTGATACCATGTGCGCCGTAACTAGGTCCTTGCTAGTTTCTTTCGTGGATACTGTGCTTGGTATACGAATCGATTCTTTTCCTTGGTACTGATCGAGCCCTTCAGGGTAAGACGATGTTGAGGTATACTCCAAGAAACTCGTCAAGAGGAAATAGTTAATCGAGTCAGCCATTAACACAAAATCTCAAGGTTACAGCGACTCACAATCAGAAGAATGAAGTTAATCTTGCCAGATTATTCAAAACAAACGCACTACTCGAAGAACGTAGTATTTCCAAAGAAAAATCGGTGTTTACGCGTGCTGCAGAAATCCGGAAATTGACTACAAGCGACATACAACACGTAACGATGACGCGCAGGGTCGATTAAACAGGCTTTTCTTGATTTCCGGTTTTTCCTCTCACCACTATATGGACACAGTCTGGAAAGCTGATCTACCGGTTCACTCGGGCACGGAGTGTCGAGCCGAACGACAATGATGAGGATTGGTAAAAATGACGAGATTTCCAGACATCGCCTGATTGGAATAATTAATCAAGGGCCTCTTTGATCGATCGAGTCTCTTTTGGGAAGATGCAAAAAGCTACAGCTTTTTGTTTCAATAATTGTGACCGGCAGCGACTTGGATCAACAAACTTTTACTACCTCGCACTGAAGTAGAAAGTTGATATGCAGGGGAGAGAGAGAGAGAGAGAGATCCCGAAGGCGCGTACACGCACACAGATGCAAACGAACAAGCGTGTAGGCATACATAAGTGAGGCAAACGTGTCCTCGGCACTCGTCAAAACGTTGGTATTAAAATAAAATTCAATAACTGGTTCCACGACTTTCTACCTTTCGACATTGGTCTCTTCGGGAAACGGAGATGTTCTTTTTTTATCAGCCGATAAAGATGCGTCCCTGGCATTACACACATGTTGGGCGGGAGGAAGGCGGAATTTTCAAACTGGGAGAAGAACAGAAAATCGCGGAGGTAGGAAAGTTTGCTTTGCTGAAGAGACTTGTCGTTTATAAGTTTGTCGGAGGAATCGTTTCCTTGAGGCTCGAGTGGGAAAAGCTCGGGAATAATATGGTGCGAAGAAACAATCATGAACGGTTGTTCGGACTTTCGGTTTTACCTCAATGGAAAAAAAATGAATCACTATATATATGTACAATTGTGAGATTCATGGAAGGAATGGTATTTCGAGGCAAAGAGGTAAACAACTGTAAGGTAATTTTTGAAAGGTGGGAGTAATTATGCATCCGGTGTGGTTCTCGGAGCGATGGAGGAAAGTTTGTTAAGCCAACTTCCGGATAAGGCTGTAACCATAATGAATTAACTAGTTGTAGCCAGGGCTGTACTCGTAAAAGAACGATTACAGATAATCGACTGTTTTATCAGGTTGTAACACCGATGCAGTAATAATGAATTAGGTTGCTGCGACGTTTTATAGTCCCTCTTTATGAGTCATTCATTCCAGAGATACGTCGCTCCTGCTATTTCACTTTAAAGTGCAGGATTTTAGTTATCCACCCGCAAGAAACTTCATAACGCTCGACGCTTACTGAATTTTCAGCTCGAGTGGAGCTGCTGCTTCGTCGATGATCATGATGGTTCGACTGGATCGATCGGAGGCTCTTCGTTCTCGCGTAATTTCATCATCTCCATTTATAAATTATCAGCTCGACAAATTTCACTCGATTCTTCCATTAATCTTTGCTTTGATCCTAACGCGCAATCGTAGAGGAATCGCGCGTCCTTTCTAAACAATTTCGTCCTGCAGAACTTTGGGGAGATTTGTGTCGAGGAGAGAGGAGTGGGAAAATCGATTTATAAAATTGATAAATCGGAATTTTTGGTGTCGTAGAAAAGTTGGCGAGTTTCGACGGTAAAAAGCGAGCGAGTTTAAGGTGGGGAATCGATAGTTGGTCGAGCAAAAAAGGGAAAGAAGCTGAAGAGAGGAGAAGAGGCCTTGCTTCTGCTTTTTCCAGTTTGGCGGGGCAACAACAAAGTTGGATGTATTCGTTCGAACGCTGGAAGAGAAGGTATTGTTCATCGGAAGAACCGACGAATTTCTCACGCGCCATCGGAAGTCTTTTTCCAGTCAGTTTCCCGTGTCGTATAATGCGGGAGGAAATTCGTAAGAATTCTCGCGCGCCGCTACTCACCTACTACTCGAAGAACAAGGTGAAAGTCATTCTGAGAAACTGCCGTTACGGATTCAGCGAGGAGCCGAAGCGAGGAGATCCACTTCTCCGGCAGAACGGCGACCGACGGACCAGAGGGATTCCCACCTTGATGAGGATTCTTAAAAATCCAGCGATGTCTGCTACAATTTTTACAAGGCTTCCTGGCAAAAACCCAGACCCTCCCCTAGCTCATATCGGGCACGGAGCAAATTTTCCTTTACAAACGCGAGTTTTAATTTTCCAAATAGTCGTTTGAGGTTTCCACAAAGTTTCCTCTGACTGAGCGCTCTTTAATTTGCACGTCGGAGCAGTTGCATTCGGATAATAAACATAAGAACGGCCGGAAAATATAGCGTAGTGCAAATGCGCCCGTAATCCCCCCGTATATTTCCAGGAATAACATATTTTCCTCGGAAAACACTGGCGATACGATAGCAGCTTTGAGAATAAGCTACTTTAATGCACCTTCAAGTTCCTGCCGTGAACCGCCACACAAAGGGATATTACAACCATAATTCGAACGTGGAATATTTTTTTCGCCACGCAAGCCTTTTCACTAAGGATTACTCGGATAAACCGGGTAGTTTATTAGGCTCCGAGACAAATTTCAAAACGGCCGGAATTTTTCCACGATTTCCTCGAGACTCCGTCGCTTCTCATCATGCGTTTCTTAAAAAATCTTAAAAGTCGTAAGGAATAACGTACCGTTTGGTAGGAATCAGCAGGAACATCCAAGAAGCAGCCATCGAGGGAGTAATCTTGAAGTATCTTTTATCCTATTGAATTTAGAGGTATAGGTTATAGGTTCCATGACAATTTTAGAAACAATCTGAATTTTTCCACAATTTTAAAACTAAATTTTCCACGATTTCCTCGAGGCTCTTCGTCACTTTTAACGCGTTTCTTAAAATAATCTTAGAAGAACCAAGAACTCTTAAAACCCATATGAAATAACGCTTCATTCAACGAAAATCAGCTGTTACATCCAAGAAGCAGCCATCGGGACCGTAATCCTCGACACATCTCTTATCCCATTGAACTTAGAGGTGTAGCGTGGATACCGGGTTTGGATTTCATTACGTATTAGGTCACAACGGGATTAATGCGGAAGCCAAGAGGATTCCTTCTAATCTTCCTGACGGGATCCCCAACGTCCTTGAAAATTATAATCCCTACCACCTCATCGAGTCGAAACACCGAACTCTGACCTCTCGCCATATATCCCGTACCTCGAACTCTACAAAAGTGTAGAAAAAGGCGGGGAAAAAAATGACAGTAGCGAAAAGCAAAGACGCCAATGATTTCGCTATAAAATTGGGTGTATTAAAATCTTAAGCAAGTAGATAGCGGAGGATTTAGAGTAGGTTTCGCTCGGACCAGTTATCCTTGAGATAGCTAAGAGGCGAGCGTGGCTGAAACTGATATTACGTGCATGGACCGGTCGTAAAGTTTCCGGAGGGTCCCCTTGGACTATTTTCCCTCTTCCTCCCCCCTCCCCTTCAGGCCAAGTACAGTGCTACCATCGGGTACCGGCTACCAGTTGGAGAGCAGAGCTGCGCACGTCGTGTGTCGGAAACTGTCCTCGTGTTCTCGCAACAACTGTCATCAACGTAAATTTCAAGGACGCACGGGAGAAGAGCGTCACGAAGCTTACACGACGGCTTCTCTCGGCTTATACGCGTGTTTATTATTAATCCCACTGTGACCCGTGCCACGTAATGAAATCTACACCAAGGGTACTCTCTCCGAAGCATGCTTCCGATAAATTTGCCCATTTAACGCCATCCGACTCTTCTTACCCTGAAAAACTCTAATATCCACGGGAAATTAGCAATAGTATTATATATACTACGTTATTAAGTTTCAACAATATTCACCATCATCCTTATTTACATTTATACCCTCCCCCCTTAAATGTATATAACTACAACTACATTTACCAAATTACTCTTTGCAGAGAAACGAACAACGAAATTAAATTCATTCCTATTTAAGAATCTCCCCCCCCCCTTAAGAGGGTCAGAAAAATTCGAAAGAAAAAATGGCCTATTTTCCTTTCATTCTCTCAAATTGAATCTCTCGCGCGGAATTACTCGTTCTTTCTACAGCCTCTCTTCATTTATACAGCGGTGACGTAACGAGCCGTTGAGTCCCGCAGGAATATAAGGTACCTGACGTTCACCATCCTCCTCCTCCTCGTCGTCGTCGTCGTCGTCAAGAAGCACGATTATAAAGTTTGCCCGTAGACACCCTTTGTTATATCAGTTTCGAGACTGCTATCTATTTCTATTCCCAGCCGCGGACTCGCCTGGGACGGAGTTTTATTACCCACCGGGCCATCCTGGATTAATATATAGATATATATTATACTCGTACACATGCACACACGCCGAGTGACTCCCGAGATACCGGGGAAACGCGTCTCTACCCCGGAATTTCCAAGTTACCCTGATAAAGCATCCTATCGTTTTATCACACGATACCATTCGGTTCTGCTTATATATATATATATATATATATATATATATGGAACCTCTTCGATTTATGAGCTAGTCAACCATACTCGTGTATTATACGTGTGTGTGTGTGTGTGTGTGTGTACCGGAAGTCATCTTTGGATGATCGAGATAGGCCAATATATCAAAGCTAATTAATCTCGATGATTAATTAGTAGGTCGTGGTAGTAGCTATATATATATATATATATATATATATATATATATGCTTGTGGAAAGCGACTCGGAAATAAAGACTCCGTTCCCGAAGAAAAAAAGCCTCCACCAGGCCTTTCATAGTCTTGAATTACTCGATTTACTCGAGACTCCGTGTCTCCGTTTCACCGCGCGACGATCCATTTGTGAAATCAGCTTGAACGATAAATAATCGAGCAATGTGCGGGACACGGTTGAATGTATATATAGTATATATACAGTGGTAAAGCAGTAGAAGGATTGAAAGAGTGAGAGAGAGGGAGAGAGTTTTCCTGTCCTCCACGCGACAAAATCCGCCCTTCAAAGCGCGATTAATTAAATTTTCAGCGAGGCCTGCGTTATTTACGACGCAGCTGCTCCAATCCTTTTAATTTTTAAGGATTTTCAGAGCTACGCGGTGAAGGACCCGGCATTCAAATGATTCTTGTTTGCCAAGCAAACAGCTTTGCGGAGCGAGACGGAAATATAGTGTGTGGCTATGTATGTGTGTGGGTGCGGTGGAAAATGGGAAGTGGAGCAAAGCTAAACCCTGGAGTGGCTAACAAAAAGGTAGTAGGTGCAGCGGGCGAATGCAAATTCGTGCGAAACTTATCAGAAGAAGGAAGAAGCTCGGCCAATGAGAGGGATGGGTGCATTTTTTTCGACCAGCGTCGGTGAATTTGTCGGGAGGGCCAAAGGACTGCGCGTCGCCTGGTACCACGACGCATCGAGATGGAAAATAATGGCAACAGGATCAGCGTTATTAAGTATCAAAACTAATGGAATTCTCGCGGGACCACAATTTAACGCGGCAGAATCGAGGAAATTGAAAACAACGCGGAGAACGCGAGAGGGGGGGGGGGTTCAAAGGGGGCGATAAAAAGGAAAATTGGAGAAAATGAATTTAATTGGATAGCGAATAACTTCCATTTTGTGGAGGATCAAAGGAAAATCAAATCAAGAGTCCATCCGGGGTCCGATTGGAATTCTGATCAACTTTTTGTTGCAGTCGGCGGCTCCGCTAAGCCGAATAACCGGAGCGTATTTGGCTAGGGAAAACTGGCGCGAAAACGAAAAGTGAAAAAAGCTCGGGTGTGCGCGCGATAAGCTCTTTTTGTACGGTGGCGAAGGGGAGTTATATATATATGTAGCTAACTTTCCGGGGGACTTATATAAACCCTGGGGAGGCTATCGGTCTGGTTACGTTACTGGAGCACACGCAGTGTCTTGTGGAAAGAGAGAGTGGAAATAACGGGCCGAGGGTGGTAAAAGAGGAGGGGATAGAAAAGTACTGGGACCACAACAAACTGTAAGTCCCCGTAGCTTTTGTTTTGCATCGACAACGCCAGAGGGCCGTTCCGAGTCTGGCCAGTACCGAGTATCCGCATCCGTCTCCACTTCCAACGGTACATTCCTCCCATTACCCCCCCCCCCCTTCCACATCTCGCGTAAACAGGCTTCCTCCTGCTGACAGTCTCTCGATACCGGTTCCTCGCGCGAACGGTCGATGAATGCTCGCGTAACCGGAATGGCCCTGAAGAACTGTACCGCTTTCCGCTAACATCCATCGACGTTATTAGCCTTCTTCCTTATCTATATATATATATATATATATATATAATGCAGTTTTTCTTCCCAGTATTATTACAACGTACCAAAAAAAAAAAAAAAATAACTCGCCTACAAACCTAAAAACTCCAACTTCCCGCTACAGAAAAACGTAACGCTTGGACGATATGCTTTAGAAATTTTCAGTTGATTTAATTTCAAGCATTTTCTTTTTTTTACAGATCCCGTGGTAATCGAGTTTCATTAATTAAGAAGAGAAAAGTAATTACGAAGAAAGCCTCGTGTACTTAAAGTATTCCATAGCCCAGAATGTGCGAAGGGACGTGAAAAGGGGACCCTCCCCGGTTTTATTATATTTTCAAGCCGGCAGAATCGAAAGGTCCGCGCCGCTCCTCTTTCATCCCATCCGCGTGACAAAGTCAAAGCTCGGAAAGCTCGGCAAAGCATAAAGCACCTCCGGCCGGAATAATTCTTCGCGATAATTTAGCCCGACCCAACTGCCAGAAATCTTTCCCACTATTCAATTTAAATATTCCTTTTTTCAATTATCCATCCCTCCCTTCGAAGCTTCCACCTTATTTTTCATTCAAACAACCTTTTTTCAGAAATCAAACGTCCGCGTTAAAGAATTCTCCGTCGATCCCATCGCGATATAAATATCGATCCGCGTCAGGGAGAAGCATCCAGCATGAAAAAACCCACTGGACCCTTTTTCCAACCCTCTCCCCTTCCCACGTAATTTCCCTTCTCGAAATTTCTATCAATCACACCACAGGGTCTGGAACTTTCACCACGTGACTAAATCTACGTCATCGATATCCCATATAACACACTTGACTAAAAGTTCTCTTACAGGCATCTTTTATCATCGAATTGACTAAAATACATCTAAAAAATGTCTTTAAGTTACTCGGTGCTGTATGAGATGTTCCAGAAACTTGGAAAAAATCTTTCTATAATGAGGATGTAAAGCGAATCTACAGAAGTTTGATGATTACTCATTGTTCGTCCTAACGAATGGGATCAAAGAAACTAGAGATCCGTTAAAATAGTTTCGCAAGTCTAATGCAAAGAATATATATATACGTGTGTGTGTGTGTGTGTGTAGAGCGAAGGCTCCGGGAAAGATTTAGACAGACATAATTACGCGAGAGAACGATCAGCCGTGTATAAGAGGATCGATATGCGGGTGTTGCTTGCCTCAACTACTCATATACATTCGTCTATATACATATATATATATATATGTTTGCTCCAGAAAAGTTCATTCCACGCCGAGGCCATTCACGGAGAAAGGATTTCGTTGGTGCAATGGCAATCCTACCGATTCCCACGTCCCTTTACGAATAATTTGCCAGCATCTCGCTTCAGGATAGACCGATGCTTGGTTGAAAGAACGTTCGAGTTGTAACGAAGAAGGTAATTCACCCAAAAAGTACTGTTTCCTGCTCAGCTTTCTTACCAAATGATCTTTGGGTTTCTTCAGTATTTACCAGTCGCGATCAGGTGTTTACTCGGTGCAGAATGATGATTGAGTAGCTTCGAGTAATTCGCGCAATTTTTCGATATATTCGATATTATTTATCATTGTTTTCTTTTTATGAATATTTTCAACGATTCCTTGTACGAAACAAAAAGACGAGGAATCATCCATAATTTTTATCAATTTTCTGCGTTAAAAATAAAGACGAGAAATTATCCCATCGTCTTCAATCGATCATCGATTACGCTTTTTATCAATTTTACACGAAACAAAGTGGAACGATGAATAAAAATGAGGAGATCCGAAATAATCGATCGAGCTGCTGGCTTCTGAGGTATAGGGGACTGAAGGGGTTCGGGAAAAAAGGGGGGTGGTAGGAGGGGGGGGGGGCATAGGTGGTGTGGCACGCACATTTTTACGCCAGTTTTCTCAATTTTTCCACGGCGCGGTTATTACGCTCTCGCGGCAGCACATTTTTCCAGCAGCCACAGCTAAAGTTTTTATCTCCCGACGCGTGTGTGACGTGACAAAGCCGCTCTTCTCAGGCGTGGCACGCGTGTTTTACTTAACCAAGTCCACCGAACTTGCTCCATCCGAGGATCCTGCTGGAGGCTTTGAAGGGATGAATGGGGGGGGGGGGAATTTAGTAAAGCGGGAAGAAGAAAAATGGTGGCCCAAAAGGGAATACTGAAAATGCCGAGTATAAGAGAAGGAAAAAAGGGAGGGGATGTAAAAACGGGACAAAGTGAGAAAAATGGAAGGAATTATCGGAACGAACGTGTGTGTGTGTGTGTGTGTGTGTGCGTCTCGGAACCAAAGAAGAAAAAAAGCTGTCGCAACGGCGAATTGGAAAGCAGAGTAATCGAATTGCTCGAGATAAAAATTCAATTGACTCGAGGGGGACAATTTTTATTCCGCCCATTATATATATATTATTTAAGCGGACTAAAATCTAGCGTAATACCCCGAGGTAATAAACATAAAATATTGAAGAACAAAGCGGTTGCGATGAGAATAAAAGTAGGGGGGTAAGGGCGTTGCGGTATTTTACAAAATAATTAAAGGTGATTTAAAGAGTTGACGAGTTTTAAATAGAGCTCGCTGAATACGCGTGATAAAACCTGCCCGTGCACTTATCCATCTATATATATATATATATATATCTCTTTGGATGGGTATCTCGTGAAAGGCCGGGATCTCGCGTTAGCCACGGACTTTAATAGACGATAAAGTTTTGTGGGCCAGCGTGAAATCTTGCAAATGTGCAATATGGCCGGCTCGCTCGCTCTTCGAAGCGGGATAGAATAAACGCCTTTCTCTCTCCATCCCTCCTCATCATATATATATATATATATATATATATAGTACACACGATGAAAGGGTCGCAAGCTCCAACCGATCCCGATATGAACTTTTAATACCGGTCGTCGGAAAATATTGCCGCTTGACACTGCAAGAAAAATCGCAGAAACCATTATAACGGAGGAGAGATACGAAATCCAAGCCGCCGTTCCTGTGGGAGAGCTGACGCTTGATATTTTTTCCTCCGGCATTTATCAACGTCCGGAAGCTCCGGATGCAAGACCGGAATGGCGGCAAAGTCGAAAAAAACTTAAATGGACAAAGTTTCCAGCCGTGGCCAGGAAGTCTTTTTTTTATTCTTCTTTGCCTGATTCCCATCAAAGGCGTAAGAAATGAACGAAGGACTTTGGATAAATTCCAGGGAAATTTTTGGAAGGCCAACTTTGCCACTATGTATATAGACTGACCAGCCGGACATTGGGTGTTGCAGAGGGAATTACGCGGACGAGGATTTAGCGTGCGGATCGGTGACAATGGCTTGCGCACGACGGACGTAGTGGAGTTATGAGGATGATGAGGGGGGGGGGGGGGGGGACAAAGACACGCGGTTCGCGTGACCGTGTCGATTTACAGTTGTAGATACGAAAGGCGGTCATGATTGCGAGTGAAACTGTGTTACACAGTGACATCGCGGGAGGTTCCATGCCTGGAGAACACCGGATGCATACGAAATTAAACCTCGGTGCGTTATCGTCGCACGAATGCTATGGAATATCTCTGGATGATCTATGCTCCCTTCCAAATGAATTATATTATTAATATTACACGCTCAACGTTCGTCAAACACTTTAATATAATCACTCTCGGGACGAAACTCGTTGTCGGTCTGATACCGGAAATCGATTGGTACCAACATAGTGGAAAAATATGGTTTTGTAATATGATAGAAAAATGTATGTTAAATATTGTTAAAAAAAATATGTATATGATAATTATTTGAATTATTACAGTCAAATATATTTTGTTTCTTCAAGACGTAATAAAATATATTTGTAATTATGTTTTGAAGAGATAAATTTTATTTGTTTATATTTGTTTATATTTTTGATTATATATTTCTTCGTGAGGGCAACTTTGTTGTCAAAAGAGACTTTTGTGGATATTAGTGAACAGTAAGGGTACCTTCATTGTAAAAATGTCTCAAAAATGATCTTCGTTATATATGTTGAAGAAACAATAGTTCTATTACAGTATTTAGATTTTTTAAGCCACTCATCGAGTAATTACGTTATATTTTTCTTCATTTTCTTACAAAGAAATTAATTCATTGTTATCATCGCATATTAATTTCCAAAGACTTACCTGTCCGTGGAAATCGAATCCGTGTTTCCCAGCGATATCTGCGGCAGCATCCTCTCCTTCCGGTACATGAATCGCGAACTGATTCGAGTAGATGGGCACTGGTCGCGCTCGTGGACGCGCTTCCGGTTCCGAATTAACCGGAGCACCAATCATCAACAGAAGCCACCACACCAAGCTCACTTTTAGGATCATATCGTCGACTCGGTAACCCCCGTAAAACTCGATCTTCATCCAGTCGCTGTTCCTCCCAAATAATAATCGAAATTTCCCAACAACCCTGACGAACTTTCAGCGAACCTCGCGGCAACTTTTACACTCTCGCGACCCACGTGGCCGAAGCAATCCGATACTTTCCACGGTGCTGCGTGATTTGGAGGACGAATGGCCCGATCTGGAACACATGCAAATAATTATGAGTGTACCTCGTGAGAAAGTAAATCCTACGCGAATAACAAATAGGATATTTTTATATCTTACAGAAGAGATTACTCCATAAACAGCAGTAAATATTTCCCATAAAACCACTTTCGTATTTCTTAGTTTGTCCTAAATCTACGCACGAAAAATGCAAATTTGTGTCGTTGCAATCAAAGAAATGATTCGATCATCGATAACCCAAATCGTGAACAATGTAACGAACGAGAAAAAAAATGTTAATAACCAAATTCCTGTCGGAAGCATCGGTTGCATCAGACTGTACCTATAGAGAGGGATAAAGTGAAAATTTGCAGTACAGTCCAGGACTGTTCAAGGATTCCCAGCACGCGACAGCCAACTGTATATGTTCTGGATCCCCGAAAAGCGGAGGACGACGTTTAGAGGGCCAGAAGTAAATTCGCGTCTGCGATTACCTCATATATTCTCGAAATCGGGAACCAACTTTAACGGCATTACCTATATATACCTACACCACTACAAAACGCGTACACGTGTACAATGTGAAATAACTGGGAGTCATCATACTGGAAGGTGGCTGGACGAGAATACGAATCAGCCGTGAAGAATGACGGTAGTTCGCGATGATCCAATTCCGATTGTGGATTATGCGGGTCTTCGTGCTGTTGGCTCCCACCCCCCCCCCCCCTCCTCCCATTTAAGATTCACTCGACAAGTTTCACGCACCTACACGCTACGTCGCGAGACTCGAGCGTTAAATAACTCGAAAATTATTCGATAATCCTAACGAGGAATTTTTATGAGAAAAAAGAACCAAGATTGATGATTCGAAAAATAAAGGGGGGGAGGGTGATGGTTCTTTGGAGAGATTTGCAGGGTTCTGATAGAAAAACCAGGAGCAAAGTGTCTACAGATTTGGAGCAAAGTTGGGATAATAAAGGAAAATCCTAAATCTAGTAACAACAGTGTACCGTCGATAGCATGTATATAGCATACATCTCGTGGAATGAGAGAAAGGCTGATCGTGCTTTGTATGTTCAGGCTCGAATTAGTTAAACTTTCTCACGAAATCCGTATTACGCGCAACTGGAGGAAACTGGTATGGTAAATGGCACGTTAATATACAACTGAATTTCGCACCGACCGGCGACCAGTGATTAACACAAAGCAATTATCGACTATCGGACGGGGAACTCTGTCCAGGAATTAACGAAATAACACGTTTTAAGCTCTGTCAATTTTATGTAGCGGTTTAACAGGTAAACTTTGATATTCTTTCTTCTTCTTCTTCTTCTTCTTCTTCTTCTGGGTTTGATATTGGAGAACGATTATTTGGAGATCGAGTGAAATATTTAAATTGATATATATATATACGTGCGTGTTTTTGCAAAGATTTTTGAAAAAACGTGCTAATAATCGAGAGATACGGTGGTGTTTCGATGTAGAGTATTTATGCAAGTAGATACAGGCGTATATATAACGTCATTAAGCATTTACTCACTTATACATTTGGCTGTTCTGATTTTTATATTGATTTATCTTATTGACTATATATTTTTATGATTTAATTAATATTCTTGTGCAAATCTTTTTTTCTATTTCATTCGATCGTTGCGCTTGTAATTTCGCTGGATATTGCACATCCCCCCCCCCCCTCCCCCAGTGTTATTCATGCCAGTTGGTAATTTTGCTTAGGTAAAAATGGATTTATACGACTTCTTCTTCTTCGTCTCGGCATTCTCCAGCGAAGACAGTTGGGTTTTGTAATTACAGCAACGACTCGTTGGTTCACCAGGGAGCCACGTGGCGCGTGACAGAAATTCTTTCGTTGATTCTCCTCGTGTGCGTCACTTTTGTTTTACAGTGTTTTAACCTCATAATTACACCCCAACCCATTAAAGATGCAATAATGACGTATACATTCGTTTAATCCGTGCAAAATTACCCGCCATTAATTTTTAACTCCATCTTTTCATAACACGTTTATGGTACTTACACTCATTCGAGTTTGTTTAAGTTTCCCACTCTCTTTCTCTCTCTACAAATATACAAAGCGAAAGAGTAAACTCGTGTGAAACGTACTAATTCAAAGAGACTAATTAATTTTAAAGATAAAAGTCTGGTATCATTTGTTCGCGGAGGTATTAATTACAAAATTATGTAAAGAGCTAAAAATTCTTTGATTCGCAAAATTTAAGTGGTAAAACAATTGAACGACCTTTCCCCATTGGCTAGCAATAGCGTAAGTGATCCAAGAACTAATTAACAATTTATAAATAAGGAATTTCTGCACGCTTTAATAATTTTTTAATTGCGAGCTGTATAAAAAAAACTGTACAATTTACCAAACATCATTTGCCGTACATAAATTTATTATTATGGCACGAGATAACCGGACGTATTGTGTATCCAAACTTTTAACACACCCCCCCCCCCCCCTATTTCACGCCTCGTCAAACTTTATCCTGAGTAAACGCGGAAAGAAATTACACCCCGATCATTACCGACACTAAATTTCTTCCCGACACCAACTTTCTAGCCGAATTGCGCCATTGGTTCGTGTAAAAAAACGCGATTTCGAAACGAGTTAATTTTGTAACGCGTGCAAAATCGTGAATAATTTGTTAATTTCCCGTTTTCATTCTTCGCACGTGTTTCAATGAAAAACAAATCGAGTATTGCGACGATATCAAAACAAACTCGTCTTTCTGCTCCAAATCGTTTATCACCGTTCGGTTTCGTAAATCAACCCCCCCCCCCCCCTCCTAATTTTGGGAATCCCAGAGAATTTCTACTCGAGCGAAGCCCGATCGATTGGATCAATCGCTAATTTATTCGAAGAAAAATTCCAAGGAATCGAAAGGATTTCGGGTGGAAGTTTGAAATTTCAAAGTGGGTGGAAGGGGGAGGAGTATTTGTATTATCGAGATTGTTACGAGTGGTCGGTCGGGGCATAACGTCGAATTCGCGAGAAAGTTGGAGAGCTAATTCGAGGCACTCCAGCAGCAAAACTGCCTTTTGGTCGCTTTGCACGAGGCATCGAGTCCGTTCCAACAAGCCCTTTTCGACCCCACCGACACATCTGCGTGCTGCCTCAAAACTTTGTCGAACAAACTCGGACTGTACACAATTGAGATGAAATTGTCGGAAGCCTTCGGAATTACGTTTTAACCCTCTCTCTCGCTCCCTCTGGCTGGAACTACCCATACATAAATAAAGCCAGCACGTAAATTCTTTTGACCCCCCCCCCCTCCTCCCTTTAGAACACTATTCTTCCCCGACATCGACCCCATCCTACCCTTTCTCCACCCTCAAAACTCATTTTAACCGAGGAACAACGAATTTCGCGCAAAAAAACTCCTAAAGTGACGAACGCCTCGCTCGCGACGACTCGAAAATCGCGAGATTCTTCAAGGTTCGTCATTGGTGACTCGCGGAGAACCGATTTTCTAACGAGGTTGAACGTATCCAGCGGTCGCCGTTCTGCCGGAATCGGAATAAATCGGCGATTTTGCCGGCAATTGCGCTTAAAACACGAAGGAAATTTTGGCGAACGGTAAGTGTGGTGTGCGTGAGAGAAGCACTGTGCGCGCGTGCTTCTCTGCCAGTCGTGATTCGAATTGGCAATGCGATCGTAATTTGCACTCAATGCCTCGTTGCTCTTCGCTCAAGTTCCTCCCGGCGCATAATCACGCCAGACGAGCCTAACGCCAGTTTTATTCTTCTTATGGCAAGACCGCGTCTGTGTGCTTATATATACTTGTTTTCACTCTTCAACGCTCATACTGATCAATCTATTTACACGGAGAACAATTTTTCAGCTAATGTACAGTTTTTTGTTTGATAACAGTGACAATTGTACAGTCGTGCGTTAATCAGTTAAAACTATGCTATTTTTCGCCTTACGACACAATACATAGCTCCATCTAAGACGAATCCATAACATTAGACTCTCAGAATTACTTTTCTAACAACGGAGAACATTTGGAAAGAGTTCAAATTGAATGTACATAAATTATGTATGCAGGTCCCTAATGGTTTAAAATTAACTACGCGAACATTATTTTTTAAATATTGTTATACGTTGAGGAGTATTTTAATTACTTGCAATTTTTTTACACGTGTTTTTTTGGGGAATATATAGACTTACCTCGAATTTTTGAAGGAATTTGCTCGAAAATTTTATGCCAATGGGGAACAACATGCTGAACATGTGGGATGATAAATGATGTTATTGGAAAAAGATTCTTTTTAAAACATTTGTTAACACGTCCATTATGGGATTTGGTTATCAGCTTGTATTTACGTATATATATTATGGTTAAAACTGCAGAGTTGCAAAAAAAAATTATTAAAAATACAACATTTCAACTTTTACTCTAAAATCCCCCCCACCCCCTCCCCTTAAAGCAAATATTTGCAGACTTATCATGCAAGTTTCAGCGAATTACATGACAATTATTGTACCAAATATTACAAGTAAATTTATAATACAGTTTATTTCCAAAATCGAATATCAGCCACTCAAAGCACACATATTTGATACGTTGTTAAATGCTCGAGTGTCCTTAACCCTTTGATGCATGCTGGTTAGCCGCGTTACCACTACGGTTTATTAAACTTTTTTTATTAAACTTCCAGTCGACGCATTCCAAGCACAATCTGCATTATTCTCCTCTCGGAATAACGCGATAAGAGAGAAGGCGAAAAAACCATTTAATTCATCCTTAAAAACTACAAATAAATAGACTCGAAGAAGAGACTCTTTTGCAACAAAAAAAAAATGCTCGCTTCGAAGAGTCAATAAAGCAATAACCAGCGTCCATTGAAAAATCACCCTTCGCGAAATCGAGTGAATCGTTCTCTCGACACGCACTTTGTTTTCGTCGACGATTGATTAACAGATGTTGCGAGGCTGCTGATCAGTTTGGTTGGATGGGCTCGTGTTTTTTTCAACGGGAAATTAACAGATGTTGCGGAACGGAATGGTCTGCTGCTGCCTAACTGGTTATGGTAATAAATACGCGTGACAGTGATAAAAAAAAGAGAAAGAGATTCTAAAATTACAGCAGCCAACGTCACAAATCCCGTAAGCGTTTTTCGATTCTTCGATAAACGATATATGCTTTATAGACGCGCCAAATGGAAACATTTACAGAGTTGCGTCATTATCGTAACGCTGCATCTCGTGCAGACATCACGAGTTCGCATCACTCAGCCGGAAATCTCAGCTTTACGATAATGAAATTTCTCGATGCCTCTGCGAAAAACAAAGAAGAACGATAACTCGCTCTTATGGCCTAAATTTAAGAGGGGGGCTCTGAGGAAACAATAACTAGCTTACGATAATAGAATTTCTCTGTGCCTCTGTGAAAAACAAAGAACAACGATAACTTGCTCTTATCGTCTAAATTTAGAGGGGAGCACTAAAAGGAAAAAATAACTCGCCACTCTATTGCAGAATTCTGTATCGGTGATCATGTGCAGCACCGAACGACTCGAGTGATTTATGGGATTAAATAATTTAACAAAGTAAACAATTGTTTGGAAATAAACAATCGAGAGATATGGTGATTTCTGGGGGATGTAGCAATTAAAAATTGAGGCACTATTGTTTTTTAAGCGAAGAATTGAGCAAATTATACTCAACTGTATTTTTTATTGATGTATTTTGAGATTCGTTCACTCAGTTGTAAACTTAATGAAATTTTCATCATGGAAAATGAGTATAAACTTTTTAACGAGGCATTGCAAACTTCCAATTGGGTTCGTGGAAAGCTGAATTTGATTTTATTGATTCGTTTCTATCATACATCTGGCCTTTTTAGACTGATCGTTTCATCTCGTCCGGGATGACCTTGGGAATAGAGTTGTATGGAAAAATTTTATAGGGATAACCGTATCAATTATTTATTGGAAAGTATTTAGAAGAGTCGTAGGAATCTTATCGATTTCTCGGAAGAAAATATTGAAGCATCGACTAGTTTCAAAGGTCATCCAAAGAGGTCATCCGAACGTTCGTCGCGAATCAAAAATCAGTTGAAAATAAATTTCCGCGCGAGTCGATTTTTCAGCAGATTCGACACCTTAAAAATGTAATATAAAAGGAGGCAAAGTGTATATGTACAATAATGCAGCGTGGAGAGGCAGCAATTCGCAGTGACCAATCATTGTTTACGCGACGAATAAATCGTTCCGCGAGAATTACGAGCGATTACGACTATGAAATTATTGCTGGGACAGAAAAAAAATCACGCCACTCGAACACGACTCTCATCGCCTCAACGTTTTCCAATCCTTCCACGTTTCGCCATTCTCGTTATACTCCCTTTATAAACATTATCGAATTACGACATTCGCCGAACAACTTACTAAATTCTTGAAACAAAAACTAAACAAAAGAGAGAAAAAGTACAAAGAAACAATAACAATCGTTCTTTCGTAACGTTTCTCGCTAGAATCTCTGCAGAAAAAACCTTGGTTCGATCCATCGCGAATGTTTGTAAACAATGCACGCAAGAGTTCTCTGGTTGATCGCTAACGTACCGGAAACGATATTTAACGAGTTTAACGGAAAATTGAATACACTCGATTTAACCCTGAGAGAGGTATCATTTTTGTCCTGGAAGGTTGGACAATTTTTGAGTAAAGGTGAGAGACTGGAGAGTTGATGGGAGATGCTGTATGTGTGTGTGTGAGCGCCTTCATCGAGGTCCAAATCGAGAAATTCCTGTTGCAGCGCGAGAAACGTAATTACAAGTATCACGAGTCACGTTGCAGCAAGAGGATGTTGCTTTCGCCGTTGGGAAGGAGACCCGAGCGCGCGCGCGCGCAAATTAAGAAAGGAATTAAAGCCATGTATTTCGGCCACGTCGTCCAGCACGCGTGACGGATACAAATGCGCCAGGTAGTAACGAGCTTTTAGCTTCCTCCCGTGAAAATATTTTCTCTCCCGTAGCATCATCAAACGTACCGTATGAACGATACTGCGTATGCAGCCCAAGTTGGCACGTTTAATACGATTAGCACAACAAACCACCACCACCACTACCGCTATCCCAGACTCTGGCCAGAAACCGAGACGATAAACGTGCTAAAAGAAAATATTTCACCCGACGAAGAACGCGACAGAAAAAATAGCGCTGTGTTTAGGAATAATTTGTTTTGGAAGCAAGAAGTAAAATTCTTGCCACTCGCAGCACTTTCCGAACGCAGCGTACTGCTGGTTGTGAAAAAGTGATTCGCAAAGAATAAGAGAGAGAGAGAAATTGCATCGGATATTGAAAACTTTTCGTATTTATCGACGGAGACACCGAGCGGCCGCTGTTAGCGCGAAGGTCATCGCGACCCGAATTGAAAGTGAAAGACCGGAGGATCAACGACCTTTTGTGAACCGGGAGGAGCCCAAAATGGTGAGTGCAAAAATGCCAATGCCTCGTGCGACAAAAAGACGAGTTTGAGAAAGAGAGCGAGGCGGGGGGAAAAGAAATCGCGCGATATATACCTGATTCTGGTAAAAACTGAGGATATACGTGGAAGAGAAAGTTGGCTGATCACGGGATCTATGCGGTGTCAGCTGATGGAAGGTAGACAGGAACTGGCGTTAGCTAGCTACGAAATCCAGCAAGGAAAAAACTTAAATAGGAATTACTTGTAGAATTACGACGAATTTACTCCGAAACCCTACGAGGAATTACGCAAAAAAATAAGCAACTCGTTTTACTTGAAAGAGAACAACAAAAAAGGAGTATACGACGAGAACCGACTTTCAATAACCAGAAATCAGCTTAGAATCCTGACATTCCAAATTCTGAGAACGTGCGCTCCAGCACTTTAAAAAACTGAGCGATGTTCGTCACGAAAACAGCAAAAACGTACGAGACACTTCAATGGAAATATAAACAAAGACACGATGAAAATGTTCGAGAAAAGTCAGCGCGAGTTACGATACAATCTCGAAGGAAGATAAATTGATTAAGAACTACCGGGAAGAAAAATCAACTCACTGATACTTATTTAAAAATTGTAAACAAATGATATGTCGAAAAAGTTTGGAAGAAAAGTTGCTAGTTGCACGAAAATATCTATCAACAATGTAATATTTGACATGCGTGAACCGAAACCAGGAAAACTGATAGAAAATCTTGCTCTTGCTAACATTCGTAATAAAAGATAAAAGTTCACATAAATATTTTCCATCACTCCATTGCGCAATTCATGGAATGAAATTAAAGTCTGCAGAGCTGTGCATCACGAGGTTATATAGCTAACTGTTATTTTTGGTAAATATGTATTTACATGAGTTAGAGATACACTAGTAAGTTATAGGTTATTCTCTTTGTTATTGTGAAGGCAAAAATGAAATCGAACAATTGTTTTACCTGTGAAGTTACATGGATGAACACTATTGAAGTTCCTGGATGAAACACAGAGCGAGTCTATCTCTTGGCAGTGGTCCACGGCATCTTCCGGGGTGCACGAGGTTCCCGTCTTGGTCAGACGGCAGCTGACAACATGTGCGAGGACACCCGCGAGTAATTACCAAAATGATTGGACAAAGAGGAGAAAGGAGGAAGGAAAAGAAAACGAGAGAGAGAGAGAGAGAGTACGAGGGAGAAAGAGAGAAAAAGACAGAGACAGACCGACAAAACGAAATTCCGAACCACGTAATGACCGATAACCCGAAGTACTACAGGCCGAGTGTAGCACCGCACTGACTGCTCGCGCCGACCACCGTTCACCAAGGCGATAAACAAACTCGGCGCCTCCGACCTCTCGCGGTTTTCTCTCCACTCTCCTCTTTCTCGCGCGCAC
Source organism: Prorops nasuta (assembly GCF_024137725.1). Classification (NCBI taxonomy): domain Eukaryota; kingdom Metazoa; phylum Arthropoda; class Insecta; order Hymenoptera; family Bethylidae; genus Prorops; species Prorops nasuta. Next base: position 2,419,448 of record NW_027116808.1, read on the forward strand.
ACACTATCCGTCCCTCTCACACCTACTCGCTTCGCGTACGCGTCACGATCACGACACGACTGATCCCTGCACGTTCTCCTTTGATTCGCCAACCCTACCCTACTCTACGTCTACTCTCCTTCTCTCTCACTCTCGCCAATGTCTACCCCCACCCGGAGATTTCCCCCTCCAGACTGCCACTGCTGCCACTACAAGCTCCCACCTCTCACGCGGTTCTCTCCTTCTCCTCGCTCGCACTGCTTTACTCTCGCATTCTCTTTCTCCCTCTGTCCAACTGCCGTGACTCTCTCACAGCACAAACACTACTTCCTTCTCTCTCTCTCACCCCTTCTTAAACCCATTTTACCATTCGTACTATCGTTCTACATCCCATTCATTCCATTACTTACCCACTCCAGTTTCCCCATCCAGCCGCACTGTTGCCACTACACTATCACTATTTTCAATCCTCCTCTTCGTGAAAAGTCCACACTCCACACCGCTCAATCACTGTAACTTGTCGATTTTCCGAGTTTTTTCCTAGTACTTCAACTAAACTTTTAGGTCTGGCTGATGAAGGAATGATCAGGCTTGAGTTTGTGACGGTTGTCATAAAACGGAAATGTTTCTGGAGCAATTTTAAGCATCTGTCAAGGCGCAGACATGGAAAGTACGTCATGTTTCGGTCTGCCCTTTGATGAAACTGCGTTATCGGTTTCTGCGTCTATGTTACTGTAGCCATCTCCAGACGAACGTCGAAAGCTGCGCTTACAATAAATACAAGCAGTCGTCTTCGATTTGTTTCAGTTTACCCTTTTTTGGTGCAGTAGCATAGGGTAATAATATTTTTAAGTGAAAATGTAAGATATGTAGCTACTGTTGCTAAATATATCCTTTTTCTTTTGTATTATTATTCTTTCTACAACAGTGTTTATAATCTACATTACCATTTGAACTTAGGTAATCTTAACAACTAATGGAAAAGGCGAGAAGAATCTTACCGTATTTAATTAAATTCACTGTTAATCGTGTGATGGAGCTGCAGTGCAGTTTGTGGACAAGTTTGTCAAATTTCTCCTCTACACTTTCTGGCAGTGTCACAGCAAACAAGTGGGAGGTAAATTCTCTAGCCTCAGTCGCAACAATCCTCCCCTGGTAAAAAAACGAAATACCTAGAAGGTGTTCGCAAAGTAACTAAATTATCGTTATTCATATTTTTTGAACACGAAACTCGGTTTCGATTCTTTTCCGATAAAACAGCCAACATGGTATGTACGATTTTCTGAGACATTCGAACAAAAATCTGTTAAAATCTGAACCATCCACTAAGATATTTCGAAAAACGTTTCTTATTTTAATAATTAGTGGTAAACATAATAAGATTGTTAATAGATTTTTGCGTTTCATTATCTGACTATTAGTAATTTGTATCTGTTGGTTTGGAGGTTATGCATCTACCAATCAAAGTTCATAACAATACTATAAAATGATCTCAAAATGAATAGTTGTAAAAATGTATTCTTCAAATAATTGTACGTTGTCTTTAATTATTAAAAATATTTTTCCAGAGTCGAGTACGAACGAAGACTGTCAAAAAAGCCGCAAAGGTTATAATCGAGAAATACTACGTCCGATTGACGTTAGATTTCGATACAAATAAAAGGATTTGTGAAGAGATTGCTATTATCCCGAGCAAATCCTTGAGAAACAAGATTGCAGGGTGAGTTTTATGTTAATTTATAGAGGTAGTTTGAAAAGTGTTATCTTTAAATTAATATACATAACTTTTAACTTTATTCTTTGATTAGCTTTAATAGATGATCGCAATAATAAAATTTTTCATACAGTTTTATTACTCACTTGATGAAGAGGCTGAGACACAGCCGTGTTAGAGGAATCTCTATAAAACTGCAAGAAGAAGAACGTGAACGTAGAGACAACTATGTTCCAGAAGTTTCTGCTCTTGATCAAGATGTGATTGAAGTAGATCAGGAAACTAAAGAAATGTTGAAAATGCTGGAATTCAACAATATCCCAGGACTTCAACTGACCCAACCTGCGGTTCAACATTTCAGACGGTCTTAATCACATGTAATTAAAATATCTGCAATAAAATTTTATTACTTATCAAACTCTACTTTCTCCATAGATATTAAGGTATCAGTTTTAATTGTTGTTAAAATTACATTGTTAGAATCAGACAGTTCCACTAGAACTGTCATTGATTATAAGGATTAGAAGTAATAGAAACTGCGCGTGCGCGCTTATTAGCAATCTCATCTTTCGTTGATAAAGGTTAATTGAGCGCGTTAGATCAACATTAATCGTTTATTCGAAGTTTATTAAAATTTACTAGGCATATCGTATATTTTGCAGTACCGCATTGTCGTAGCTGTGCAATTGAATTTATATAGTGGTTCAATTATACCACATATCTTCTATACAAGCGATACAATTTTTGTAGAGTAATGAATTAAACAAACCAAAGAGCAAGCCGGCCAAAATGAGGAGTAATTATGAGTCACGTGACTTCTTATCGCTAGCAGCAGAATGACCGACCCATCATGAGAACATACCTTAATGGTGTAAGATCATAACCAACATAACCTCAAATTTGTATAATTTTGACATCTTGACTTATAATAAGTATCACCTTAAAATAGGAAGAACGTATATTTTATCATGTGATCAATTATTTAAGATTTTATTGATCAATTTTTGGTTTTCTACGATATATTGAAATTGTAAACTACTCATAATTTTATTTATCTTAAGATTTACATTTCAAAATATGCAATATATATATTTTATTGTTGTTATTTAGTAAATTGATAACAAAAAATATAAAAATACCATATTAAAATGGCACCATTAACCGATTTAATTTCTTGCAGCATAATTGGTAATTTCTTATTAAGATATAGATCTATTCTATTGTGTGTTATATTTAACACAACATAAATGTTATTTTAGAAAAGGATTGCAATGGAGATACCTTATGGACTTGGTCATATCCAGCAATTTCAGAATCACAAAAAACTGCTGTTAATAGAAAATGTAACTTAGATTTGGAATATAATATCCCACAAGTATTTATTTCTGCAAGACTTCATCCTACTTGGTTTTACATTCACTGTAGCGAAGTATTTGACTCTGATAAATTGCCAAGAGTAAAACAGTTTGCTTTAGTTCTCTTTACAAAAGATTTTAATCCACAAAAATATGAAGTTCTTTCAAGAGTTTTGAGTAAAATGTATTGTAAGACTGGCAAACCAACAGAAATTCTACAGCTGTACCTATCTGTGTTTACAAAAGGATCATGTTCAACTCAAGAAAATGGCACATTTGTATCAGATGACTTTAATGGACACCGTTTTGCTATTAATACCAATGTCAAAGAGCTAATCAAGAGTTTTGAGTTGGAAACAATTTTAATATATACAGCTCTTTTGCTAAAAAAGAGAATAATTGTTTATCATCATAGCTTGGAACAACTGTTAAAGTGGATTAAAACTTTTCCTGCTTTAATGAAACATAGCAGAGTTACTGACTATTTATTTCCATGGATTGAACTAAATAGCGAGGAGATTACAGAGTTGAAAAAACATTCATATTATGTGGCTGGATGTAGAAATAGTTCAATTTCTTCAAGAAATGATTTATATGATTTGTTAGTGAACATTCCAGCAAGAGAGATTACTGTTGCCCCCCATGCAAAAGGTATACAAAATCTATAAGTTTAAATTGTCTGCAGTGTGACATCTTTTTATTTTTCAGAAAGTTTAATCATGACAAAAACCCACAAAGAAATAGCTTTATTTATGGTTCAATTAAGTGAAAACCAAAGTTATTCTGAAGCTCAAATTATATCAGAAATTAGTGAAAAGACTCGAGATCTTTTAAATCAATTAACTTCTTTAGCAACTGTGGAAAGACCAAATGAAAAAAAAATGATTTCCATCGAAATGCTTAAAGCAAGAAACCTGCCTCCAGCTGTTGAGAATTTTCTCATAAATCTAGCCATAGCAGAAGAGCTTTTTCTTTTATGATAAAAACTGTATAAATATTTTTAAATTAAAAAAAATCCATAAATATAACATAAATAATGCAAATTAGATAGCCCGTAGACATCATATTTTACCGCTATTAAAATTTTGACATCATTTCCGGCCAGATAAATCAAAGGGAATTAATGAAAGGATGATGAATTTTTTTTTAAATAAGTTTTTCAGTACAAAATATTTCGTCAAAGTGATTGTCGAAGCAATTACTAAAGTTTCTAATCTGTAGTATTAAGAAAAAGATACTAACAAATATTTTTTTAAAGCTTAAAGAAAGGTAGAAAAATTAGGAACAAATCGGAACTGGAACAAGAATACTAATCAAACGAAAAAAAGTCGGAATATATGAAAATAGTGACTGATATAAATGTGAAAGGATATTTTAAAAAGACATATTTTTTCTTAATAAACGAGATTTTGTAAAATTTTTCTTTACATAAAACATGGTATTTGGTTGAAGAGTATTTAACTTGACTTCCAAATTACGGGCAGCCATATTTGCCTAGTGGCCGCCTTTCATCCGGTACACGCGGTCGAGGGCTCCTTTTGACAAACGTTTTGTAGTTAAAAAGCCAAAAATCGAGTTTTCTGCAATTCCAGAAAGACCAATTGATCGTATATGGTGAATAAGTGATAATACTTTTCTGTAAAAATGGCGCGGTATGGGCAAAGGCCTGAAAATGCGTTGAAGAGGGCGAATGGTATGTACAAATTTACTCACCTCCAAATTTATGACATGGCCGATTTTATTTTCTCCCCACAACTCTAAATATTTTTTTCTCGAGAAATGCTTGAAATTTTTCTACCATTCCAATTAGCTTGTTAATGTTTAAATTCCTTATCAACCTTTTAATGCTTTATTTTCCACTTTCACTACAGCTGAAATTATTAACTAAGCCACTCCCCTCTTTTTTTCCTTTAATAATGCTTTTTTCATACCATATGCAACTAACCCTTATTCAATATATTTAAAAGGTACAATCCCAGTTTTATAATCAGGTAGTTTTTAAATTTCAAGCAAATTTCTTTTATATAATTGAGTGGTAACTGATAGAATCTGTTATATTTATAATAAATAATGATAAATTTTATTTATTCCCTTATAATTGTAAATATTTTACTTTATTAGAGCATCTGCTACTTTATACAGATTTTGTATTAAATATTACTTTTCAAGAAAATATTATATTTAGTTTTAAAGTGATGTAAGATTAATTAGCCACATATGAATTTATTACATAACCTATTAACTATGTATTAAATAACCAATTATATGTTTGCACAGAATTTATTGAAGTGGGCAAACCAGCCAGAGCATTAGATACACTACAGGAAGTCTTCCGCAATAAAAAATGGACCTACAATTGGTCAGAATCGGTTTTAGAACCGATTATGTTCAAATATTTGGACCTCTGTGTAGAGTTGAAAAAGTCACACATTGCAAAGGAAGGTCTGTTTCAGTACAGAAATATGTTTCAATCAGTCAATGTTGGCAGTTTGGAAAATGTTATCAGAGGGTATTTACGTATGGCAGAAGAAAAGACAAATGCTGCAAGAAAACAAAGCCAACAAGCTGTTATCGATATAGATGATCTTGACAACCTTGCTACTCCCGAAAGTATTTTACTTTCTGCTGTCAGTGGGGAGGATGCACAAGATAGAAGCGATCGTACAATCTTGACACCTTGGGTAAAATTTCTGTGGGAATCCTATTGCCAATGTTTGGAGCTACTCAGAACTAATGCCCACGTAGAAACTTTGTATCATGATATTGCACGTATGGCCTTCCAGTTTTGCCTAGAATATAATCGTAAAACTGAATTTCGTAAGTTATGCGAAAAATTGCGTAAACACTTGGAAGAAATTTGTAAACTACCACCACTTGTCTCAAATGTATCTATGAATAAAGCAGAGACACAGCAATTGAATTTAGAAACAAGGCTCAATCAATTAGATTCTGCTATTCAAATGGAGCTATGGCAAGAAGCTTTTAAATCATCTGAAGATGTTCATGGAATGATGAATCTATCCAAGAAGTTACCTGTGCCAAAAACTATGGCCAATTATTATCAAAAATTAGCTATGGTATTTTGGAAAGCAGGAAATTATTTGTTCCACGCAGCAGCTCTGTTCAAGCTTTTACAACTTTCACGAGAAATGAAGAAAAATATGTCTTTAGATGAACAACAAAGGATGGCCAACCGTGTTCTGTTGTCAACATTATCAATTCCACTGCCATCTGCACATCCAGAATTTGATCGCTTTATTGAAACTGATAAAAGTCCTTTAGAAAAAGCTCAGAAACTTGCAACTCTTCTGGGTCTTTCCCAGCCACCAACTAGAGTCTCCCTGCTCAAAGATATAGTGCGCTTGAACATTGTTAATTTGGCATCCCCCCAGCTTCAGCAGCTATATTCATGGCTGGAAGTTGAATTTCATCCTCTCGAGCTCTGCAACAGAGTGGACTCTGTTATTCAAACTTTGCAAGCTGATGAAAATAGTCCTTTGGTTCAATATGTTCCTGCCTTGCAAGATGTGACTTTGGTACGCTTGGTACATCAGATCTCCCAAGTCTACCAGACTGTACAATTTGCAAGACTTTTAGAGTTGGCTAAATTTACCACCGATTTCCATTTGGAGCGTCTCTTGGTGGATTGTGTTCGTTACAACGACATGCAGATAAGAATTGATCATGGAAAGAAGTGCATTCACTTCGGGGTGGATCTCACCGAGGCACAGAGAGAGGATCATCCAGACGGACCAGTGCTCCAGGCAATGCCTTCGGAGCAAATTCGTTGCCAGCTGGTAAATATGGCGACGGTCTTGCATCGTGCGATGAATGTGATCAATCCTAACAAGAAAAAGGTCGAGAGAGAGAAACTTCGTAACGCTATGGTAAACCATTACCATGAAACGAAGACCAAGGAGCACCAGAGAATTCTTGGCAGGCACAAGATAATTGAAGAGAGGAAAGAATATATTGAGCACATCAATACTGTTCGCGAGGAAGAGGAGATGCGCCGTCAAGAAGAGCTTCAACGTCAACAGATGCTAGCTGAACAAAGAAAACTCGAGCAAGAACGCGAGGAAAGGGAACGCAAGCGTCAGCAAAGCGAGATCCAACAGATCAAGGATCGTCACTTGAAGGAAAAGATGCAACAGATTTCGCAGACTAGTCATGGACAGAAAGTGCTGAAGAAACTCGACGAAGATGAAATTAAGAAATTGGATGCTGAACAAATAGCAGCTAGGGAGGCAGAGGAGTTGCAGAAAGAACGAAGGGAGATGCAACAGAAATTGAAATCACAGGAGAAAAAGGTTGATTACTTGGAGCGTGCTAAGAGACTCGAGGAAATTCCTCTGTTGGAGAAAGCAGTGGAAGAAAAGCAGGAGCTAGCCAAGCAAAGATGGGAGCAACAGGAGGCGGAGAGAATCGCAGCAGCAATTGAGGAACGTCAGCAAGCTGTCGCAACAAGAGAATCAATGGCCAGAATGAAGGAGGACCATGATATCTTCCTGGCGAAGATCCTTGCAGAGAGAAAGAGCATCTATCTGGAGAAGAAGGCAGAGTTCGAGCAAATTCTCAATGAGGAGCGTGCCAAACGTTTGTTGAAACGTAAAATAGAGAGGAAATCTGAAAGAAAAGCCAGGTGGGAAAGAGAACGCGCAGAGTCCGCGGAAAGAAAGCGATTGGAAGAGCTTCGTATCCGACAAGAGGAGGAGAAGAAACGCTTGGATGAGGAGAGAGCCAAACGAGAGGAGGAAGATCGAATTAGAAGAGCCGAGGTGGAAGCTAGGGAAGCCGAGCGTCTAGCGAAACTTGAAAAGCAAGCAGAAATTATTCGTGCTAAGGATGCTGAAATAGAACGGAAACTCGAAGAGGAAAGAATGAGAGCTAAGGAAACATCTTCGTGGAAATACGACAGAGATCGTGAACCTAAAGGTATGTATTTCTTATTTTAATAGTTATTTGATTTTTTGATTTAAAGTTTGTAGGAGCCCGAATTAATTTGTTTGATTTGTAGAATTGTCCTGGCGACGAGCGGACCCTAAAGAAGACAAAGACGATGACTGGAAAAAGGATAGATCGTCGGAAGAGCAGAGATTCAAGACGCGAGATCCCGTGGACGAAAGGAAACGCGACAATAGGACTGGAGATAGATGGAGAAACGAATCGAATAGATTCGGAAGCGATAGAATTGATAGACCAGCAGATAGGGGCGAAAGGGGGGAACATGCAGAAAGGTGGAGAAGTGGTAAGGAGACGAATAAGGAAAGTTTAAGGGAGAGACCAAAACGCGAAGGCGATGCCGATCGTGAGCGCGATCGTGCGATGGATAAAGATCGCGACCGTGGAATGGATCGTTCAGTAAGTGAAAGCAATTAAATAATCAAGTGGTTATATATGGTTTATAAAAGGAACAATATATATATATTTTATGTGAATATCAAAACAAGCTCTTTAATTTTTAGTCACGTGATATTCCTCGCGATTCTATGGACGGACCTCGCAATAGATTGTCGGAACGACGTTATCGTCGTGATGATGGCCCGGCGCGCAGCAGTGATATTGCAGATTGGCGTGCCAAGGACGGACTTGATTCCAATAAAGAAACTAAACGCGAAGATAGGTAAGGAGTCGGTAATAGTAATAAAATTACATTAGTTTTTAAATGCAGCGACTAATTTCCTTTCACAATTTGTTGTAGAAACGATGAAAATAAATCTGACAGACTTCCAGCGAGGTTCGATGAAAGAAAAAAGACCGAAGAAGATGGCTGGTCCAAAGTTCCGCCAAGACGTTAATATAGGCGAAATGATCATAGAATCGACATTTATTACTATTGAAAATCTATATTAAGCTCATAGACTTTTGCTTAAGAGACGAAGTAATATCCGATTTCACTGCTCTGCGTGTCATAAACCTTTATCGATGTCTCTCCTGAAATTTACTAAGAACTTTTGTTCCCCCATTGATCTACTTCAGTTTATATAATTTTCTATGAAAGTTTGATATGATGATATTATTAACGTGAACTCTTTACAGTACCAATTGACGGGCAGAGCGGTTAAACAGGGAGTATCTATATAATTGACTTAATTTAAGAAGTCTTCGAGACCTTAATAAAGTTCTTTTATTTCATAATTTAGAAGGGATTTCTGATTGCTCATTGATGAGAATTTCAATCTACTTAAACATATTGTATATGTAATGTTTTTCAAGGAAATGACTGTTTTATCAGAAATTAGGAGGGAGATTAGTGATGGCGATTCAAAAAAGCTTGCAACTTCAGTTACCAGTTACCACTGCTAGCGCACCTATGCCCTATATCTGACGGATTTCAGATAATATTCTTTAATTCAATCAATTCCCCTGCCCTGAGTGATTTTCTAATTAAGATAATATGCATAAGATGAAGATAACTTTTCTATTTTTTAAATGTTTGATCCTTTTGTCAGCTATCGGCTTTATTTAACCCTGAATTGGCATATGCAGTTCTTTTCAAATTGTGCGCCATCTACAGATCTAGATCAGTTTACTTACAGATGGTAAATATAATTATTTACGGTAGTATACATTATATACTTGATTCTCGTATGGTAATAACCATATTAAATGAATTATTCTAAAGTTTTAAAAAAAAATGCATGCATTGTTTGATGTAAGCACTGGGCTATACATTTTTTTCTTTGTTGGATACAGCCACCTAGCAAGTTTTTTTGTATCAATAATACATTACCTTTCATATCATAAAAGTGCATCACAAGATTGTTTGCTTTTAATCTATAGCTTAATTACTTTACACATTCATTTTTTAGAAATGCATATTTTAATAAATATGTCTAACAAATAAATATTAATATAATCCTTTTTTACTTATTATCTGTGTTTCTTTCGGTTTTGAGTTTTATCATTTATACGTAGTACATCGTCAAAATATTCGTGTAGTTGCTCCGATTGACCCTACACTCCCTGACCAGCTGCCACTATAGATAGTCAGTTATATCTATCTGTCCCGTTTAAAAAAAATTAACTTAAGAAAGAGAGACAAATAAAGCAAGTGTGGCTACGATGGAACTGCAACAATATTACAAAGGATAAAAAAAAAGAAAATTTTTAGCAAAAGTATAAGATGAAGTATTGAAAATGAATACAACAATTAATGGGCCATATTACTCAATTTCTTTCGCATTTCATTGAAATGTGAAGCAAATATTTGAGTAGCTCCTAGTGTATATACAGGTATAATTTTATTTAATATATGATCTACATTTACTGACTTCAAAAGATCATATTTTAATTTATACACAATTTGTTTCTTTTTAAGTTTTGAATGGCAAGCTATTAATGCAGGTAGAGAAAAATTAGGCAAAAATTTAGAAATTATTAAAACTCGTGGACGTATGTATTTTATCATAACTTATGATTTATTTTTTAAAGTAACTTAATTTTTTTAAATAAAAATATATTAGGCTACATTCCGATTATTCATGCATTGAATTTTCATGAAAAGCATAAAGTTATCATCTTTATTACTGTTATAGAAAATCATTAAATTTTAAAATGTAATTTAAGAAAATAAAAACCTATAATTGTCTACAGGGTTTTTCTCTAAACGGCGGAACATAAAAAGTGCTATAGTCAAATAACACGAAATCTCCTGTTTCGCTGTAAACCTTATATGTATAAAAAGTAAAGTTAAAGGATACTTAGTTTGCATCGATTTTCATTAACAAAGATAATTATCTGTAAAGCCTCTACCTATAGCACTTTGAACCATTTTTTTTACTCCTGAGCAATTTATATGTAGTACACTGTTCAAAACTGAATCATGTATGTAGTACAGATATAGTTTCTGCTTCCCTATACTATCTTGTAGCAAAAATGCTTCTCGCAAAATTGATTCATGTCCATCTCAACTCCCGGGAAGTCCCCGGAGAAATCTCCCTTAGGAGGGAGGAGATTGCCGCAGAGGGGAAGTCCCCTCGTGGTAGGCGGTGGGTGGTTGGTGATACTTACCAAAGTGATTCACCAGAAGAGTTCGCCGGTTGAGGCGCTCGTTTGTAGGCCGTGGAGGCGTCAAAAGTAAAGCCGAGAAGGCGTCAAAACCTGCTGCTGCTACGCTGCTGTCGAGCAAGTGTTGGGGTACTACATTCTTACTTTCCATTCATTATTTTCCAATTTTACTTTAGTAACCTCACTATTTGACATTTTTTCATTTCACACCCCTTTCTGCTACAACTAGCATGTAAACACTTCTCCACTCCAAAATGGCGAATGGGTCTCATTTTTCTTATTCATCTATTGGTAATGGGCCATTTCATGTTGGCACCACATGATATTGACCAATCAGCGCTCCCAGATCCTATCGTTCGGAGCGCTATAGTCAACTAACACGAATCTCCTATGTCCCGCCGTTAGAGAATCACCCTGTATGGCTTTCCCTTAATTTTTCGATGCTTTTAGGAATCGCTTTGAAAAGACCAGCGCTTTTACTTCGCGCGCATAACTCATACTCGCTTACTTCGTATGTCCACACTATGTTTATATAAAATCAATAAAAATGAATGAAAATTTGTTTAAAATTAATTAAATTATAACAAAATAATTTATTTTAATTAAATTTACTTAGATTTATTAAAACGCGGTAAAATTTTATTAACATAATAATAAAATAGCACCTATTTGATGAAAATAAAACACTAAATTATTTTTAATCGCGACTAATTCGAAATAAATGTTAATGATTATAAAAAAAGAACAGCGCGATCATTGACAACTCGTGCGCGGAAATTTTATAGATAAACTGAAACTCGCGCTTCAAAAAAAAAAAACATCCGAAACAGGTACTACTCATTAAGATTTTTTTTCACCGGCTCTTAAAACGCTAAATTTGCCATATTGATATAAAATTGTTAACATTGCAGTGTATTAGCGTAAGTATTTTCGAAAAAATGGTTATTCGTACTTGACAAAATAATCATTTTAAGGGCCAACGGTACAGTCGGATATTCAATGCTAACCACTCAACAAATTGGAGTTAAAAAATCAGTTTTAATGCCGGGCAGTTGAAAAGTTAATTAATCTGAATAAAGGTTGGAGTAACTATTTTAAAATGACTCATTTTCAAGTATAACTGCTCTTTATCTGGTGCGAAAACTGCTTTTATAACTCCAATTTCTTAAGTTGCAAGCATTGAATTTCCGACTGAACCGTTGGCCCTAAGAGATGGTGAAAGAGATCCTACTCGTATATACATATATTAAAAAAAAAACACGTTGCGGAGTGCCGATTGAAACATCCAACACTCGTAGTGTCACTGTCAGTCGATAAGTTCACGTCGCGGAGTGCGGTTGTCCCGCGTAGTGTACGTTAAGAAAAATTGCGTCGCGCAGTGCCGTTTGAAAGATCCGAGTTTCGTAGTGTTAGTCGAGAAGTGTTCGTCGCGGAATGCGGTTGACCCGCGTAGTGTACGTTAAAAAAAATAGCGTCCCGCAGTACCGTTTGAAAAATCCGAGTTTCGTAGTGTCAGTCGACAAGTGCTCGTCGCGGAGTGCGGTTGTCCCGCGTCGTGTACGTTATAAAAAATAGCGTCACGCAGTGCCGATTGAAAAATCCGAGTTTCGTAGTGTCAGTCGAGAAGTGCTCGTCGCGGAGTGCGGTTGTACCACGTAGTGTACGTTAAAATAAAATTCGCGCGCGTCGCGCAGTACCATTTGAAAAATCCGAGTTTCGTAGTGTCAGTCGAGAAATGTTCTTCGCGGAGTGCGATTGTCCCGCGTAGTGTACGTTAAAATAGAATTCGCGTCGCGCAGTGGCGTTCGAAAAATCCGAGTACCGTAGTGTCAGTCGAGTAGTTTTCGTCGCGGAGTGCGGTTGTCCCGCGTAGTGTACGTTAAAAAAAATAGCGTCCCGCAGTGCCGATTGAAAAATCCGAGTATCGTAGTGTCAGTCGAGTAATGTTCGTCGCGGAGTGCGGTTGTCCCGCGTAGTATGCGTTAAAAAAATCACGTCGCGCAATACCATTTGAAAAATCCGAGTTTCGTAGTGTCAGTCGAGAAGTGCTCGTCGCGGAGTTCGGTTGTCCCGCGTAGTGTACGTTAAAAAAAATCGCGTCGTGCAGTACCACCCATTGAAAAATTTGAGTATCGTAGTGTCAGTTGAGAAGCGTTCGTCGCGGAGTGCGATTGTCTCGCGTAGTGCACGTTAAGAAAAATCGCGTCGCGCAGTGCCGTTCGAAAAATCCGAGTTTCGTAGTGTCAGTCGAGAAATGTTCTTCGCGGAGTGCGGTTGTCCCGCGTAGTGTACGTTAAAATAGAATTCGCGTCGCGCAGTGCCGTTTGAAAAATCCGAGTATCGTAGTGTCAGTCGAGAAATGTTCTTCGCGGAGTGCGGTTGTCCCGCGTAGTGTACGTTAAAATAATATTCGCGCGTCGCGCAGTACCGTTTGAAAGATCCGAATATCGTAGTGTCAGTCGAGAAGTGCTCGTCGCGGAGTTCGATTGTCCCACGTAGTGTACGTTAAAAAAAATCGCGTCGCGCAGTGCCGTTCGAAAAATCCGAGTATCATAGTGTCAGTCGAGTAGTGTTCGTCGCGGACTGCGGTTGTCCCGCGTAGTATGCGTTAAAAAAATAGCGTCACGCAGTGCCGATTGAAAAATCCGAGTTTCGTAGTGTCAGTCGAGAAGTGCTCGTCGCGGAGTGCGGTTGTACCACGTAGTGTACGTTAAAATAAAATTCGCGCGCGTCGCGCAGTACCATTTGAAAAATCCGAGTTTCGTAGTGTCAGTCGAGAAATGTTCTTCGCGGAGTGCGATTGTCCCGCGTAGTGTACGTTAAAATAGAATTCGCGTCGCGCAGTGGCGTTCGAAAAATCCGAGTACCGTAGTGTCAGTCGAGTAGTTTTCGTCGCGGAGTGCGGTTGTCCCGCGTAGTGTACGTTAAAAAAAATAGCGTCCCGCAGTGCCGATTGAAAAATCCGAGTATCGTAGTGTCAGTCGAGTAATGTTCGTCGCGGAGTGCGGTTGTCCCGCGTAGTATGCGTTAAAAAAATCACGTCGCGCAATACCATTTGAAAAATCCGAGTTTCGTAGTGTCAGTCGAGAAGTGCTCGTCGCGGAGTTCGGTTGTCCCGCGTAGTGTACGTTAAAAAAAATCGCGTCGTGCAGTACCACCCATTGAAAAATTTGAGTATCGTAGTGTCAGTTGAGAAGCGTTCGTCGCGGAGTGCGATTGTCTCGCGTAGTGCACGTTAAGAAAAATCGCGTCGCGCAGTGCCGTTCGAAAAATCCGAGTTTCGTAGTGTCAGTCGAGAAATGTTCTTCGCGGAGTGCGGTTGTCCCGCGTAGTGTACGTTAAAATAGAATTCGCGTCGCGCAGTGCCGTTTGAAAAATCCGAGTATCGTAGTGTCAGTCGAGAAATGTTCTTCGCGGAGTGCGGTTGTCCCGCGTAGTGTACGTTAAAATAATATTCGCGCGTCGCGCAGTACCGTTTGAAAGATCCGAATATCGTAGTGTCAGTCGAGAAGTGCTCGTCGCGGAGTTCGATTGTCCCACGTAGTGTACGTTAAAAAAAATCGCGTCGCGCAGTGCCGTTCGAAAAATCCGAGTATCATAGTGTCAGTCGAGTAGTGTTCGTCGCGGACTGCGGTTGTCCCGCGTAGTATGCGTTAAAAAAATCGCGTCGCGCAGTACCGTTTGAAAAATCCGAGTTTCATAGTGTCAGTCGAGAAATGTTCTTCGCGGAGTGCGGTTGTCCCGCGTAGTGTACTTTAAAATAAAATTCGCGTCGCGCAGTGCCGTTTGAAAAATCCGAGTATCGTAGTGTCAGTCGAGAAATGTTCTTCGCGGAGTGCGGTTGTACCGCGTAGTGTACGTTAAAATAGAATTCGCGTCGCGCAGAACCGTTTGAAAGATCCGAATATCGTAGTGTCAGTCGTGTAGTGTTCGTCGCGGAGTGCGGTTGTCCCGCATAGTGTACATTAAAATTAAATTCGCGTTGAGCAGTGCAGTTTGAAAAATCCGAGTATCGTAGTGTCAGTTGAGAAATGTTCTTCGCGGAGTGCGGTTGTCCCGCGTAGTGTACGTTAAAATAGAATTCGCGTCGCGCAGTGCCGTTCGAAAAATCCGAGTATCATAGTGTCAGTCGAGTAGTGTTCGTCGCGGACTGCGGTTGTCCCGCGTAGTATGCGTTAAAAAAATCGCGTCGCGCAGTACCGTTTGAAAAGTCCGAGTTTCGTAGTGTCAGTCGAGAAATGTTCTTCGCGGAGTGCGGTTGTCCCGTGTAGTGTACGTTAAAATAGAATTCGCGTCGCGCAGTACCGTTTGAAAGATCCGAATATCGTAGTGTCAGTTGAGTAGTGTTCGTCGCGGAGTGTGGTTGTCCCGCGTAGTATGCGTTAAAAAAATCGCGTCGCGCAGTACCGTTTGAAAAATCCGAGTTTCGTAGTGTCAGTCGAGAAATGTTCTTCGCGGAGTGCGGTTGTCCCGCGTAGTGTACGTTAAAATAGAATTCGCGTCGCGCAGTGCCGTTTGAAAAATCCGAGTATCGTAGTGTCAGTCGAGAAATGTTCTTCGCGGAGTGCGGTTGTCCCGCGTAGTGTACGTTAAAATAAAATTCGCGCGTCGCGCAGTACCGTTTGAAAGATCCGAATATCGTAGTGTCAGTCGAGAAGTGCTCGTCGCGGAGTTCGATTGTCCCGCGTAGTGTACGTTAAAAAAAATCGCGTCGCGCAGTGCCGTTTGAAAAATCCGAGTATCGTAGTGTCAGTCGAGAAGTGTTCGTCGCGGACTGCGGTTGTCCCGCGTAGTATGCGTTAAAAAAATCGCGTCGCGCAGTACCGTTTGAAAAATCCGAGTTTCGTAGTGTCAGTCGAGAAATGTTCTTCGCGGAGTGCGGTTGTCCCGCGTAGTGTACTTTAAAATAAAATTCGCGTCGCGCAGTGCCGTTTGAAAAATCCGAGTATCGTAGTGTCAGTCGAGAAATGTTCTTCGCGGAGTGAGGTTGTCCCGCGTAGTGTACTTTAAAATAAAATTCGCGTCGCGCAGTGCCGTTTGAAAAATCCGAGTATCGTAGTGTCAGTCGAGAAATGTTCTTCGCGGAGTGCGGTTGTACCGCGTAGTGTACGTTAAAATAGAATTCGCGTCGCGCAGAACCGTTTGAAAGATCCGAATATCGTAGTGTCAGTCGTGTAGTGTTCGTCGCGGAGTGCGGTTGTCCCGCATAGTGTACATTAAAATTAAATTCGCGTTGAGCAGTGCAGTTTGAAAAATCCGAGTATCGTAGTGTCAGTTGAGAAATGTTCTTCGCGGAGTGCGGTTGTCCCGCGTAGTGTACGTTAAAATAGAATTCGCGTCGCGCAGTGCCGTTCGAAAAATCCGAGTATCATAGTGTCAGTCGAGTAGTGTTCGTCGCGGACTGCGGTTGTCCCGCGTAGTATGCGTTAAAAAAATCGCGTCGCGCAGTACCGTTTGAAAAGTCCGAGTTTCGTAGTGTCAGTCGAGAAATGTTCTTCGCGGAGTGCGGTTGTCCCGTGTAGTGTACGTTAAAATAGAATTCGCGTCGCGCAGTACCGTTTGAAAGATCCGAATATCGTAGTGTCAGTTGAGTAGTGTTCGTCGCGGAGTGCGGTTGTCCCGCGTAGTGTACATTAAAATTAAATTAGCGTTGAGCAGTGCCTTTTGAAAAATCCGAGTATCGTAGTGTCAGTTGAGAAATGTTCTTCGCGGAGTGCGGTTGTCCCGCGTAGTGTACGTTAAAATAGAATTCGCGTCGCGCAGTACCGTTTGAAAAATCCGAGTTTCGTAGTGTCAGTCGAGAAGTGCTCGTCGCGGTGTTCGGTTGTCCCGCGTAGTGTACGTTAAAAAAAATCGCGTCGCGCAGTGCCGTTCGAAAAATCCGAGTATCATAGTGTCAGTCGAGTAGTGTTCGTCGCGGACTGCGGTTGTCCCGCGTAGTATGCGTTAAAAAAATCGCGTCGCGCAGTACCGTTTGAAAAATCCGAGTTTCGTAGTGTCAGTCGAGAAATGTTCTTCGCGGAGTGAGGTTGTCCCGCGTAGTGTACTTTAAAATAAAATTCGCGTCGCGCAGTGCCGTTTGAAAAATCCGAGTATCGTAGTGTCAGTCGAGAAATGTTCTTCGCGGAGTGCGGTTGTACCGCGTAGTGTACGTTAAAATAAAATTCGCGCGTCGCGCAGTGCCGTTTGAAAAATCCAAGTATCGTAGTGTCAGTCGAGAAGTGTTCGTCGCGGACTGCGGTTGTCCCGCGTTGTGTCAGTTAAAATAGAATTCGCGTCGCACAGTGCCGTTCGAAAAATCCGAGTATCGTAGTGTCAGTCGAGTAGTGTTCGTCGCGTAGTGCGGTTGTACCGCGTAGTGTACGTTAAAATAAAATTCGCGTCGCGCAGTGCCGTTTGAAAAATCCGAGTATCGTAGTGTCAGTCGAGAAGTGTTCGTCGCGGACTGCGGTTGTCCCGCGTAGTATGCGTTAAAAAAATCGCGTCGCGCAGTACCGTTTGAAAAATCCGAGTTTCGTAGTGTCAGTCGAGAAATGTTCTTCGCGGAGTGCGGTTGTCCCGCGTAGTGTACTTTGAAATAAAATTCGCGTCGCGCAGTGCCGTTTGAAAAATCCGAGTATCGTAGTGTCAGTCGAGAAATGTTCTTCGCGGAGTGCGGTTGTACCGCGTAGTGTACGTTAAAATAAAATTCGCGCGTCGCGCAGTGCCGTTTGAAAAATCCGAGTATCGTAGTGTCAGTCGAGAAGTGTTCGTCGCGGACTGCGGTTGTCCCGCGTTGTGTCAGTTAAAATAGAATTCGCGTCGCGCAGTGCCGTTCGAAAAATCCGAGTATCGTAGTGTCAGTCGAGTAGTGTTCGTCGCGTAGTGCGGTTGTACCGCGTAGTGTACGTTAAAATAAAATTCGCGTCGCGCAGTGCCGTTTGAAAAATCCGAGTATCGTAGTGTCAGTCGAGAAGTGTTCGTCGCGGACTGCGGTTGTCCCGCGTAGTATGCGTTAAAAAAATCGCGTCGCGCAGTACCGTTTGAAAAATCCGAGTTTCGTAGTGTCAGTCGAGAAATGTTCTTCGCGGAGTGCGGTTGTCCCGCGTAGTGTACGTTAAAATAGAATTCGCGTCGCGCAGTGCCGTTTGAAAAATCCAAGTATCGTAGTGTCAGTCGAGTATAGTTCGTCACGGAGTGCGGTTGTCCCGCGTAGTATACGTTAAAATAAAATTTGCGCCGCGCAGTGCCGTTTGAAAAATCCGGGTATCGTAGTGTCAGTCGAGAAGTGTTCGTCGCGGACTGCGGTTGTCCCGCGTAGTATGCGTTAAAAAAATCGCGTCGCGCAGTACCGTTTGAAAAATCCGAGTTTCGTAGTGTCAGTCGAGAAATGTTCTTCGCGGAGTGCGGTTGTCCCGCGTAGTGTACTTTAAAATAAAATTCGCGTCGCGCAGTGCCGTTTGAAAAATCCGAGTATCGTAGTGTCAGTCGAGAAATGTTCTTCGCGGAGTGCGGTTGTACCGCGTAGTGTACGTTAAAATAAAATTCGCGCGTCGCGCAGTGCCGTTTGAAAAATCCGAGTATCGTAGTGTCAGTCGAGAAGTGTTCGTCGCGGACTGCGGTTGTCCCGCGTTGTGTCAGTTAAAATAGAATTCGCGTCGCGCAGTGCCGTTCGAAAAATCCGAGTATCGTAGTGTCAGTCGAGTAGTGTTCGTCGCGTAGTGCGGTTGTACCGCGTAGTGTACGTTAAAATAAAATTCGCGTCGCGCAGTGCCGTTTGAAAAATCCGAGTATCGTAGTGTCAGTCGAGAAGTGTTCATCGCGGACTGCGGTTGTCCCGCGTAGTATGCGTTAAAAAAATCGCGTCGCGCAGTACCGTTTGAAAAATCCGAGTTTCGTAGTGTCAGTCGAGAAATGTTCTTCGCGGAGTGCGGTTGTCCCGCGTAGTGTACGTTAAAATAGAATTCGCGTCGCGCAGTGCCGTTTGAAAAATCCAAGTATCGTAGTGTCAGTCGAGTATAGTTCGTCACGGAGTGCGGTTGTCCCGCGTAGTATACGTTAAAATAAAATTTGCGCCGCGCAGTGCCGTTTGAAAAATCCGGGTATCGTAGTATCAGTCGAGTAGTGTTCGTCGCGGAGTGCGGTTGTACCGCGTAGTGTACGTTAAAATAATTTTCGCATCGCATAGTGTCGTTTCAAAATCTTTTTTTCGCGATTGAATAACGTCAGCGTCTTCATCTCCATCGTCTTCATCAACGCCATCAACATCGCCATCAACATCGCCATCCCCATCGCCATCCCCATCGTCGGTTTTATCGCAGAACATGTATGGATTATTGCAGGGAATTCGCCGAATGAGTGAGTACCGCGGGTAAAACCGTGGAAATTTTTTTTATTAACTGAAGAATGACCGAAAACCTATCGGTTGGTTGTATTTGGTCTTTCTTCGGTGAAAATCATTTCTTTTTTTTCATGTTATTTCTGATCCTCCATTTTGTCTATTTCTATTTTGCCCCTATTTTCTGTATTTCATATAGGCTTAGATTTGCGTTATATGTAAGCTCTTTAGCTTTGCCTATTGGGTAGGCATTATAGTTTTCGGTATTAAACAAGTTATCATTTTCAGGTTTCTTATTTCCTTTTAAAATAAAGGGAATCACCTGAACGTCACTATCTATGGGGATTCTATCTTCTCACACATGTCCAGTTTAACCCATTTGCATCATAAGCGCACATATGCTCGCTCTGGTGATAGTGGCCAGGCAAAATGCGCACATATGTGCGCTTATGATGCAAATGGGTTAACTAATAAAGGCACATCATAATTGAATTAACGTTCACTCTCAACAGAAAACAGTTTCTCAATTAATAACTAGAATCAAATATCATTTGCACTTTTTTTTACTCATATATTTTTAGTAGAATTTTTGTATTAAATACCATTTTTTCCAGTTCTTGAAATTCGTAATTATAAACTGAAATACGGAAATATTTTCCTTGAAAATCCTTCCATATTTCAGGTTAATTACTCGTTTTTTCAAATTGTACTAACATTTATTTTTTTCAGGTGGAGTGGAAGAGGACCATTCCTAGTGGCCAAATTGTCTAATATCGATATAAATCCGATAACGAATCGAAACCAACCCTGTACCACTTTCTCCCTTGGCTGGAGAAAGCAAAACGTCATTCGGAATCGAGCCGTCGTCGGAGGAAGACGTACAGGCAAATAATTTCTTTTCCTATTTCTCATGCTCGTTTAATTTATTTTATGTTTTAGGTGGGACAAGTATAGGGCAAGGCTACCAAGGAGTAGGGAGTAAACACTGTCCGTTTACTTAAGTCCCCATTTATTTAATTAATTTCAAGGATAGGCAAATTTAGTTTTATTATTTCCTTTCTTTGTTAATTCAAATACAGATGTTTGTTGATAAGTGGACTCTCGAGTGTCAACTGGCTCGGGCTGATCCTCCTTCAGTGACTATCAACCCTTACTTACTTTGTCCTTGTGGACTCTCGATGTTGGCTCATTAAGTTCACCTAATAGGGGTCCATCTTTATTGATGTGTAAATCGTTTCCTCGATGTAGTAGTTCTTCGTGTGACAACTCGGATCCACACCAAGGGACAAAGAAAGTAATGGTAATTAGTCACTGAGGAGAGTATCAGTCATGATCTGGTTGACCTTTGTGTGAATTAATATTCACGCTCGAGAGGAGGAAGCTACTCAACTAACCGCTGGAAAGAAGTAACAATTTCGTTAGCTTCTCTATTCACTTACTTTTTGTAGCATGCTAATTAATTTATATCTTTGTCTGTCCTTGAAATTCTCTATAATAATCTGAAATGTAGAAATATTTTCCTTGAAAATCATTCCACATTTCGGGTTGAATACTCGTTTTTTCAATTTTATTTTGGTTTTTTCTTTTTGTTTCAGTTAGATCGGGAGAGGAGCATGGGTAGTGACCACATTGACCAATATCAATATAAATCCTATACGAATCGGCACCAATCATTCGCCATTACCACCCTGGGTTGGACGAAGACAAACCGTCACTTGGAATCGGGACATTGTCGGAGGAGGACGTACAGGCAAATAATTTCTTTTCCTATATTTCTCATGCTTGTTTAATTTTATTTAATGTTTTAGGTGGGACAAGTATAGGGCAAGGCTACCAAGGAGTAGGGTGTAAACACTGTCCGTTTACTTAAGTCCCCATTTATTTAATTAATTTGAAGGATAGGCAAATTTAGTTTTATTATTTCCTTTCTTTGTTAATTCAAGTACAGATGTTTGTTGATAAGTGGACTCTCGAGTGTCAACTGGCTCGGGCTGATCCTCCTTCAGTGACTATCAACCCTTACTTACTTTGTCCTTGTGGACTCTCGATGTTGGCTCATTAAGTTCACCTAATAGGGGTCCATCTTTATTGATGTGTAAATCGTTTCCTCGATGTAGTAGTTCTTCGTGTGACAACTCGGATCCACACCAAGGGACAAAGAAAGTAATGGTAATTAGTCACTGAGGAGAGTATCAGTCATGATCTGGTTGACCTTTGTGTGAATTAATATTCACGCTCGAGAGGAGGAAGCTACTCAACTAACCGCTGGAAAGAAGTAACAATTTCGTTAGCTTCTCTATTCACTTACTTTTTGTAGCATGCTAATTAATTTATATCTTTGTCTGTCCTTGAAATTCTCTATAATAATCTGAAATGTAGAAATATTTTCCTTGAAAATCATTCCACATTTCGGGTTGAATACTCGTTTTTTCAATTTTATTTTGGTTTTTTCTTTTTGTTTCAGTTAGATCGGGAGAGGAGCATGGGTAGTGACCACATTGACCAATATCAATATAAATCCTATACGAATCGGCACCAATCATTCGCCATTACCACCCTGGGTTGGACGAAGACAAACCGTCACTTGGAATCGGGACATTGTCGGAGGAGGACGTACAGGCAAATAATTTCTTTTCCTATATTTCTCATGCTTGTTTAATTTTATTTAATGTTTTAGGTGGGACAAGTATAGGGCAAGGCTACCAAGGAGTAGGGTGTAAACACTGTCCGTTTACTTAAGTCCCCATTTATTTAATTAATTTCAAGGATAGGCAAATTTTATTTTATTATTTCCTTTCTTTGTTAATTCAAGTACAGATGTTTGTTGATAAGTGGACTCTCGAGTGTCAACTGGCTCGGGCTGATCCTCCTTCAGTGACTATCAACCCTTACTTACTTTGTCCTTGTGGACTCTCGATGTTGGCTCATTAAGTTCACCTAATAGGGGTCCATCTTTATTGATGTGTAAATCGTTTCCTCGACGTAGTAGTTCTTCGTGTGACAACTCGGATCCACACCAAGGGACAAAGAAAGTAATGGTAATTAGTCACTGAGGAGAGTATCAGTCATGATCTGGTTGACCTTTGTGTGAATTAATATTCACGCTCGAGAGGAGGAAGCTACTCAACTTACAGCTGGAAAGAAGTAACAATTTCGTTAGCATCTCTGTTCATTCACTTTTGTAGCATGCTTTATTAGTTTATATCTTTGTCTATCCTTGAAATTTCCAATTAGAATCTGAAATGTGGAAATATTTTCCTTGAA
Source organism: Prorops nasuta (assembly GCF_024137725.1). Taxonomy (NCBI): domain Eukaryota; kingdom Metazoa; phylum Arthropoda; class Insecta; order Hymenoptera; family Bethylidae; genus Prorops; species Prorops nasuta. Next base: position 2,442,087 of record NW_027116808.1, read on the forward strand.
AATCCTTCCACATTTCGGGTTGAATACTCGTTTTTTCAAATTTATTTTTGTTTTCTTTCTGTTTCAGTTGGAGAGAGAGAGGGCCATGGATATTGACCACATTATCCAATATCGACATAAATCCAACACGAATCGGCACCAATCATTCGCCATTACCACCCTGGGTTGGACGAAGACAAACCGTCACTTGGAATCGGGACATTGTCGGAGGAGGACGTACAGGCAAATAATTTCTTTTCCTATATTTCTCATGCTTGTTTAATTTTATTTAATGTTTTAGGTGGGACAAGTATAGGGCAAGGCTACCAAGGAGTAGGGTGTAAACACTGTCCGTTTACTTAAGTCCCCATTTATTTAATTAATTTCAAGGATAGGCAAATTTTATTTTATTATTTCCTTTCTTTGTTAATTCAAGTACAGATGTTTGTTGATAAGTGGACTCTCGAGTGTCAACTGGCTCGGGCTGATCCTCCTTCAGTGACTATCAACCCTTACTTACTTTGTCCTTGTGGACTCTCGATGTTGGCTCATTAAGTTCACCTAATAGGGGTCCATCTTTATTGATGTGTAAATCGTTTCCTCGACGTAGTAGTTCTTCGTGTGACAACTCGGATCCACACCAAGGGACAAAGAAAGTAATGGTAATTAGTCACTGAGGAGAGTATCAGTCATGATCTGGTTGACCTTTGTGTGAATTAATATTCACGCTCGAGAGGAGGAAGCTACTCAACTTACAGCTGGAAAGAAGTAACAATTTCGTTAGCATCTCTGTTCATTCACTTTTGTAGCATGCTTTATTAGTTTATATCTTTGTCTATCCTTGAAATTTCCAATTAGAATCTGAAATGTGGAAATATTTTCCTTGAAAATCCTTCCACATTTCGGGTTGAATACTCGTTTTTTCAAATTTATTTTTGTTTTCTTTCTGTTTCAGTTGGAGAGAGAGAGGGCCATGGATATTGACCACATTATCCAATATCGACATAAATCCAACACGAATCGGCACCAATCATTCGCCATTACCACCCTGGGTTGGACGAAGACAAACCGTCACTTGGAATCGGGACATTGTCGGAGGAGGACGTACAGGCAAATAATTTCTTTTCCTATATTTCTCATGCTTGTTTAATTTTATTTAATGTTTTAGGTGGGACAAGTATAGGGCAAGGCTACCAAGGAGTAGGGTGTAAACACTGTCCGTTTACTTAAGTCCCCATTTATTTAATTAATTTGAAGGATAGGCAAATTTAGTTTTATTATTTCCTTTCTTTGTTAATTCAAGTACAGATGTTTGTTGATAAGTGGACTCTCGAGTGTCAACTGGCTCGGGCTGATCCTCCTTCAGTAACTATCAACCCTTACTTACTTTGTCCTTGTGGACTCTCGACGTTGGCTCATTAAGTTCACCTAATAGGGGTCCATCTTTATTGATGTGTAAATCGTTTCCTCGACGTAGTAGTTCTTCGTGTGACAACTCGGATCCACACCAAGGGACAAAGAAAGTAAGGGTAATTAGTCACTGAGGAGAGTATCAGTCATGATCTGGTTGACCTTTGTGTGAATTAATATTCACGCTCGAGAGGAGGAAGCTTCTCAACTAACCGCTGGAAAGAAGTAACAATTTCGTTAGCTTCTCTATTCACTCACTTTTTGTAGCATGCTAATTAATTTATATCTTTGGCTGTCCTTGAAATTCTCTATTATAATCTGAAATGTAGAAATATTTTCCTTGAAAATCTTTCCACATTTCGGGTTGAATACTCGTTTTTTCAATTTTTTTTTGATTTTTTCTTTTTGTTTCAGATGAGGCGGCGCCGCCTCCCTCCCCGACGGTGTGCCACCTTGTCGTGGTGGGGAGGCTCACTTCTACAAGATCCTTTCCGACTAGTAAATGATTCGAATTCATTTTCTGGTCTTTGGGAATCTTGTAGAAGTGCCAAGAGCACACCACACCTTAACTATACTATAGTATTCATTCCCGGGTTGAATTATATTATTTAATCCATTACTACACTATCTGAGGCCTGAGCTACATATGATTTAATTTCCCATTGTGTATATACACAGTGGGAAATTGAATCGTGTGTGCTTTTAACTATAGTGTAGTATATCATTTTCCATGTTAAATTACAGAGTGAAACTAGCCGAACCACACACGATTCAATTTCCCACTGGAAGATGAGTTACATAGGTTGCATTCAGTAGTGACAACAGTTGCGGAACTGTTGAGTAATTCTTTTTAAACTTCTACTTTTATTGGATAAAATTATAGGATCTAAGAGTAATAGCCAATAACATACACCGCTCCCTCAGCATAGGTACGATTTCACTTTTCGCTCGTCGCTAGCGACAAATGGTCACGTGGGACAAAGTATACTACATTTTCTGCTTATTCTGTCGCTAGCGACACTGAAATAAAGTTGGATTTATCCAACTTTTCAGCGACATCGCTAGTATCGCCCGTATCGCCTGTATCGCTGCTCGTATGTATTCAACGGAACGGAACAGGCGGATCGTGTGAATTTTAAATTTGAAAAATGGATGGAAATTCAAATTGAAAATACATTTGTCACATTTATAGCAAGCCGATACATATGAAGCTAAAAAATAATATAATGAATAATTATTGTAATTAATATATAAGAAACGTTGAATATAATTAACCCAAAAAACAGGCTTTGCTTGTAAAATAATACGGCATATATACAGAGTGAAGCTGTTATACCGCCCTAGAATATAGATGCAAAAAGACGAGTATCTCTTTAATTATAAAAGATATTCAATTTGTGCATAGGACCTTCTCGAATTCTCTTGTTATTTGCTTTCGCAAAGGTCATATATAAAAATTGAATATCTCTTATATAGTTAAAAAGATATGCATCTTTTTCTACTAATGTTTTGGGGCGGTTTAAGTTCCTTACCCTGTATAGATTTCTTACTAAAAACAGAATCTTAAATTGTAACATTTTTATTACAAAATAAATTCAATTAAGTTTTATTATGAGTAACATGTAGCAACAATTAATTTTACTAATAAAATTATCAAACTAGGGATAATCATAATTTTACTAATGTAAATTATTATTTTCTGATATATGAACTATATAATTTTCATCCTCTCATGCTATATAGGAAAATGAAGGAATTATTTTCATAACAAGGATTTAAGAAAACATTAATTTCAAATATATATGAAACCTTTATTAATTCCTCATTCAATATATGTGCATACCTCATAACTTTTGATTATTATTATAATATTCACAATTTTTTTATACATATGCAAATTAAATTCAAATGTCATATACCATAACACGACACCACAGTCACTACACCTAAGAAACCATTATGCGATTGCTGCTAGCGATTACCCGTTTCCTTCGTTCCTACATTCAGAACCCGCCTCAGAATACATGTCGCTGCTAGCGACGAGCGACAAGCGACAAGTGAAAACATAGGAGAGATAAACTGCATATTCTGTCGCTAGTGTCCATCTTGGATTGCATATACTATATCATCTTATATTTATCGCTAGCGACGAGCGACAAGTGAAATCGTATGTAATGGTATAGTACGGCCCTATGTATTTTGAAATTAGTAATTAGAAATATCTATATTGCGGCCCCTCTACAGTCTCTACCCTCTGACGTATTTCCGCCGACCAGTAGTATCAGCAGCGACTATAGCGTAGTACCTAAAATAGTACTACGCTATAGGATATGTCGCTTTTTGGTACTACGGTAGTACCGAAAGTACACAGTGGGAAATTGAATCGTGTGTGCTTCGGCTAGCTTCACTATGTAATTTAACGTGCAAAATGATATACTACACTATAGTTGAAAGCACACACGATTCAATTTCCCACTGTGTACTACATACTACACTTGGCAACTCTGGTACTCGCAGTTCTCGCAGTCAATAGCGGAACGGGGCCTGAATTAGGCTTTTAGCGGGCCATCTAACGTGGTTCCTAAAATTCCTAAATGCATGAAGAGACGCCATACATACGTACATATGTATACATATGCATATGTACATACATATGTACTACTTGCCGCAGTCACTGCACAGTGCGCGCAACTAGAGGTCTGTTCTTTTTCGCTGTTTGCTGCACTAGTGCAATAAGTTAGAGTGGAGAAAACATACATATGTTTATCTTATTTCAACTAATTGCATTAGTTCGATAGTGCAGCGAAAAGGAACAAACGGTATAGGACTGACAAATAACTGATTGCACTAGTTCGATAGTGCAGCGAAAATGAACAGACCTTATGCTACTAATTTAAGGGTCGGTGAAACGTTCGCAAATGCAATGCTGGAGACTTAAGAATTTGAAGCCAAAACAGCAGTTTTCATGTTCGGGAACTCGAAATAAAGATATTCTGAAGATAAACTAGATGAGTTAAATGGTAATTTGTCATTTTTACGCAGAATTATCGTCTATTTAGAATGATCACTTCTTTTTTGGTTTCGAATTCTTAGGGTGAGATTCACCAAGTCCGGCTTGGGGCTAGCCGGGCTAAACTCATATGTACTCATGTAACGGTAACTATACTACTTTAGCCCGAAAGTATACCATCCGTTTGTTTCTTTTCGCTGCACTATCGAACTAATGCAATTAGTTGAAATAAGACAAACATATGTTTTCTCCACTCTAACTTATTGCACTAGTGCAGCAAACAGCGAAAAAGAACAGACCTCATGTTAACCCGGCTAGCCTTCAAGCCGGACTTGGTGAATCTCACCCTTAGGTTTCCAGCATTGCATTTGCGAACGTTTCAGGCGCGTTCACGGAGCACGCTTTTAGCACTGCACTGCCAACGCTACTGCGCATAGAAAAATGATTGAAATGTGTGCGCAGTAGCGTTGATAGCGTCTCCGTGAACGCGCCCTTCATCGACCCTAAAGCGGAGCCTCTCTATTAAGTGCCTATATCTATGAATGTATGTATGTACTGACATTCATCGAATCTGCTCGTGAAGAATGGCCTACTAGATTTGTAACTAGCTGGACAGCTTCAGGTCTCTAGTTCTCACCAAAGCGTAAAACGTCACGGTGACGTCAGATGACGTCACGATGACGTATAGGAGTCGTGGTGGGGAGAATAAGGAGAATCTGGTAAATTGCATATACTCGAGTGTAGCGGTTGATCGTCTTACTTTTGTCAAAAGTATATCATCTCGGGATAAAATGGTATAGTAAGAATTTTCTTCTTTCTCTGTCTAATAGCATAAGAGTGAGAGAGAAAGACATATGATACCCCATGTGCCCATTGATTCTGCTCGAGCACGTTTTTGGTATAGTGATAGGAATTTTGGTATACTGATAGAAGCGGTAATAATATAGTAATCAAACGACAGATCAATAAAAAGAAGAGGGCATATTCCAATGAGTGAAGTGTCAAAATGTGCAACTTAACCTCTGTAATTTGTATTAATTTATTAAAATAACTTGTAAGTGATGAACTTTTAATAAAATCATATTAAGTGTTATAAATTTGTATAAAAAATATGTATTTTAGTTTTAACCTATTATTGTGTAACATATGGTGTATAAAAATAACTGAAAATATATATTTTAAATTAAATTTATGTTGTTGATATTTTGTCAAGAATAACACATCATTAACTTTTATATTAATAATAAGGAGCTATATTCTTGAGTCGTAAAGTCCATTGGAGCTTGCAAGTCAACTATGGATCCCAAGCTTACAGCAATAAGATTCTACGAATAAAGAAGATGCAATTCATTATTAAAATAGATAATCGTTAACTCAGATTTTTTTGCAGAAACCTAATATCAATAGTGACAAGCTTTCGTATCTATTTCCAATTGATGATGCTGGAAGAGAACCTCTGAGAGCTCCTGACAGCTCAACTGCCACAGGTCCAAGAAACAGCTATTTACGTAAATCTGTCCAGTGTCATGCAATACATTATCCAGAAGCCATTCTGCTATTATCCAGCTAATGTTTCTACGCAATATAATTAATTTCTTATTAATTTTCAAATATACTAAATATGTAAAGAAGAAAAAGCCAATATATTAAAATCCATTTACTTACACTACATCTCATTACGTAACCATGAGTGAATATTGTTGAATGGTGACAGAACAGTTTATAGTTGCAGAATCAGAATACATTCCTGTTGTGGGTAATGTTGCTGGGTCCTTTTGTTCTTTCGCAGTATCCAAAAGCAGCAAATTTGCAATGATTTTACAATTATAGCCTATATTCGAAGAAAACTTTAATACTTAAACTTAAATTGAAGAATATTCAAATGATTAATAGTAACTCCTTACGGATTAAGATATCTTGCATTATTTTCAATTTCTGCTACCAGTGCATATAGGCAAATTCAGTGGTAAATTGTTATTCTCATCACTTAGAGCTTGTTAATCCTGTAAGTTACGTAGCACTTTAAAGTGGGCAAACAAATCCTTACGCTGCATTATATTAGTCTTCTCTTCCTTCGCTAACTTTTGAAAATTCATATATTACTGTTATCCACGAGTATATTTACCCAGTGGCTGAAAAATATTAGAAAGAGTATGAAAATTCATTCTTAAAAGTAAGCATAAATTATTTCCATATTCATAAAGTTATACATACCTATTCTATTATTTAGCTGGATGTTAGCTGCCACGAAGACATCCATATGCAATGTGCCTGCCCTCCTTCCTTTTTATTCCAGTGTATTATCCTAATAGTTTGCTGCAGGACAGTCTTAAGTCAGAAATAGATTGAAGTGTGATAATTCGGTTCTACTTTCTCTTTACCCTGGCCTACCATGAGGAGATACTCTTTTTTATCTTGATTTTTCATAACGTAAATGATAAATAATTATTCCTGAAATAAAAACGTGCACACACACATATATATATATATATATATATTATTGTCTTTTCAGATTATATACTGTATTTTTTATCTTATATAATTTATTTTTTTTTTCTTTTTTTCAGTACTCCGAAAATTGATTTACGTTAAATAATATTGGTGGCCCTGAAAAGGGCCGATTTTTGGATCCAACACGTGGCAGAGCACATTCCTTTTTTATACCATGCAATCCGATCCATCTAAAAAAATACCCATTCGAAACCAACAACAGTAAAGCTCATTCAATAATCCGTCCAGTAGCCATTCCGCTCGATCACTTGATTAAGTCGATTAGGTATCGAGTTAGTCAAGTTAGCTAAGAACTCTGGGTCAGACCTAAGGCCTTCCCAGATATTCTTCGCTTGATCGAGAATCGCTGCCCTCGTCCTCGCGCCTGGCTCTATCCATCGTCTGGACATCAATGCCCAGACGTTCCCAATTAAATTGAGATCCGGTGATCGAGCGGGCCAATCCACCACTTCCAACTCCGGGTGTCGCGCAAACCACGCTCGCGTTTCGCGTGAGGTATGGATCGCTGAATTGTCCTGCACAAATCGGATCACCGGTACTTCATCCGCGGGATATACATTACGCACGCTTGGGAGAAAAATTTCTTCCAAGATGCGAATGTATTCCCGGGAATTCATACGTGGAGAAATCTCCACAAGATCACCGATATGTTCACCGGAAATCCAGCCCCATACGCCACACGATACGCGTCCAGACCGATGAGTCTGGAAGACGTGGTTTGGCTGCAACCGGGTATCGTTCGGGCGCCACACGTGCAAGGCCTGAGCCTGAGAGGGCAACGATATGAAAACCTTTTCATCGGTCCATATCGTAGCCTTCCAATCTGCACGGCTCCGCGAAAGATTCGCGAGGGCATAGCCAACTCTCTGCTCACGGTGAGCAGGAGTTAATGGGATTTTACGCGCTGGACGACGGCAGTGAATACCTGCAGAGTGTAAACGCCGCAGGCCGGTGGTCACTGAAGCTGGATAATCTATCTCCTCCACTATGTCGCTGACACTAGCGAAGGGATCTTCTTCGATCCTGCTCAGCAGCTGCTGGTCATCGATCTCCGAAGTCCTTTTCTGCCCTCTGTTCTCCGCTCTCCGGTCACGCAGTGCGTGGTCTCCGCCTTCGCGGTACCGACGTATCCAGCGCCTGACGGTGGTCTCGTGTGCCCCGCAGAGTACAGCGATCTCACTCGCGCTTTTCCCGCACTCAAAATAGCCAATGGCTCTTCCTCTGGTAGCCTCACTATGCTGTGACATCGTCGACGTATCCAATAGATATGAATGTTATAACAAATTAACGTTATTATCGATACTTCTAATTCAATAATCGAGGCATTATTCACTTTTATCTATAATAACGTTAATTTGTTATAACATTCATATCTATTGGATACGTCGACGATGTCACAGCATAGTGAGGCTACCAGAGGAAGAGCCATTGGCTATTTTGAGTGCGGGAAAAGCGCGAGTGAGATCGCTGTACTCTGCGGGGCACACGAAACCACCGTCAGGCGCTGGATACGTCGGTACCGCGAAGGCGGAGACCACGCACTGCGTGACCGGAGAGCGGAGAACAGAGGGCAGAAAAGGACTTCGGAGATCGATGACCAGCAGCTGCTGAGCAGGATCGAAGAAGATCCCTTCGCTAGTGTCAGCGACATAGTGGAGGAGATAGATTATCCAGCTTCAGTGACCACCGGCCTGCGGCGTTTACACTCTGCAGGTATTCACTGCCGTCGTCCAGCGCGTAAAATCCCATTAACTCCTGCTCACCGTGAGCAGAGAGTTGGCTATGCCCTCGCGAATCTTTCGCGGAGCCGTGCAGATTGGAAGGCTACGATATGGACCGATGAAAAGGTTTTCATATCGTTGCCCTCTCAGGCTCAGGCCTTGCACGTGTGGCGCCCGAACGATACCCGGTTGCAGCCAAACCACGTCTTCCAGACTCATCGGTCTGGACGCGTATCGTGTGGCGTATGGGGCTGGATTTCCGGTGAACATATCGGTGATCTTGTGGAGATTTCTCCACGTATGAATTCCCGGGAATACATTCGCATCTTGGAAGAAATTTTTCTCCCAAGCGTGCGTAATGTATATCCCGCGGATGAAGTACCGGTGATCCGATTTGTGCAGGACAATTCAGCGATCCATACCTCACGCGAAACGCGAGCGTGGTTTGCGCGACACCCGGAGTTGGAAGTGGTGGATTGGCCCGCTCGATCACCGGATCTCAATTTAATTGAGAACGTCTGGGCATTGATGTCCAGACGATGGATAGAGCCAGGCGCGAGGACGAGGGCAGCGATTCTCGATCAAGCGAAGAATATCTGGGAAGGCCTTAGGTCTGACCCAGAGTTCTTAGCTAACTTGACTAACTCGATACCTAATCGACTTAATCAAGTGATCGAGCGGAATGGCTACTGGACGGATTATTGAATGAGCTTTACTGTTGTTGGTTTCGAATGGGTATTTTTTTAGATGGATCGGATTGCATGGTATAAAAAAGGAATGTGCTCTGCCACGTGTTGGATCCAAAAATCGGCCCTTTTCAGGGCCACCAATATTATTTAACGTAAATCAATTTTCGGAGTACTGAAAAAAAGAAAAAAAAAATAAATTATATAAGATAAAAAATACAGTATATAATCTGAAAAGACAATAATATATATATATATATATATATGTGTGTGTGCACGTTTTTATTTCAGGAATAATTATTTATCATTTACGTTATGAAAAATCAAGATAAAAAAGAGTATCTCCTCATGGTAGGCCAGGGTAAAGAGAAAGTAGAACCGAATTATCACACTTCAATCTATTTCTGACTTAAGACTGTCCTGCAGCAAACTATTAGGATAATACACTGGAATAAAAAGGAAGGAGGGCAGGCACATTGCATATGGATGTCTTCGTGGCAGCTAACATCCAGCTAAATAATAGAATAGGTATGTATAACTTTATGAATATGGAAATAATTTATGCTTACTTTTAAGAATGAATTTTCATACTCTTTCTAATATTTTTCAGCCACTGGGTAAATATACTCGTGGATAACAGTAATATATGAATTTTCAAAAGTTAGCGAAGGAAGAGAAGACTAATATAATGCAGCGTAAGGATTTGTTTGCCCACTTTAAAGTGCTACGTAACTTACAGGATTAACAAGCTCTAAGTGATGAGAATAACAATTTACCACTGAATTTGCCTATATGCACTGGTAGCAGAAATTGAAAATAATGCAAGATATCTTAATCCGTAAGGAGTTACTATTAATCATTTGAATATTCTTCAATTTAAGTTTAAGTATTAAAGTTTTCTTCGAATATAGGCTATAATTGTAAAATCATTGCAAATTTGCTGCTTTTGGATACTGCGAAAGAACAAAAGGACCCAGCAACATTACCCACAACAGGAATGTATTCTGATTCTGCAACTATAAACTGTTCTGTCACCATTCAACAATATTCACTCATGGTTACGTAATGAGATGTAGTGTAAGTAAATGGATTTTAATATATTGGCTTTTTCTTCTTTACATATTTAGTATATTTGAAAATTAATAAGAAATTAATTATATTGCGTAGAAACATTAGCTGGATAATAGCAGAATGGCTTCTGGATAATGTATTGCATGACACTGGACAGATTTACGTAAATAGCTGTTTCTTGGACCTGTGGCAGTTGAGCTGTCAGGAGCTCTCAGAGGTTCTCTTCCAGCATCATCAATTGGAAATAGATACGAAAGCTTGTCACTATTGATATTAGGTTTCTGCAAAAAAATCTGAGTTAACGATTATCTATTTTAATAATGAATTGCATCTTCTTTATTCGTAGAATCTTATTGCTGTAAGCTTGGGATCCATAGTTGACTTGCAAGCTCCAATGGACTTTACGACTCAAGAATATAGCTCCTTATTATTAATATAAAAGTTAATGATGTGTTATTCTTGACAAAATATCAACAACATAAATTTAATTTAAAATATATATTTTCAGTTATTTTTATACACCATATGTTACACAATAATAGGTTAAAACTAAAATACATATTTTTTATACAAATTTATAACACTTAATATGATTTTATTAAAAGTTCATCACTTACAAGTTATTTTAATAAATTAATACAAATTACAGAGGTTAAGTTGCACATTTTGACACTTCACTCATTGGAATATGCCCTCTTCTTTTTATTGATCTGTCGTTTGATTACTATATTATTACCGCTTCTATCAGTATACCAAAATTCCTATCACTATACCAAAAACGTGCTCGAGCAGAATCAATGGGCACATGGGGTATCATATGTCTTTCTCTCTCACTCTTATGCTATTAGACAGAGAAAGAAGAAAATTCTTACTATACCATTTTATCCCGAGATGATATACTTTTGACAAAAGTAAGACGATCAACCGCTACACTCGAGTATATGCAATTTACCAGATTCTCCTTATTCTCCCCACCACGACTCCTATACGTCATCGTGACGTCATCTGACGTCACCGTGACGTTTTACGCTTTGGTGAGAACTAGAGACCTGAAGCTGTCCAGCTAGTTACAAATCTAGTAGGCCATTCTTCACGAGCAGATTCGATGAATGTCAGTGTACATACATTAGTGATGCTCAAATCTTCAAACTATATCGATATTTCGTATCGATACGTATAGCGCAGCATAACATCGATACGTGAAAAATATCGAGCTCCTTGTATCGATATTTCGATATTCATCGATACTTATAGAATATGTCATGTATGTAGTATAATAATAATATACGCACAGTTGATTTTGTTATTACATGTAATTAACTATATAAAGTGAATTTTTAAACAAATTCAATACAAATGGTATGTTAAATTTTCAGTTTTTTCTTTGTAAATTGTTTTAAGTGCTACTATGTATAAATAAAAGCTATTATATCTATATTTATTTTTTCCTTACTTTTAATTAATTCTTCAAATTTCACAAAATATAATATATGATAATTATTATACAACTATATAACATAACGTAATATTAAGACAGCTAGCAAATGATGTCACCTATAGATGCTTAATTAATATACCAATAGTTGACGTAACCTATAACAAAACTGACAAAAGTAAATGAAGAATTCTTAATATTTACTGTAAAATTTATAGTTTGTGAACTAATATGTAGTTTATATTAGCTTTCTTTAACTTAATAGATGAATAATTATCAAGTTAACCTTAGGCTACTGCATGAAGTATGAAAGAGCGGTAGAGTACAAATCATCACAGATTTCATGTTACGTCCTGTAGGCTCAGGCTTACTCCAGTATCTATAAAAATTATTGTACAATTGAGATACAGTACATATGATATATGATAATTAATATCACTAACACAGCTTACCTAATTAAGTAAGATACAAAATCTTGACATTGCTAACTTATAATTTCCAGTCTTCCAAATGTAGCGACCCTAAGAATAACAGCTGCTGTAAATGTGTACCATTTAAGCGGTTCCTACTTTCCGTTACTATCCTCCCAGCTTTCGAAAATAATCGTTCGCAAGGAACAGATGATGCAATTGTTGCTAAGTATTTTCTCCCTAATTTATTCAACGCAGAGTTATTCATTTTCCAATAATTTATGGGACAAGCATCTATTTGTATTGGAGGTTGGTTTAAGTAGACCCTTAAATCTTCTGGTATATTATTAAAATTATCTTTCCCTTTTGATTTTATTTCATGCACTAATGTTTCATGATAATACCAAAAATGATTAGTATTCATATTAATATCTGAATAATTTTCATAATTTTCATCATTTGAAACTGAATCATTTAAAATGGTTGCTAATTTATTTGTGATATTAGTACAAGCAATTTGGTCCATAAAATGAATTGACTTGAACCTGGGATCAAGAATTGTTGCACAAGCCAAAATAAACTCTTTTTCAATATTGCAAAATCTCAGTTCAAATTGTTGAATTAGCTGTTCTTTCATCTTATTTCCTGCTGCTGTTGTAGGATTTAACTGATTTAATTTCTTTTTTAATGTACTTATTATTGGTATGACTTTGCTAGCCGTTAAGTAGAATTCACCACATATTATTTTAGTTGCTTCTTTAAACGGCTTTAAAAGTTCTATAAATTCCTTTAATATTTGTAATTCTGTAGCAGTAACCATAACTGGAGCAGCAGGAAATCTAAGAAGTATTGATCCAACTTTATCAGACAATTCTATAAATCTTTCTAGCATGTCGTGGGTCGAATTCCACCTTGTATCAACAGACTGTATTAGTTTCAAATTTGATACAGCTCGTAAAGAATCCATTGCAGTTACAGATTTTTTAAAATAAGTAACAATAGATTTAATTTTTTTGCATATCAAATGTATTTCATCACATTCTAATATTTTTGAGGGTACTAAATGAAGGCTATGTGCAAAACAAGAAAGATGCTTATCTGCACCAAATGCATCCTTTATAGCCTTTTTTATGTTTGCCCCATTATCAGAGACGATGCATATAATACTATTAAAACATATTTTCCACTGATCTACAGTATTCAAAAGCCACGCTTCAAGGTTTTCAGAACTATGCTTATCATTCAGTTCAGTTACTCCTAATGCCACTGATTTATGTTTGTCATCATATATGTAATGACATGTTAACCCTAAATAACTTTTAACATTTAATAGATCGGTCCAGATGTCAGTTGTAAGCGATAAATATTCAGTCTGATGGAGATATAATTTTATTTTCTCTGATAAAATTTCATACTTCTGTTCGAGAAGCCTCGTTAGTGTACTTCTGCTAGGAATTCTATACAAAGGACATAGTAATCTGATAAATGCTTGAAAGCCTTCCTTTGCTACGGTTAAGTATGGCATATTGTCTTTTGCAATCATGAATAACAATGAGTTTGTTATTTCTGTTTCTTTGTTACCTCCAGCTAGAATAATATTATATATAATAATGATTGATGTTATACACATATATAGTGTTCATTTCGCTGAATGAAAATTAAAAGCTTTTGTCATTTTTACTTTACCTTGATATGAATTCTGCTTGTACAATGACATGTCTATTCTTGGTTGTTTTCTTAAATATGGACTTTCCATTACGGATAAGGAATCTGATGATATAGTGGCGCTCGATGAAGATGAAATTAAATTATTTAAACAATCAGGTTCATCAAGATTTTCTAAGCCAACTTCATATTCAGTCTGTAATTTTAAAATGAGTGAATAAACATGTGATATTAGAAGAAATGGAATGCAAAATAATGTAGATCATTTTTACCATTGTTATATTTCTTTTCAATGATGGTTTTTTATTAATAACAGAATCAGGGTTCAAGTCCAAATCTGGGTGGTATCTTGTTAAATGAGTTTTTAAATTGGTTGTGTTCCCACTTCTTTTTACTTCTACTTGACATATCTTGCATTTTCCTCCAGTAGCTGTTTTTATAAAATACTTCCATACAAGGCTCGGCACTATAAGTTAATATAATGTTTGGAGAACACTACTTATACGATAAATCAACTTTACTAAATATATAAATATAAAAAGAAAAGGAAAGAATAGTAATGATAAATAATGGAAAGGATTTGCACATACTGATGAGGGGAATTCTAGTACTTCTGAGATTAAATTAATTCTTGTGAAAAACATTAATTAAAAGGTCCTGAAAAATGTGTTATAAAAATATATAATTAAAATTGCTTACAATAAAATCGTGTTAAACATTTACGCTTAAACATAATATTAATTTTTAATTGTTAACTAAAAAAGAGACTTATACCTTCAATTTTGTTTAATCAGATTTCAACGAATTTTTATACCGTTAATTCTTAATTTTAAATTGTGGTAGTTGTGAAGGAAATTAAATTTTCTTCGCATGCTTCGATTATGCATTCATATAGTTTTACCAAGAAAGTTCAGAGTGAATTGAGCTTAATTAGTACAAATGCAGTTTCGCGCAAGTCAGTATATCGAAATTCGATATCGACATCTAAGTATCGATAAACCGATATATCGTGCAACGTAAACTTGATACAAAATATCGAAATATCAATGTAAAAATATCGATATTTCGATATATCGATATAATATGGACATCACTAACATACATACATATACATATACACAAAAAAGTATCGTAAAATGCAGTAAAAAAGAACAGACTTACTGTAGTTTCAGGAAGTGTTTATTTCTGGCAGTTCAGGCTGGTTTGGGCAGGCAGGTTTACGCGGTTTATGCGCAACTCGTCGCGTCGGTCGAAACGTCGAGGTAACGCCGCCATCACAGAGAAACACGAAATCATTCGGAAATCTAAGTAATAACTACAAATAATTGCAGTCAAAGTGAAAGCGTGACCCCCCTGCATAGCGTAATATCGTATAGGCTATATGATACCGTGTTCTGTAGCTAATTATTATCTTTTATTGATAATTGCAGATTTACAGTGATTGAAAAATTTTAATTATTGTGCATACTAATTGTTTGTAAAGGTCGGAGGGATTTGTAATTTTTTTAATTTACAAAACTTAAAAAGCAGTACCCTCTACATATAATGTAACAAATAAATACATACTTTATTTAGGTGAATTCATTAGCTTCAATTAATATACAATATTTTTAGAATAATCTCATTCAGTTATTGTTATTTACAGAGATGTCTATTGACTAATTAGTGATATAAAAAGTGATTATTAGTAATATTTTACTTTTCATTCTAAATTTTTGAAGATTAAATTAAAAAGCCTTCCTGTTGCTTTGTTATGACAACTATTCCTAAGTAAGCACAAATTTTCTACTTATCTACACACTTTACTTCAATTATTTATGCTTTATTGAATCATTAAATTTTTTTTTTGTTTTACACATTCTTGCTTCTCGCATTAGTTTACTTAAAATTGTAAATAGAGTAGCCCTAAGACTTACTGACAAAATGAATATAAAATCAAGAATATTACTAAAAGAAGAGTGGATAACTTATAAGAAATAAAATTATATGCAATATAGGAGCAGAAGAAAGAGTAAACACTACAAAATGGAAATGGATCTTTTGTTTCAGAAGGAGAACAAAAACGATTTCCGGTCAGAGTGATGCTCAAGACAAGAAAGCTTTATCTTCCAAATGGTTAAATATTCTTAAAACACAGAAGTTACAAAAGGAATTAGCTTCTTTTTGTGATAGTGAAGCTGATACGAACTCTTTAGGAATTAAACAACCTTTTTTTATGATAAAACACGTAGAACCTCCAAAAAAAAGAAACATGAGAGACATTGAAGCAGACAATTCAGAAGATTCTAGTGATTCTGATATTTTAATAACAAGAAAATCAGTAACCAAGAATAAAAAAAGTATAAATGATGCCTTTTACAAGAGTGATAGCACCAGTGATATGGAGACCAATGATATCCAAAATTCTAAAAAAAAGTTTTCCAAAAAAAATATATCTACAATTAAATCTGATTCTAGCAAGACTTCAATCAATAATTCAGAAAACTATAGTAAATATAATAGCATCAAAAAGGCACCTAAAAATGAAGAATCATTTCAACATTCTAAGACAAGTGGAAAATTTCAGAATAAATTTAAGAAAAAGAAAGAACATAAATCTAGCAACAGTACTAATTTTTCTAGTATATCTGAAGTGGATGGTCCATCAAATTGTATAGAAAAACTTCTCAGAAATACAGATAGAACCAAGGCTTTGGTAAGGATTCATGAGGAGCCTCGTATAAATTCTGTTGAAAAAGGAACTTGTTTAAAGAAATCTAAAAATCTTACAGTTAATAAATCTCTTAACAGTTCTAATGTAACTAAAACAAACATAAAAAATAATTTACAAACAGGTGAAGCCAAATCTAAAAATGCATTAACCAATCAAGTGAGTGAAATTCAAAGGAGTGGTACAGAATCAAGTTCCAGTAAAGAGTTTCAAAATACAAAAATATGTCATACTGAGTATAATAAACTTAAACATTTAAGTAATATTGACTTTGACTTATTACAAAAACATGGAGAAGACAATTTATACAATAAAGAAGTTTCTACTTTTAATAATAATATTTGTGATATTTTTGAAAAATTACAAGAACTTTCCACTAAATTTAAATCAAATATTATTGCTTTGAAGCAGAAATTTAGCATGAGAAAGGATTTTTTTTTGGAAACTCCAAACTATATCTTAAAGAAAACTAACAATTTAGTTAGTGAGTTTAATATTGATTTAGATGAACAGGTAAAAGATATGAAACAATATTGTAAAAATTTTGAAAAATTTTTAGAAGAATCTACCATGAGTGGAAACAAATTAAATGCAAAAAGTGATCTTCATAGCTCATCAGATGATGATAATATATTTAATCTAGGTAAATTATCAAAACCTAATTCTCAACACATACAACATAAAAAATATACTGTGTCTGATTGTGATTCAGATACAATATTTTCAGAAAATGAGAATGTAAGAAAATTATCATTAAAAGAAACAAAATCTTATAAAGAAAAGAATTTATCAAATAAGAATATATCACATAATGATCAAGATATAAACAGGAATGATGATAATGATGAGACAAACAAATTTCCTGACAGAAATGTTAACAAAGATAACATAAATCTTGAAAACAAAACTATTGAAACTGAACATGAAACTGACCAGAATAATATAAGTGAAGAAAACCAAATAAATGAAGAATTATCTGATAAGGATGTATCAAAATCAGCTTTTGAAGATGCATTAATGAATGATTTAACTGCTGATAATACACCAAATGGGTCAACAAATGATTTATTTGATTCAAGTGAAAATGATCCCATTACATTTGATAAAAGTCAAGAAATGATAGCTGTAGAGAAGCAGTATGAAAATAAAAGAAATGATGAGATTATCGAAAAAAATAATGTAGACTTGGAAAAGATGACTGGTCCTCTCAATACTGTTGATAAATTGCTTAAGCAAGAAACAAATAGTGCACAACCTGTTGAGTTTATACAAAGCAGTAGTAGTGATTCAAGGCGTTTAGTAGATATCGAGTTTGTAGAGGTGAATGCTCTAGATACAAAGGAGTTGGAAAATGAGACAAAAATTCAAACAGATGCAGATTGCATAGCTGATCAAGATCATGCTGATATATTAACTTTTCCAAATGAAGGAAAAAAAACATTAGAAATAAATACAAGTATGACATATAACAACCCAGATTTTTCAAAAAGTAAGGGAAAGCTTTCTACAGAAAATTTTGATGTACATAGAGAATCCAATATAAACATATATGAAGAAAGCAGAAAAGGAGAAAAATTGTTAGACATTGATAAACAAACTGAAATAGATAATGAAACAACTTCTTCAAGTGAAACGTCTGATGAATCTCCAAACTCTGAAACAGAAGAACGTTCTAAGGAAGAGCTATTAGCTTCAGATGATTCAGATATTTCATTAATACTACTAGAATCTTCTTCTAATGAATATTCCCCAAGTTCTGATACTGCTAGTCAGGATAAATTGGTTGAAGGGAAAACTATAAAGGAGGATACCTCCCATAACAAAAATAGTTTATTAACTACAGAAGAAGGTAATAGTAATTTAAGACCTAAAAACTGTACCTCAAATGAATCTGAGAGTGACTCTGAAAAAATCAACAAATTTAAGCAACCATTTAAAAGGAAAATACTAGCTTTTGAGAATTCTCTTAGTAAAACAGATCTAAAATTAAATATGTCTTGTAAGGTTATATTAGAAAGATTACCGAAAAGTGTTCTTAACCAACATTTAAGGGCTTTAAGAAAATCTAAACAACATTTGGATCATAAAGCAATAAAAAGGTATTCACTAATTGCTATAAAATTAAATATTAAAAACTTTTAAATCGCAATAGAGAATTACTTAGTAATGATAGTTTACCTTCAACTCTATTTTTCAAAATTTATCTTTTACCATTTTTTTAATGTTTATGGGAAACAGTAATTTTGCTAATCTAACATTTGAAAGCAAATTTGTAAGGACATGTATTAGCAGTGTAGTATTTGAAAATAATTGTTTTTTTCAAACAAACTCAATGTTTGCGCGTTATAATTATAATTGCTAAATTTTTTGCACTTTTAATGGTGTTAGTTTGTATGAAAAATAAACACAATGTAGGCTATATATAACAGGAGATGTACCAGAGATTAAATATAGAAACTTCTTTATCTCTGTAACTATAAGGGATGTCAATTTTTTTTTATAATACATTCTTGTGAAGCCCCCTTTATTTGCCTTCTAAGAAATCCTAAGCAAAAACTGAAAGTACGTTATAGTTTCAGAGATAAGTTTTTATATTAATGTGACCTGATGCGTCTTTAGTGGTACAATCTATTTACTGAAAATGCAAGAAGTATAATAAATTAACAAATTCACAATTTGACATGTATGATTCCTAGACAATTGTAATCTCTTGCTCATTAAAATGTTTACTATTTTTCATCTGTATTATTAAGCAAGAGTTTCTTACTAATATATTATGTGTAATAATGTGCTTGTTAAACTGTTACATTAATGCAATAAGCTTAACTGAGAAAACTTATACTTCTTCAACTTCAATGTGTCAGATTATAGTAGTTATATATTCCCACTCTCTAAATTGATAAAATATTGTAAACTATAAGATGTCATTTAAGTTTAGTCCAGATATAATTACTTTTAAAGTATAGAATTTTGATATAAAAGATTACACTATTTTCTATCACATATGGTGCAAAACATTTTTACTTAGATAAACTACACATGGTATTCTTAAGTTAAAAATTGATGTACAGAAAAATAATTAATTTTTTTTTATTTCAGATTAATTCGTTTGAATTCATTAGAGAAAAAGGAAACAAAGAACTTAGAACAAAGTACTGATTCGTCTGATGAGGAATGGTTTTCATCCAAAAGAGTTAAATCTTTAAATAAAAAAAAGGAAAAAACAAAAGAAAAAACTGTCCTAGATAATCTATTGGAAATAGAAAATGAGGAAATTTCTGAAATACCAATTGCTGATGAAGACTC